>NC_056003.1:102055398-102714894 GCF_018446385.1 Zingiber officinale
ACAACTCTGCATAGCCATTAAATATGTTCACAATCAACCCAAAAAGAAGAGCTCCGATGTAAATGACACCATCATCTTCATTTCTGAAGTGCATCCGCGGCTTCACCCACACAGTCGAGGCTATGAGACCCATTATGACAATCTTCAATTAGAGAAAAATAAGATGTTAATACACAACAACATTAACAAAGAGGTCAACTTGATTTGTAAATCAAAATGATACCATAACGGTCTTAGAGATATAGACAACGGAGTTGCGTTTAATAAGGAGCCACTCCTTGTTGAAGGAGGCCTTGAGAAGATGTAAGCACGAGACTGACTTATTAGAGAAGACGAGAGCAACCTTGTGGTTGCAGGCCTTATCAAAGGGGATAGATAGCTCGTTTGCAAGGTGTAGACCAACATGGAATCTCTGAAACTGCTGGACAAATTCGGGAATTGTAACATAGCGGTATGGCTTATGTTTGTCCATCCAATATTGTGCTTGGTCCTTCCTCGATGTCACCTACTCTTGTATGGAGAATCAGAATAGTTTGCCACTTAGTAATGTGTACCTCCTGATTTGCAGGTGGAACTAGAACTTTAGAATATACCTCTTGCAAGAAATCAGCGGTGCCTTTACGCTTGGGACAATGAAAGCCACAAGACACAAAGAAGTTGAGTACGTGGTTGCAGGGGCCTTGGTAGACAATTTGACCATCGCAGAGTAGGATAATGTCATCAAAGAGCTCAAATATCTCAGGAGCAGGTTGGAGGAGAGACATGAGGATGGTGGCCTCACCAAGATGGACGATCTGTTGCAAGCATTTGATGATTTGGAAGGTGGTGGAGCTATCAAGGCCAGTTGAAATTTCATCCATGAAGAAGACTTTTGTTGGCCCAACGATCATCTCACCTAGTGTCATCATCATGCCATGAATAAATGTGAGAAATTAAGAATAGTTATTTTTTTATCTTTATTAATTTCTAAAACAATTACACCTATAATTTGGTTGCATAAGTGATTTTGGAATATAGATTATCATGAAATTGTTCCCTAAGGAATACTTCCTTACTATTTAATGTGGACTAAGTAAGCTATTCTAGTCTATTTAAGTATTATATAAGCATGTTGGATGAATTAAGCAAGTTGATACAGTTAGACAATAAGTTCAAGTAGACTTACCAAGTAGGTTGAACAAGTCAAGATGGATAAGTCATGCACGGGACCAATAGGGTCGAAGGGGCCAATTGGACTGACTAGGAAGAACAATCAAGTTTGTTGGATTACACAAGGTTCCTGGTCAAGCCAATCAATCGGTCTTGTTGATCGAGATGGAGTGGGAGGGTCATTCAAGTTGGCCAAGTTGTACATATTGGACTAGCTTGATAGGTTTGTTGGCCAATCGATTGAAGAGGCCAATTGAGTTAAATGGGAGAATTTGGCCAATTGAATCAAATAGGTTCTTCAAGCCTAATTAAATTGAGCAGGTCGATTAATCAGGTGAATTAGATGGTTTAGACAGGCTTGGCAGTTTGAATGTGCGTGTGAACAAGGGGCCCAACACATTGCATGTGTTGGTTGAGTTAGATGAATCAAATAAAATTGTCATGCAATAATCCTATCACTATGACACTTAATCTTTATCTATTATAACATTTTCACGAACCAAACATAAGAATAATTATCCCATATTTATTTTATATTATAAACAAAATTAAAGGACAGTTATTCTTATTGTATTTCTTTATTTTCTTTTCTTATAAATAGCAATTATATACTTTATTTGTTCTATCCTATCCTGTGCCATGTAGGATTTAGAAATGAATTTATGACTTTTGGATTGTATTTCAAATTTTAAAATCTGATAAGAAATAAATTATTATTTTTTGGATAAGTTCAATTGGAGATTGTATAAAATGAATTACTCCTAATCAATGATCACAACCTTTGTATCCTTCTTCATCCAAAATGTGCGCACACATAAGCACAAAAAAAGACAAAGAAAAGGTTGCATGAATCCCTAAATGTAGAAAAAAAACATACCTGTTGTGAGACGCTTCTTTTGACCTCCAGAAATACCCCTTTGCATATCATCTCCTACTATGGTATCAGCACAAACATCCAAACCTAATATCTACATAATCCCATTGTTCAAAACTATCAATTAGATTTCTTTGAATAAAATAATATAGAAGCAAGCATAATTTTGAAGAAAGCAGATTCAAATTTAAACCTTTAGGACTTAGCAATAACTTCCAAAATGCTTACTGCACCTCAAAACTATTAGTTAGATAGACCACAGTTAACACTTTAACTTGTTGACTGGGTCAATTATCTACAAATAGAATATTCTTGGTCTGTTCATGATGTGTCAATTGTGTGACACAAGAAAGATTAATAGTTTTAACAAAAAAAGAAGAAGAAAGATTACAAGTTTCTGTGACATTATTTTGGACAAACGGGTTTGGTCCATTGAAACATACTTCAATTAAGTATTTACGACTTTGACTTCTTATTTAAGAGCATGTCCCATTAAGTAATGATCACATTCACATACCTTGAGGATGTAGTCCGTTTGAAGATTGCCCTTCACTCCTTCAATTGATGTGGCCTGAAGTTTTCAAGGAAATTAAGATCAATCCACAATGCATAAGAACAATTTGTTTCCTATATGGTCCTCTTAATCCATAAATTGATGACCTTCATGAATAAATCTACATCAGCTTCTGGGAATATTCCTGCATCTTTCTCCCTTCTCAACAGCTCCAGAAGAAGATCTAACAGGATAATTAATTCTCAACTATTGTAACCTCAACAGAGAAGCAATTGATCAACTAACGAGTACCATATCTTGCTCCTACTCCTTGACACCTTGCCGAGAAATCAAGCGTCTCTTTAACAGTCATTTCCCCAACATGGACATCATCCTGACTAATGTATGCTGCAGTTTTCTGAGGCACGAACTCGTCTAATCTATATCCATTGTATGTTATCTCTCCTGTTGTCTGCAAGTCAAAGTTTTGGTTTCAGTTCAATTTGATAATCACAACTAATCATCAATTGCAGAAGCGAATTAGTTATCTGACATCGACCTTTAAAATTGGGTCAAGCTTCCCAGATAAAGCTCGCAAAAGAGTGGTCTTCCCTGATGATGGAGGGCCTAATAAAAGTACCATCCTGAAATTAAATTCATAAACAAAGATACTAGCAATATGGTTACAAAGCCTCTTCAAATCGAGATAACACTAGTTCTCATGGAGTATTTGATGAGTTGAATTAGGATATATATAATGCTTTGTTCACCTTGACGGTTTTATGATTCCTGAGATATCTTTCAAGACAGTGAGGGTGGTTTTTCTGGTGAGATTTATACCCAAGAGACCAAGGGTCAACTCTGCAATGTCTCTTATTGTGTTGGTAAGTGTTGGTAGAGCTCTGTTTCCCACATGACACTTGGCCTCTACATTTAGGTGCTCAAATCTTACTTCTACTGTTGGTAATTGGATGTTGACTCTGCATCAAGATTCTCATGTTAATTTAAATTACCTTGTTGAACCAACCAAGAGATATTCTGCTTAGCTATCCCTGCCTAGCCAGCTCAAAACATGTACATAGTTAATGATTTATATATTATTGCTACATTGATGTCATTACTGATTCTTAGAATAAGAAAGTTTCTTGCAACTTGTCCACCGATGGCTAATAAAAATAAACCTGGAGCCTAATTGATTTCGCTAATACTTTCCTAATAAACCTTGAGAGATTCTGCATCAGCAAGCGATAACCTCACTAGCCTACCAGTTAGGATGCAACTCTAATGTAATTAGCAAATGAAAGACAGAGAGAAAAGGCAAATCAGTCAGATGGAATAGAGTTATTTCTCTTAGATTTGTTTTTGTGTCATTACCATTGTTTCTAATCATGAAATGCATACAATTAAAGCCAAAGTTAGTAAACACAAGGACAGAAATAAGATACACATGAAAGGATGTGCCATTATCATTGTTTCTAATTATGAAATGCAAACAATTAAAGCCAAAGTTAGTAAACACAAGGACAGAACTAAGATACACATGATAGGACACAAATTCTATGAATTCCCCTCCATGACCATGAGTGATCTTAAAGAATTAGAGTACACCGATCTTAAAGTAACAAGATAACACTGAATTGTACTATATGGCCTTTGAAACCATAGTATATGGGTAAACTAAATAATAGTATACAGATAGGGTAAACTAAACCATAACATAAGTTTTGCTGAAATAGTCTAGTATAGAATCATTGAAACCAAAGTACATGGCCTGTGTAATAGCAGTATATCAGTAAACTAAACTGCTAGGTATTTGCATCCTTAACACATAGATTCTGTAAATTCACAAAGGTAGTATGTGATCTTCCAAAGCATAGCATTTAGAAATTTCCAATGTGAATATGTTTCAAATTGTATGACCTTCTAAACTGTAGTATTTAGTAGTTCCTAATGATACTATTGCAAGGGGAGCAGTGCTAAAGCTGAGTACAATTAACTTGCTTTAACATTCATGTTTTATTGATGGGGCTAGCCTCTATAATATCACTTATGGAAGAGGGCTCTCTAAAGTTTGTGTTTCACACTGAAAGTAGAAACAAATATGATTAACTTGTGATGCAAAACAGTTTCTTCAAATATAAATTTTCTAGAAATAAGCAAGCATGGTAAGCTTGAATGTAAAATGGCGAACTGTTCAAATTGTATGCTAAGAAGTATTACTTTTACGGGTAAATTAATACTAGGATGTTATTGAAAACTGGGGACGGATGGCAACTAAGGAATTCATACTTGTCGATACGGCTGCGGAGCTTGCTGAGAAATCTCTCGTTGTCCTCCTCGGCAACCTTGAAGACGCGCTCGATGAACTCTCGTCTCTGGTTGACGCCGAGCTTGCGCACGTCGACCTCCTTGTGTTGGTACTGCCGCCGGCCCCCGCCAGCTTCCCCCGCCGCCACCACGGAACGGAGGATCCCAGTGCGGAGCCGGTGGTAGGTGGGAAGCTTCTCCAGCGCGGCCCTTCGCAGCGCGTCCTCGTCGTCTTCAACGCCACCGAGGTTCCCGCGCGTGACCACTTGCTCCATCCCCCAATTCGCGATCTTCGTCCAAAGGTTGATGGTGCGGCTGAGGCTTCGACTCCGGCTCACCCGCTGCCCCAAATCCACCTCCGTCACTGTCCTCTCCAAACCTCAAACCAGCCAATCCTTTTATATCGGCCCTAACGTTGTCCGATCTATTGCGCGGAGATGGATCACAACTGGCGGGCAGTGGAGTAGAGGAGGAGTTGGACATCGCGGCCAGTGGATCCGGTGGAGGAGGAGTTGGAAATCGATTGGTTGGGGCGGTTGCAGCGCTGCAATTTGAATTATGCATACAGAGAGGGAGCCGGCCGATTAATTTATGATCAATGATAACTTTCAATCGTCGATTCAACTCAGACCATTGACTCCGGTAAATCTGGTAGAAACTTCAACAAAATTCTAGTGGCAATCCTGCCGGATCAAGCCATAGATGTGCCTGATGTTGCTTCTATTGAAGCCGCACTGACTGATATCAAAGGCTCTGGTAAAATCCAGCAGGGCTGGGTGGGTTACGCCACTTTGGCGTTTCAATACACATAGGCTTGTTAGTGTGTCTCATTCCTTTTCTCCATGCACGAAGCCCTTACCGTTAGACTAGATATCGTGGTCCATGAAAAAATAGATCCGGAGATGGTCCAGTTTTAATTACAATCAGATTTTAGTCATGATCTGATTATAATTAATTATATTTTTTTTTAGATTCATCATCTCCATCAAATTATAATTTATATTGAAGCAAACGGTCGAAAACCGCCGAAAATGGACAAGTGTCCAGATTGTCGGACGCTGAATAGGGGCAGCGTCCGGACAACCTCCGCCCCCTGCTCCAATTCAAACTATAATTTGATGGAGACGATGAACTTAGGAAAGGATCACAACCAATTACAATCGGATCACAATTATGATACGACCACAATTAGAAATGATCAATCCCTTGATCCATTTTTTTATGGATCAAAAGATCCCTACTCCTTGTCCCTTGGATGAGTCTAGTGACTAGCACATGAGGTGTTGCCACAATGAGGTCTGGGGTTCGAATCTCGATAAAATCGAGGTAAATACCTTCCTTATGTGCTAGTTACTATTTCAAAGACTAGTAACCACCCGTGATTTACATCCTTCGTGTTGACCTTGGGACAGATTGACGAGAGCGCTGGAGACGAGTGTATTCAACTTTTGCCACAAAAGATCCCTACTCTTTACTATTTGCCCCCTTTAATATTAAGATGATAAACGATTCAAGAATAATATTCATAAATAAAATTTATTCATCAATAAAACTTTATTAATATAATAAATAAATTTAAAAAATTCAAAATGAAATTAAGATTATTAAATTTAATAATCAATCAAATACAATTAAAAATAATTTTTCACAAATAGTTAAACAAACTTAATTAAAAACCCGATATCATCTTAAATAACCTAACCCAAATCAACCTTAAACTAGTAAAAAGAAACTAAATTATAAATTTAAATAACCATGTCAACAGCTTATTTTATTTTAAATTCATTTGACTCAATTATCTTATCAAATAAATTTAAAAATTATAAAATTTGTGGCCACCCACCCCATCTTGAAAAGATTACAAATGTTCAATCAATCTGATATTGCTTCAAGGCCTGTTCTGGAAGATGAGATTGAGAAGGTTATCAAACCTGTTCTAGTAAATTTTTGTTTCTCGCCGTCTCCAATGATGAACCTACAAGTATCAAACACCATACCAACAAATCAAGACACCACATATATGCTAAAATGTGATTGGAATTCATCTGCCGTCATAATAATTCTATCAACATCTATCGTGTTGGACCTCGACCGTAGTGATACGTCACTATAAAATGTTTTCAAACGATAAGACCAAACCCTAAATGTTAACTATTATGCATATAAAAGTAGGAATGTTAAACATGAGTGCACAAATTACACTAGAAAAATAGGATTTTCATTCATTCCAAAAAGGTTTACAAGTACTTAGGTGATAGAACTAATAAAACAAACTTTTTAAACTGGCATCCACATGATGAAAAAAACCTCGTACATAGCTAAGCAGCAGATAAAACGAACGATGAGTCTGCGAAAAAGCAACAATCTTTAACAAAGTCTAGTTGTGCAGCCAGTCTGGAAGCACTCTGACGACTTACATTGATACTCCCGATATTTGCCTTGAGTAAATCTAGAGGTAGGTAGGTCGATAAGAGATGTCAGCTGGGGAAATAACAATTAGAAATGCAACAATATGTCTTGTGTAATGGAAGATAAAAAATAGCATGATAAGCTAGAAATAAATGATATAGCTTGCAAGGTACAGCATCATGAAACACTGTATAGCATATTAGTATTTCTATAACTTTTTTGAGTTTCCCCCTACTCTCTAATGGAGAGACACTTTGTGTATACTTACCACAAGTATGATTGCCCCTGCCAAACAACACACACTCTTCGATACCAAATCAAGTGTGAGATGCCGGGCTCGCAAGAGAACAATAAGCAACAAGTATGTGTTATTGTTTAATTATGCATTATGCTTATGTATGATCATGAACTAAAAGTAATGATAGCAACAAAAGCAAATTGTAAGTGTATCACAATGCAGATTAAGAAGATAGCATATGATATTAGTGTTAAGAAGTAATAAATGAGAATTATCTTATGCCTACCATGTACAAGAAACTATCATGGAGTTCAAGGGTGATAGAAACAACAATTAACAATAATAAAGTCAAAGTAGCCGCTTCCATCATGTTGGATTTCTAACAAGATTAGTTAACGTCATTCACTCCTAGATATCCTTTACCTGATGGAGAATGATCCACACAACAACAAGAAGGATCCCACCTCAAGTGAAGGTCATCCATAAAAAATCGACTAAATGCCCACTGTTTATCGCTGCTATGTTCCGTGATTCACCATTCACATACAATAGAATCCCTTCCTCAAGGCAATTTGTAACAAAAGCCATAATGGTACTAAAGTTCCTAATGAAACATTTGTAAAAGCTTATAGAGGTATAAAAGCTTCAAACCTCTTGAATGGTCTTAGGCTCAAGCCAATATTAATTCAGCTAATCGATCTATAAAAAACTATATACTTGAGATCATAGAAAATGAACACTTACTTCAGATTGAAATATAACTCTTCAAGAACTAATGGAATGTATTGTGGGAGTCATGTATTTTGTTGTGTATTATGATGTTACCAAGTAGATTACCAAGAACTTTCCTACAAAAGATTCTAGAACATGTTTTTTTTTTTGCAGAAAAAAGAGAAACATTTTCACAGCTCGGGGTTGTGCTTTCACATTCATGGAGGTATCCTACTTAGTGAGAATATAATACAAGATAACCAAGAACTATAAAGATAATAAATAATTCAAGATGACCTGGAAGTGTTCAGCAAAAATATGAATTTATTCCTTTCGTTAAACGAAAGTACAACAAGAATTACCTAGCAAAATGTTAAATGAGAGGAACAAAAAGTAAAGCATGTAAAGAAAATCTAATTTTTAACATTTCAAAAAATCTTTGAGCAACTCTATACACAGGCTAAAACCAACAAAGACTTTAAAACAGATCTTTGCCTACAAAATTAGACATCAAGGAAAACACAAAGTACAAATTGCGAAGCGTGTACAAAAAGAATATGCATAAATCTTAATCTTAATCTTAATTAA
This sequence comes from Zingiber officinale, assembly GCF_018446385.1. Taxonomy (NCBI): domain Eukaryota; kingdom Viridiplantae; phylum Streptophyta; class Magnoliopsida; order Zingiberales; family Zingiberaceae; genus Zingiber; species Zingiber officinale. The sequence goes on from NC_056003.1 coordinate 102,064,168, forward strand.
GAGTCCAAGAATTCCGATGAGTCTCAATTCTCACTGTCACACTAAAGTTCCAGATGGACTTTTATTTTAATGTAAAAATTCATCTCTATGTCTATCACTTATCAATGATTATTCATGTATTTGTATTCACCTCTAATTTATCACTAGTAAATCTACTTTAATTATCATCACTTATCACAAGCAAATCCATATACTATGGTAAAAAAACTATCCCGAGCTAGATGAATTAAAATAGGTTGACATCCTTTTAGATAACCATATAATATGGTAAAATATAGAATATTATGCATTAATATAAATAAACATAAAACTATTAGCTAGCATAAACTTCCATCTTATACATTCTGAAAGAAATATATTTGTACCAAGAAGGATAATCAAATACTCTTTGAAAAAAAATAAAAACTAATACTGAATATTGAAAATAATAATAAAGAAAAAGGCTTGTGAACTTACCTAGCATCCCTTTATGAGGCACACTAATTATCACCTTCTCTTTCTGAAACCAGTAATATATCCTATGTGCAAGTGGGTTTACTCGGCAAACACCTCAGAATTTTCGGAAAACCAAGGAACATTCAATATATCATAAAGGAACACAACTCATGTCAAATGGCAGGTCAGTCACAAAACGGTATAGCATGCAACATCTTCCAGGAACCCTTTTGTTTGTGTCCTCAAAAGACGTCACGTAAAATGTCATCATCGTTGTCATTGCCCATTTTCCCAGTACCTTCGGCCCTAAAAGATTTTCTTGGTTTTGGTGATAATCCCAGAGCTACCATCTCCTCATCGTACTTGCGAGCCATGTCAACCAACCCTCTCTCCATCAAGGCATCAATCAGTGCATGATAAGCAAATGAATTTGGGCTATGACCCTGCTCCTTCATTGACTCCCAAATCATGAACACAGGCCTGAGAAACCCCCACCTGCCAAACTTTTTAATCAGCATCACATAAGTATCCATCCTCGGTCGGGTGCCGTTCCTTAACATCCTCTCATAGAGCCCAAGAATCTCCTTTGGCTGACTCATATTCTGAAAAAAGCAGTGGTATGTAACCGCATTCGGTGCACAACCCACTTTATTCATCCGATCAACAAATGCATATCCTTCCCTGAACCTCCCCTCACGACACAATAACTTTATGATTATGTTAAACGTCACAACGTTGGGCTTGCAAGAAGAGTCTAGCATCTCCCTGTACATTCTAATGCCCAAATCAGCACCTTGTGGCACTCCAATTGCCTGGATTACTGTATTATAAACAACAACGTCCAATGGAAACCCTTTTTTCTTCAACTCTTTGTATACTTTGACAGTTTTCCAGGGCTTCCCAGACTTGTAGCAAATATCCATGTAGATGGAGTAAGAATGCAGGTCCTTCTCAACACCTTTCTGATCCATCTCCTCCCAGAACTCTCGGCACTTCCTCCACCACTCCAACTTGAGCCATCCCCGAAGCAGGAGGTTATAAGTCTTGGTGTTGGGGGGAAAAGGCGGCGACTTAGAACGCAGGCAGAGTTCTTCAGCCTCAACTGCATGGCGATGGTCGCAGAGAGCGTCTACGAGTTGGTGGAAGGTGTCCCGATCCCGGAGGCCATATTCTGATGCGGCGCGATAGAGGGCGGCTAAAGCTTCATTGACAAGATGGGCTGCAGCAAGGCGGTTGAAGAGGACACGGAAGGAGGGGCGGAGTAGGTCGGGAGGGGAGAGGATGCGGGATTGGGAAGAGATAAGGGACCAAGCTAGTGGAAACTCGAAGTGCTTACCCAGAATGTCGACGGTGCGTTCGAGGGCTGCGGCTGAGTTCGATAGGCCGCCCGCAGCAGCGGCCGGGGCAGACCAGTGGAAGAAATCGAGTGCCCGCTGCCAGTCGTTCGCATAACTTGATAGGGTTTCTAAAATAGCATCCAGATCGAGATTAGTGGAGGAGGCGGAGGTGGCGGCGGCGGTTGATGGAGAGGAAGAAAAGAGGCGGTGGAGATTTGGGGAAGATGGCAAACGCATGACGTCACGCAGCGTGTGCGACGAGGAATTGCGGTCTCTCCTATTTGAATCAGGTCGGACGTATAACCCGAGTCCGGTTTAAAAAAGGTTTACCCGTTACGGCAAAATGAACGAGTTTGTTATGCCACGCATAGTTGCATTAATAATTAATGCGAGAACTGAACTTATTTAAAAGAAAAGAGATTTTATCTCGCCATCTGATCTGAGAGACTGTTTTCCGTCTCCTGCTCGCTCCGATCGCCACCGATCGGAGATGCGGCATCCTCTAGGTCTACCGTTCTTCCGCCGGAAGCACCGTCGCTTTATCATCCTCCTATTCGCAGTCGCCTCCACCGCCTTCTTCCTTCTCCTGATTTCCTCCCGCCCCGTCGAGCCCTCCGACGCCCTCACTTTCTTTTCTCACGTCGGAGATCCGAACGACGTGGAGAATGATACAGGGGGGGCGGAGGAGGTGAATGAGGACGATCCGGAAGCGGAGGAGGGTGTAGTGGTTATGGAGAGAGCAGATGGCGGTGCGTCGTGCGCCACGGTGGAGAAAATGGGGGAGGCCTTCGCGGCGAGTTCTGAAAGGGAGAGCTTGAGGGTGAGAGAACTGATTGAAAGACACTTCAATATTCATGGTACTTCACAAATCGAAGCTCGAGTACGGAGTTATTCTCTTGAGAGAGTACTTGTGTGACGATCGTAAATTTGCGTTGAACTCCCTTCTTCTTATTTTTTTCTGGTAGTGTTTGTGGCTTCTCCGGGTCTCTTAGGTTGATTTAATTTTCATGATTTTTCGATTCAAGTCTTTTAATTTTCCGTGAATTGCAGTTGGTATGAACATAGAAGATGGACTAAGGAGAAAAGGCTGAGGGGTTATGAAACCACTCTAACAGTTTAGCAGATTTTAGAGTTTCATTCTCAATGTTTATGGTAATGAACGTTATTATTCCGAGTATTATGAGTTAATCACAAGGTAATATCTGAACGTTTTCAGGAAACTTTTGCATATGAGTTTGGCTTTCTGTTTTTTAGATTATACCCTTCCAAGATGGTTATTCAGAACTAGAACTAGATGGAATATTGTGCCTTAAATAGCCATCTAAATAGTAGTGGGGTTTAAAAAGGTGATGATAGGGAATGAAGTTTAGAGCAGTGAAATTTGTGAAATAAGATTCCACACTGATCAATTGCATTATCTACTTTGTAAGTTTGTGAACTTTTGTCAAAATTTTGAAAGTTAATTGTTGATTCATACTTATCATTACCATTAAGATCTTTGATACAAACTGTGATTTAAGCTTTATATGAAATTGAAGAATTGATCTTCCATCATCAACTCCATGCATTGGGCTGCCTTTTTTTAGATGTTTTCTGATTCTCTGTCATACATGGACAGCTGATACATTTTTCATGTGCACGGTGCACCAAGCATGACTTTCAAGGTTATCATTGGTTTTGTTGTTACATAAAAGCTTCCTTTTGTCCATAAGATTCGGAGGAAATTGTTGAAGTTATTCACAAATATCCCTCTAATTTTCTTATTTATTGTCACTTCATAACTACATCCCTTTAATTTGCTATATTTACAAATAGGTCCTTAACACTCCCTTTCAAGCAAGTTCAAAATATTGTAATTCAATTTGTTGCAGATATACTTAATTTTCTTAAAGACAGCAAATTTGCTAAATTGTTGGAACTAACAAAAGTAATCATGATGTCCATAGATGACCTTTTACCTGATACAGTGATAATCAACCCCTATATGTTTTGTCATCCCATGAAAAATTAAACGCACAATTGCACAAGACAGCTTGATTAGCTCACATATAGTTTCAGGTGCTAAAATGGAGTATTTTTCAATTTGTCATCTACTGCTTGAACCAAATTAGCTCACGTATATTTTCTGCCATAGCCCTGCATTATATCTTTGCACATGACTTAGCAAAATAGTTGTTCACTTCTTGCTCTTCTAAGACTGCAAATTACCTTTCAAATGAACATAGTAACCATATGTAGATCTCGGATTCATGGGAGAACTTGCCAATCTACATTAACATATACATAAAGTGAAGATGGCCATGGTGATACAAGAGACTTTTTCATGGAGCATTTGTAATAGATCAGGAAATCGGATATATGTCAAGTCAACTAGATCCTTAGTGTGGAAGCTCATGAAAGCATGTTTTGTAATTCCTGCAAAACCATCATCAACAATGGTGATATCATCACCATAAATAAAATAACAATATGGTTCACAAATCTATCGATAAGTTGAAACATTTCCGATGATTCCCCATCTATGTTACTTTGACTATGGTATGAGTATCCGATATGAGTATGGATCGGAGTGTCTGACATTGATATTTTTAAAAAAAAATTACTTGTGATCAATGGAAATATCAGGTGTTCAATGGGAATGTTGGTAAGGATTCAACAGTTAACAATTATATCCATTAGAATGCAATGTCTTCTCTAATTTTCAATTTGCAAGTGGAGAAACTGGTACAATGAGAAATCATTTACTAGTTTGATTAACTTGCAGGAGCTGCAACAGTTCGTGATCGACCTCCAGGTGAGTTTTGCAGACATGGTTTTGTGATAGGCAAAGCATCTGAAGCAGGGTTTGGAAATGAAATGTACAAAATTTTAACTGCAGCAGCATTAAGTGTTATGCTAAATCGGTCCCTGATCATTGGACAAACCAGGTATATATATCTTCCTCTAGCTTTGTTCATCTATGCAAATGAATTTCTGAAGACATTAGATTTGAACTATTTACATTTTTGTCTTAGATTTTGTGTGTATGCTTGCTTAGTCAACTGCACTTATTTGCGTATTTATGACCTCTTATCACTTGCTACTGATTTGTGTATATGGTATACCTTATCCTTGGTTGTTTGAAGTCTCATTGTTGTAAATTTTTTTGCAGTTTCTATGATTATGAAGATGGATTCAATAGTCTTGTATTTTAAGTCATGTTTCAAAAGAAAGTTTTACTTTTGTTTCACAGGCAGCAATATCCTTTTGGGGATTACATTTCTTTTACCAACCATTCATTTACCCTGAAAGAAGTCAAGCATTTATGGAGAAAGCATGATTGTGCTGGGAAATATGGAAGGAAGTTAGTAATGAGGATTGATAATTTTGCACATCCAATGGACACAAATGTTCTTTGTAGTAACTGGAAAGGCTGGAAGCATCCTATTATATGGTAGGTGCAGCTCTCCTGCATTTTGTAGCAATATTTGTAATAAATCTCTCCATTCTCCATTTCTATCAATATGCAACTCTACTGTCAGACTTTCTACAAAAAAAAGGAAGAAATTAGCTAGAAACTCTGGTAATGTTCAATAAAGGAAACACAAACTTATAAACCTATCATCTAGATTATAGCGTGAACTCTTTAACAACGGCATATTACTTTCTTAGATCTTCATCTTCACAAACCTGACTTCCTTAGTAGGTATGCCAGGCAAGACATTCCTGACTAGTGTCTATTCTCTATGATACCCCTATTGTCATGCTGCTCCCCCCTGAATTAACATTTCTCTCACCTGAGTATTGAATTTGTTTCCTCTAACTAATTTTCTTTGTTCTGTTTTTGTTTATCTCTGCATTAAAACATTTCTTCAAAAGTTATAAACAAGAATAAACTTGATAAATTGCTACCAACAGGTTCCAAGGTACAACTGATGCAGTGGCCATTCAATTTTTTCTGAAGAACGTACATCCAGAAATGAGAAATGCTGCTTTACTTCTTTTTGGACCAGAAGAATCACTTCGCTCAAGGCCTAATGTATTCGGCGAACTGTTACGTGTTATTATATCTCCTTCATCAGCAATTGAAGAAGCTGTTAATCAGGTTTTGCAAGGAATAGATCCTGACATTGTGCTGCACATGCGCATGATGAGTAACAGGTACCAGTAGAAGACACTACAGGAAACTAATATGATAGTTTTGACTGTCTGATCAACATTTGGATAGTTTCTATTTGATGGTTTCAGTCTATAAACTTTACCCAGTTTTTAGCAAGGTTTCAAATTATTGACCTACCAATATACTTTAATGCTTGTTGCATATCTTGGAATATTTGGCAATGACACAAAAATCTCAATTATTCATTAATTTAATGTACAAAGATAAATTTTTGAAGTACAATGAATTTCTTTTGGTTGTTTGCAAGGCCTATAAGAGCAATACAGGCTGCAGTACAATGCATTAAGAAAGCATTAAGCAGCTTTCGGTTCCAGTTTGGAAAACCTAGGGTGGCTTTGGTTTCAGATACTCCCTCATTTGTCAAGGATATTACTCCCTTCTTGCTGGAATTTGCAGAAGTAAATATTCTGTCCCTTGTGTTTTTAAGGATTAATGCATTAATACTCATCTCATGCATTTCAACTACTAGTTTAGTAACTTAGAGCAAGAAATAAATAAAATGTAACTTCTGCTAGTTCTCTGCGTCGGGGGAAGTAGCATTTTCACTTTCTTTTTCTGTTGGAACAGGTAGTTCATTTTGATTACAGTGTTTTTCAATGGAATAGTTCTATTGGAAGCATGACAGCACGGTTGCAGGTATACTCAACTTTATTAGTTGTATAAGATTGTGTTGATAAGTAATTAAAAGACAACCTAGACCTCCTTTATTTTGCTAATAATCTACATGAACACTGTACCAACTCATTATCTCAAGTGATTGGCCATTTGGATGTGATTCCTCATATTAAGGGCTCAAGAAGGCTTGTAGACCTAACAAAAGAATCAACATTTTACCATTTCATGCACTCAAAATTTAATATTACCTAAAATGTACACTGTATTTTGTAACTTATCAAAGGGCACACTTGTTCAAAGTGAAATAACAAGACACATCCACTAGACATCCAAACCGCATAGAAAATTAGCCCGTCGTTTAAACCTTCATTGAACCGTCACTCACATTTGTCATTGTCAAGGTATTTTGATTGCAATAACTTAATGGCCATAAAATGTTCAGAGTTGACACATGTATATAGTTTGATTCCTTGAAGAATCATGAATTCAATGGAAAGCTTCATTCTATGCCACATTAGCCAAGTTAAACAACTCAATTTTGTCATTTGAGGTTATGGATAGATTTCTTACAGCATCATGAGCTAAACTTAATGGGAGATTTTAGATGTTCAAATTTGATACTTTTTGGTCATCAAGGTGTTTCGACCAAAAGACCTTGATGGCTAAAAAATATCCAAGTTTATCTAATTTGGTCATCTAACGTAATGAATGAATTTTCTAGAGCATCCTAAGCATAGTGGGAGGCTTTAGATGACCAAATTGAACATTTTTTTTTATTGGCCAGAGTACCTTAATGATCATTGAACTTTAGATGGCCGGTGCATTTGACCCCACCTAGTGGGAAAAGGCTTGTTTGTTGTTGTTGTTGTTGTTGTAGTACCTTAATGATCATTGAACTTTCTATATTGATCATCTGAGGTCATATGTAGATTACTTAGAGCAATTTGGACTCGTGGGGGGAGGCTTCAGATGACCAAATTGAACAACTTTTGAACATCAAGGTGTTTAGGCTAAAGCACCTCGAAGACAATAAATGACCAAACTTGTGAGTTAGGGACCATGAATGGATTTCTTAGAACTCCCTACATTCCTACTCGGTAGGAGGTATTGGATAACCAAATTGGATTGTTTAAATCCATTAAAACTTATCAAAGTTACAATGCAATCAAAATGTTTTGGCCAAAACACTTTAATGACCTTCTAAGGGGAAAGATCAAGCTTATAGGGCCTTAACACATTCATATTACTGATAGGTAGAGCTGTCAATTTGGGTTAGGTCCGTCGGGTTGGCCCGCCCCGCTAAATAATTTAAGCGGGTTGGATTGGAATTTTATCAACCCAAGTCCGCCGCGGGCCAACCCGCCTAGGCCCGTGACCCGCGCGGGTCGGCCCGTAACGGGTTTGGGTTGACCCGCGGGTTGAGAAACACATGTAAGCTAAGTTTTATGTCAATTTATTATCTTTCTTTGTTATAATTTTGAAATAAAAATAGTACTTTTCATCTAACATAAGTACTAGTTTATGTCCATTTATATTTAAAATACATGTTTATGGATACATTTGATTGATGAACCTTTTCGAAGTAAAACGTTGAAGATATAAAATATTTTTTTAATTTTTTTAAAAAAATTTAATGGGTCCGCGGGTTGACCCGCTAAACCCGCAACCCGCCTTGGATTGGGTTGGGTTGGAAATTTTCCAACCCGCCAAGTTGACAGATCGGCTCGCCCCACCTCGCCATGGGTTGACCCCTCTGACAACTCTACTGATAGGGATGAGATGATGCTTGTACGAGAACAGTTTTGATCAGGCAATCAAGCTTTTTTGGTCAAAAAATCTTGATGGCTTTACAATGGTTTTAACACATTCATGTTCATCCTAGGGATAAAAATAAAATGGTGCTTATATAGGATGATTTTTTTGGACTGTCAGAGTGTTTTGGCTAAATACCTTGATAGTTTTCTTATGAGTCGAAATCAATCTTACAAGGTCTTAATATATTCATGTTATTCGTTGGGATCAAATGTGCTCATCATTTTATTCCTAGAAGTAACATGAATGTGTTAAGGCTTAGAATCAAGATTTTGCACAATGTTTTAGACCCATTAAATTGTTTTGGTTAAAACACATTGATGGCCATAATGTATCCAATTTGGGCACCTGAAGTTTCCTATTAAAGAATGCTCCAAGAAATCTATGAATACTTTATGACTATCAAGGTGTTTTGGTCAAAGTACCTTAATTGTCAAATATATATATGTATAATTTGGTCTTAAGCCTCTCACTAAGTCTAAGATTTTTCAAGAAATCTATGTCCTTAGGTGACCCAATGAGACAATTATATTCCTCGACAACTAAGAACTGTCAAATTTGAGCATCTAAAGTCTCTCGTTAAGTCCATGATGCTCTAAGAAATTCATCCATGACTTCAGATAATAAAATTGGATGATCGAGGCCACTAATTTGGCCATATGAAACACTGTTTTGAGTCCAAAATGCTTCAAAGAGTTCAATCATGTCCTCAAGATGTAAATTTTTGGATATTTCATAGCTATTAAGGTGCTTTAGCCAAATACCTTAACAGTTAAGAACAATCCAATTTGACTATATGAAGCTTTCCGATGAGTTCTGGATGCTTCAACAATCCAACCATTTTCTTAGATGTTAAACTTGATCATTTTATGGCCATCAAAGTGTTTGGCCAAAACACTTTCATAATAAATTTGGGTGATAGTTCAAGGATGGTTTAGGCGATGGGCTAATTTTTCGTGTGGGAGGGAAATTTCATTATTTCACTTTGAGAAAGTGTGCTCTTTGGTAAATTCTAAATTCCATTGCATTCTTTGAAATAACAAACTTGAGTGCATGAATGGTAAAATGGCAAAAAAGAATAAAAACATGGAGACTATTAGTTGGCTATGTTTTCCCTCGAATCGTGGATTGCCTTATTCACAAATTTTTTGATGCTAAATTGAATGCTGAACTAACCAATTTAGCAACAGTAAATTCACCTCCACCATCTTCACGTTCTCTTAACAAATAGATATGTGCTGATATTTTCTGGTTGCAGTCATTGACCTTTCTCTGGCTGGAGGGCATAATGTAATGCTATTGCCACCGATTGCTGAAGTTAGAGCATAATATAATGCTATTGTCACCCATAGCTGATAGCTGAAGCTTGTTCATACTTGTTGTGCTTCTTCTGGTGGTAAAGTGATTTTTGTGAATTTGGTTTAAAATTTATGGGAGGGTTTGTGCATTCCTTGTGTTGTTTTCATGATCTAGGTTCCTTTTGTTTTCGTGATTTAGTATTTTTAAGTTTTTTAAAATTGAAACTTTTGTATTATCACACTCTATTGAGTGATAAGGTTCACATAGCCAACCCCAAATAGATGCGAGACACTCTGTTTGATGACGATGATGTTGATGACTTCCAAATTATCTTCTTTTTATAGTCATGCTATCTGAGATAACAAATGTGTGTTTACCCTGCACAAATTGTAACAAATGTGTGTTTACTCTGCTGATGCATCCATGAAGAAGCAATTACAACGTTGACTGACTTGGCTTTCCTTCATCCTCCAGTCTTCTGATTTTAGAGCAAAGGATTGGGGTCCTGCACCAAGATGGGTGGCATTTGTCGACTTCTTCCTAGCTTCACGTGCCAAACATGCTGTAGTATCCGGAGCACACCGTCGCGTTGGCACAACTTTTGCCCAACTGGTTGCAGCACTCGCAGCAGCAAATCAAAATGGTATACCCTCACTCATGGTCGCATCATGATCCCTTAGCAACCGGCAAGTACTGATCTACTTTCTGGAATTACAGGTAAACATCACTCAGCCTCCAACTTCTCATTCTTTAGCAGCTTTCACAGTAACCTGTTGGTTGATGGTCTTAAGAACCAGATCGGGTGGGGTCACATCTGGAACAGATTTGGTGGTCCTCTTAGCTGCCCCCACCAAGCTCACCAATGTGCTTTGTCACCGCTCCTTCCACCAGCATGGTGGGACGGTGAGTGGCAAAGCCCCATTGCTCGAGATATCCAGAGACTAAAAGAATTTGGCGTTGGTCTTTCGGAAAATGGTAAAATTGTTCAAACTCAACTACATTCCTTCTGCCAATCAAGAAAAGATTATGTCAAAACTCTAAGAGTCTTTGAACAGTGAGGATAAGTTCTGTAGCATGTGGTGAAGAAAAGGATTTCCATATGCCGATTATGACACTTAGGTAAAAAAAACTTTATTTGATCCATTAGCTTAACTAAATTAAATTAATTTAAAACCCTAAGCTGCTCTATTTAATAACTTGGAAAGTGTAGTGTTACTTAAATAATTAGTTTATAATTGATAAATACTTTAGATATCAATATAAATATATTATACTACATCATATTAACCACATATGCTTTGCACATTTGCATTTGTAACCTTACGAAGATAACTTTCAGCATGCTGGATGTGTTGGTAAAAGAAACATCAGTCACTCAACAGAAGAATCTCTAGTTTCACTAATGTTAGGGACAATTTCCAACTAAGGTTGGATGAACTTATAATTTCAAGCGATAAGGAGCCAAAAAAAATATATGTTCACTGTCGACCGACTATGTGAATGGTTGTGGGATTCTTTTCTGAGTTGCCTCGTTTGGGAAGGTGCATTTTTGAGAATGGGAAAGGCGGTTGATGCAATCAAAGAGATTGAGGGTTATGATAATATTAAGTGGTCATTTCTTGTCATGGTTTAAACCTACATGAATAACCTGGATTGATGCTTTGCTTCTTGTGAAGTTTCAAGTCGGTTTTGAGAATTTTGCCTCTGTTTTTTCTCATACATCATGCATTGCACCTATACAAAGCTAACCAGACATAGAGTGCATGAACGAACACATTTCCAGTTTGGAGCATAAGCTTTCTGAAAATAATAGCAGTGCTAGTGTTATCATCAGAAGCTGCACTATTGCCTGTCAAAGCAATTTGCCACGATATCATCCTAGATAATAGATCTATTGCAATGGCATCGACCCAAAAAAAAAAAAAAATTTAGAATCATTGTAATATTCACATTGTGCAATTTATAAAATGTTATAATCAGGGTAACCATGCAGTTTTTAATATCATAGCTAAGCATATTAGCCAACCCTTGGCTGCTAATCGTTATCACAATGTTTTAGATTTTCATGTTCAGATGTTCATATGAAATTATAACTTGCTTGAGGCAATCCACCTGTAGATAAGTTTATTGATTGTTCTCTCATATTAATTATTCTTAGTTATGCGAGGATACAATAATATAATCTTATAAATTTAAGACAACATATAAAATTTATGAACTTGAAATGCAAACTAAAAATTATATGACTTCAGGAGCAAAGTAAAGTTTTCTCCTAAAAATGATAAATTCATATATTAAAATTTACTATTACTCAAAAAAAAAAAGATAAACGTTGTTGTTATAAATTTTTAATAGCAAAGTATAAACATTACTATTTAGGGGCAAAAAAAAAAAAGAATTAGACTTTAGCGAGCTATTTTACAATTTCTAACATTTTTTTAAAGTTTTAAAACAAGGGGCAAATGCATATTATTTTAATTGATGAATACTAGAATTACGTTGACAGTAGATTAAAAGTAAACTTCATGTTCATTAAAAAATTAAGTAAAATTTTCACTGAATAACTTGAGGGACGAATTGCCTTTAACCAACTTCTAGTTTTCTCCTGCTGCTATAAACTCTGATGGCAAAGAGCAATGTTCTAAAAAGCGCGAAGTGTGACGAAGACCGAGTCCAAGCTTAAGCGAGCTTAGGACGATTTTAAACGTAAAAGGTATTTTCTAATTTTAAATAAAATTTAGTTATCTTAAACAAATAAACAGATCGACTAATACTTAAACATGATAAATTTAAGATACATGCATAAATTTCTCTAAATATTTTCTATTTTTTAATAAAATTTAATTATCTTAAACAAATAAATAGATCAACTAATACTTAAATATGATAAATTTAAGATACATGTATAAATTTCTCATATTTTTAAAAAGACGGAAGTCATAGTTTATAATATCTAGTAGTTTTCACAATAAAAGAACATAAAAAACTTAGGTATTATCTAATTGTTTGTTTGATTCTAATTCGATCTCCTCATCTTCACTCATTTCATCTTCCGTATTATCCGATACAAACTTATTTTCATCAGGCTCTCCTATAATATTAGCATTAGTGTCTCTTGTTGGCTGTAAAGTATCAATTTCCACCTCAACTTCATCATCATAACCCTCAATTGCTACCATCATGTGCAAGTAAAGTCTCTAATTTATCCTTCCTCTTTTTCTTGTTCATCAATCTTGCGTTAAATTGGATATAAACTAAATTATTCATCTTTGTAGCATCTAGTCTATTCCTTTCTTGGTGTGCATCAGATAAGAAAAAAATAAAAAAAGTTAAGAGTAATTTATAAATTATTATACAACTATCAAATTAAAATATAACAAGACAATTAACAATATTTTACCCCTTCAAAGACAATTCAATTCCTTTCACAGTCGGATGACCTAGTAGTTAAGCCGAGGATCCTCTTTGCTATCACATTTAATTTGGTGTCTCATTGCCATAGAAATCTCACAAACTTATTGGAAAATATTGAAAAAGAGACAATGATGACAATAATGGAAATCAAGAATAATGTAACATATCTGGATTGTAATTTTGATCATTAATATGACATCCATTTGTTGCTAGTTTCTTCCCAAAAGTATTTTCTGAGTGTACTTTTGCAATTCAATATTTATCACATGATGTTGCATTTGAGTTTCGGGAAAGAACTTTTCAATACAAATAATCATATGGTCATCAAATGATAATATTTTATACTTTGATTCTTGAAGTAATATGGATTCAAAAGATAAGCTATGGTATGAAACGGACCATCAAGACGTCCCTTGCTTTTAGAATCAATAATATTTAAAATCGGTAAATAATCATTCTCTTTCTTGAATGTTTTTCAAATTTCCTCATTTGCATTCAATATCTCTCCATACACAAAACTCATGGATGATTTCTCCTCTCCATCAACACGTCTAAGAACTTTTACCATTGAAGTGAATATCCGCAAGCACAAATCTATCGAATTCCAAAAATCATTTGGAACAACAACATCAAAAGCCTCTTTCTTTGTTTTACTCCTAGACCATTTAGTGGTATCTCATTCATTGCTAGTCATCATATTTCTCAACTCTTGCTTCTTGTCTAGCAAACTTTGTAATGTTAGAAAAGAGCTTGCAAATTTATGACTCCTGGCCTAACTATCTCCCTTTTGTAAATTTTTTCATCAATGTCAAAGTCTTGTGGTGTGCATAAATGAAAATAGTGAAGGACTTTACCTTTTTGATCACTCCATTAAACATAGAAAGTTTAGAAATTCCTTCAAGCATAAGATTTATTGTGTGAGTGGCGCATGTCCAAAATATATTGGGTCTTTTTAATGCTAACAGTTTTGTGGTTGCCATATTATTTGAAGCATTGTCAGTCACAATTTGAACCACGTTTTGAGGCCCAACCTCAACAATACATGCATTAATATAATCAAATATGTATTGGGCAGTGTGAGCATCATTTGAAGCTTCCTTCGATGAAATAAAAGTGGTACCTAACTTACAATTTACATACAAATTCATAATGCTTCTTCTTTTCCTATCACTCCAAGCATCTGTCATAATAGAATAACCATTATTTTTCCATTCTTCTTACTTTTTTAGAGTTTCTTTTGTTCTCTTTATTTATCTCTCCTTTTAAAAGTTGCTCTCGTAGTTGGTATTGAGAAGGAGGGACATAATCTAGACCACATTATCTTAAAGCCTCAACAAATCTTTTAAAACTATCATGCTCAATTGCATGGAAAGGAAATCCAGCTTCATATACCCATCTTGCCAAATATTGATAGACTTCAATTAATCTTTTCTTAGCAATTGCATCATTAATATTTTGACTTTGCAAATTGGTCAATGGGTCCTACATTGATGGACATTTTCCTACTTTCTTTCTCAATGATAGTTATTTCATCATCTTCCTCCTCATGAGAATTTAAAGTCATAACCACATCATCCATTATCTTAGATTGATTCAATACCTTTTCTAGCTTCTTAAACTTGTTGTCCTTAAGTGTCAAACGACATTTTTCTTTTTTGTTCTTCGGTTCTCCTCTCCCATGATTTCACACTTTTTCCTTTGATTCTCGAAATATAGATTTTGTGTCTATATATTCCATCTTTTATAACTTTACCACACAAATACATTTAACAGAGTTAGGATTTTTTTGATCTATAAACACAGTTGTCTCCCATCCAACATCCTCGGACTCTTTTTTCAATTCGTTGTCTTTAGAAATAGAGTTAGATGTCATTGAAGAATCATTTTGTTTCATTGATCCCTACGAAATACAAGTCCAATTGATTATCTGTTCATAATCTAAATTTCTCCAAATAAAAGACAATTAATACGAATTAAAATTAAAGTACATGAAAAAAATACTTCATTAACATTACAATAATTAATAAAAAGGAAATTTTTGAAAAAAAAAAAAACTAAAATTGGGATTTGGCATCACCGCATCAAACAAGAACAACAACATACTTCAAAGGTCAAAGATTTCTTAAATCTCATTTCAAAAGAACCATCGGTTTTTTTTAATTGGCCAAGTCACTTTCACAAAATCCAAAATTATGATCAAGATGCATTAATCAGCCACATTTTGATAACATTGGAAAACATACATATATATATATATATATTCTAAACCTATTGAGTGTTATCAAGCACTTAAGCCGAAGAACGATTCAGTAGTTCTCTGAATTAAGAAAACACACTTATAAATTTATTTATCTTGAAGATTAGGAATTTTGTCAAATGAGAAGAGGAAACGTACTAATAAAAATTGTAATACTTTTTGATCGTTCTTTCTCTGGGTTTTCTCCATGGCGGGGTTCGCGATGGCAAATTATGAGACTTTCTCCTGAAAATTGAGAGACGGTCATTTTTTGTCTCTTGGTTTTCTCCAAATTTTTATTTTTATATTATTTAAAAATTTACAAATCAATTAAAATTATAAATAAAAAATTAT
The DNA here is from genome assembly GCF_018446385.1 of Zingiber officinale. NCBI lineage: Eukaryota > Viridiplantae > Streptophyta > Magnoliopsida > Zingiberales > Zingiberaceae > Zingiber > Zingiber officinale. The sequence goes on from NC_056003.1 coordinate 102,079,829, forward strand.
GCTTAAGCGCTATTAAGCATGCTTAATAATGCTTAATTCGGTCAAATGTATTTTGACCATTTTTTCCTCTCTTTTGGCTAAAACAAAGCTTTTCTTCTTCGCTTTGCACTTTAACACATTTAATGATGCTTTTTAGCATACTGGTAAAAAGTGAAATCGTCATCTGAGTTGTCCCTCCAATGACTCCATACATTGTGAAAGAGGATAAATTATGAAGTTCGAGTGACTTTCTAAAAAAAAATGAAGATATATAATATTTGAAGTAGTATTTACATCTGTTCGGAATTAAACCATGCTTCACTTATAGCAAGTCCTGAGTATCAACTTGACTAGACCTGCGGGACTCCGTTGATATAAACTCGATTAGTAATTAAGTAAAATGAGATCAAGATATTCACATGCACCACAAAGTTATCCGAAATATGCTAGCGGAAAATTGAGAAAGACAAAAATACCGAGGGAGAAATTAAAAACAACCTAAGTGTTCCTCATGAGTTAAACTTGAATTGGAAACGGAACTTAGGGGATGTTTGGTTCATTCTTAGAAATAGAAATCGGAATGAAAATCATTGTATTGTGGAATGGGAATAGGTATGAGCATGGATATCACTCTTAAAAGCAATGTTTGGTTAGTTGCATATTTTCTATCGGAATAAATCAAAATTTCCTTTTTTACCCTTAAAGGAAAATAAGAGAAAAAATTATATAGGAGAGAAAGATGAATGTGAGAGAAAAATATGATGAAAGAGAATGATGAGAGAGAAAGTATGATGAGAGAGAAAGTGTGATGAAAAAAATGAGAAAATAGAGTGTGATAGGAGAGAGCATGATGAGAGAAGATGAGAGAGAAAATATGACGTGAGAGAAAATATAATGGGTGAGGATGAAGAGAGAAAATGTAATGAGAAAAAAGAGAGAATAGAGATTGAGGAGAGAGAAAGTACGGTGAGGGAGAAAGTAAGATGAGAGAGAAAGTGTGATGAGAAAAAAAGAGAACAGTGAGTGTGATGGGAGAGATTGAGGAGAGAGAAAGTATGATGAGAGAGAAAGTGTGTTGAAGAAAAAAAGGAGAGAGTGTGACAAGAGAGATTGAGGAGAGAGAAAATGTGATGAGAGTGAAAGTGTGATAAGAAAAAAAGAGAAAAGAGAGTGTGATTGAAGAGATTGAGGAGTGAGAAAGTATGATGAGAGAGAAAGTATGATGAGAAAAAAAGAAGGAAGAGAGTGTGATGGAAGAGATTGAGGAGAGAGAAAGTATGATGAGAGAGAAAGTGTAATGAGAAAAAAAAGAGTGATAGGAGAGATTAAGGAGAGAGAAAATGTGTGATAAAATGACGAGAGAGAAAATATGATGAGAGAGAACAAGGAGAGAGAAGTGATACGAAAGAAAAAATAAATAAATAAATTTTGATATTTGATATTAAGGGAGAAAATTTTAATTTTAGGTCAAGGGTATTTTTGAAATAAGGAAATATTTTGATTGATGAAAATGGGGTAATGACTCATTGAAAGGGAGGTACATGGGAATGAGTTATTACCCAATTTCAAGAATTCATTCCCTTATTTGTATTCCTATTTCCATAATCCAAACATTAACAATGACAATCAATGATTATCATTCTCATTCCTCACTCCTATTCCTCTAAACCAAACGTCCCCTTAACATTTTTTACTTCAAATTCAACTCATGTGTTCTTCAGTAATTAAAATTTGGATTGCAAATGATACTTAACATTATTAATCCAAATTCATTCCATGTAACAGAAATTGATTAAATATCTATTTTAATGATTGACTTTCAGGTTAAACATGATGAGACACTTGGCAACAAAAATGATCAATATTGGAACGAAGCAATTAAAGCAAAAGATAATGAGTATTGAGCACCAACAGAGGAATTGTTAAGGACAAAAATTAACTTAACTCAAGTATTGAGGCAAGTAGATCACCATTCCACTTCGGATGCTGCCAAAGAAGGCCCAGAATTTTTGAAATTTTCCAGAAAAAAAACAAAAAATAGCACCAAAATTGAAGTCATTAAAATTATAGACTGATAAGAGGTATTAAGTTTCAGTAGGGTACGGCTCTTCAGTGCCTATATTTGTTACAACTTGATTTTTTTTTTTCTTAAAACTCATAGTTTAGGTTAAACCTAGCACTCTTTGGAACCAATTCGCTATTGTGCAAGAATATGCCAGCTTAACTATAATCTTACACAAAACATCCACATATAATAAACAAGCATATGGAATAAAACGAATCCAAACGAACAAGATCCATATTGATCAATACAAGTAATACTGAACAACAAAAGTTGATTCGCAAAGGGTGGTTGATTCAATACAAGTTATTACGTGAGACTCCATGTGTATTATAATTACTTTGAATCTGACTCTCGCCTAAACCTGTCATGTTCTATTAGAGGATCAATGTCGCTTAAAACCAATCTTTGCATCCACCAAAGTAACCTTAACTACATTTTGTTCCTTGAATCTGGGTCAAGAAATTTAACCATGACTTCTGAGAGGAATTAGTCAAATTACCGTTGCAAGCTTTGATCAACAAGCTTCGATGGAATTGTTGTTTGCTTGTGGTTTGCTGTAGTTCCATAAGTCATTCAATTCTCCTCTCGACCAACCAAATATAATTGCGAGTCCTAAACGAGGGCACAGTCACCATAAGTTAGCTAACAATTGAATTAAGAGAAAATACACTAATTTTGTAACATAATAGTACAATGAATATTTACCTAAAGTACAAGGAACCAAATATAACAAGGCTGGTTGGCCATACCCATCCATCAGGTACAAAGCTAGATATGTGAGGAAGAGACCTGTGAAAGAAAGGTCATGAGAATAAATTCAGCATTTAGTGAAGGCAAAGATTGGTGTGCAAACAGTTGAATTTGGGAGAGGATGTTTCAACTAAATTCAATATTTGCTTAAGTTTCTTATTCTTTTTGTTTAGTCCCAGAGGGAAAGGCCATACACATTTGCATATAATACATGGAAATATATACATAGGGGCAAAGAATGTGGGCTACTACACGGCTCAAGAATGAAACAGGAGGCAAGGCAGTTCCAAGCATATGTATGATGCTGTGTGGATGCAAATAGTCAAGCCAGTACCTCACAGGTACAAGGAACTTTTTTGCAAGATAAATGTTTATTTAAAAATAATTTTAAAAAAAGTTATAACTTTTGATTAATTTTTTCAAAATGGATTTTCTGTTAGATCAACTTTTTCATTGAACCAATTTATTGAAAGTTGAAACTAAGTTATGTTCTCCCTCTTTTCCTTGGCTGCTAGTTTTGCAAACAAGGATTGATTTTAAAGATTTAGTTTCAACCGGTGTGCAGAGTTGCTCAGTGATCCTCGACATGTTAAAAATTAGATTTTGCATTACATGCTTTCCTTCTTGTTCTGCTCATTTTGACATTTTCATAACAAAAGGAATGAATCTATACTTTTTGTCGAATATCTCTTGTTTACTTTAAGTTATTTCTAGTCATTACTAGTTCTTGGTTACCTTTTTTATATTGACATTAAGTGGGGTGCCTTTGAGTGAAATTCACACTCAAGGACACAACAACTTGTTCACACTTCAACAGATTCGTGAGTTTCTAACTCAGTTGTCTTTACAAATTATGCAGTAATCGGTTTCATGTGCAGAAGTTAAAATTTGAATTTTCTAATTTAAAACAACTCTTCGAATTATATCTGCACTGTTTTTAATAGAAAATGAAGAAAGTAGTCTTGTAAGAGGATAATTAGGTACCACAGTACGAGTTATAAGAAAGTTCACAAGAGGAAGTATCTTAAGCTTAGTTTCTACAGGAAAGGGAAATACCTAGGAAAATTAAACAAGCTAGGAAAAAATTTGGAGAAAATGAATAGAAAAAGATTTTCTTAGTTTGTTATTCCTTGAAAGAAAATAAAGAGGGATAGAAGGTTTAAGTTTCTGAAATAGAATATAAAAAATGACTGATAAAATAGATTTACTAAAAAAAATTGGAGTGTTACTTTGACCTTATTTTCCAAGTGAAAATCATGAACAATATCGCTTTTCTCCAAGTTGGATAAAAGTATGTGTGAATAAAGCTGGGGAAACTTTTTGCCAGCCTTTTTTTCTCCCTACATTTCTTTCAAAGAAACTGAAGGAAAAGCCATTGGAAGAATCTTTTCCCCAGAGTGTATTCCTCTCATTCTTTCTTCATGCATGTTAGAACTAATTGATATATTGTTGCAAAGATTATTGAAGCTCTAGGCTCGTATGAGTCAATATTGCCAAAAAAAATAGTAATCAAGGCAAAGCAACAGAGAGAAAAGTGTCTATTCCACCTTGGGCATTCAACCATCTACTTCGTAAAAATCAACATACTATACATGGAAATGAGTTAATAAAGGTAGACAACTATGGAATGAGTTATATGATATGAGAAGATTTTGAGTTGAAAACTTGAAAACCAAATAATTTACTAACAGTCAGAACCTCCTAGCAAAATTCCTTTTTTAGGAGAAAGGTTTCCATATACAAAAATAAACTTCAGAAGATGTACATACCAAAAGCATATCCGATTATCATCCAAAGAAAATAACCATTCCAGATGCCCTTTTTCTTTGATCTATCATACCTAGAAAACAATTATCACACGTTTTCAATTAATAGAATTAACATTATAAATACTGTCATCAAATACATGAAAGAAAGGTAATTTGGTGATCTCAAATAGAATTACTGCTCATACATAAAAGAGAATGAACTGCCAAGTTTTGAGAAAATCAGCATGTTTCTGCATAAATGGGTTAAATAATATATCTAATAACTTTCTGAGAATTCTTAACTGAAGATCAAACCCTTGTAGATTAAAATCAATATGAGCACTTCCTGTAAATAGCTAAGTTTCAGAATGCACAATTTTAGTAGGATACAAGAAGCTCCAAGAAGCATGAAAGTATAATAGTGCTTTGAAAAATTTTAGATGTTCAGTGTGAGTGGCTTTCAGTGCTGATTTGCTTCTCCCTCCCACTTTTTGTTTTTTCTTTTGCTGACAAATTTGACTTGTCTGACTCATTTTTATATCCGTACACATGCATGCTCAGATTTATATACTTGGATTGCCAGTGAGAGCAAATAAAATGTTTCTCTCCCATATGTATAAACAACATAAACACAAACGTGCACATGCATGCGGTCTTAGTTGCTTGAGATGTGTGTATTTTTCTCCCAAATGTACATAGGAATCGAAACTACGGAACTATGAAAATTTTCGATCAATAGGAAACCACAAAAAAAAATGTCCCCATAGCAAACACTACAGTATCCAGTTTTTCAAAGAGAATCAAGTGCCAAGAGAAACAATACCTATAACTAAATGCAACTAGGAGACCAGGAAAAAGAATGTCCCCAAAACCGATCATATCATAGCCACCCCAAGGATCAAAAAAGCGTGGGATTCTCAAAAGCATTGGAATTGCTTCACCACCACTATTGTCACCACGAGCTACCTATAAAGTAAATAACTTTGGTCATAACTGAAATAACTGTTCTTAAAAAGGAGGCAAAATTTCTAGCTAAATAATTGCAATGGGGAAATCGTGAGCATGTAATAATAGACAAATTACAACATTGCTAAAAGAAACATATATTTTGTTATTTCAACAAAAATAGTATATAGACAATTGCAAGAAAGTTGACTTTTATATACATGCAATGTGCTGTGAAGCACACGCTACAGAAGAAGCAATGGAAGCCATAATTGTTTAACCATAGTTGCCAGAATCATATGATTCACAATTTGTATAATAAGATACGATACAATTCATATACAATATTATTTTTTATATGACTTAGAAGTCAAAAGAATTATGGAGATTTGGCTCCATTTAATATGATTCCATATGAATCTTATTTTGTGCAATTCTAAATATATTAAAAGTTAAATCTAACCAACTAAAAGTGAATTTAACCATTAATAAATTAAATTAAATCCAATATACTAGAAATTAAATCGAATCTATTATATAATAACAGAAAATAATGAATTTATATTATACAATAGAAGTGTAATGGTTGAACAAAGTGAAATTTCAGAGTTAACGATGACATAAAAGAAAATATCTTAGTCAAGACACATAGTTGATGATAGCCAATATGAACTCAACGCCTACTAATAACTAAGAAGAATAAATCTTGTCACCTTAAGGAAAACAACCACTACATGAACAACATCAATGTTGCAGATCGAAGGCAAAACCGAGTCTTTAAAAATCCACGACAAAAGGAACATCGGAGTAGGACTTACTGCAATCATGACGCTTTCATGGAATATAAGGGGCGATATAAAAACCCAGAATATGTCATATACAAAAGCACAACTAAGTAGTGCTGTAGCAACCTGCACGACAAATTTAAAATGGATAATAAATCAAACTTTGTAGGAGTCAATGCAAAAACAGGTCTTGTTACAGAGCCCACTGGCTAAATAATTACTTTGATGTTTGGCAACCGGACCACCTGCAGAACTGTAATCATCAGACAGATGCCCTACCATATATTAAAGAGAATATATCAGATACACAGCTTTAGTAAATGGTAAAAAAACCAACAACACCTAAAAGGAATTAATTGATAACATTGAGGATAGATAGGTGGCTAGTATATCAAGCTTCACATTGCTAACAAGATGATTGTCATCCACCCTCAAACTTAAGCTTGGATGGAAAGGTAGAAGATAACAATAGGTATAATATTTCTTGACAGTAGGCACCCCAATGCAGAGCCGACCCCACCTAGTGGGATAAGGCTTGGTTGTTGTTATTGTTGTAGGCACCCCATGCAGGTCATTGTATAAATAGATGAAGTTTCTTTAATTGATTGCTTTTTATTATAATGAACTAAGAGAGGAATTCGGTAGATCCAATTGATTTAGAAACTCAGAGGTATACATGATGGTTTAACACTTTGCCTTTCAATTTTAACTGGGAAGATATCTAGAGTTTTCATGTAAATAAGAGATGTTGATCAGACAAATATTCGCATAAAATATACCTAATACCTAATAGTCAAAGACTATATAGCTTCATTTGGTTATCTTTCTCCCTAACAAAGACAGTCACAAATAGATTTTTAAGAAGAAAATGTAAATTACCAAAAGAGAATAGAAGAAAAAACACGTGAACAGAAAGAAAAAGATGTTAACTTGTCTTACAAGAATATCTTGTCCAATCCAGGCATATGAAGCATGCTGTTTCACAGCCCAAAAAATGGCAAAGGCAGCGCAAAATGGCACAACTGCAATTGAAAGGACCTGTACTTCCCCAATTATGGGAAGATTTACTGTCTTCTGCCCATAGCATTTACAAAACCTATTTGTAAATCCCAATTTAAAAAATCAAGAGATCTTAAAACATAGCAGAATCGACACAGCAAGCCATTGCAACCAACTTCCTGTTTTACCTTGATATGAGGCCTCCTAAGCAAACATGCATGCCCTGCAAGAGAAAGCAGTTAGCAAGTGCCAAAAAAGAATAATTAAATCAAAGATCCTAACCGAGCTAGGATAAAGGTAGAAAAGCAAAAGACAAAAGCCTTTTCACTTTTGGGCAAAATAATTAGAGTTGATTGTTTAAAACAAACTTCTGGTTACGTGGATCTTTGCATAACTAAATTGTTCTGTAGTAAGCACTAGAAGTTTGCAATGTTAGATAAATATTACTTTTGAGAATTGCCACACCAAAATGATTTAATAATAAAAACTACAGAAATTGGAAAATTCACCATTAGCAAATTGTTTGAAGAAAGACACTAGAACATAAAAATATTTTTTAAAAAATAATAAATAAAACAAAACAAAACACACAAAAACAGCAGAACCTCTAAGATTTGATCAAAATTACACAGAAGCCAAGAACAACTCACTATACAATAGTTTGAAAATACGCCAAGCAAAGATGAAGAAATCTAAACTTAGCCATGCCTTCAAAGATTTAGCAATAACATGACAATAGTTTGCAAATAAATTAACGTTGGGAAGTGGGAAAAAGGCACTATGCGGTTTTTTTTTCAGAAAAAGCAGCACTACCTTGGAAGAGGCAATAGGAGTTTCATGACTAGAATATCTATGTGGGATGGAAATCAAGATTACAGTGGACTCATAGGATCATCTGCTGCCACAATCGGAATCACACAAAATAATTGTTTTCAGACAGCAACATTTTTAATTATTCCACTAAATAACAAATGGCAGCGTTCACGACAAATGATTTTGAACTAGTCATATTAATGTTTCATTAAGGTTATAGGTTTGCAAGTGTGTAAGACCATTGTCCTAGATATGTAGAATTTGAAAAGAAATATGTATTGCTATATCGGTCCCACATAACACATGTATACTAGTACTCAAGATATAACCCTAAACTATAATATCAACGTAGGAATAAACCCATAACAAGTATTACCAAATAACTTGGATTCCATTAACACTCCTCAAGCCAGACAATACATACTATTTATGTCCAGCTAGAAAATGATGCAGACTAAGACATCACTCTAACAAAGCAAGGTATATAATACTCAAGCACAAGAAAAATAAAGCTTTGGACAGGACTTACAAACCTCAGACATCAAAAAAGAGAAAAAGGAAGAACACATGAGAAGATTAAAGGTGTATTTCCTAGAAGGAAACCAGAAAGGAGATATAAGTTTTCCTACCTTGTCTTGACCAGTACAAAATAAAAATTTTTAAAAAAAAACATAAAATTTAAACCTTCTTAATTTAAAACTTTCAATTTAAACTTTTCAAATTTAAACATAATACGCACAGTCAAGAACTTGATTCCAAGTAAATGGTCAGCATCTTCAATTAGAATGTCTTTTCCAATGAGTGCATCTTCAATAGTAAAAACACCACCTCTTGAGTCTTATCCTTCAAGGAGCATAATACTTAATTATCTTCTACTTTATGCACTGCTTCCAATGAGTAAGGAATAACTATATTTCATTGTCCGCTTCCCTTTCAATCACCCCTTCCAATGAGTAAAGAAACTATGCCACTTCCAATTAGAAGTTACTTTGTATTAATATAGTCATTTACTTAGAACAATAACAACAACAATCAAACCTTTATCACACTAAATGAGGTCGACTATATGGATTCTCCTACACCATTGAGCTCAATCCCATACTATATCCTCATCTGTATTTAAATGAATTTTATGTTATGTTATAACTGCATTGTATCAATCATATGACTGAAAACAAAAAACATTTCTAGACAGAGATATGACTATCTAAAGGGGATAATAAATGGAGATGTAGTTGAAGACTTAAGCTAATGGTACCAATACCATTGTAGTACAAACCAAGGAATCGATGTATTATTGGTACCTGATTTAGTTCAAATTTAATGTGTGAGACAACTAGTTGAGCATGGATTTAGTTTTCACTTGGAAGCAAGCAAGAATTTTTTGAAAAATATAGTCAATTTAATTGCTAAAATCAACATGAAGATGAATAGGAATTTTTCTCTAAAGCTTCAAGTTCCCCAATATCTTTCTAGCATTTTTTTTTTGTGTACCTTCTAGTTTCCTCTGAATTCTTGTTGAAGTATGTTATATGACTACTATTTCTAATCCCATGATTTCTAAAATCTTTGTAACTCTTTGTTGGACCAGACTGAAGGGTTTAACATCCTCACATGATTTTTCTCCAATATTTCTTTAATACAAAGATTGCTTTCATTTTCCAACTCCTCATAACCAGCATTTACAATAAACCACAACTCCTTCAATTGGAGAATGGTACACTAAAATCATTTTAAGTTAAACCATTTGAATAATTCATCTTTCATACATTTGAATTCTTTCATAGTTGGTCACTAGTATCAAACCTTTTCTTTTAGCTTCAACTACATTTCATTTGTCACCTTTGTTAGATGTAACCAATTGATGCAGAACCAACTCAATATCCCTTAAACTTCAAAGGTCATCACTTTTGACTCAAGTCTCGAAATCAGGCTTTGTTAGTGCTCATACGTGCAGAATTTAAAAATCAACGTTTGTTACAAGGAATCGTAACCGCCAAGTTTTAGGCCCAAAAAGCATTGTTTAGGTCCTTTTCAGAGCCTCTAAACATATTCTTTACTATTTTTAGTAACTTCCATTTTATGGTGTTTTAGTATATTTTTGGTATTTCCGTGTTAGGAATTTTATCTATATAAGTGCCATGTTTGATCATTTCTTTCTGTAATAAATTTTTCTTGTCTGATAGGACTTCTTTTCTTTCTTTACAAGATAGAAATTGAGGTCTATAAATTAGGATTTCTTTCCTTTTGAATCTTAGGGTCTAGAGTCTATATAAATACTAGTTTAGCTATTTGATAATTCATCATCTATTATTAACAAAGTTTTCTTTTTTGGTAAATGGCAGGGTTCTCTTTGTCTTCTTCGGATTCTCTTCTTGCATTCTCCTCAATTCCTCCTCGTTAGCCCATAAAATAATTGTTATCTTGTCCAATGTCACTATTCGAGCAGTATATGCTCATCCCAAACATACATTTACTGGAAATATGATGTAAGGGGGCATTTGGTTCTTTCTTAGGAATAGGAATCGGAATGGGAATCATAGTATTGTGGAATGAGAATGGGTATGAGCATGGATATTACTCTTAAAAGCAATGTTTGGTTAGTTGAATATTTTATATCGGAATAAATCAAAATTTTCTTTTTTACCCTTAAAGGAAAATAAGAGGAAAAATTAGATGAGAGCGAAAAATATGATGAGAGAGAAAATGTGATGGGAAAAAATGAAGAGATGGAAAGTGTGATGAGAGAAAATGAGGAAAGAGAGTGTAATGGGAGAGAGCATGATGAGAAAAGATGAGAGAGAAAATATGATGAGAGAGGATGAAGAGAGAGAAAGTGTAATGAGAAAAATGAGGAGAGAGAGTGAGATGGGAAAGATTGAGGACAGAGAAAGTATGATGAGAGAGAAAGGGTGATGAGAAAAAAAGAGAAAGCGAGTGTGATGGGAGAGATTGATGAGAGAGAAAGTATGATGAGAAAAAAGGGGAGAGTGTGATAGGAGAGATTGAGAAGAGAGAAAGTGTGATGAGAGAAAAAAAGAGTATGATGGGAGAGATTGAGGGGAGAGAAAGTATGATGAGAGAGAAAGTGTAATGAGAAAAAAAAAGAGAGAAGAGAGTGTGATGGAAGAGATTGAGGAGAGAGAAAATGTGTGATAAAATAAGGAGAGAGAATATGATGAGAGAGAACGAGAGAAAAAGTGATATGAAAGAAAAATTAAATAAATATATTTTGATATTTGATATTAGGGGGGGGAATTTTAGTTTTAGGTCAAAGGTATTTTTGGAATAAGTGAATATTTTGATTGTTGAAAATAGAGTAATGAGAAAGGGGGACATGGGAATAAGTTATTACCCAATTATAAGGATTCATTCTCTTATTTGTATTTCCATTCATGTAATCCAAACATTAATAATGGCAATCAATGATTGTTATTCTCATTTCCCACTCTTATTTCCCTAAACCAAATGCCTCCTAACAAAACAACTACAACATGTGGTTATTCTCCATGCTAAACCATGTGGTGACCAGAACTTTTTCTATATAAATGGCAGTAAAAAACAGTTAAATATTGACAACAAAGCAGACTTGACTTAGAAAGTGACGAGATTGCTATAATTCTATAGAGTTTATCTTATGCTTAATAGGTCAAACTTTTTATCTCAAAGCATATAGAGGGACACAGAATACCATGAAGTTACAAACAACATATGAACTTAAAAATTGCCAGTAAACAAGATTGGAAATAGAAAATTACCTCGATACCACCGATACAGAATAGCACGATCAACAGCCAAACAAACCAAGAAGACATGAAATAAAAAAGAAGCAAGAGGAAGACTGATGCAACTATAACAAAAACAATTGCTCCCTTTGCATTTATCTCAAGAATTTCTGTCTCAGAGTCCTCCCTGTTTTCTGCAGCAGCATTGTGCTGATCCTGCGACATTCAAGAATAAGCAAGCAATTATAAATGGTCTGGATTTTATATCTGATGCTAAAAAGGTAAATGATAGCGAGTAGATACATGTATCTCTGTCAAAAAAATCTAATTGGTAAAACATCCAATAAATTTATAACTAACTTTTTAATTGAATAAATGCAGCATTAATATATCACCAAAAGAATATTTTCATGGTAAAATTTAATCAAAATCAGAATATAGATGTACTCAAAATATATTCAGAAATTTTTATAAAAATAGACATATGATGCTTGTTAGAAGATAAATATAATTTATCAATTTTGGTAGGTGAATTACTGAATTAAAGCGTAAAATGAAATATTTTTCCTAGAAAAGACAAATTTATGGCTCATGTAAGTTTTGTAAATGAAAATGTAAAAGAGACAATGAAAATTTTGCTAAGAGTAAGCTAAAAGGTAGGCTCTAAAAATATTTTGCAGATCAAGATTTGAAATTAAAAAAAAAAGTGATAATTTGAAAATTTCTAGTGGAGTAGAAACAAATTGAAGGTGACATAAAAATAAAAAAATAAAACTAAGGGCAAGATGAGCGGTTGAAGTTGTGGTGTAAATTAAAATTTTCAAGGCTGGAATTTTAATGTTACATCTTTTGTGTTTCATTTTCAGCATAATTTTCTCCTACCTCATTCACAGGAACCCCCCACTCCTGCTGTATTCTCCACCATGTCCTCCATTGACGACCACCTCAACTCCCTCACTCTCTTCTTCATCACCTTTAACGGTCATAGTCACTTGGCCATATTGATCTCACCTAACACAGAGACATCACCTCCCCACTTCCTCGTCACTAACTTTGGCATCGTTTCCTTCCTTCTTCATTGATACGACGATATGGAGATGAAGACACGTGGGCATGAGTGGCATTTAAGTCATTTTACTATTTAGGGCTTTAAGGAGGAGGGGATTTTTTCTAAGGGAAAGGGAGAATCTACGGGAAGGAGGGGGTCGCCTCCCTTCGTTCACGCCACCTCCCCTGTCTCCAACACCGACTAAATCCAATGTCGGCCGCCTCCGTGCTTGGCTGCCTTCTCTCTCACGGAGGTCCCCTTTTCTCTGTTTCTATCTCCCACGACATGTCGTTGCCCTAGGGGCACGTACCACCTCCCTCGTCGTAACACCGCTGCCTTCCCCAGTCGTGCCTTCGCCGACCTCACCTCCTTCACGCAAGCAACACCTCTGCCGCCTTGTTCGTCGCGGGGAGCATGATCATCTGCGTCGCAGGCAGCCACGACCAACCCATCCGTCGCCTCTAACGCATGGTGCCCTTCTCTCTGCCGGACCTCGACACCTCTACGGCCACCTTCGCTTCCACGCCAATAGCTGATCTCAACCTTTTGCTTCTTGCCCGTCCTTCTCTCTCACTGTCGGACACATCGGTTGCAGAACTCCGCTAACTGCCATCACCGCCTCCGATGGGACTATGCCCCCTCTCCCTCCTCGTCGGCGGCTCCAGACGCTATCACCATCACCCTATGGCCTCCAGCTGCCGATCCGGCCGCCTCCAACATGGACCTTGTCTTCCGATCCTATATCAGATATGTGTTGCTATACGTTTCTGATGTTGTTCCAGCCTTCACACCGTTGTTATATTCCAGCATACGTGCCGCTGTCACATTTTGGCCAACGAGCCACTATTATGACCTGGGCTATAAGCCACTATTATGTTCCAACCCTCGGCACCCCAGATCCAGCTCCTCATCCAACCCACATTCATCTACTCCTCTAGGTCACGACGACTCGAACAGCATTACGACCAGCTTACCGATCTACCAGAGAGCGCCCCTGGGCCAAGGTACATTCCCCATGCTTATTCTTCACACATTTCATTACTCCACTATTTATCTTACTCCTTACATATTTTTAGGACCTACCTCGAGCATCGAAATGTCAGGGACCGAGACAACCCGATCGTTGTATGCAGATAGCGTTGACTTGATGTTTTCTAAAGACTTGGTCAACCCAGATAATAGCTCACCCCCCCCCCCCCTTTTCTCCCTCTAGGTCATGACAATTCGGTCAACATTCCAACCACACTATCGGCAGTCCACCCTTAACTTTCGGACAAGATTTTATATTTGGCGTCATCTATAGAAAAGACGTCAAAAAATTCCTTGCCATCGCCATGATCCCGGAGGATTTCGGTGAGCACATTGCCACCACAATATAGAATGAAAAATGAAATTTCTTAGACATCATTCTCGGTTGATCGGAGCGCTGAAAGCTTATGGATTTTCATCCTGACAAGACCATTATTCTCCAGATCTTTAGGCATCACAAGTGTTGGATTCTTATTATATTATATTCCACCCTCACTCCATGAGTATTCAGGAGTCGAGGGATCGAGCTGAATCATCAGTCGATCGGCATATTAGTTTTTCTATTATATATCTACAACGGATCAGCAGGATCTACTATAGCTCACTGATCAGAAACTAGGGGCACAACTCATTAGGATCTAGGGGCCTAGCTCTCTGATCACGGACTAGGGGTCTTGCTCTCTGATCAGGGATTAGGGGCCCAGCTCCTCAATCAAGGGTGCTACGGGCTCTGCTCCCTCATATTGCTACGAGCTTCGTTTCCACTAACATCAAGGCTCCACCTCTCCCGTTTGTGGTCGAGCTATCGCCATCAGTATCTCCAAGGCATTCAGGTCATACACTGTACCTTCAGACTCCCGAGCCATTCGGCCAAGTTATAAGTGAGCATGCTCTCGCGCCATATTCCAGACTCCCGAGCAATTCAGTCGGGTTATAAGCGAGCGTGCTCTTGCGCCATGTCCTATACTCCTGAACCGTTCGACCGAGTTATAAGCGAACCTGCCCTCACACTTATATTTTAGACTCCCGAACCGTTCATCCGGGTTAGAAGCGAGCTTGCCCTAGTGCTTATATTCCAGACTCTCGAGTCGTTTGACCGGATTATAAGCAATCTTGCCCTCGCGCTTATATTCTAAACTCCCGAGCCATTTGACCGGGTTATAAGCGAGCTTGCCCTCGCAGTATATATCAGACTCCCGAGCCATTCAACCGAGTTCTAAGCGAGTTTGCCCTCGCGCTTATATTCCAAACTCCCAAGCCATTCGGTAGGGTTATAAGCGAGCATGTTGTCGCGCTTATATTCCAAACTCCTGAGCCGTTTGGCCGGATTATAAGTGAGTTTGCCCTCACGCTTATATTCCAAACTCCCGAGCAGTTCAACCGGGTTATAAGCATGCTTACCCTCGCGTTTATATTCCAAATTCCCGAGCCATTCAACCGGGTTATAAGTATACTTGCCCTCGCGCTTATATTCCAGACTCCCGAGCCGTTCGGCCAGATTATAAGAGAGTGTGCCCTCGCGCTTATATTACAGACTCCCGGCCGTTGTCACATTCTAGCCTGCGAGCCACTATTATGGTCTGACTTACGAGCCACTGTTATGCTCCGGCCCTCGGCTCCTCAGATCCAGCTCCTCATCCAGCTCATATTCATCTACTCTTTCGAGTCACGATGACTCGATCAACATTACAACTAACTCACCGGTCTACCAGAGGGCGCCCCTTGGGTCAGGGTATGCTCCCATGATTATTCTTCACGCATTTCATTACTCCACTATTTATCTTGCTCCTTATATATTTTTGGGGCCTGCCTCAAGCATCGTCCCTGAGGCAACCCGGTCGCTGTTTGCCGGTAGCGTTGACCGAGGCCTTCTGGTTGACTCAACCCAGATAACAGCTCACCCCCCTTTTCTCCCTCTGGGTTATGACGATTCAATCAACATTCCAGCCACACCACCGACGGTCCACCCTTCCCATCTTTCGAACAGGATCATTCGTCATGCCCCAACTGCTCTGATCTCTAGGTATTGTGTCTAAAGACCTGCTTTCCATGATCAACAATGTCATTGCCGCCTCTTTCTTCCATTAACATTCCAGCTTTGATCTCCCTAATAGTGTCCATGAGCTCACCGTAAGAAAATGACCTTGCAAATGTCTGCTATGAACATGGAACTTTCTAGTTCGTCTTGCTGTCACCAGCTATTGGCTCAGGGCTCAATTTAACCTTTCCTAACATGATTGGATGCATAGGCAGGTCACAGGCGCATCAGCTTCTTCCAAGCTCGCAAGTTGTGCAGGTGAGCAGCAAGACTGTCAATCAACACTAATGTACGGGGTGAGGAAGACAAAAGGTGTGGACAGAGCAAATAAGGTAACATGGTTAGTTTGTAATTTCAGCAAGAGCTTCTCTTGAATAGTTTTAGCACAAGACTTGAGAAGGGAACTGCAGCAAAATACCAAGTGTCAATTGGAGAAAATGCCAAATGCCAATCAACAAAGGCTTGACTATAAATCTGTCTGGAAATACACACTTTAAGATATATAATAATAGTTCGAACACAAAAGTGGCTTATTTTTCTAATCCGGTTTTGTTTTGAATAGATATACTTTATTTGTAGCACTAGATATGCTCCATACCTACCCTGCAACTCCCACGACAGAAATTCCTGGCGTCCAAGTAGCAAAGGGGCTTTTTAGGGGTTGGGGGTAGGGAGAGAGGGAAAAGATCCACATTACCACAAGATATAGTTCAAAATTTCATGCATACGAACAAGCACAATTTTAGATCACTTTTCTTTAGAAGTGAAGCTATAAGAAGCCAAGTAGTTCTTTGAACAACATATTCATATTGTTTACTTTGAGGTTCCCAATTAGCTTATTATCTCTAACTATAGCAATAAGTAGTCTAGCATAACAGTTCTTAATGCACCAATGATGAATAATCAGATAAATAAATTAGAGAATAATAAAGGACCTTCCTGGTCAATTGATTATAGTGGTCATCAATGTGCTCGCCAACAATGAACTCTGACCACAGTGAAGCACAAATTATGGTACCAACAGCCATTAACAATAAAAAGGCTGCCGAGAGATCCACCACTGGTCTATTTGGTGAATATAAAAGAACTTCAACTGCAAGAAGAAATATGCTGCATTAGGATCAAAATTGAAGAAGAAAATCATATAACAACTAATATCTCTATATGTTGTCTTTTACCAGCAAGAAAATCTCTATATATGTATTTATCTTAATCAACAGTCCCTGAGACAGAAAAAGTAACACAAGAACCAAACCCCAGTTACATGGTCAAGAAATTGTCTTTGGCTAAAACAGGAAGCTCTGTTAGAAAAGTCACATAACCCAATGAGTAAATAATTAGTAGTAATTTACATAACAAAGGATGATAATCAATTGTGCAGAACTAAGAGAGCTTGAAAAATCATAGACTGACATACAGGCCAAAGAATAAGAACAATCAAATTAGCATAACCAATTATAAATAAAAAAAGGAAAAAAAAAAAAGTAACATTGAAGTACTTACGATAAAGGGGTATGACATTGTCATAGAAACTAAACTATGCACCCTAAATTCCCAACCATTCAAGATCAGGTAAATGGAGCATATGAGGACATATGTCTAATGATACAAAAAAATTTAGCTCCCCCTTACTTGGTGCAAGATCAAATCCGTAGTTGGCTGTTGGTGAAATTAGCAGGTGGTCAAGATGTCTTCTAGGAAAAAAATAATGAAGGGCATCACTTGCATTGGAAGCCCAATGTACAATTGTTTTGGTGCTCACAAGTAGGCTTTCGGAAAGCGACAGACTGCTGAGTTCTACAAGAAGGATGGACTTGCAGATTTCGGTGGCAAGTTAAAGGGGTAAGGATGTGAGCTAGTGATATCAATAATGTC
Organism: Zingiber officinale; assembly: GCF_018446385.1. Taxonomy (NCBI): domain Eukaryota; kingdom Viridiplantae; phylum Streptophyta; class Magnoliopsida; order Zingiberales; family Zingiberaceae; genus Zingiber; species Zingiber officinale. Next base: position 102,097,628 of record NC_056003.1, read on the forward strand.
AAAGCACAAGATGACATTGTCCTCAGTCGACGCACGCAAATAGCAAGCGGAGATAAGTTGTTTGAGGAAGGCAAGAAGAGGTCCTCTTCCCTTTTCCTCAATTATTATATAAGGCAGCAGGTGGGGTCTGTGAATGCAAATAGTATTGTAGAATGACAATTAGCACACAAGGGGGGCGATGTGTCTGCAATAGAAGGAATGTGCCACTAGCCACCGAGGTGAGATAACAACAATGTCCTGTCAAGACCTCATTAAATAAGAGGCAACTTTCAAGGTGGTACAACAAGTCCAACAACCGCCAACATTAAAAGCATCCCATTGATAAAGGAGAAGAAATCTTCTAGTCTTGAGTAAAAAGATGTATGTCACTTGGTGGATGGTGGAAAGGCAACAATGTGAAAGCATGAGTTGCAATAGAAAGAGCTCGATGAAGCCATCACAACCAAAGCAAACGAAAGTGGGGGAAAATCGAAGATGTGCAAGTAGTTGGTGGCCAATAGAGTGTCCATCCAAAGATTCACTAGATAAGGGAATAACTTGAGGTTGTGCCGTTGTGGCAAAGGTAATTGTGCAGTAGTAGAACAAGATATGCTAGGATTTGTAGCATAGAAGGTAGAGTTTAGGAGCCCATTTTATATAAAGAAAAAAAAGCTCTTCTTCTAAGATAAACTCTCTCTTAATTACTTAGAAACTAACTATCCTAATAAATTATAAAAACTTAATAATTATTACATGAAAATTTTCTAAACATAAATTAGAATTAAAGCTTGTAAGTTGTAGATAAAAATTTTATATTGTAAACAGTAGATTAAAATCCCTTTAATGTGAAAACAACCCCCAATATGGATATTGGGAAAATTATAAAAGACAAACTCACCATCACTAACTTTATAGTCTATATTATTAGACACACCACCCACTAATTTATATTAATCACCCATTACTTTATATTAATTAATCCCTAACAAACTTTATAACTTACATAAATCAACCCATGACCCTCTTCTTCCTAAAGCTACCTGCCTCCTCATCCTAAACTTGTCCAGGCATTCCTATCTCTTGTTGCTGGCGGTATTGCACACAACCAAGCAAGCCTCAGATGGCCATCCTACCAGTAATTTAATCCCCTATCCAGTGACTAGCAAGCACTCTATCTCCCATGGCTAGTGGCACTCGAACACCACCATGCCTTCCCATCTGCTCCACACCCACTCTTCTTCTCATAGGATTGTTTGCGTTGACAAGATATTGGATGCTTTTGAATGAAATCAGTGATTTCTTCTTACTTTGATATGATTCCATCAGTCTTTCACGAAATCTCAATGAAATTCTTTTTTACACATTTTGGTGACCCTCGTAGACATGATCGAAAAAAAGCCTGAATATATGCTATTCCTAACCGAACTCAATCGATTCGCATCTAAATTAGCCTTATACAGCAGTTTGACTTCAGTAACAGCTAGAAGATTACATGTTCCCTAACCTAGATAATGAGTGATGAAAAAAAATAAAAGGATAAACTCCAATTAGGTATACCACTTTCATACATTTTTCAGCCATAGAAAAGTTAAAAAGAAAATAAAAATGGGAAATAAGAAAATGGGTTTAACAAGGACTGTACAGTATTCACAAATGAGAAGGAAAGGCTCACCTGTCTGTCCACTAGTCAATGAGTCTTTCAGGTAAACCCCTGCAGACTTGGGTATCATTACAACAGGTATCGTCAGATTAAGAGAGGTATCATTTTCTGTGCATACCATCTTGTATAGCTCTGTAGATAATCAGTAATGGCAATGAGAAAAGGAGCCATAAACTGAATAAAATTGTCTAAAACTAAATAAAAATGAATGTAAAAATATTTCTCATTGAACTAATTGTAGGAAAGAGACATAGATCCATGGGTGTTAAATTTCTTGCCTTCGTCATCATTAATGACCAATAAACCTGCTGCACCTCCTAATTGTGCAAATTTTGCTTTAGTAGTGAATGTACAATCACCACGCTTAGCCAAGTAAACAGAATTAGTTATCTGCAGCGCAAAATGGTAAATTAGAACTAGTAAGCAAAGCCAGAATAAAAACCTACTTCTGTCAACAATAACTAGAAAAAGTGAACTGCTATCCATAGTTCATGGGGTGTTGGAAATTTGTCAAAGGAGCATTTAGTTATATAATCAAAAAATACCTCTGTTAAAGAAACAAGATAGTGTGCTTGTACAAATTATGGGATGGAAAAACTCATTTAATTTAATAGTTTTTTTAACAATTGAACTATGTTGGAATGAATTGTGCGTAAGAAACAGGTTCTAGGAAAACTACTCTGCTTAAAACATCTCAACTTGAAAGATATGTTTGAAGAAAGAATTGCCAAATTGGTAAGGTAAGAAATACGACATTTTAACTTGCAACAATCTTACTCATTTTATCTCTTTCTACTATATTGTTTATAACCCTTGGACCAAAGACTAAAGTTACATTTATTTCAACATGCAATGAATTGTTTTCTTTTGAAGTTTCACTTCACTATGAAGTAGGAATAAAAGTTTGAAATCTTGATTCGGGCCCAATTTTAGTTCCTAGAAGGAACAAGATGTGTTGGTGTTGTGCTAATAATGTTGACACGTAGTGCCAGAGGTATTGACAAAGTGGAGGAAGAGATGAAGACAACCGGAAAAGGAGCCGGAAGAAGAAAATCAGGATACTTCATTTGAGCACACGATGCCAGAGGTAACAACAAGGAGGAAAGAATTGAGAAGGAGAAGGAAGAAGAGAATCAAGATACTAAGCCCTAACTTTCAGTGCATCAGCCTGCAGAAACTTCATGCCACCTCGTGCCACATTGCCATCATCGCGAAAGGCTAGTGTGCTCAAGGGAAGCTTCAATTGAGCCACGTGCCACAAGAGAAGCCTCTAGCAATGTCACAGTCAATATGGAAGCTTTGAGGAGGTTTCGTCATCTATTGGTTGTTTTGTGTGTCAGTTGGAAGCGAGATAAAATGTTTCGCCTGAGATGATCAACAAGGAATTAAAGTTTAAACCAAACCACATCAAATCATGATGTAACACACTTTAATATATGCCATTTGAGGTATGTGAGATTATTTTTCAAATTGCTTCTTGTAGCCTCCACTCTCACTGCAGTTAAGGATCAGTTTAGCATATCAACTAAAATAGGAGAATATAAGTGTCATTGCAACCAAAATAAAAGGTACAGCTGGTAAACAAAATAATATATGGATTTCTAGAAGCAAAGTAATGAGATAACTCCAATGGTTATATCATCCTAAAACAGCTTTAAAAGAAATTGAAATGATAGATCTCAAGTTATTATTTCATTTTCATCAATATAATGGTTGTGAAAAAGAGAACACGGAGAGCAAAAGAATGGAGCTGGAATTATTCAGCAAAATTAATCTACACTTAAAAGGGCCATAGTATTCATGGCACTGGAAAACCACAAATACAGCAAATGATCTACAGAGACAGAAAATCATCACAAAATAAAGCGAGGAACTAAACCTTGGAGGACAAATTGGCACATGAGTTGAGTGGATCAGCAAGAACAACAGAGTTTATTTTAGCATCAGAAGCTAAGCGTGGAACTGTGGCGCCAAATTTGGCACTTAGTCCCACGATGGTCGTGCCTTCAGTCCCATTCAACCAGCTCATGATTTTTACCTGGCAGACAGAAAGACCTTTAAGTGAAAAGGTTCAGATTTTTTCATTTTGATGAATGACTGTTGAAGGTGCGAGGGTAAAAACACACAAGATACACCTCTAATCAAAATTGCAGTTCTAACATTTTGAATAAAGACGAAAGTTATTGGCATATACAATTTGCCATCGGTTTATCCAAACGAGCTACATTACCATTTAAGTCTGTATGCATAGAAAAGCAACCTAGTCGAGTAGCAATATTTTACTGATTCAAAATAGCCCGGAACTGAAGCCAAATGTTGCAGACCAGACTAAGGTAAAACCCGCCACAGAAATCAAGCTAAATATTTTAGCAGTTAGAGTAAGTAAAAAAATAGTAAATTTCAGATACAAGGCTGTTTCACGTAGAATGCCATTCAAAATAATGGGATAAAATCGAGCAAAATCAATCAAAAAACTAGGAATCAGACGTTGCAGCTTAAGAGAAGGCCCATGTGATATGCGAATGGAAGATCGGAATAGCTTTACCAGTTGGAATTTGTTGTCACAGCCGGGGAATCGGGGGCTATCATCGTCGTCGTGAGAGATCTCGTCCTCCGCCCTGACAAAGATAAGCGAAGAGGAAGCGAGGAAGAAGACGACGATGGCCACAAGAAAGGGGAAACGGATCGACGATAAACCGCCAGAAGGAGCACAGCATCGCGCCATCAAGGGTATATCTCAACAGCCAGATTCGACAGATCCCTAATTCGATTCGTCTGCAGATCGCATTCAAATCGATTCAGGACAGGAGCGATGGGAAGATGGCTTGAGCATTCAACTGGATTTGTTCGCGTACCAACCTCGGGACCGAGCCGAGGCAAAGAAGTAATAGCAGAGAAACTCCTCTCGCACGGAAAGCATTCAATCAACAAGTAAACCTAATTCAACGAACTTCACGCTGGAATCAAGGAGCGAGAACAAAAAAATCGTACGGATTTCTCATATACACCCTCGTATTATAAAAATTACAGGCGGATTTTTTAAAAAAAAAACAGAATAAAATTTTTTCTCACAAATCAAACGAGGCCTTATCTCATTTATTATATCCATTTTTATTTATATCGATATTTAACTTTATCTTCATCTCCATAGCTATTAGAAGATCGAATGTTTATATCATACTCAAATATCCAATTACAGCCTATAAATATATTTTTAAAATTTGAATTTTTTTAGTTAGAAGATATGGATATTTATCAAATCATTAAAAAATAATATGATAAAAACAATTAAAGATAAAAATCAGTGAACTAAACATCACAAAAAATAATAATATATTAAAAATAGTTTATTCCAACTATGACTGAACAATCGATTCAAAATTGAATCAATCGAATTGATTAAATTAAAATTGAATAAATCAAAAAAAATTTAAATTAACTAAATAAAATAATTTATCCAACTAGAGTGGAACAATCGGATCAAAACTGAATCGACCGAATTGATATTAAACTGAAACCAAACAAATCAAAATTTTTTTGAAACAACCGAATCAATCAATATTTCCAATTAAAACCAACAAACTAAGCAAATAAAATGTCAATTAATTTGATTGAAAATCGAATTAACCGAAGTGGTGTTGCTTTTCAAAAACTAACACCACAATGGTGTAGCTTCGGTTCGATTTGGTTGATAATATTAGTTTATTTATTTTAATTGAATTAGGAGTTTTAAAATCGAAATCAAACCTAATTACATGAAATAATTGATATCTTTTTAAGAATAATAAATTTTAAAAATAATTGAATCGAACTTTTAAATTTGATCGATTTAGTCGGCTAATTTAATTTAATCAAGCTTTTACTCACCTCTAATCTCTATTAGATTATATATATTTATTAGAAAAAAATATTTGGTGTATCCTTATGCTTTTTTTTCTGAGTCTTATAGTTTGATTGGGTTCATTTTATTTTCGTATTAACTTGGTTTTGTTTACTATTCGGTTATTTGTGAGTACAATTCATCCTGTCATTATGAGTAGTTGTACAGATGATTCACTTTAATCGATTAGTGTTTGAATATATGGAAAAAAAATTATTTGTATTGAAGATATGTTATGAAAAACTTCTTATGGGAAAAATTTATAGGGATATATTTCAGGTGTGAGAATTAAACCTAGGACAATAACGTTGATGATTATGAAAAGTCATTAGAATTTGGGAGGTCGATAATGTGAAAACTATTACATGAATCAATAATTCTATTCCACACTCCATTAGTACTCAGTTAACTAAGTATGAGACAGACAAAGAGGTTTGGAATCATTTGGCAAGATTATACACACAGTCTAACTGTGTCAAACAATATCAATTGGAAGTAGATATCCGCACACTTCGACAGTAAGATATGGGTGTCCAAAACTTTTATTTAGCCATATCAGAACTATGGGACCAGTTGACACTCACAAAATCCTCAGAATTGTGAGCATTCCCCACTTTTGTCACTAATAAAGAAGAACAATGTCTAATCCAATTCTTAATGGCTCTTTGTGATGATTTTGAAGGATTATATGGGGAAATTTTGAATCATAGTCCTCTTCCTTCTGTTGATTTAGTGGTATGTGAACTACTAGCTAAGGAGATTCACCTTAAGTCTTAGGTTGATAATGTCGGTTCCGGTGCAGCCCGCAAGAGGGAGGTGAATTGCATGCAAAAATAAAATGACCCCTTTCTCGTTCTTTGGCCTTTGATTAGTAAGCACAATTAAAATAAACTCCTTTGGTTACAACCTAAGTGGTAAAAATAAACTAAACAACCAAAATAAAGAAGAGGTGAGAAATTATTTGGTTACAACCTAGGTGATTGTTAATCTAAGGCTTTGAAAGTACTCCACTAAAAAAACTCCTTTGTTGAAGATGAAGTAGCCTCTTACAGACGTTGACTTGTCACAAGAAAGACTAGAAAGTGATTACAAGATTTGTAGTTCAGTTGTTGTTCAATTTCTAGCTTCAAGGGTCTTTTTATAGCCCTTGAAAAAATTATCTGTTGCTTGGAGGTGCCTCTAAGAGGATCCATGGCGCCTTCAAAAAGATAAACTTTTATCCTTAACTCAACGGTTACTGCTAACGGATATGGTCGATTGAAGGTGCCTTCAATGAGCTCGAAGGCGCCTTGCACTATTCATGCGAGGTGCCTTCCCAAGCCATTGGAGATGCCCTCTATGAAGCAGATCAACCTTCCATACGAAGGCGCGAGGGCACCTCCAAGCCTCTTAGAGGCACCTTCCATGAAGTAGATCAGCCTCTAAGTTAATCTTCTTCGTGTAGGTGATACTCCGATTAATCGGAGTTGAGCTCATCTGAACCCAACTCCGACCTTCTCCTCTAGCAAACTTCCTCCTCGACTTCTCGTCCCTCAGATACACCACGTGCATCCTTTTAGTCCGCTGGTGTATTCTTTGGCAGTTTCTCATCCCTCAGACGCACTAAGTCCGTTGACTCGCTTCCCGTGACATCTTTCTTGTCCGCTGCATCTTCCACTTGACTTCTTGTGTTCCTAAGCTCATGAATGCTTATACACAAGGTATAAAACATAAACAGGACCTAACTTAACTCGGTTGACCAAATCAAAACTACCATGGAGTACTTACAATCTTCTTCTTTTTGATGTGCATCAACCCAAGTTAAAGTTAGGGTTAAAACAAAATGTCATATAATAAATAAGTGAAGAAAATGTCAATGACACTAACTAATTTGCAAATAAATATAGGAACAAATTTTTAATTATCCCACCTCCCCTTAACTTATACATGTTTCTCCCCCTTTAGTCATATAAAAAAATAGAGAAAAATAAAATAAATAGTTAGAAATTTTTTTAAAAAAAATTGGGTACATTAAAAGAATTATCAGTAGGCTAATATTTTTTAGAAGTAATTTTTAAAAATATTCTATTTTTACTAATTAATCTTCTATTTTTGACAAAATAATTTTAAAACTACTTTTCGATTTCGAAAAATTCTAAAATTTTTGTCAAACATAAACAGAATAAGCTAAATTAATATAAAAAATTTCAAAAAAAGATATTATTTAATCTAACAAAAATGATTTATTTTAATTGAGAAATCTAATTTTCGAAAATAAATCTTTAAGCATATATTTTCAACTCGTAAAATTCTGTTAATTTTCTTGAATATGTAAAGCAGATGGTTTAATGGTAAAAAAATTAAAGTTTCTAAATTTCTATTTTCTTAAATTTTTAATATTAAAAATTAACTTTTATGAAAACAATTCATAAAAATTTTAATATTTATCAAAAAATTTTGAATAAAATTTCCCTCAATAGAAATACCACTGTTCTATTAGTCTAAATATTTTGAATAAAAAATTCAAATAGAAGATTATTAAAAAAATCTAAGTCAAATAATTTATAGCCTCACAAAAATTGGAAATTCAATCTAGAAAGGATTTCAAAATATAGATCCTACCTACTGGATTCACTAGAAATTTTGGTAATACATAATTTTTAGGGAATTTTCTTATTTGCCTTTTATGATTTCTAATGTACTAGTTAATTTTATCATAATTTCTAAACCTTGATTTTTGAAAAACATTTGAACATGCAGTCATTTTCCAATTTCTCTATTTGTGCTTTTAGTTTTTCATTTTCTATTTTTAAATTATCATACATTAGTAAAGGACATGAATTTACTAAGTTTAATTTTAGCTTTGCATTTTCATTTTCTAATTTTAGCATATTTTTGGGAATTATTTTAATAAATTTAAATGATTTTTCAGGAAGTAAGGCTCATACCTCACTTACCTCGTGGTCTGATACTTCGTCTTCATTGTTGCTTTCTTTGAAAGATCCTCCCCTTCGTCGATGCTCATTTCTAAAGACCTTTCATCATTCCTCTAGCGGTCTGCTATCAGGGCTAATCCGGTGTACTCTTCTAACTTCGATTCTGATGACGATGATTCGTCTCATGTCGCTTTCACGGTCTTGTGCTTTGATCTTGTTGGTATTTTACTCTTGTATTTTTTTTCCTTCTTCTTTAATTTAGGGTAGTCATCCTTGATGTACCCTTCTTCTTGGCAGTTGTAGCATCAAACTTTCCTTTTTGCTCTGAAGGTGCTTCTTTGTCTATGACTTTATAAATTTATTAGCTTTAAGAAATTTACTAAAATTTCTTACCATTAAGGTTGCCTCCTCTTTGTCGATTAATGTTTCAGAGTCTAGATTGTCTAGTCTTGCCTTCAGGGCAATTGTCTGACTTGGCTCCTTCTTTAATTACGCACATCTAAATTTGTGAAGTTCTAAGGTCGAAAATAAACTTTCTAATGAACTTATCTCTAGATCCTTAGAAATATAGTAGGACTCAACTATGGACGCCCATTCTTGTATTTTAGGGAAAGCATTCAACGCGTACCTTAGTGAATCTCGATTTATTACATTTTCTCCGAGATTCATGAGTCTGATGATCAGCTCCTTCAGTTTGGTGTGGAGTTGCGCTACTGACTCTCCTTCTTTCAGCTAGAGGTTCGTCGGTTAGTTCCGGAACAGGTCCCATTTCGCGAGCTTTACTTCAGGCGTTCCTTCGTATAGCTCTAGGAACTTCTCCCAAAGTTCCTTTGTTGATTGGTTGGTGCTGATCTTGCTAACTTTTTGAGGTGGCAGCACGCTTAGCAGGTGAAATTCGGCTCGTCCATTTGTCACAAAGTCCACTTGCTTCTTCTTTGTCCAAAGGTACTCCCCTTTTTCTTTGCCTTTTTTTTCTTTTGGAGCTACAAAACTGTATTCCATTATTAATAAAACCCCAAAGTCAGTTTTAAAAAAATACCTCATCCATAGGGAGAACTCTCCCTCAAACTTTAGCGAATAGATACATGATCCAACCATCGTCTTATTTGCTTCGGTCGGTGGTTAATCCTTCTAAAGCTCCTTCACTCTAATACCAATTGTTGGTCCCAGTGTGGTCGACAAAAGGGGGTGAATTGTTTGCAGAAATAAAACAACCCCTTTCTCATTTTTTTGGACTTTGATTAGTAAACACAATTAATTTAAATACAAATAAACTAAACAACTAAAATAAAAAGAGGTGAGGAATTACTTGGTCACAACCTAGGTGGTTGTTAATCCAAGACTTTAAAAGTGATCCACTGGAAAAACTCTTTTGTTGAAGGCGGAGTGGGCTCTTACAAACGTTGACAGGTCACAAGAAAGACTAGAAAGTGATTACAAGACTTGAGCTCACCCAAATCCAACTCCGACATTCTCCTCGAGCAAACTTCCTCCTCTGCTTCTTATCCCTTGGATACACTGTGTTGGTTAGTCCTAGGAAAATCGTACCGGTTCCACTGTACAAAAATTTTGTACAAGTGTCGAACCTTTCCTTAAATAACCTATTGTGTTCTTTAGAAGTTAAATTAGGAATCGCAGACGGAACTTCACATCATTGATTCCAAATTTAACTTATCTGTTCTTAATGGTTTAGATTTGAATCGCAAGCGGAACTTAACACTATTGATTCAAATCCACCTATGTTATTAATTCCATTAAATATTAATTTCCAAAATTGGCTTCCAGGACTACATGGCGAGGCACATGGCTTTCTTGGATATGGGAGCAACAACCACTGCCTAGACAAAGCCTTTTAAGGAAAGCTAATATTTAATTTCATTAAATAACTCTAGGTTAACCAAAAGGAACAATCGAATCACAAATTCGAAAAATAAAACAAAAGAAACACAAATTTGAAACAAATCCGAAAAACTCTAGAATCATATGCCTCTTGTGTTTGGTATTTCCAAAAATAACTATACAAAGAAAACTAATATGATGCCGAAAATAATTACTAGTTATACCTTTCTTTGTAAGCAAATAACCTCTTGATCTTCTACCATATTCCTCTTCTTATCTCGGACGTTGTGTGGGCAACGATCTACCGAGATGAGAATCCACCTTCTTCTCCAAGCAAGATTCGGTCACCACAATTCTCCAAGAGAAGTAGAGGTCCGGCCACCACTACCAAGCTCCAATGGATGCAAGAAACAAAACCTCCTTTCTCTCCTTCTTCTCCTAGCTAGAACCGGCCACCATCAAGAGCTCTAAGAGAAGATAAAACCGGCCACTAAAGAAGAAGAGAAGAGGAGAGGGAAAACCTCTAGGGCCGGCCACACCAAGGAGAAAAAGAGAGGAAGAAAAGAATAGAGTTAGCCCCCATGAAGGCACCTCTACCCCCTCTTTTGTAATCCTTGGTCTTGACAAATAAGGAAAATTTAAATAAAAACTTCCTTATTACTTTGCCATGAAAAGAAAATTTTAATTAATTAAAATTAAAATCCTTTTCACAATTGTAATGGACGACCACTTTAATCCTCAAAACAAGGAGAGTTTTAATTAACACAAGAATTAAAACTTCCTAATTTGTTTCCGGAAATTTATAAAAAATTTCTCTAATAATTTTTCCCTTCATGGTGGATTATAAAAAGGAATTTTTATAAATTAAAATCTTTCTTTTAAACATGTGGATAATTTTCAAAAAGGAAAGTTATCTCTAAAAATTAAAATCTCCATTCAATCTACAAATAAGGAAAGATATCAAATCTTTTCTTAATCTTTTGTAGAAACTTATAAAAGAAATATTTAATTTTTAAACTCTCTTTTAAATCATGAACATGGTTAAAAAAGGAAAGTTTTCTTAAAATTAAAATCCACCTTTCAATCTACAAATAAGGAAAGATTTCAAATCTTTTCTTAATCTTTTGTAGAAAGCTATAAAAGGAAATATTTAAATTTTAAACTCTCTTTTAAAACCATGATATCCACATTAAGAAAAGATTAAAAACAAAATCCCTTTTAATGTGATGTGGCCGACCACACCAAGCTTGGGTTCAAGCTAGGGCCGACCACACCAACTCAACTCACCCTATTTACTTGGCCGACCCAAACTTGGGTTCCAAGCTTGCTTGGCCGACCCCAATAGGATGGGTATAAAGGTGGGTAAGAAGTGGGTATGTGGTGGATATAAATCTCTATATACAAGAGGCTACGATAGGGACCGAGAGGAGGAATTGGTTTTGGTCTCCCGATGAAATTAAGCTTCTCGTGTTCGCCCCGAACACATAACTTAACTTCATCAATAATAATTCATACCACTAAAGAATTATTATTGAACTACCGCACCAATCCCAAATTACATTTTGGGCTCCTTCTTATTATGAGTGTGTTAATCTCCCTGTGTTTAAGATGTCGAATGTCCACTAATTAAATGAGTTACTGACAACTCACTTAATTAATATCTTAGTTCCAAGAGTAGTACCACTCAACCTTATCGTCATGTTGGACTAAGTCCACCTGCAGGGTTTAACATGACAATCCTTATGAGCTCCTCTTAGAGACATTATCAACCTGGATCACTAGGACACAGTTTCCTTCTATAATTAACAACACACACTATAAGTGATATTATTTCCCAACTTATCGGACTTATTGATTTATCGAACTAAATCTCACCCATTGATAAATTAAAGAAATAAATATCAAACATATGTGCTTGTTATTATATTAGGATTAAGAGCACACACTTCCATAATAATTGAGGTTTTTGTTCCTTTATAAAGTCAGTATAAAAAGAAACGACCTCTAATGGTCCTACTCAATACACTCTAAGTGTACTAATGTAATTACATAGTTAAGATAAACTAATACCTAATTACATTAAGACCTTCTAATGGTTTGTTCCTTTCCATCTTGGTCGTGAGCTACTGTTTATAATTTATAAAGAACCGATAACTCGATCTTCTGTGTGTGACACCACACACTATGTTATCTACAATATAAATTAATTGAACATCTACATTTAGTATATATAAATGTAGACACTTGACCAATGTAATTCTTATAAATGTTTATACAAAAGCTAGACTTTTAGTATACACTCCAACAAATAAACTAAACAACTAAAATAAAAAGAGGTGAGGAATTACTTGGTCACAACCTAGGTGGTTGTTAATCTAAGACTTTAAAAGTGATCCACTAGAAAAACTCTTTTGTTGAAGGCGGAGTGGGCTCTTACAAACGTTGACAGGTCACAAGAAAGACTAGAAAGTGATTACAAGACTTGAGCTCACCCAAATCCAACTCCGACATTCTCCTCGAGCAAACTTCCTCCTTTGCTTCTTATCCCTCGGATACACTGTTCACGTCCTTTCTGTCCACCAGTCTACTCTTTGGAAACTTCTCATCCCTTAGATGCACCGAGCTCATCGACTCACTTCCTGTGCCATCTTTCTCGTTCGCTGCGTCTTTCACTCGACTTCTTGTGTTCCTAAGCTCCTGCATACTTATACATAAGGCATCAAACATAAACAGAACCTAACTTAACTCGATTGACCGCATCAAAACTACCATGGAGTACTTACAGATAAGAGGATTGTTTCACCATCTACGCTATCAGTTTTTGCAACACCACAATGACCTCTGCCTCATAACCAAAATAGGTTGACTTCTAAGGTTTCTAGTAATGAGTGTGTTTATTGCAAAGACAAGAGATATTGGAAGTCTCAGTGTCCATTATTGTTGAACAAAGGTAAATTACCACACTAGTAGAAATGACCATCGCAACAGCAATATCAACAGTAACGACCTCAATAGCAACCATTGCTACATCAGAATACTTCATAGAAATCTGGTAATCAACCACAATAGTTATCATATAGACTACCTGTTGGGTCACTTCGGAGCTAGAGGGGGGTGAATAACTTCTCACGCTTTATCGATGATGAATATGCAGCGAATAAACTCGACGCAAAGCTCCCCAAAACTAACAAGATGGATTTACTTGGTATCCATCTCAAGAAGAGGTGACTAATCCAAGGATTTGACCCTCATGCGCACTCTCCATTATGAAACACTCCTTCTCGAAAATAATTTAGAGGAGGAGAAGTCTCGTACAAGCTCACACACAAAGAAATACAAGAAGAGGAAAATACAAGTTAATACAAAATGAAATCTTACAAGATTACAATCCTGAAACCCTAGTTTGCTTCTTATTCTTGTTTGAGAACACCTCTTGACCTTGGAAGTGCAGTAGCACTTGACTCCAAGAAGCTTCAAGAATCGGTGGTGATGACCTCTGAGCTTGGCGAAGAGAGTAAGAGAGAAGATACATTAAACAGTACATGCGAAACCTTTTATCAGGCGCACAACGACTAGTTTTCAACCTTAAGTGATTACTCTAATCGCTTAAGAGTTCTTAATCGATTAGTTGAGTCAATTAAGAACCTTTTTGTTCGCATAAGAACAAACCGTAAGCGATTAATCTTCCCTGCTTAATCGCTTACCGCAACTTCTGTTTCACACAGAGGACTTCTTAAGCGATTGCCCTAATCGCTTAAGATGTGCCTAATCGATTAGGCACCTCTCTGTGCACTCGTGAAATGAGCTTAAGCGATTATCCTAATCACTTAAGCTATAGTAATCGATTAGCCTAATCAATTACCGAACCCTAACTTCCAAAACAAAGTCTAAGGTTCCCTTACCCAACATTCGGTCAACCGTGACCTGTTGAGACTTCTCATTACCTAGCATCTGGTCAGCATTGACCTGGTAGGACTTCTTCACCAAGTGTTCGATCAATCCTTTGACTCACTTGGACTTTTCTCCTTGTGTCAAGTAACCGATCAATCCTTTGACATATTTGGACTTCCAATCACCAAGTGTTCGGCCAACCTTGATCGACCTGGATTTCCACATGACTGACTTCACTAACCAAAACTTCCTCACTGCCTAACTTCACTCACTAAGGTTTTCACCTAACTTCACTCACTAGGATTTTTCTTCTGTCCAGCTTCACTCACTAGGATTTTTCATCTGTCTAGCTTCACTCACTAGGACTTTCCATCTATCTGGCTTCACTCATCAAGACTTCTCATCTGCCTAGCTTCAATCACTAGGACTTTTCACCTAGCTTCACTTACCAGAACTTTCTACACCAAGTGTCCGGTCAATACTGATCCACTTGGATTTTCTTCTTCTGCCAACCTCCCCGTTGGACTTGCCCTTGCCTAAATTTCAGTTAGGACTTCTCAATCAAGTATCCAAGTATCCAGTCAATCTTGACCTACTTGACTCTTCTTCACATTAAACTGGTCAAACCTTGACCAGTGAAGAATTGCACCAACAATCTCCTTATACAGATAATTGCACCTGCAATCTTCATATATTGTCAAACATCAAAACTCAAACATCATGACTCAAGCTTGAGCTAACTCAGGCCTAGTCAACCTGGTCAACTTCAACCCAGGGAAAATTGCACCAACACTACCTTAGTCTAGTAATGCAATGACTTCCCCCTCTTTAGATCCGAATTATTGGTTCAGTAGCACCAATGGTCATGTTGGTGTAGAAAGTACCAGATAATAGAACATAAGTTTTTGATTATGGTAAAAGGTTCAAAGTTAAGTTATCTTATGATCTAACAAGTGTGACTGAATGTGTAGGAAAGTCCTAGTTGAGGTTAGGCAAGTGGAAAGTCCTAGCTATGGTTAGGCAACAAAATCCTAGTCCGGAAAACTGGACGAACTCTTGGTGGAACGAGGATTTTGGGTGAAATCTTAGAGTCAAAGACTTTAGGTGAAAATCCTAGGGGTTACGAACGCCAGGTGGAAGACTAGACGGGTCGTAGATCGGACGTTCAGCATGAAGTTATAAAGCCTCAGAGGCTGAGAAAAAGTCTAGACTATCTGGAGGACCGGTCTGGCAAAAGGTAATTTCTTCTGAGAGGAGTAGGTGATGATGTGTTCCCTATTGAGGGAACATTAGACGTCGATTCAACCTAGGATTTTTATGAAACTCGAAAGTCAAAACTGGATAGTCTAGAGACTGTTAAGAAGTTTTATTAATCATATTTTATTATGATAATTTTTTCTTACAGGGCATATTTAGTATTTTGGACTAACATGTCTTGTAGGAGATGAAATGCACAAAACAAGCTTGGATGAACAGTATTCAAGGCACCTCCAGAGCTATTGAGGTGCCTCGGGTGTCTTGGCTAAAGGCCCATGCAGAGAGGCACAGAGGCGCCTTCCATGCGCCTAAAGGCGCCTTGGAGAATGGATGGAAGACATCTTCCGTGAGCTTGAAGGTGCCTTCAAAGAGATAAACTTCGCAGAAAGCGGGCATTATCAAGATCGAAGCTGTGCGGAAAATTTTCATAGTTGGAAGCACCTTCCATGGGGTTGAAGGTGCCTTCAGTAGTTTATAAAGATCTTGTTCGAGCAGTGGCTGAAATACAATTCAAATTCACTATTCTTTCCTTATATACTGCTCCAAAGACGATCCAATGAAGCCGTAACGCTACTCAGACAACCATAAGCTCACAATTTCAACACCATCATTGTCGGTATAATTTTAAATTGTTGTAATTAAATTACTTCACTTGTAATTCTCTATTTATAAAGATTTTTTTAAAATTATAATGATTACCCAATGAAAACGACCAACGATTGCGAACCTTGGAGTATGAGTAGTCATAAGCTCCGAACTAAGTACATCTTGACTTATGTTCTTGTGTGATCTTCTTGCTCTTCTACTTTTCTTTTCACTGCATGATTTACTCTCGATTATTTTTAAACAAACATGAAAGCCACGAGCGTTATTTACCCTCCCCCCTCTAGCACAATGATTCTATAGGTCAAACATAAGTTTTGATGAATGATAAATAGATTAAAGTTAAGTGTTGTGTGATTTAACCTTTTTACCAAGTATACAGGACTTGACGAGTCTAGAGAACCTGACACCAGACTGAAATCCAGTTAGGTCTAGAGGACCTAATAGATGGTGCAAAGTCTAGATAGGTTAAGGCGTGACTAGATATCTGACAGAAAGTCTGGTTGGGTCTACAAAATATGACAGCTAGCCGAAGTCTAGTTAGGTTTGTGGACCTAACAACTGGTAGGAAGACCTGTGGGTCAAAGGAGAGTTGAACGATTTTGCATGGTAAGTGAGGTAAGTCACTGGAGAAGAGTAATCCAATGAGAGTGAGTCCCAATGGGACTATAGATGCTGGTCCAATTTAAGTTAATTTTGAATGCCTAAACTGAGATCATGACTAGATCCCAGTCTTAGAATAGATGATCTAATTAATAATACTATTCTATATTGTGCTAAATTTTTTTGCAGGTTACACTTTATTTTTGGACTAACTCGTTTGCAGGATTAAAGTAGCAAAAAATAGCCTCATATCAACGGTATCTGAGGTGCTTCAAAGGTGCTCTAAGGTGCCCTAGATCAACCCTTGGAGGTGCCCTAGATCGGTCAACGACACCCTTGAAGAGATAAGGGTTGCGGATAAGTCTTCGTGGTGCAGAGACGCCCTGGAGGTGTTGGAGGCACATTGGAGGTGCCTCAGAAGAGCTTGGAGGTGCCCTTGCATGAATAGGAACCGAAGTTGATAGAGTTGATCGAGTCTAAAATTTTTGAAATTAGATTTTAGTTTGGATGGGCCTCCAAGGAGGATTGGAAGCACCCTTAACATCAAATAGAAGAAGGGTTTGACCAGTATTGAAGACAGAACTCATTTTCGAGCTACTACGACTCTTTTGCTCTCTAAATAAGTCATATTGCTATTGTGGTACTACTCCGAGACATCTAACCACTGTCGATAGATCAATACCGACACACAAGCGCTCCCACCTCTACATCTTTCATGTTAGTAATTTTAATTAAAGTCATTACTTTACTATCTAAAAGGAAAGTGTAGGTTGTTACACTTCCTCATTTTTTATACTTATATTTGAATCCCTCTTCTAGCAGTTCCAAAAGAGGTTTATAATAGATTACCTATCGATATGATTCGAGAGATCATGGGTCTTGGAGTAGGAGTCGATGAAAACTCTAAATTAAGTAAAAATTGCTTGTGTTTTGCCTCTTTGTGTTTGTTTCTTTTTTTACTTTATTCAATCTCTATTTTCTACTACACTTTGTTTTAAATTTCTAAAAATACTCTATTTTTAAAATACATGTGATTCACTCCCCTCCCCTCTTACGTGCCTCAATCCTACACGTATATGCTTGTTTGAACAGTTTCAATAGTTCCTTGCTTCATAGTGTTAGGATGTATACTAAAAGCCTAACTTTTGGTATAAACATTTATCTAGAAATAAGAATCACATTGGTCAAATGTCTACATTTATGATAAATGTAGTTGTTCAATTAATTTATATTGTAGATAACATGGTGTGTGGTGTCACACACAGAAGATCATGTTATCAGTACCTTATAAATTATAAACAGTAGCTCACGACCAAGATGGAAAGGAAAAAACCATTGGAAGGTCATAGTGTAATTAGGTATTAGTTTATCTTAACTATATAATTACACTAGTACACTTAGAGTGTATTGAGTAGGACCATTAGAGGTCGTTTCTTTTATACTGACTTTATAAAGGAACAAAGACCTCAGTTATTATGGAAGTGTGTGCTCTTAATCCTAATATAATAACAAACACATATATTTGATATTTATTTCTTTAATTTATCAATGGGTGAGATTTAGTTCGATAAATCAATAAGCCCGATAAGTTGGGAAATGATATCACTTATAGTGTGTGTTGTTGATTATAGAAGGAAACTGTGTCCTAGTAATCTAGGTTGAGAATGTCCCCAAGAGGAGCTCATAAGGATTGTCATGTTAAACCCTGCAGGTGGACTTAGTCCGATATGACAATAAGGTTGAGTGGTACTACTTTTGGACTAAGATATTAATTAAATGAGTTGTCAGTAACTCACTTAATTAGTGGACATTCGACATCTTAACACAGGGAGACTAACACACTCATAATAAGAAGGAGCCCAAAATGTAATTTGGGATTGGTGCGGTAGTTCAATAATAGTTCTTTAGTGGAATGCATTATTATTGATGAAATTAAGTTGTGTGTTCGGGGCGAACACGGGAAGCTTAATTTCATCGGGAGACCAAAACCAATTCCTCCTCTCGGTCCCTATCGTAGCCTCTTGTATATAGAGATTTATACCCCACCACATACCCACCTTCTTACCCATCCAATAGGGTAGGCCAAGCTAGCTTGGAACCCAAGCTAGGGCCGACCAAGACCAAGTGGATGAGCCAAGTTGGTGGCCGGCCAAAGCTTGGGTCCCAAGCTTAGGTGGCCGGCCACTAGAATATTAAAAAAAAATTTTTATTAAAATTATTTCTTATGTGGATATCATGTTTTTAAAAGAGAGTTTAAAAATTAAAAATTTTCTTTTATAGCTTTCTACAAAAGATTAAGAGAAGAGATTAATCTCTTTCCTTATTTATATATTAAAAGGATGGTTTAATTTTTGGTAAAAACTTTCCTTATTTGTAAATCATCTACATGTTTAAAAGAGAGTTTAAAATTTGAAATCTTTCCTTATTTGTTGATTAAAAGGTGAATTTTAAATTTTAAGAAAACTTTCCTTTTTAACCATGTTCATGATTTAAAAGAGAGTTTAAAAATTAAATATTCTCTTTTATAAGTTTCTACAAAAGATTAAGAAAAGATTTGATATCTTTCCTTATTTATAGATTAAAAGAGATTTTTATTTTTAGAGATAATTTTCTTTTTATCCACATGTTTAAAAGAAAGATTTTAATTTATAAATTTCCTTTTCACTAACCATGAAGGGATTAAAATTATTGGAGAAATTTTTATAAATTTCTGGAGACAAATTAGGAACTTTTAATTAATTAAAACTCTCCTTGTTTTGGGGAGAAGAGTGGCCGGCCAAATAAATTGGAGAAGAGAAAATTATTTTTAATTAAATAAATTTTCCTTTTCATGGCAAAAGAATTAAGAAAGTTTTTATTTAAATTTCCTTATTTGCCAAGACCAAGGATTATAAAAGAGGGGGTAGAGGTGCCTTCATGGTGAACGACTCTATTCTATTTTCTCCCTCTTTTCTTCCTTGGTGTGGCCGGCCCTTCTCCTTTTCTCTCTTCCTCTTGTGTGGCCGAAATCCTTTATCTCTTGGAGCTTGGAGGAGGTGGCCGGATCTAGCTTGAGGAAGAAGGAGAGAAAGCTTGCATCCCTTGGAGCTTGGTTAGTGAAAAAAGGTTCTTCATCCTTTAGAAGATATGCTTGGCCGAAATTTGAAGGAAGGAAGAAGAAGGTGCCTTGGTGGTTCTCGTCTCGGAAGATGGTTGCCCACACAACGTCCGGGATTATAAAAGGAATACGGTAGAAGACCTAGAGGTTTTTGTTTGCAAAAGAAAAGGTATACTAGTATTTAAATTCCACATCATACTAGTTTTATCTTCATATAAAAATACCAAATACAAGAGACATGTGATTCTAGTATTTCGAATTTGTTTTCGATGTTGTGTTCTTTTGTTTTTCTTTTCCTTGTGATTTGATTGTTCTTTTCGGTTGACCTAAAGTTATTTGAGGAAATTAAATATTAGCTTTCCTTAAAAGGCTTTGTCTAGGCAGTGGTGGTTGTTCCCATATCCAAGAAGGCCATGTGCCTCGCCATGCAGTCCTGGAAGACAATTTTGGAAATTAATATTTAATGGAATTAATAACCTAGGTGATTTGGATCGAACGTGTTAAGTTCCGCAGGAGATCCAAGTCTAAACCTAAAAGAACAAATAAATTAAACTTTGGATCAAACGTGTTAAGTTCCGCAGACGATACAAGTTTAATTTAAAAGAACACATGGTAGCTAAGAAAGGTTCAGACCTTTGTACAAAATTTTTGTACAGTGGAACCATTAGGTTTTCCGAGTAGCAACCAACAATTGGTATCAGAGCTAGGGTTTTGCCTCTGTGTATTTGGTATTAGTTTAATTATGCACATGTCATACATAATTTAGGCAGGATAATAGTAGGATGTGCTAACTTTGTGGATGCAGGATCCAACTATTATAGCTTATAGTTATTATGTGTGTGATTGGAGCCTTGGACATGTCAAGGGCATTTTATTGTGTGTGCATGATTGTATTATAAAATACAGCAGGAGCTGTATTTAGTTTTATTAGGATTTTATTTTTTTTTGATCTAGTTACATGTACATTCCTTTTATGGAATATAGGATCAATGGATGTAAATTTTATTTTATGTTCGATCTAGTTTACATGTACATTCCTTCAAGGAATATAGGATCGAAAAATGTAAAATTCTATTTATGTCGCGGATCGAATCTTGCAAGGCGTGGAACCTTTTGAGGACCAGAGGCGCAGCGGAACAAGGAGCAAGATGGATGCGACAACTAGACCCGGTGGCGGTGGCCAAAGATGGCAGCAGCTAGGGTTGGCGACACACGGAGGACAGCAATAGATAAAAGCCATAATAGTTGAAAATTAGTTTTTCTATTTATTGCTTTTTATGCTGTGTTGTGTGTGCTTGTTAGTATGCATGTTAAGTAGGCTAGCATAGTCAAAATTTCTCATTTTAAATAACTAAGTGGGAGAGTGATTTATTTTTAATAAATTCCACGGTCTCCATTACTGGTTTATAAGTGATGCAACAAACTTGCGCGTTGGCTCTGAGTGCCTTCCTCCATATCAGATGAGCTTGTTTGCGGATCACTAGCTTAAACTTCCATTTTGGATGACTATAGGAAGTTAATTAAGAGCATGTGATCTTCCCCATCGGAAGGGACACAATCTTATTAATGGACTTAGTGTCAAGTAATGGTATACACTTAGGCACGTCTAATAGTATCCTCCCCATCGGAGTCACTACTATTATTTGTGTGACCGAAAAAAAACCAACTATTAATTTGTCAAATAATTTGGTTGACACGATAATAAAATTAAAAATTCCTCTTACAAATGTTTGATTTTGTATACGTCCACACTATCGTGGCATACAAAATTCAACGGTGTTTGAGGTAATTTTATTTTGTCATAAAGATTTATTGACAAGATAATTAATGGGTAAAACCCTCCTCTTACAAATGTTTAAATTTTGTATACGTCCACACTATCGTGGCATGCAAAATTCACGGTGTTTGAGGTGTTGGTGAATTTAAATAATATTGTTTGAGGAATCAATGTTATTTTAAATTCAAAAGTTTTGACCAAATATTTGATCAAAGACATATCAACTATTAATTTTATTCATCATAAAGTAAAGTTGACGAGATAATAAAATTAATGGATAAAATCTCCTCTTTGATTTTATATACGTCCACACTATCGTGGCATACAAAATTCATGGGAATTTTAAAGAGTTGATCTTGACCAAATATTTTTGTGACTCTTAGGATTTAAAATTTTTGTCAATCCCCTAGTTATTATACTATAGAAAAGACTTAGTAGTCCCAATTGTAATGATTGGAAATAGGACTTGGACATTAAGGTAGACTGTTTTCTTAGAACTAAGAATAATTTAGGTGTATTTAATTCATTAGTTGAAACATGTCCAGTGGTGTTATCTACCAGAACCTGGAGTGTAGATACAGATGCCATTAATCATGTCTGCAATTCATTGCAGGGTTCCAGGAAACCCGACAACTAAATGAAAATAAAAACACCGTTCACATGGGCACTACTGCAAAAGTAGCAGCTGTTGCAGTGGGAGAGGTTTATTCTCTAATAGGAATAAAATATGGATTATTAGAAATTATCTTTACATACTAAGTTTAGAAAGAACCTGATTTCAGTTTCTAAACTATTATAGAATAGATATTGTGTCTATTTTGATAACAAAGTTGTTATCAAGAAAAATAGGAAAGTTATCTATTCTGGTATGTTAGTTAACAATTTATAATCCAATAACTCCCACGATGCAACAAATGGAAATTAGTAATACATCTTATAACTTTAAGAGAAAGCAACCTTCGGAAATGAACCAATTATATCTTTGGCATCTAAGGCTAGGTTATATTAACTTGAGTAGGATTCATTGGTAGCTGATGAACTTTTGGGTTCATTAGTAGTGGAAATCTTTCCAACCTGCGAGTCTTACTTGGAAGGAAAAATAACCAAGAAGCTTTTAAGTCTAAGGGGTATGGAGCCAAAGATATGTTGGAATTAGTTCATTCTGATTTGTGTGATCCTATGATTATCCAGACAAGAGGTAGTATAGAATATTTCGTCTATTTTATAGACAACTATTCAAGATACAAATACATTTACTTAATGTGCCGCAAGACTAAGTGCTTTGATTAGTTCAAAGAGTACAAGGCTGATGCGGATAAATGTTAAAGTAAAAGTATCAAGTCACTATGGTAAGATCGTAGTGGCAAGTACCTCTTGGGACAATTTAGGAGTTACTTATCAAAAGTAGGGATCCAATCCCAACTAACTGCACCTGGTACACCCCAACAGAATGGTGTAGTAGAAAGAAGGTATATGACTGTTATGGAAATAATTAGATTGATGATGAGTTATTACCAAGTTCGTTTTAAGGATATACTCTGAAAAAGAAAGTGAACATAGTACCTTTCAAAGTCAAAACTCTCTACTCATATAGAATTGCTGAATAGGCGTAAGTCTATTTTGAAGCATATTCGGATTCGGGTAGTCCAGCACATATGCTGAAGAGAGACAATGATAAGTTTGATAGGAATTCACTTGTTTGTGGGTTATCCTAGAGAAACGAAAGTAGGTTTATAGTCTTAAAAATCAGAAGGTCATTGTTAGCATCAATGACTGAATTTTAGAAGAAGACTATATAATGAACCACAAGCTCATAAGTAAATTTGTTCTTAATAAAAGACACATCTAATCTAGTACCAACTGTACAAGATGAAATATCACAAGAAACTGCAACACGTATCACAATTGATACATAATTATAGACAGTGCATCATCGTAGTGGGAGGGTTGTCAAACAACCTAAAAGATTCATGTTTTGGAAAAATCTTTAGACTTGATCCCAAATGAACATGAGCCTGATCCCGGACATATGATGAAGCACTCCAAGATAAAGATGCAGCATCTTGGCAAAGAGCAATGAATACAGAATTAGAATATATGTATTCTAATAAAATCTGGAAGCTTGTAGAACCACCAGATGGTGTAAAAGCCATTGGGTGAAAATAGGTCAACAATAGGAAAAGATGGATAGACAGGAAGGTGGAAACTTTCAAAGCAAGGCTTGATGAAAAAGGAAACTTTTTCACTGGTAGTCATGCTTAAGTCTATCCGGATTCTTTTATCTATTTGGCAAGTGGATGTCAAGACAGCATTCCTTAATGGAAGTCTTGAAGAAAGCATCCATATAAAGCAACCAGAAGGGATCATTGCAAAGGGAAAAGAGTATCTTGTGTGAGCTCAATCAGTCTATGGACTGAGGCAAAGCTTCAAGGTCTTGGAACATCCGGTTTATCAAAGTAATCCAGACCTATGGATTTATTTAGAAACCGGATAATTCTTGTGTATACAAAAAGTGTGATGGAAACGTGGTGGTATTTCTTGTACTATACGTAGATAACATTTTTGGTAGTTGAAAATAATATCAAAGTGTTGTCAGAAGTAAGGGTATGGTTGTCCAAACAATTCGATATGAAGGACTTGAGAGAATATATATATTCTTGGGATCAAAGTAATAAGGAATCACAAGAAAAGAATATTTTACTTATCCCAAGCTTCATATATCGAAAAAATCCTTGCTCATTTTAAGCATGCAGAACTCCAAGAAAGGTTTCTTACCTTTTGGGCTTGGAGTAGCTTTATCTAAAGAGATGTCTCCGAAGACATCAAAGAAGATAGAGGAAATGAAGGCAGATCTTTATGCTTCGGCTATCGGAAGCCTAATGTATGCTATGCACGAGATCAGAAATCTGTTTTGCCAAAGACATAGTTAGCAAATATCAAAGTAACCCTGGACAAGGACATTGGACTGCAGTAAAGCATATATTGAAGCACCTTAGAGGCACTAGAGATTATATGCTAGCTTATAAGGCTAATTTGGTCCCTGTGGGTTGCACAGATTTTGACTTCCAATCGGATAGGGACAATAGTAAGTCAACCTCAGAGTTTTGTGTTTACTTTAGGAGGTAAAGTCATAACTATGGAAGAGTGATAAGCATAGGTGTTTTTCTGGACTCCACCATAGAAGCTGAGTATATGGCAAGCCGCTGAGGTAGTCATAAAAGCTGAATGACTCAATAACCTCAAAATAGACTTAGATATGATTTCTGGTTTGTCCAAAGATTATTACAATTTATTGTAATAATAGTGGTGCAGTAGTAAACTCGAAGAAACCATGAGTCTATAAGGTAAGTAAACACAATAGAGCGCAAGTACCACCCAATACGAGAAATCGTATAAATGAGGAGAAGTTGTTGCTGCCTAGATTGCATCAGATGATGACCTATAGATCTTTTCACTAAGGCCCTTAAGGCAAAAGCTTTTGATGGGCATGTTGAAGGGTTGGGAATCAGATGTATGGTAGTAGATGTGGCAGCTTAGTCTTTTAGTATAAGTGGGAGATTGTTAGGATGTATACTAAAAGCCTAGATTTTGGTATAAACATTTATCTAGAAATAAGAATCACATTGGTCAAATGTCTACATTTATGATAAATGTAGTTGTTCAATTAATTTATATTGTAGATAACATAGTGTGTGGTGTCACACACAGAAGATCATGTTATCAGTACCTTATAAATTATAAACAGTAGCTCACGACCAAGATGGAAAGGAACAAACCATTGGAAGGTCGTAGTGTAATTAGGTATTAGTTTATCTTAACTATATAATTACACTAGTACACTTAGAGTGTATTGAGTAGGACCATTAGAGGTCGTTTCTTTTATACTGACTTTATAAAGGAACAAAGACCTCAGTTATTATGGAAGTGTGTGCTCTTAATCCTAATATAATAACAAGCACATATATTTGATATTTATTTCTTTAATTTATCAATGGGTGAGATTTAGTTCAATAAATCAATAAGCCCGATAAGTTGGAAAATGATATCACTTATAGTGTGTGTTGTTGATTATAGAATGAAACTGTGTCCTAGTAATCTAGGTTGAGAATGTCCCCAAGAGGAGCTCATAAAGATTGTCATGTTAAACCCTGCAGGTGGACTTAGTCCGATATGACGATAAAGTTGAGTGGTACTACTTTTGGACTAAGATATTAATTAAATGAGTTGTCAGTAACTCACTTAATTAGTGGGCATTCGACATCTTAAACACAGGGAGACTAACACACTTATAATAAGAAGGAGCCCAAAATGTAATTTGGGATTGGTGCGGTAGTTCAATAATAGTTCTTTAGTGGAATGAATTATTATTGATGAAATTAAGTTGTGTGTTCGGGGCGAACACGGGAAGCTTAATTTCATCGGGAGACCAAAACCAATTCCTCCTCTCGGTCCCTAACGTAGCCTCTTGTATATAGAGATTTATACCCACCACATACCCACCTTCTTACCCATCCAATGGGGTCGGCCAAGCTAGCTTGGAACCCAAGCTAGGGCCGACCAAGACCAAGTGGATGAGCCAAGTTGGTGGCCGGCCAAAGCTTGGGTCCCAAGCTTAGGTGGCCGGCCACTAGAATATTAAAAAGGATTTTTTTTATTAAAATTATTTCTTATGTGGATATCATGTTTTTAAAAGAGTTTACAACAACAACAACCAAGCCTTTTCCCACTAGGTGGGGTCGGCTGTATGAATCCTTTTACGCCATTGAGCTCTATCGCCTATTATATCATCATCTATATTTAAATAAATTTTATCTTGTTTTATTGTTGCTAACCAAGTCTTTTTTGGTCTTCCTCTTCCTCGTTTGATATGCATGTTTATCATAGTTTCACATCGCCTAACTGGAGCATTTATTGGTCGTCTAAGTACATGTCCGTACCATCTTAAACGTGTCTCTCAGAGTTTTTCCTCAATAGATGCAACTTCGACTTTCTCTCTAATGCTCTCATTTCTTATTTTGTCCATCTTCGTATGCCCACACATCAAAAGAGAGTTTAAAAATTAAAAATTTTCTTTTATAGCTTTCTACAAAAAATTAAGAGAAGAGATTAATCTCTCTTTCCTTATTTGTAAATCATCTAGATGTTTAAAATAGAGTTTAAAATTTGAAATCTTTCCTTATTTGTTGATTAAAAGGTGGATTTTAAATTTTAAGAAAACTTTCCTTTTTAACCATGTTCATGATTTAAAAGAGAGTTTAAAAATTAAATATTCTCTTTTATAGGTTTCTACAAAAGATTAAGAAAAGATTTGATATCTTTCCTTATTTATAGATTAAAAGAGATTTTAATTTTTAGAGATAATTTTCTTTTTATTCACATGTTTAAAAGAAAGATTTTAATTTATAAATTTCCTTTTTACTAACCATGAAAGGATTAAAATTATTGGAGAAATTTTTATAAATTTCTGGAGACAAATTAGGAAGTTTAAATTAATTAAAACTCTCCTTGTTTTGGGGAGAAGAGTGGCCGGCCAAATAAATTGGAGAAGAGAAAATTATTTTTAATTAAATAAATTTTCCTTTTCATGGCAAAAGAATTAAGGAAGTTTTTATTTAAATTTCCTTATTTGCCAAGACCAAGGATTATAAAAGAGGGTGTAGAGGTGCCTTCATGGTGAACGACTCTATTCTATTTTCTCCCTCTTTTCTTCCTTAGTGTGGCCAACCCTTCTCCTTTTCTCTCTTCCTCTTGTGTGGCCGAAATCCTTTATCTCTTGGAGCTTGGAGGAGGTGGCCGGATCTAGCTTGAGGAAGAAGGAGAGAAAGTTTGCATCCCTTGGAGCTTGGTTGGTGAAAAAAGGTTCTTCATCCTTTAGAAGATATGCTTGGCCGAAATTTGAAGGAAGGAAGAAGAAGGTGCCTTGGTGGTTTTCGTCTCGGAAGATCGTTGCCCACACAACATCCGGGATTAGAAGAGGAATACGGTAGAAGACCTAGACGTTTTTGTTTGCAAAAGAAAAGGTATACTAGTATTTAAATTCCGCATCATACTAGTTTTATCTTCATGTAAAAATACCAAATACAAGAGGCATGCGATTCTAGTATTTCGAATTTGTTTTCGATGTTGTGTTCTTTTGTTTTTCTTTTCCTTGTGATTTGATTGTTCTTTTCGGTTGACCTAAAGTTATTTAAGGAAATTAAATATTAGCTTTCCTTAAAAGGCTTTGTCTAGGCGGTGGTGGTTGTTCTCATATCCAAGAAGGTCATGTGCCTCGCCATGCAGTCCTGGAGGCTAATTTTGGAAATTAATATTTAATGGAATTAATAACCTAGGTGATTTGGATCGAACGTGTTAAGTTCCGCAGGAGATCCAAGTCTAAACCTAAAAGAACAAATAAATTAAACTTTGGATCAAACGTGTTAAGTTCCGCAGGCGATCCAAGTTTAATTTAAAAGAACACATGGTAGCTAGGAAAGGTTCAGACCTTTGTACAAAATTTTTGTACAGTGGAACCATTAGGTTTTTCGAGTAGCAACCAACACATAGTCCTTTGACATATATGCTTTTTTCATATAGGTTTGTCATCCTCTGGTATATCAGGTATACCTTCATCTTTATAGATTTTAGATTCCGAAGTCTCTCATCATATATCACCTGACTTGTTATTTTTTATCTCTTTGTCTTCTAATTCATTTTTATTAGTTATAATTGCTGATGGTACTCCGATGCCAATAATATGTGTTGGTTATATTGTTACAACCTGCTAGTCTCTTCTTGATGTTTATGATATTCCTAGTCTTATATTTAATCTTGTTTCTGTTAGTCAATTATGTGAGTCTAGATATGTAATCTTTTTTCTTCATTCAATTGTTATATGCAGGATCTACGATCTCAAAAGATGATTGGGATGAGCTGTAAGCAAGGGGGATGACTATGTCTTGGATCAGCTCCAAGTACCAAATGTTGCATCTTGTAGTGTCGATCTATCATCTTTTTGATTGAGTCATTCTTCTTTTAATTTTTATTTATGGCATAATCGTCTAGGTCATGTTTCAACGTCTCGTTTATAATTTTTAGTTTTGTCTGGAGTATTAGTAACTTTAAAAAGTCATGATATTTCTGATTATAATGGTTGTAAACTAGTAAAATTTTTTATATTACCTTTTAATAAAAATCTATATTTTTCTCTTAATCCTTTTGATCTTGTTCATTCCAATGTATGAGGACCTTCTCTTGTTACTACAAAAGGGATCAAGATATTATTTCTTTTATTGATGATTTCACTCGTTATGTTTATGTTTATCTTATGAAACACAAATCTAATTATCATATCATCTTTAATGACTTTAAAGCTCTTGTTAAAACTCAATATTTGGCTATTATCAAGTGTTTTTATTATAGGAAGCGAGTACACTTCCAATGTTTTTTCTCATTTACTTGCATCAAAAGGCACTATACATCAAACCTCGTACTGAGAAACACCTGACCAGAATGGGGTTGCGGAGAGAAAGCATAAACTTCTTGTTGAGATAACCTGCTCGTTCTTATTATCTATGGATGTTCCTACTATTTTTTGGGGAGAAGTAGTTCTTACTACTACTGATGTAATTAATAGGATTCCAACTTCTTACAATTCAGGTTTGTCTCCTTCTAAAAAACTGTATGGTTGTGCTCTTGATTATTCCTCTTTACTTGTTTTTGGTTATATACGTTTTGTTCTCTGACCACACGTCGAGCGTGATAAGTTATCCTCTAGGTCTGCTTTGTGTGTTTTCTTTGTTTATAGTGTTGGTCTAAAGGGATAGCGTTGTTTTTATCTAGTTAGTAAAAAATTATATGTATCTTGTCATATTATGTTTCTTGAGCATATTCCTTTCTTCTCCGTACCTCTTCTACATGACATGACTCATGTAGATCTTATTCGCATTGTTCCCTTCAGTACCAACACCAATAAAGCCTCCCCCACGACTACTCTTCCTTGTGACAGCTTCACTTAATCTGGTATTCTCGAGACATTTGCTCCTCCTCCCCCTCTTATGACTATTTCATCACCTCGTGAGATTGCGGATAATTCTACTTGTTGGTTTACACGCCCTCGTAAGTCTACTAAACTATTTGATTTTACTTATTCTTATTATTCTAGTTCCTTTTCTTCTTTTGTTACTTATGTTCATCATCTTTTTGAGTCTTTGCCCTATAGAGAAGCTATTGGTAACTCTCTTTAGTAGAATGTTATGGACAAGTAATTAACTGCTCTGCATCATACTCATACTTGGGATTTGGTACCTCTTCCACTAGAGAAACGCGTCATTGGTTCTCGTTGGGTCTATAAGTCAAACTAAATCTGATGGTTCTATCGAACAGTATAAAGATCGTCTTGTTGTTAAAGATTACTCTCAAGAGTACGACATGAATTAGAGGAAACTTTTTCCCCTGCTGCTAAAATGACCACCGTTCGTATATTAAATATCGTTGTCTCTATTCATCGATGGAAAATATCTCAAATGGATGTCAAGAATGACTTCTTAAATAGTGATCTTCAAAAAGAAGAGTATATGGTGTCTCCTCCTAGAGTTGCTCACCGACCTAATAAAGTTTGTAGGTTTCTCAAAGCTCTTTATGGACTCAAACAAGAACCACTGCTTGGTTTGCGAAGTTATCCACGGTGATTATCTCACTTGGCTTTCATCCTAGTAATAATGATTTAGCTTTATTTGTCAAGTGTATACATGCAGGTCATATATTTTTATCTTTATATATAGATGATAAAATAATTACTGGTGATGATTTTGATTGAATTGAGTCTTTGACGTTTGAATTAGCTTGTTGTTTTGCTATGAAAGACTTGTGTTTACTATGCTATTTTTTGGGGATCAAGATCACCTCTTCGCCAAAAGGTTATATGTTATCTCAACTAAAGTGCATAGTTAATCTATTTGAGCATGCACATCTCACTGATAACAGGGTAGTTGATACTCCCCTTGAGACTAATGTTCGGTATTCTCCATTAGATGAGTCTCCTTTACTAGATCCTAACATTTACTGTATAGTTATGGAAAGCTTGGTTTATATTACTGTGACTCGTCCTGATATTGCGCATGTTATACATATGGTTAGTCAGTTTGTCGTTGCACTAACTATAGTTAATTTAACTACTATTCTTTGCATTCTCCAATATCTTTGGGAAACTTAGTTTGGGAGTCCCTTATTCCCTTCTACTTGTTAGAACTGTTTATATACTCTGATGCTGATTGGGCGGACGACCCTATAGATCGTAAGTTGACCACCGACTTCTGCATTTTTCTTGGAGATTCTCTTATTTCTTGGAAGAGTAAGAAGCAAGATATTATTTTGAGATCTTCAACAGAAGCTGAATATCATGTCATGGCTACCACCACTTGTGAGATTGTTTGACTACATTGGTTGCTTGTAGATATGAGAATTTTTCTTCGACAACCTACTGTTCTGCATTGCGATAATCATAATGACATTCAGATTGCACGCCATATAGTTTTTCATGAGAGAATGAAGCATATTGAGATTGATTGTCATCTCATTCATCATCATCTACATCTTGACACTATCATGCTGCCTTTTGTTCCTTCCTCACTACAGATAGCTGATATTTTTATCAAGGCTCATTCCACTTTGCGCATCTATTTTTGTCTGATAAACCCTCAATGCTTCTAGCTGTAGCATCATGAGTTTGAGAAGGATGTTAGATTATATATATTTATTAGAATTATTTGTTTATAGTCTTTAGGGCAATTTAGTCTTTTTCCTTTTCAGTTTAGGGTTTAAGATTTCTTAACCTAGCTATATAAGGCTTTATACTCTTTATTTCTCATATATATATTTTTTATCAAGATGACTACTTTTTCCTTTTCTTAATTTATACAATCTCAACACTGTTATCTTATAAAAATAACATCAGTTCTATACTAATAATTTTCTTCATTTCATCCCACTACCATCATTCAACAAAAGCATATTAGTCCCTCAAGCAATGGTGCAACGACATGGTGTCTTTTCAATTTTCCAGGTATCTAAAGATTGAGTTGTTGGTACCCCGTGGTAATTTTGATGTGATCAACCAAGTCAAGTTAGGTCCTGTTGGTGTTTAACCATGTGTCTAAGTGTGCAGGAGCTTAGGAGCACAGGAAGTCGAGCGGAAGACACGGCTAGTGAGAAGGACGACACAGGAGAAAGCCGACGGGCTCAGTATGTCTAAGGGATGAAGTGCTGCGGAAGAGTACACCGGTGGACGAGAAGGATGTGCACGGCTGTCCGAGAGACGAGAAGTCAGAGCGAAAGTCTGCTTGAGGAGAAGGCCAGAAAAAGGGTTACAATGAGCCCTATTCCGATTGGCCGAAATCACCCAAGCGATCGGAACAGCAGAAGAACGAAAGGAGGCTGGAAACACTACTGGAGGCGCCTTCAAAGGGAATTAAAGGCGCATCCACGGCGCCTCTATGCCTCATTATGGAAGGCGCCTTCCATGGATGGTAAGCGCCTTTGATGAACAGTACGAAGGTGCCTTCCAGCCTTATTGAAGGCGCCTTCAACCAAGCAGATTTTGCCGTTGGAAGCAGATAAACTCTTATCCACTGGCGCCTTGTTGGAGGCGCCTTCCAGCCCTATGGAAGGCACCTTCCAACCCTATGGAAGGTGCCTTCTAGCCCAGGATAAGATTTTCCAAGGGCTATAAAATGACCCTTGGACCTAGGAAATAGAACAACACTTGTGATTGATCCATCTTGAGTTCTGAGTTGTAATTGAGTGCGTCAACTACTGTAAGAGGCTTCTCAACCTGAAGGAGAGTTTACTAAGCTTTTATCTTTCTTGAATTAACAACCTTCCCAATTATAACTAAGTAATTCGTTGTGTCTATTCCTTTTGGTTTATTTACTTTGTTTATGTAAGTGTTCGATTTAATTACAACACTACAAAAATTACCATTATTACCGACTGAATATTCCGTCGGTATTCCGTCGGTATATGAGATTACCGACGGAATGCCGACGGAATTTGTGATGTCGGAAGTTTTTTGGTCGGCAATAACTTTACCGACGGAAAAATACATCCGTCGGTAATTACCGACTGAATATATATTTCCGTCGGTATATTACCGACTGAGATTCTTACCCGTCGGTAAAAAAACAAATGGCGGTCAACGGAGACTACCGACGGAAACCCTAATTCCGTCGGTATAATTCCGACGGAATCAGTTTTTCCGTCGGCAAACACCGACGGAAGAGCCTTTTCCGTCGGAGAACACCAACGGAAGTAGAATTTCCGTCGGTGTTTACCGACGGAAAATATGTTTCCGTCGGTGTTTGCCGACGGAAAATATGTTTCCATCGGTGTTTACCGACGGAATTAGTTATTCCGTCGGTATTATATCGAAGAAAACCTGTGCTTTTTCGATAAGTTACCGACGGAAGTTATAATTCCGTCGATAAAAATCTGGAAAAATTTTGAAATCCAGCCCCTGTTTTGCTAGTTTCCCATATACAAATTTAATACAAATACAAACCATCACAATCGATGGTATCACAAACACAATCCACACAATATATTAACAATATCACAATATAAATCAATCCACAATCTCCAAAATACAACATACAACAAATATATAAACATAACTGAACGACAAATAGAAAATCTCCAAACTATAATAAAATCTAAGTATCAAGTTCTCACAATCAAAAATATCTAAAATTATACAAGTGAACGACAAATACAAAATATCCAAAATACATACCATGATACATCACTTATACATATATCCGAATATAATCCTGTAAAAGTCAAATACAATAGATTATGATTAGAATAACTCGATGCAAATGTAATATAACTCAAACATTGTTATATATGACTAATTTTACTTGTAAAAAAAAAATACCTGGATTATATTTTGGATAACCAATAATAGTGGTGATGGTGAATGTATCAGTATGAACTCCTGAAAAATGTAAAACACTTTAAGATAAGTATCTAATAATATACAATAAATATATTTGACTTAATGAATATCTAAAAAAATATAAAAAAAATCAAGTTATAGATAAACATACCTCAACAAAATCTAATCATCAGCGGGGTCTGGGTCTGATGGGTCTGGGGTCTCCTCTGACTGGGGCTGCTGTGATGGGTCCCATCGTGCAATGATTGCTTGCATCTGGGCCAATGTCTGCTCCTGTGCAACCCACTTCTTCTCCCACTTCTGATCCATGGTAGTCATCTAAGTCTTCAAGTCTTGGTTTTCTTTTCTTAATGACTCCACCTCAGAAGAAGAAGAAGAGGAACTCGCACGACCCCTAGGAGTCCTCAAGCGATCAAATACCACCTTCTGGGAACCAAGACGTAGAGGAGGAGTTCTTTGTCCTTCCACCCACAACATCATAATAAATTTCATTTATATCCTGGGTGGATAGATCCTGTGACTCCCCTCCCTCTACTGGTGGCTGAGATGCCTGAGCAACCCTGCTTGTCATTTCCTCCTGTGTAGAAAAAAATATACAATTTATATATTATACACAATTAGTAAAGCTAATTAATCATTATTAAAGATTAAATATAAATTAATTCAAACCCCAATGTTCTTTGATCGATCATCAATATATGTGCCATCCTTTCTCTTGTGAGTTTTGAGAAAGATCTCCAAGCAAGTGGGTTGTCTTTCTAAAGAACGCTCCTGCATGCACAAACAAATTTGACTAAAATTATACAAGTTCATTAATAAATAAAAAATTAATTTATATAACTTTAAATTAAAATCACCAGATCCATAGCGTGCTCAACAATAGAACGAGATCCTGATGTATGTCGAGCAGATCCAGTACTCGGACCACCTGACTCTGTATTCCTATTCGCTCGAGCTTTTAGAGCATTTGTTTGCCATCTTTCTGCAGACCAAGTGGTCGTCCATGCACTCCAAATCTCCTCGGATACATAAGCAGGCCGTGTGCCATCCTTTCTCACATAGTATAATAGGTCTTTGTACAACTTGGCACAATAAATATTCCAAGTTTTTGCAAATTCTACCTCGTATCCCTCCTCCCATGTATATTTTTTCTGCAATTTAAAAATAAAATTTTAGAATATTAAAGGATAAATATAATGTACATATTCAATTTACTTACCACAAATTCTTGATAATAGAAATCCTTAGTTCCAGCATCTACATGTCTCCATGTAGTCCCAGATATGCAGACTCTTTCCTTAAATTTCCGTGTGATATAGGTGGATACTCGATGGCCGTCGGGAGTAAACCTACATATAAGCAATATTAAGACATAAGATATATGTTATAAATAAAGAACTTGAATTACTAATAATAAAAAAATACTTACGACTCTCCAACAACCCTAAGTACGGTGGATCCACGGAGTGGTGCTGGAAGATCTGCCATGATACCTTATATCTACAAAAAACCATATTAGCACACATCATAATAAATCTTTAATAACATGATAAATAAGCAACAAAACATGATTAAAGCATAACTTACTAGATGAATAATAATGCTAAAATTTAATCAATGCTAAAATTTATTATAAACATGTTGTTCCTTATAGCATTATCAAATGAAATAATCATACACATATGAGAAGCATCGATCAAACTACATTTTATGCAAGTACAATAGCGAAATTGATCAAAATATGTCACAACACTTAAATTTTCTAGGGTTTACATTGTGCTCAGCTACGAACAGTAACAAAGCACCGCTACAATTGCGAGCAGGTTGCTGGCCGCGAGTAGCGAGCCGTGAGCAGGCCGCCAGCCAAGAGCAGCCCGCTAGCTGCGAGCAGGCCGGCGGCCGCGAGCAGGCCGCCGGCCGCAAGCAATCTGCCGGCCGTGAACAGGCCGCCGGCAGCGATCAGCGAGCAGGGCGCGGCTGCCGGCGTGTGAAAATGCAAACGAGAGAGGAGAATAGAAGATCATACCTGAGAGATCGCTGGAACGGTGTGCACGGGAGGAAAGGGCGCCGCCGAGATCGCTCGAAGAGCCGCCGGAAAATCGCCGCCGCCGCTGAGGGAAAGATCGCGCGAAGAGGAAAGGGAATTCTGTGCCCTAAATCGAGATTTACCGACGGAAATATACTTCCGTCGGTAATCACCGACGGAATGATTATTTCCGTCGGTGATTTCGGCTAGTTAGCGGGCAAGCTTTAGCGAACGCAGAGGAAACGGGTACGGGGCAAATTTACCGACGGAATCATATATCCGTCGGTATAATATAACCCTAAACCCGTTAATTACCGACGGAATATTATTCCGTCGGTATTCTTTACACCCGGACCCGCCTATTTACCGACGGAATAATAAGTCCGTCGGAAATAACCAAAATTCTAACTGCGATTTTATGCTACTCGCCGACGGAATGGTGATTCCGTCGGTAAACACCGACGGAATTAAGAATTCCGTCGGTGATTACCGACGGACCTAAACCCCGTCGGTACTTACCGACAGAATTATATTCAGTCGGTATATGCCGACGGAGTTAAGATTCCGTCGGTACTCCCGTCGTTAAACTCATGTATTTTTGTAGTGTACGCTATAAAGAATGAGGAAGGTTTGTTTTTTATTACAGGACTATTCTCCACCCTCTAGTCGGCCGCTACCGGGACCAACATGAGTCTCAACTTCGACAAATTAATGGATGAATTTTCTTAATGGATGGTTGACCTAAGAACGCTAGGCTGATTGACTGCTCATTACGAGCAATTCTCGATTTACCCTAGTAGCCTGTGAAAATTTTCCATAGGACTAGGCCGATCATCTCCAGGATTAGTCGACAATCCTGGTACCAACTAAATTTAAAAAAAAACATATTAGAATTAATGTTATATCTAAAATAAATATAATTTAAAAAATAGATTAAAAGACTACTCTTAATTTAGTCATATTTAAACATGATCAATTTCAACTATGAACTAATCATAAATTTCTTCATCACATGACATTACAATGTCTTGAAAAACTTCAAAATGAGAGTAGAAATATAAATAATTGACCTAATAGTTCACTTTTCATATCAAATTTAATAAAATTAAGTTTTATTAAAAATTTACCCATCAATATCAATAATATCTTCATCATATTCCATTGAAGCATAATATGCTTCTATTTCTTGTGAATTTGTAGCTACAAAATTCAATGAAGAAGACAAATCATTATTGTAGATTATAAAAAAAAAAGAATATTTTCATTCAAAAATAATAAAACTAATTTATAATTTATATTATCTTGTTTTTCATTCGATAACCAACGTCGAGTACACATCAATGTTTCTACGGTTTTCGAATGAAGTCTACTTCTACGAGGACTCACCAATCTACCACCTATACTAAATGCATATTTTGAAGCCACAATCGGTATTGGAATGGCAAGCATATCTCATGTTGTCCTCATCAAAGTGGGATGTTTGATTCCATTGGTCTTACACCACTCCAACATGTCAAAATCCACATTACTTGGCAGCACTTTTGTATTCCTAATAATGATCTAGCTTGGTCTTCATATCAATATTAATGTCATACTCAAGTGCTATTTCTTATCAAAACTATCCAAAAATCATCAATACAATCTAGTCTCTATTGATTTTTTTTTTCAACACTAGCATAACCATTATTATTTGTGTACTCCTCAAGAAAATCATAACACATTTGTTGTATCCTTCTAATAGGTTCTCTAAAACCAATCTCTCGATGTGTTTTCTGAAATGATACTCCATCAACTTTATTTATATCTTGGATCTAACATAGTAGCTATTCCCATAACTCTATGAATATCAGACCAAGATTTCTTAAATTTGGAAAGCATCTGTTCAACCATAGAAGAAATTACCTTATCAAGAGATGTGTCTGAGTTTAGCAATGAAGCTTTAATTTCATTAATCTTAGAAAAAAAAATATATTTGTTGTGGGATACTTTCTTCCAGAAAATATTCCAATTACATAATAAAAGATTTCAATATTAATTTAAGATACATCTTCTGCTAACAACCACTCCTTATCTATTAAGAAATATTTATACGATGAATCAAGAAATCTCAAATGAGCAACACATTTTTAAAAGATATGGCAATTATGAGTATCGAATATGTTGAGTTCCAATGGGTTTTACAATCAAGTACCAATGTTTTAACATTCATATTGTGCATTACAATCCGTGCCACATCATCAAACTTTTGCTCTCTTTTAGGATATGCTCTACAATATGTGTCACTTACACTAGTTTTCTTAACACTAGGTGCAATGCAATCCAAATCATCTTGGGCAACTAAATTCAAAATATAAGCAACACAAACATATGACAAAAAGACCCTCCTAGCATAAGTGTAGAATGATTATGCTTATGCAGCACATAGTTCATAAGAGAATCATTAGTAGAGCAATTATTAATAGTAATGATGGATATATTCCTATCAATATTCCAATCCATTATAAACTATCACATTAGCAAGAACTTCTGAAGCATATAGAGAGCGAACATAAGCAAACCTACGTAATGCAAACACAATAATGTATATATGTAAGTATGTGTTTAATTGAAATCATAAAATAATGTGAAAAATATTATATATTTGAGTGAAAAATAGAAAATATACCTCAAAATTTGATTTTGCATAGTCGAATTATCATTTATGAAATGGACTGTCAAAGCCAAAATCTCTTCCTCTGATTAGATGCATTCCATATGTGGTGGTTAAAGCAATCATGCCTTTATTATATTCCAAATAAGGTTAATACTTTTGTCTTTTTTAGTTATATATTTTTTAATGTATCACTCTTAATAATATTGTGACATACAACCTTGAACAAAGGCCGAAGACTTAAAGCTTACTAAATCCCTAATGCTCCACTATTATCAATGAATACTCATGTAAATTATCATTTTAGTAAGAATACACCTTGATATTTCTTAGTCAAATTGAAATCCTTTAATAGTAAAATCTCCCTTGTTTTACTCTTTAATTAATATTTTAGCCTTACAACACAAAAAGTTTGTCTTGGATAAATTTTGAAATAATCAAGCAATGTTTACTGTTACCATAAAGGGATTTCTCACAGGAGTTGCAAATTGTCTTATCTATATTCCTTTAATTTTTGCGTGGCCATGTATTGGTTGTGGCACACATTGTCAGGTAGCGCCGTAGCGGACACACATTGCCTTCCCCAATTCCTCGTCTCTCCTTTATTAAAGTGTCCGTTTTTTTGGTGACTGAGAATCGTCTTCTTCTTTACGAGAGAACATCAATAGAATGAGAGAAATTTGGTTCGTGAATATTGAAGGATTGTTTGATCTCGTGATTATTCTTCCAACGACAAATATGAAGAACAATATCAGTGAAAAATCACTGTACATATTTATAGTTTAACTTATATTTCATGCATGTGAAACAACAATGGTATCAGAGCTACATAGTTCTAAATGCATAAAATATTACCTCTGCATTGAAATTCCTATGTGATGAATATGCTATGCCTCTTGGCCCTAGTTCAAGGTTGGAGATATCGTAGACGGAGTTTGCGCCATCACGTTCTTCCATTGTGACTACTGACTAAGTTGTGATTTGTTACCATCGCCAGGTGAAATCATGATTGAGTTGCGATCTGCCAATGTCATTGGGCGCAGTCATGATCTGTGGCTGTCATCGGGATCCAAGCACAGTAGCCAACACTCACAAATTTTGGTCGGCGAACGAATAGGTCGCATAGGATTGTTGGCAGAGCAAGTGTCGAGGGTGAAGGAGAAGAAGCAGATACATCTTCTGCTTGTTGGCACCAATTAGGGTTCATGGGATTTATTTTATACAAAAATCCAATGAAACGTTTTTTTATTTGATGCATGCATGATGAAATATTTGATGTATGTACGAAGAAACTTTAGTTTTATTTTCATTTTCTGAAAACTACATATTTTATCTTTTTTTAGAAAATAATTTTAAGATATTTTTAAATTTTCCATAAAATAATACTTCCTTTGTAACAAAATAAATATAAAAATTATTAACCAAATAATATTTTTTCTTTTCTCAAAAAATAAAAATGAAAAATAACTAAACGTTGCCTTGTTGTTTTCAATTAAATCACTGCTTGACGTGAAAACAGTGTAAGGCTTCATGCTTTTAATTAATGCACTGCATGTTGAAATTAATTGGAATTGGACTTCATGCTTCACGACATTAATTATTTGTCACAATAAAGTCTAGGGTTTGAATTTTGATAAAGTCGAGATAAATATTTCGCTTATGTATTAGTCATTATTCCAAAAGCTAGTAGCTGCTCATGATTTACCTCCTCCGTGTTGGCCTTGGGATGGGTTGACGAGGGCACTGGGACGAGCGTATTCGCCTTTTGCCACAACGACTTCAATTATTTGACTTACATTTTAAAAAACTGGGTCGGGCAAAGGCTCAATTAAATTAGTTCTTATCATATTAGTTCTTATGAGAATATTGGACTAAGTTAATACTTAGATTGGTACTTGGCTGGCTCATGGAGTTGACGTTGTCCTCAAATCGAGTTACTCGGATTTGCCGAGTGGGTGTTCTGAACCTTCTCATACTTAGTTAATAGCGCGACTTGGATCTATCGAGTGGATGCACTGGCCGAGTAAACACTAGGAGGAACCTACTCAGACTCAGCTTCAAGTTAAGGAGTCGGCCACATACTCAAACTCACTTAGACTACTCAGGAACCGACTTTAGGAGTCAGCAGTCGATTGATCGTTCGACTGAATAATCACCAGTCGATCAGTCTAGTGGATCAATCGATTGGAACTGCACAACCTAAGAAAATTTATTTTTCTTGAATGCGTATGTGTTCTATGTGTTGTTTCTATGCATATGTTGAATTGGAATAAATCAATTTTGTTATTGGTTTTGTCAGTTCTATACTGACTTTGTAATTTCAATTTTAGATGACACTGATGATATACACTATGACTCGTAGTGATACATAATGAAATAAGTTAAGGGAGGCTATCCAAGAGATAGAGTATGGCCCTACCTGTAGAGTCAAGGGATACATTAGAAAGCTCGATAGGTTACTTTAGAAACTCAAGAAACAAGACTTTCCAATCCTAGATAATTACCATATTTAGGCATTGGTTCGATCGATACATCTCAATGAAGTAACACACCATATATGATAGCGCTATAAAAGGAACATCACATATGTGGAGTTGAAAAAGGAGCTACTTTGTCGTCTAGACCATGTAGATGGTTATGAACAACCTCCCCAATAGGATCTCTATATGATTGAGGAGGAACCCAAAGAGGATCAAATTGAGGATTATGTAAAGAGCTTTGATGTCAGTCTCTCTCAGATCACTGCCCCAATTGAGAATAGAAAGATAGGACTTATGTTAATTACTACTGTGCTAGTATATTTTCTAGTGGAATAGCAATGACATATCTATTACAGCCCTAGTGTGAGTTCTAATGGGAATAGTAGTAATTTATCTAGTTTTTTAAAGTTGTTTCTAGTCTTAAGTTATGTGTTAAAGAAAAAAATTTGTTATGTGTTATCATATTTATTATAAATGATATGTTCATTTGTTAAAATTTTGATGGATTATATGCAATATGATTAATTAATGTTAGTTAGATTGCATAATACAAATGATGAGTGGAAATATAGTTATC
Source organism: Zingiber officinale (assembly GCF_018446385.1). Classification (NCBI taxonomy): domain Eukaryota; kingdom Viridiplantae; phylum Streptophyta; class Magnoliopsida; order Zingiberales; family Zingiberaceae; genus Zingiber; species Zingiber officinale. The sequence continues at coordinate 102,138,794 of NC_056003.1, forward strand.
ACTTGATTTTGTAAACCAAATTAGAACAATATTGAATTAATTATGAATTGCATACATATGGATTATAATGAATTACTAAATAATGTATTTATTTATGTTAGATTATAGCTACTAAGAACATTATAGCTGAACTCAATAAAGGAGAAAAATTAAATGAGGATACCTATAAAATATGACATCTCAAGATACGATATGTTCTTAAGGAACAAGAAGTTATAGATGTTGGTCCCTTTGGAGGCCGGCAAGAGGGGAGGGGTGAATTGCCCTACAAAAATAAATCTAACCTTTCTCGGATATATCGACTAATTAAGAAACACTTGTAATAATAAAAAGACGAGACTAATTAAAAGAAATTAGACACAGAGGGTTTACTTGGTTTGCAATTAGGGGATTCCTAATCCAAGGAAAAGAAAGGGCAATATCTGATGTCTCCTCTGGGCGGAGTTACCTCTTACAGCGTTGAGAGCACAGACAGAAAAGTAAAGCACTAAGAAACTGATAACAAGTGAGATGAATAAGCTGTGCAAATCAGTGTTATATTTATAGCACTGGTCGGGGCACCCCGAAGGGGTTCCTGGTGCCCTGGGGGATAAAACTTTATCCCCCAACGTTCAGATCGAGTTTGACTCGATCTGGTCAATATCTTCGGTCACGGCGCCCAGAGCCCGGAGCCCGGAGCCCTAAAGTCAACAGAAATTGACTTTTTTCCTTCTCCGATTCAGCTCGTCTCGGTCCGGGACTTTTCGCTCCGGCTCCGCTAGCTTAGGTGATCTCGGCCATCCGAAATAGGGCTCACCCGAACCCAAGTTCCGGCTTTTTCCTCGAGCAGCCTTCCTTCCCGGTTTCTCGTCCCTCGAACATCGTGTACGTTCTTCTCGTCCGCCGGTGTACTCTTCCACTGTCACCGCGTCCCTCGGACGCACCAAGCCCGTTAGCTCTCTCCCGTGTCGTCCTTCTCACTAGCCGCATCTTCCGCTCGACTTCCTGTGTTCCTAAGATCCTGTACACTTAGACACAAGGGTTAGACAAAACAGGACCTAACTTAACTCGTTTGATTATATCAAAACACCTTGGGGTTCCAACAATCTCCCCCTTTTTGATGTGAACAACCCAAGTTAAGTTAGGGTAAAATAAATGCAATAAAAACAATTAATATGCAAATAAGTCCAAGATTTGTCAATTCAACAATTATTATATACCTCCCCCTAGACTTAACATAACAATTATTATATACCTCCCCCTATACTTAACATACTTCTCCCCCTTTGATCACATTAAAAAATTGGGGTTCCTACAGAAGTCTAAGGTTAAAATTGAACTTTTAAAAAAATGAAGTTAGTAAAAAATTTTTTTAAGTTTTGTAAAAAAATTTCTAAGGAATCAAATTTTAATCACTTTCTTAACATTAATCGAAGTTTTCAAACAAAATTTTAAGGAAAAAATTCTAAGTAAGAAAATTTCAAAATTTAATTTTCTAAGTTAAAAATGTGCCATAGAATTAGCTTTCTAATAAAAATTGAAGTTTTATAAAAAAAATTATGTTAGAGAAACTGTGATAATTTTTCAAGGATTTTAAGTGTTTGCAAATATTTTTAAGTAAAATAATAATTTTTCTAAAAACTTTTGTGCAACAGAATAATTTTCTAAGTTAAACAAAATTTTCAAAACAATAAACTTTAAAGCATTATTTAACTCTAACTTTAATACTTTTTCCAGAAAGTTAAAACATTTTGATTTCAGTATTTTGGCTTCCAGGTCATGGCGAGGCACTAGACCTTCTTAGTTATTAGAACAACAACCACTTCCTTAGACAAAGCCTCATAAAGAAACTATCTGTTTAACTTTCTTGCTGAAATTGCTAAGTTTAATTTTAAATTCAAATTAAATCTCACTTGGTTACCAGGATTCATAAACTCTAATACTTAAGCCTGGAGGTTTAGAGTTCGAATCCTGGGGGAGGCAAAAATCCATTGGCCAGGGGTGGAAAGACCTAGTGAGTAACGGCACGGCCAAAGGTCGTCGGTCGACGACATGAGAGGTCGCCAAATGGATCGACGACATAAGGGCCGACGGTCGACGACCCGAGGGTCGCCAAATGGGCCGCCAAATGGGCCAAGAGGGTCGGGTCGTTACATTTTCGGAACCCAATAGAGGTTCCTACCTACAAGATTAATTAAATATTTTCTAGGTATATAGGCTTCTGATATTTTTCTGATTTGACTTTAATGAAACCTATAGTACCAATTTAAACCTCTATAATTTCTAAAAGTAGAAATATTTGAGTAGGTGGAATTTTTTAATTTTTCAATTTCTTCTTTTAATTTATCATTTTCAAATTTTATTTTATCAAAGTCTTCTATTAGACAAGATTTTGCTAAAGTTCTTTTTATTTCTAAGTTTTCATTTTTTAATTTAGTATTTTTACTTTTTAACTTAAACATTGATTTTGCCATAGACTTAATTCCAAAGTAAAGTTGATCAGGGGGTAAGAGACATACCTCACTTACCATATCACACTTGAAGCCTGAATCTCCCCCTACTTCGCTGTTCTCATCTGAGGTTGCTCCCCCTTCATCGATGCTGGGGTTTGATGTATTTTGTCCTTCATAGCTTGCCATTAGCACCAGCCCAGCATATTTTTGAATCTCGGACTCAGATGATGAAGTATCGTCCCAAGTAGCTTTTAGGTTCTTGTGCTTCTTGGGAATCTTGCCTTTGTCCTTCTTTAGTTCTAGACAATCCTCTTTTAGGTGTTCTTCCTTTTGACACTGGTAGCAACGCATCATTCTTCTATTTCTTGGATTATTTTTATTCTGCATTTCTTTAAACTTATTAGATCTATTTTTTTTTTAAGTTTCTTACCATGTATGCTTCCTGGTCCTCTTCTGAGTCTGACTCGAGTTCATCCCTTTTGGTTGCTTTCTGCGCTATTATCTGGCTTGTTTCCTTAGTTGTCCATGCACACCTGGTTTCATGTAATTCCAGAGTAGAAAACAGTTCTTCTAAGGTACTTACCTCCAGGTCCTTTGAAATGTAATAGGCGTCGATAATTGACGTCCATTCTGGAGTTCTGGGAAACGCGTTGAGAGCGTAGTGTTGGGGTTGCAAGGTTGCAAACATAGTCTCATATTGGAAACACATGCGAAAGTGGTCAGTGACCGAGGGCCTTCGAGTAGGAGTCGAGATAGGCTCCGAACGAAGTAACCTCTCGTGTCTACTGTGTGTTTGTGCGTTTTATTATTTCCGCTCATTATTACTCTGTTAGTTTTCCGTACGATTTATGAATTCGCAAGAGTGAAAGTCACGAGCGTTATTCCCCCCCCCCCCCCCCCCCCCCCCTCTAGCGCTTCTCGATCCAACAATTGATATCAGAGTCATGTGGGTACAATATTGACCTCGAACAAAGAAAGTGGGGGCACCTATGTTCGGATCTAGAGGACCAAACACCAGGCAGGAAGTCCTAGTTGCGACTATGCAAGGAAGTCCTAGTAGGTCGGGTGGACCGAGGGGTAGGAAGACCTAGTGGGTCGAGGATCGGACGTGGGAAGCCTATGGTCCTTTGTTTGAGGGGGGATTGTTGGGGTTGCAAGGTTGCAAACATAGTCCCATATTGGAAACACATGGAAAAGATCATGGCTTTATAAGAGAAAAGATATCTCCATTGGAATGAGGCCTTTTGGGTAGAGCCCAAGAGCAAAGCCATGAGGGCCTAGGCCCAAAGTGGACAATATCATGCTATTGTGGAGATATCTAAATTCTTTTCGATCCTACACGTAGCGTATGGTGTCCCGATTTGTTACCGTTTCACCGAGGTTCTCAATACCAGTAATCAATTCTTTTACCTTCGCGTGTAGATCGGCTACCTTCTCACCTTTCTCCAGATGGATGTTTGTCAGTCTATTCTAAAGGATGTCTCTTCTCGCTAGCTTAGCTTCGGATGTTCCTTCATGGAGCTCTAGGAACTTCTCCCAGAGTTCTTTGGCCGACGAGTAGCTTCCGATGCGGTTGATTTCTTGAGGCGGCAACACACTCGGCAGGTGATATTCCGCACAGTTGTTCATTACGGAATCATTCTGCTCTTTCTTTGTCCAATGACTCTCTTCTTTTTCTTCTCCATCTTGATCCATCGGAGCTACAAACTCATACTTTATAATTAACCGAATTTCGAAATCAGTTTTTAGGAATACCTCCATACAACGCTTCCAGTGTGCGAAGTCCCCCTCAAATTTTGGTGGAACAATGCTCGGTCCGGCCATCTTGTTGCTTCGATCGGCGGTTAGTCCTCCTAAAGCGCCTTGCTCTGATACCACTTGTTGGTCCCTTTGGAGGCCGGCAAGAGGGGAGGGGTGAATTGCCCTACAAAAATAAATCTAACATTTCTCGAATATATCGACTAATTAAGAAACACTTGTAATAATAAAAAGACGAGACTAATTAAAAGAGATTAGACACGGAGGGTTTACTTGGTTTGCAATCAGGGGATTGTTAATCCAAAGAAAAGAAAGCGCAGTATCTGATGATCTCCTCTGGGCGGAGTAACCTCTTACAGCATTGAGAGCACAGACAGAAAAGTAAAACACTAAGAAACTGATTACAAGTGAGATGAATAAGCTGTGCAAACCAGTGCTATATTTATAGCACTGGTCGGGGCGCCCCGAAGGAGATCCGGGAGCCCTGGGGGTATAAAACTTTATCCCCCAACGTTCAGATCGAGTTTGACTCAATCTGGTCAATATCTTCGGTCCGGGCGCTCGGAAGGGTTCCGGGCGCCCCGGGCTGTTCCGGGCGCTCGGAGCCCTAAAGTCAACAGAAATTGACTTTTTCCTTCTTCGGTTCAGTTCGTCTCGGTCCAGGTCTTTTCACTTCGGCTCCGCTAGCTTGGGTGATCTCAGCCATCTGGAATAGGGCTCACCCGAACCCAAGTTCCGGCCTTTTCCTTGAGCAGCCTTCCTTCCCGATTTCTTGTCCCTCGAACGTCGCGTACGTTCCTCTCATCTGCCGGTGTACTCTTCCGTGGTCACCGCGTCCCTCAGACGCACCGAGTCTGTCGGCTCTCTCCCGTGCCGTCCTTCTCACTAGCCGCGTCTTCCGCTCGACTTCCTATGTTCCTAAGCTCTTGTACACTTAGACACAAGGGTTAGACAAAATAGGACCTAACTTAACTCGTTTGATCACATCAAAATACCTTGGGGTTCCAACAATAGAAACTTCAATTAGGTTATAGAAGAACTTGTTGATGGTCCAATAGCATCAATGTGATCTTCATGCCTATAAAATATGGAAGAAAATATACTCTACTGCTAAGGGTATATTGATTAGTTCAACGACAGATGACTTAGTCTATAAGTATGAGTCATATCCATCGGCGCATGATATCTGGGTTGCCATGAGAGAAAAGTATAGTGGAGTAAGTTTAAGCAAGTTTCGTAAGTTGACAATTAAGTTTGATAGCTATAAAAAACATCTGAATGTATTCATGTCCCAATATTTGAGAGAAATGGCTAATATGATTTAGGAGCTAAAGGTTGCTTGTCATGAATTGACTGATGAACAACAAGTTCAAGTAGTAATATATTTTCTTCTTGAGTTTTAGGAGACAATGAAATAGAATCTAACTCATAGTGACAGTATCAAGACTTTCGCTAATATCTCATGCCATATTGAACTAGAGGCGGATAGAATAAAATCCGTAAGGATTTTTGAACAAGCTTTTGTAACTGATGGTTCTATTAGTGCATCTGGATCCAAGAATAAGAGAAAATGATAAGAGAGGGAAAAGGGATAGGGAAAAGAAGCGGTCAAAACTACTGCTATTAAGTTGAGCCCAAACAAAAAGAAGTTCATGGGGAAGAAGTATGGACAGAAACCTAAAAGCAAGTTAACTTACTATAACTGTGACAAAAAGGGTCACTTTGCTCAAAAATGTGCTGCGCTGAAAAATATAAATTCATGTTTATCTTATATTCATGAGCATTATGTTATCAGTACAGTTTCGTTAGTTTATTCTTATCCTTTGTGAAGTATAGATTCAAGAGCAATAAATAATGTAACTTATGAGCGAGCTACATTCATGGAGTATCATCCGGTATTAGATGACAACAAATAGATATATGTAGGAAACAATGCAAGGATTAAAGTCAAAAGAGTTGGTGCATCCAAACTCAACATACGTGGACATACCTTGTTTCTACATGTGTCCTTTATGCTCCTGAAATTCGACAGAATTTAGTTCCTATTACAAGTCTTCTTAATTAATTGGTTTATTGTATAAACTTTTACAATCAATGTGTTCAACTTCGTATTAACTTCTTGTTAATAGGGTGTGGTTATGTAATGAATGGGTTCATGATTCTTAGTGTAGAATTGGATATTAATTATGGTATTGATAGTTGTTTTTCAAATATTACTCTTATTAGTAATGTTGATATTAATGTTTAAGTTTGGCATACTAGATTGGGACATATCAGACAAGATAGAATGAATAGATTAACTAAAAAGGACCTACTAGGTACTCATGATAAGATTATCTTATTTGTATGTGAACATTATCTTGTTGGAAAAGTAACTAGAAAACCATTTGATAAGGCTATTAGAGTTAAATCACCAATGCAATTAATTCATTCAAATATTTATGATCCGATGAATATGAAGGCTAGACATGGAGGTTCATATTTGATTACATATATTGATGATTTCACATGTTTTGGTCATGTATATTTGATTTCTCATAAATATGAAACATTAGATTGCTTCAACTATTATTTGAACAAAGCTGAGAATCAATTAGATTATAAAGTTAAAATCTTACGCACTGATCGTGGGGGTGAATATTTGTTTGATCGGTTCAAGAAAATATATAATGATATGAGATTATTAGATAACTAACCATTCCAAAAACTCCACAATAAAATGGGGCTAGCTACTGAAAGAAGGAATCAGACTCTTCTAGATATGGTTAGGTCTTTGATGACTCAAGCTAATTTACTAATTTCTTATTAAGGAGATGTATTATTAACAACAACTCATATCCTTAACCAAGTATATTTTAAATTGGTTCCATATACTCCATATGAACATTGGATAGGGAGAAAATTAGATTTGAGTAATCTGAGACCTTGAGAGTCAGCTGCTTATGTTTATGATAAGATTTACAAATATGAAAAATTAGGATCTAGGGATTAAAATTGTATCTTTATAAGATATTTTGATACCTCTAAGGGCTATATTTTTATTGGTCAGTAACAAGATAGAATCATCTCTGAAATATAATTGAGAGATGCTATTTTTTTCGAAACTGAGTTCTTAACGAAAGATAAAGTTGATAAAACTATTCATCTAATTGCAGTAGAGGAAAAGGATGATACTTTATCAATAAACTAGGTATCACAAAAGATGTTTGAATATGGTTAACCGAGTGTGAATGATCTGCTAATGAATGAGTTGATTTCTCAATAGTCTAACCTACAAAGTAGTAGTTGTAAGATTTAGAGAAGGTTTAACATAAAAAATGTGGCATTTATGATTCTCCTAGTTGATGATGAGGAATCTAGAATGGTTGAGGAAGAATTGAGATGTTCAGTTAGAGAAAAATAGAAAGTTATAATAGATGAAGAAATAAAGTCTATGAAAAAGAATCAAGTTTAGGAATTAGTCGATCTTCCTCCAAACCAAAAAAAGCTAATGGGAATAAGGGGTTCTCAAGATTAAGAGAAAAGTGAATGGATCGATTAATCGATACAAAGCTCGTCTAGTTGCAAAAGAATATATTCAATAAGAGGGCATTGATTTTAAAGAACATTCTCTCTTGTTGTAAAATTTATGTCAATTTGTGTCATTTTAGCTATAGTAGCACATTTGGACTTGGAATTATGTTAAATGGATGTAAAAATAGATTTTTTTTAATGGTAATATTGATGAGAAAATCTATATGACATAGTCAAAATGCTACATTGTTGAAGACCAAGAGAATAAAGTATGTAGACTTAAAAAGTCTATATATAGTCTAAAGTAAGCATCAAGATAATAGAATATAAGATTTCATAAAGTTATTTTATCTTATGATTTCGAAATGATTAATGAAAATTATTGTGTTTACATAAGAAAGGAAAGTTTGTCATTTTATCATTATATATTGATGATATACTAATAGCTGAAAGTGATATAAAGTTTGTGATATAAGTTAAATCATGACTTTCATCACAATTTGACATAATAGATATGGAAGAAGCTAAGTACATCTTAGAAGTAAAGATAAAAAAGATCGATCAAAAAAGTTATTGGGTTTGTCTCAAAGACTTATATCACTAAGATGCTATAACATTTTAATATGTCAGATTGCAATATTGAACAAACACATGTAATAAAAGATAATGTTCTGAGTAAAAGTATGTGTCCCAAGACTCTTAAAGAAATAACCAACATGAAAAAAAATCATATGTCAGCATCATTGATAGTTTAATATACACTATGTTGTGTACATCTCCTGATATCAACTATGTTGTTGGCTTAGTTAGTCTTTTCCAATCAAACTCAGGATCAAGATAATGGAAAGCGGTGAAAAGGATATTCAAATATCTCAAAGAGATAGCAGATTGTTATATTTGTTTCTAAGGAATTAAAGATGAGCCTGAAGGGCTACACAGATGCAGATTAAGCAGGGGGGCCTTGATGATAAAAAATTCACATTTGGCTATACCTTCTTGCTAAACGGTGGTGTCATCTCATGTTACAGTAAGAAACAAGTTTATGTAGCGTTATCGACAATCGAAGTTGAGAATCATGGCTTGTTCAACAGCTATGCAAGAAGTTGTCTGGTTAAGAAGCTCTTAAAGTATCTAAAAATTATTGAAGACAATGAAAGTCATGTTATAGTATACTTGTTGGATCGATGAATTTCGCTAGAGGGGGGGAGGGGTGAATAGTGATTAAAAATTTCGACGTATAGAGTAGGCAGCGGAAAACCGAAAACACAATGCTAACACAAGTTGTTTTACTTGGTTCGGAGCCTTTGTCGACTCCTACTCCAAGGCTCGCACTCGTTGAGTGCTTTCATTAGGCAATTCACTAGCAATTCGAAATGATTGTTACAATTAAAGTACAAGAATGCTAATAGAAAAACAATACTGACAAAAAGGAATAAATAAAAGAACAACACGTTGTCAGAGTATCTTTGCAGTGTCGCAGGAACACAGGAGAGTAGATCGTGAGTTGTTGAGTTAGCTCTAGCCTTTACCCTCCTTATATAGGAGGTTCGGGGTGCCTTGATCCTTTCGGGCGCCCTGAATATGATGTAGCCGAGCCAATCAGGGCGCTCCACGTGGCGAAGTGACGTTACGGATAAAACTTGCATTCCAGGCGTCTGAATCCCTCCCGGGTGCCCGGATTCCTTCCGGGCACCCGGACTCCATTTTCCAACAACTTCATTTCCCTGCAAGAAAATGTTAGTCTGAAGCATAAATGCAAAATATCCTGCAAAACAGAGTGTTAGCACAGTTTATGATAAAAGAATGATAGTAATTAGATTTCGTCTCCTCGAGATCGGAATCTAGTCACGATCTCGACTTAGATATCCGAAATGGATCTAAGTCGGATCGACGTCTAATGTTCCATTCCCGGGAACGCGTCCTCACAGTCACCCCCCTCCAGTGACTTACCTCCACTTACCTGCCAAACGTCCGGTCAATCTTTCGACCCATCTGGACTTCGTGCCAGCTATCCGGTCAGCTCATCGACCTAGCTAGACTTCGTGCCAAACGTCCGGTCAGCCCATCGACCCATTTGGACTTCGTGCCAACTATCCGGTCGGCCCGTCAACCTAGCTAGGCTTCGTGCCAGACATCAGGTCAGCCCATCGATCTGTCTGAGATTTTTAAATAATTTTTAACATAATTTGAAATTAAATTTTCAATTGAATTGAATTTGATTTGGTTTAGCTTAATTTTAATTAGATCTAATTCAATTTAAATTAGACTTAATTTAATTTGGTTTGATTCGATTCAATTTTGATTCGATTCGGTTTGGTTTTGTTTAACTCAATTCGATTTGATTCGATTCGATTCGATTTGGTTTTGTTTGACTCGATTCAATTTTATTCGATTCGGTTTGGTTTTGTTTGAAGTCCTTAGTCATCTCACCCGATCTAAATTTTCAATCAAGGAATCCTATAATTTTTATGAGATTAATTAGTTTAAATTTTAGGGTTTGGTTTAACTTTATGTTAGATTCAGGTTTAGCTTTGGACTCAGCAAATAGGCTTTCTTCGGATAAACTTCTGGGTTATGGTGAGTCACTTGGACATCATTAAAGTAACCATGTAACACCCCAAATTTCATGATTTGGAGTCCTAAAAGACCTTATTAATATTTAGAAATACTTTAGAAATATTCTAGAGATTTTTAGAAATTTTTAGAGTATTTTTATGTAATTTTTGGAGATCATTTGGTATTTTTACTAAACGAAAGAAGTTGTAAAAAAAAATAATGTCCAAGCCGAGATTCGAACCGTAGATCTCGGGTTAAGCCAAGCCTTAAATGAATCCGGTTAGCAAACTGTTCCACGGCTGTTTTGTTATAATATAAGGGAATTAAATATAGTTAAGCAGTCTTAAGAAACGAAATAAAATTTCCGTTTAAAAAGGAGCCGAGGGCGGCTCGAACCCGAGACCTCGGGAATTCACCTTTCCAGCGGACCAAGCGTGCACGCTGATGTTTCTTGAACAAATTAATAATGAATTGGTCTTAAGCCATAACTGAATTAGAAAATACCTAAGTTATAAGAAGGGATTATTTTCCTCTCCTGTGACCTAACCTTTCCCCTCTCCTCCTCCCTTCTGCGCGCGATGGCTTTTCAGCTCGAGCGAAGACGAAGCCGACGGAGCTAGGGCTCGACTCCGGCGGTTGGCCAAGGCAAGGATCCGTGGGTTCTTCATAGATCCGAGCTCCCCTCGGCGAGGAGAGCGCGTGGACAGAGGAGTTGCTGGAATATCGAGTTCTCCAAAGCCCTAGAAGTTTTCTCCTTCGGTTGTAAGTCAAGGAACTCCAAGAAGCAAAGTAAGTCGCTACTCACCTGCAGTAAGAGTTGTTTGAGTTTGGTTTTGTGTTTTCCTTGTGTTTTTTTTGGTATGCCGTGAGAAAGGATTGAACTTCGAAGTTCTATCGTGGGTTGAGGTTTCAGAGATGTTCTAATTGTTCTTGCTCGTGCTTAATCCATCGCATGCTTTCTGTTTTGGGTTCTGCACCAGATTTGAGATTGAATTTGTTGCTGCCCTGTTTCTTCGGGTTGTTTGAGTTTCTAGATAGAAGTTTGATGAAATTGGTCTAGGTTGTAGGGTTTCAAGCTTTGGCTTCCATTCTTTGCTTTCGGAACATGTTGTACCGAATTGACCTCGCAAGGGATTTAGTTGTTTATGGAGATATAGTTGATAGATTTATGATCTTGCATAAATTTGTTAAGAGCTTATTTAGATGTTTATTTATTTAGATTTCTTGCTTAAGTTGTTAGACCGAATGAAGTATACTGCTCACTTTGGAAATGTTTGGTTATGTAGTTCTCCTTTACAACTTAATATGCTAGTTGCTAGAAGTGTCTTTAGTTGATATTGTTGAAAGGTTTTGGTAATGCTAGATTAATAGTTTCCTTCTTTATAACGGACGGAATTTATTCTGTTTTGCATTACATGAATTGGCAACTTTTATTACCACTGGAACTATACTACCCTGCATTACCTGGAATATTAGTGTTGATAGAATTGGCAAACCTCATGTATTAGTGCTGAACTAGAAATGTTAGTGCTAATGTATTAGTGTTTTGTTTGAATACCATCACCCTCAGATGTTCCGTTGGAAACAAATCTTAGTTCAATAGAAACTTGTTTAGTGATGAATGCAATATGCTAGAACTTTAGCCTTCCTAGCAATCCAACCAGGTTGAAGCATGCAAATTGATCATATTTGGTTATGAATAGTTTCGTAGTAGAAATCTGGATACTTGAGACGTGACATATATTGAGTTGATCCAGCTATGTCTCATGAGGCTGTATTTTTGGGTTATTTCTAGAATTATTACCTTTACAACTGTTATGTATGAGCATGAGTTTAAGAGTAGCATGAGTTTCTTTGCTTTCGGATCACATTGTACAGCATTAGAATAGCTAGAGATTATTGAGTAGCATGCATTCTTTGCTCTCTTTCTTTTATCTCTGTTGTAGCAAGATTTAAGGTTTTAATTCCAACAAGTTTTAGATGTAGTATAAGCTTGTATGATATGCAGATTTTTATAAGTATAGCATGCAGATTTTTATAAGTATAGTATGCAGAATTTTATTAGCATAGTAGGCAGATTGTGGGGTTAAGCATTTCAAAGTTAGAATTTGCTTAAACATTTCAGTTTCTTTTTAAAGAAGAATTCTTTTAGAAGTATTAACAAGTATAAGAAAGATAAAGAAAAGAAAGAAAAGGTCGAGGCCTTAAGTAGATTCCAAAAGTCAAGACTTTAGGGATTTTAGCACACAAGGTGCCTATTAAAATGCCAAGGCATTTAAAGAAGAAGTAATTAAGATTATAAGTATTTTACTTTTAAGAAGAAGCTAGTACCCGACTTCCGAGGTTGTCGTTAAACAAATCCAGGTGTCCAATTCTGAGGTCTTGGCCCTGGTAGACCGAGGTATGCTCTTTTAGGATTGGTGGCTCGCTACCCCAACCTATTAAGGGAACGCGCATAAGATAGTACTACGCCTGAGCCCAAGAAGAAGTTGATTATTATTTTGAAGTATTATAAGTATAAGTTTTTGAACAAGTAAAACGAGTTTTACATAAACATAAAGTATTAAAGATTAAGTTTAGAACAAATGAAATAAGTTTCATATAGTTCTAAGAATCAGTAAGTTTAGTTCTTTATTCTACCATGTTTATCTAGTAGATGAGTAGTTTTTCATGTTTACCTATTAGATGAGCAGCATGATTAGCTATTAGAATTACATGAGTAGATTCCTTAGCTTTTCTTTGCTATTAGTTTGACATGAGCAGTTATGTTTATGCTTTATTTCTTTTTAGAGCATATAGTTTCTAGTTCTTTTCGTATACATGCACATTCATGATTTTGTGAGTTAGATAGCGCTTACTAAGTAAATTTTGCTTATAGATTGCACTTCCTCTTACTGCAGATAAAGGAAAGGAAAAGATATAGAAAGGAGGGCGACAAGGAGGTGTTCGAAGGATGTGTGATGCCAGGACTATGGAAGCCTTGGGACTAAGAAAGAAGTTTTCTTTTAGTTTCTATTGTCTTTTGCTATGTTAGAAGTATTTGAGATAGTACATGATATTTTGATGTGATTAGGACATAGTAGATGAATTGTGATATGGTGTGATGAGTTGTGGTATTGTTTTCTTTATTTTGGATTTATTATACTGCGTGGTTGATTGATATGTGTTCCAGCCGCTTGTGGCTGAGTATATATTGCATGTATTGTTGAATATGGTCACCGGTACAGGGGAGACTTTGCCGAAATTTTTCGGTCGGGTTTCCATGTGATTTTTAATCATACCGGTTAAGTAGAGTTAGTAGTTAAGTAACGATCATCTTTAGAGAGTAGTAGTAGTAAGAAGGGTGGTCGTTACAAACCATGCCTTCGAGATTTTTCAAATAGTCATATCCACTGAACTTAGTACAAAACCTTGGTCTAACTAGTTAGGATCCATAAGGGATAGGTTCGGTTAGTTCCACTTAGCCAAATGCATCAGGTCGAAGCCATATCTTCCTAGACATGCATAGACTAAGTTTCCCTAACTTACTATCATCCAAAACTTCACCAGTACCGTAGGTCAAGTTAAACTTTGTCTCTTTTTATTTTAATGCTAATTACCCTACCGGGTGGGTTAGTTTCGGTTACTCTGTCGGGTAGATTATTTTTGGAGGTACCAACTAGTTTGGTGCCTCCCCCTAAATTATTGATTTTCTTTTTAAGATTTTGTATATTTTTATTTAATTTGTAGGTTTTTAATTTTGAATTAATTAGATGAGTCAAATTGTCCTTCTTTAAAGGAGTGTATTTAATGTTTAAATTTTCATTTAATTTTAATTTTATTAAGTTAATTGAATTATCTTTCTTTAAAGATTTATCTTTTATCCTTTTATTAATTGTTAATTTTGAATTTTCTAGATTAGCTTTATTTAATATATTATTTTTTAACATTTAATTTTAAGTTTGTTAAATTTAGTTTTGATTTTATCAAAGTGTTTGATTTTATCCTTATATTTTCTTTGCCTTTTAAGTTGATATGATTAGTGGATTTTATTAGATTAACCTTATCATTAAAATTTATTTATTTTTAATTAAATTATCTTGGGTTTGGATAGGATTTTCTAGATTGATATTGTCTAGATTATTAAATAATTTATTAAGAAATTTATTAATTTTATCTAGATCAATATTGATCTTGTCATCTTTATCATTTGAATTTTCAGATTTGTTTAGGTTTAAACTTGAATTTTTAGGTTTATTAATTATTTTCAGATTTTATGTATTTTCTAAATTAATTAGATTTGTTTTATCAGAAAATATCCTAGGGGTATTTTTGCAAGTATTGTCAACTATACTATTTTCACATAAATTTTCAGAAATATCCAAATTAACATGCATATTATTTAAAATACTATTAGTAGTGGTATTTTGGTAAATATTACTAACCTTGAGCGCAACCCCTCATTCAGTAGGTTTTTCCGTTGGATCTGACTCTAGTCCGGATTCAATTTTGACTTGATCATCTAACTCCAACGACTCCTCGTGAAGCTTGATCAGACAGGTCCAAAACTCATGGGCATCCTTGACTTTTCCTATCCTGCAATTAACTTTGTTAGGTAATAAATCTAAAACTAATTTTATTACTTTTTGGTTTGCTTCTGAGTTTTGTGTTGGTCTTCTCAGTGCCAAGCCACTATCAAAGTCGTTCATGGAGATGATGTTTTCCATCTGCATCTTCCACAAATTGAATTCATGCCTCTCATATATCTCATATGGAGGTGGTTCATTGATGCTCCGTCCTTCTAGAAGAAACATTGGTCTTGCACACAAGGAAATAAAAGAAAGATCCCAAGACTTGGTCTTGGATTAGCAGTGCTGAAAAAATATGGTATTTCACCAATTTCAAAAAATTAATAAAATATTAATAAAATATATATTCTAAGTAAAAACAATATCTAATTTTTCTTTAAAAGGACCCCCCCTTTGTCTGATTGGTTGTTGCACCAAATTAGAGCGGTACCTGCTCTGATACCACTTGTTGGATCGATGAGTTTCCTAGAGGGGGGGTGAATAGCGATTTAAAATTTCGACGTATAGAGTAGGCAACGGAAAACCAAAAACACAACGCTAACACAAGTTGTTTTACTTGGTTCGGAGCCTTTATCGACTCCTACTCCAAGACCCGCACTCGTTGAGTGCTTTCGTTGGGCAATTCACTAGCAATTCGAAATGATTATTATAATTAAAGTACAAGAATGTTAATAGAAAAACAATACTGATAAAAAGGAATAAATAAAAGAACAGCGTGTTGTCAGAGTATCTTTGCAGCGTCGTCGGAACACAAGAGAGCAGATCGTGAGTCGTTGAATTAGCTCCAGCTTTTACCCTCCTTATATAGGAGGTTCGGGGCGCCTGGATCCTTTCGGGCGCCCTGAATATGACATAGCTGAGCCAACCAGGGCACTCCACGTGGCGAAGTGACGTTGCGGATAAAACTTACATTCCGAGCGCCCGGATCCCACCCGAGCGCCCGGACCTCTGGGCATCCGAATCCCTTCCGAGTGCCCGGACTCCATTTTCCAGCAACTTCATTTTCCTGCAAGAAAATGTTAGTCCAAAGCATAAATGCAAAATATTCTGTAAAATAGAGTGTTAGCACAGTTTATGATAAAAGAAGGATAGTAATTAGATTCCGTCTCCTCGAGACCGAAATCTAGTCACGATCTCGACTTAGATATCCGAAATCGATCTAAGTCAGATCGACGCCTAATGTTCCCTTCCCGGGAATGCGTCCTCTGTTGGTTGCTACTCGGAAAACCTAGAGGTTTCACTGTACAAAATTTTGTACAAAGATCTGAACATTTTCCTAGCTACCATGTGTTCTTTTAAATTAAATTTTGGATCACCTGCGGAACTTAACACGTTTGATCTAAAACTTAATCTATTTGTTCTTTTAGGTTTTGACTTGGATCTCCTGCGGAACTTAACACGTTCGACCCAAATCACCTTAAGTTATTAATTCCATTAAATATCAATTTCCATAATTGGTTCCCAGTATTGACGTGGCGAGGCACACGGCCTTCTTGGATATGGGAGCTGTTGGAGCAATCCCAATGGTCCGCGGGACCATGTGTTTTGGTGTTTGGGCAAAGGGTTTAAGTTAGGTTCACCCTTGTATTTGATATGTGTATTTGAGTTGTGCAGGTTTGCAGGATACACATATGACTCAGGTTGATGGCTTCGGGTCCGGTGAAGGATGGAGCATCCGAGGGACCGTGGACAAGGCAGCGAGGACAAGGGCCGAGGGAAGCGACTTCGAGGCATACGCGAAGGATGGCATTGGGTACGAGCCGCGGGCTTGAATGCATCCGAGGGACGAGAGCCAAAGGAAGTAGGCTTGAAGGCAAAAGGTCAAAGCTGCAAAGGAAGAATCAAGTGAGTCATAAGGGTGAGGGTATGAGTGCACGAGAGATTGTACTCGGAGTAAAATCCTAGTTTTAGGGTTTTCTTGTAGCGATCTGTAAGCGCCATCGTAGCACTCGTAGCAAGATCATGTGATCATTGCATGTTTTAGCGATCGTGCGATCGGCGCGATCGGCATCGAGAATGTGTGGAATCGAGCCGTTGGGATGTAGCCGAATTTCCTGAGGCGATCGATCGCATGTTTTAGCAATGATCGGTAGGCGGGTTTTCTAACCGTGGCCTATAAAACCAAAGCTTGGGAGCTTGGTTTGAGTTGACGAAATAGAGGTGGTTAATCTCTATTAGTAGTCTACTTGTGCCCTAGCGTCAAGAGAGTTCTTGTGAGGGTTGTGGTGAGGTTTCTCCACCCACAAGGAGCTACGTGAGCTAGCCGGAGTTTGCCGGGGAGTAATCCACCGAAGGATCGGGATCGTCCACCTTACGGACAGCCGTGGAGTAGGAGCCCTAATCTCCGAACCACGTTAAACGATCGTGTCAATTGGTTTGCTTGTCTTTCTCATTCTTAGTCTTTAGCTTTCGTATTTGTATTTGTATTGTTTGTATTCCGCTGTGCTAACAAATACGTAGGAAGCGATTATTTGGGGGTGCCGTCTATCCAACCCCCCTTCAAGCCGGTCGTCCGATCCCCAACAAGTGGTATCAGAGCAAGGGTGCACTTCATCGGACTAACCACCGAGAAGAGCAACGCATAAGAAGATGGCCGGGTTGATTGTCCCTCCAAAGTTTGAAGGAGGAAGCCTTGTGGACATCACATTTTGGATGATGAAGATGGAAGTCTTCTTCAACACGGATTGGGACACCATGATGGTGGTAAAGGAGTCATTCAAAGTCCCAAAGAACAAGAAAGAAAAGAAGCTCCGAACACGACATTGGACGGAGGAGCAAACCTCACGATCGGAGGCAAACTCAAAGGTAATAGCAATTTTAATTGATTTATTGCCTCCTAATGTGATAAGTGGTGTAGGTAAATATGAGAATGCCCATGAATTGTGGAGCAAAGTGAAGAAATTACCATGGGAGGAATTTTTGCCTACACAAGAAGATGAAAAATCCGAAGAAAGTGATGAAGTGGTCCAAGAGGAGAAGAAGGACCAATCGGATGTGGAGAGCAATTCAACATCAAAAGAAGAAGAACCCAAGGAGATGGGTTTAATTGCTCAAGTTGAGGAGGAGGAAAATGAAGATGAGGCATTATCTACATCCTCAAGAATTGAAGAAAATTCCAAGGCAAGTGAAGAAGAAGAAGAGGTCTTGGAAGTGGTCAATCTAGCAAGCACCTCCACCGAAGTGAAGTCAAAGGACCACATAATTTGCTTCGGGTGTAATAAGAAGGGACACTACAAGAGTAGATGTCCTTTGGGTAAGAAAGAGGTAACTCCTAAACTCAATTCAATTCATTTTGAATCTAATTTGAGTTGTAGGAAGAAGAACGAGAAGAAGCACATTAGATGCTTCACTTGTGGTGAAATAGGGCACTACCACACCAAATGCCCAAGGAAGAGAGAGCTCAAAAGGTTGGGGCATTTAAGGATGTGGGAAAAGAAGTGGAGGAAGAATGGAGGCTCATGTCAAGGGGGAGCTCCAAAGGTAAAGGGTAAGGTAAACCCTAATTTAAATTTGAAGTCAAATTTAAATTCTTCCATGCATGTTAGGAAAAATAATGTTAATCATTATATACCCATGCAAAATTTTGGATTTAAATATCATGATAGGAATAGGGTTAATGTAGATCAAAACCCTAGGAAATCTATGCATGAAAAATCTAGAAACAATAGACCTAGGGAGACCCAAGGCATTAATCCCAAGAAGGGGAGACACATGCCTAGGAAGGGTAGGTCTAGGAATGTCCAATTTGGACAAATTAACTCTAGGGTTAGAAACCTAGAGAAGGAGAATCAAGCTTTAAGGGGAAAGCTTGATAAGTTGGAACAATTCCTTAAGAGATTCAATGTTGGATCTAAGGAATTAAGGATGATGTTGGGTAGCCAAAGACCCAATAATGATAGATCGGGCTTGGGATACCGATCTAGTCCCTCCAAGGCCAATGAGAGTTCATATGCTAGGGTGGCAAATGATCATGGCAAGGGAGAGGTCTCCAAGGCTAAGGGAAAGTCTTATGCTAGGGTTGCATATGACTATAGCAAGGAGAAGTCAATTAATGGCAAGGGAAAGTCATTTAATGGTAAGAAGAAATTAACCAAGGATAAGGTGTCCAAGGTTAAGAAAGTTACGTTTGTAGGCCAAGTGTCACCGGGGGTGGACCGATGTGGCCTAGCCATTGTGGAAGAGTCACCTAGGGAGGTGGCTAAGGCTAAGAGCTCTAGGGGGAGCTCAAAGAGTCAATTTGGGACCCATGGCCAATGGATCTCAGGTGGGTTCTACTTGGGGGTCTAGAGGAGCCATGGAGTGTGCCAAGTGGTTTAGAGACGGACTTGAGTCTCAAACCTAGGGAATTGGCACACATGGTTTATGTTTCATGCAAGAAATATGACAATTGGGGTCATATTGCATGATAATTGGTTTTGGAAGTATAGATGCCATATAAACCAATGCTAGGGATGCATTATGGGTTGGTATGGGCAAATACATCAAGAGGAAGCCAAAACTAGGACTTTAGGTCAAGGTTCAATTGAACTTTTTAGCTAGTTTTGTGTTTTGTGTCAATCTTGGGATTGGTGATAGATATATTTTTATATATATTTTTCCCAAGTAGATATTGATATAATAGACCTCTCCACAAAATTTGGGGATTTTTGGAGGTCTGTGGAATTTCTGGCGCATTTCTGAAGTTGGCCAGAAAAGGCTGATTTTTTCATGAATAGTGTACCAGTCGACTGGTACAGTTACCAGTCGACTGGTAACACTGTTCACGAGCACAGAATGTCTCTGTAAGCTCGTTTTCATGGGGGCAGTCGACTGGTACTTCTTGCAGTCGACTGATACCAGTCTGAAAGTGTTTTCAGCACTAGATTTTGACCGGGTCAGCTCATATAGATGTATGCGATCCATGGGTGATACATACATGAGTTTAGGGTCATTTGGATGACAAGTTTTCAACAATTGGGATATTGTTGGAGGACTTTTTGGATGTTAGGCAAAGGGGGAGAAGTAAGGTTTAGTTGGGAAAACCTGAAAGTGCCTTTGTGTAGGGGGAGCCTTGGGATAGGTTCTTAAAAAGCCCGTTGTAAAAATCCTAGCTCAATGGAGAGCTTAGGTAAAGGGGGAGCCTTGGGATAGGTCCTTAAAAAGCCCTATGTGGAAAATCCTATCTCAATGGGAGCTTAGGTGTAGGGGGAGCCTTGGGATAGGTTCTTAAAAAGCCCTGTGCATTGTTTCGGCGGTTGCCAAGTGTGTAGCTTTGGCAACGTAAGTCCATTCGGCGTTGTAAGTCCAAGTGTGTAGCCTTGGCATCGTAAGTCCATTCGGCGGTTGCCAAGTGTGTAGCCTTGGCATCGTAAGTCCATTCGGCAGTGTAAGTCCAAGTGTGTAGCCTTGGCAACGTAAGTCCATTCGGCGGTGTAAGTCCAAGTGTGTAGCCTTGGCAACGTAAGTCCATTTGTTTTAGCATGTTTATTTGCTATATGTTTTCCCTAACTTAAACGTATTGCCAAACACCAAAAAGGGGGAGATTGTTGGAGCAATCCCAATGGTCCGCGGGACCATGTGTTTTGGTGTTTGGGCAAAGGGTTTAAGTTAGGTTCACCCTTGTATTTGATATGTGTATTTGAGTTGTGCAGGTTTGCAGGATACACATATGACTCAGGTTGATGGCTTCGGGTCCGGTGAAGGATGGAGCATCCGAGGGACCGTGGACAAGGCAGCGAGGACAAGGGCCGAGGGAAGCGACTTCGAGGCATACGCGAAGGATGGCATTGGGTACGAGCCGCGGGCTTGAATGCATCCGAGGGACGAGAGCCAAAGGAAGTAGGCTTGAAGGCAAAAGGTCAAAGCTGCAAAGGAAGAATCAAGTGAGTCATAAGGGTGAGGGTACGAGTGCACGAGAGATTGTACTCGGAGTAAAATCCTAGTTTTTAGGGTTTTACTGTAGCAGTACTGTAGCGCTACTGTAGCACTACTGTAGCAGTACTGTAGCAGTCGACTGCATGTTTTAGCAGTCGACTGGTGCAGTCGACTGGGGCAGTCGACTGGCATCGAACAGAATGTGTGGAATCGAGCCGTTGGGATGTAACGGTCGAATTTCCACAGAGGGCAGTCGACTGCATGTTTTAGCAGTCGACTGGTAGGCGGGGTTTTCTAACCCGTGGCCTATAAAACCAAAGCTTGGGAGCTTGGTTTGAGTTGACGAAATAGAGGTGGTTAATCTCTATTAGTAGTCTACTTGTGCCCTAGCGTCAAGAGAGTTCTTGTGAGGGTTGTGGTGAGGTTTCTCCACCCACAAGGAGCTACGTGAGCTAGCCGGAGTTTGCCGGGGAGTAATCCACCGAAGGATCGGGATCGTCCACCTTACGGACAGCCGTGGAGTAGGAGCCCTAATCTCCGAACCACGTTAAACGATCGTGTCAATTGGTTTGCTTGTCTTTCTCATTCTTAGTCTTTAGCTTTCGTATTTGTATTTGTATTGTTTGTATTCCGCTGTGCTAACAAATACGTAGGAAGCGATTATTTGGGGGTGCCGTCTATCCAACCCCCCTTCAAGCCGGTCGTCCGATCCCCAACAGGAGCAACCACCACCGACTAGACAAAACCTTTTATAGAAATCTAATATTTAATTTCCTAAAATAACTTTAGGTTAATCAAAAAGAACAATCAAATCACAAGGAAAAGAAAAAAAATAAAAGAACACAACATCGAAAAACATATTCGAAATTCTAGAACGTAAGGCTCTTGTATTTGGTATTATTTCCATAAATAACTAGCATGATGCGGAAAGAAAAATTACTAGTTATACCTTGTAGAAAAAACCTCTTGATCTTCTATCGTATTCCTCTTCTAACCTCAGACGTTGTGTGGGCAACGATCTTCCGAGATTAGAAATCACCAACCACCTTCTTCTCCTCCTAGCTAGGTTCGGCCACAAAGAAAGAAGCTTCACCAAGGAAGAAAATCAAAACACTAACCAAGCTCCAAGAGATGCTAGCTTCCTCTCCTTCTTCTTCTTCTTCTCCAAGTAGTATCTGGCCACCACAAGAGCTCCAAGCCTTTGAGAGAGGTTCGGCCACCACAAGAGGAAGAGAGGGAGATGATGATGATGATGATGGCCGGCCACACCAAGGAACAAAAGAGGGAGAGAAAATAATAGAGGTTGTGTCTCATGAAGGCACCCCTACCCCTTCTTTTATATTCCTTGGCCTAGGCAAATTAGGAAATTTAATTACAATAAAATTTCCTTAATTTCCTTGACATGATTTAATTGTGAAAAATAAAATAAAATTTCCCAAATCAAACTCCAATGGCCGGCCACATCAATGAAGGAAAAAATTAGACAAGTTTTAATCAACAATTAAAACTTCCTAATTTGTTTCCGGAAATTTTAAAAAATAAAATTTCTCTTTAAAAATCTCTTCATGGTTGATAAAAGGAAATTTCTATAATTTTATTTTTATCAACATGTGGATAATTTTAAAGAGAAAATAAAATATCTCACCAATCTACAAATAAGGAAAGAGATCTAATCTCTTTCTTTAATCTTTTGTAGATCTTTTACAAGAGAGATATTTTAATTTTAATTCTCCTTGATAAATTATTTCTTCCATATAATAAAAATTAAAATTAAAATCCCTTTTTAATTTAATTTGGCCGGCCCCCACTAGCTTGGGTTCAAGCTAGGGCCGGCCACCTAATTTTATACCTAGGCCGGCCCTAGCTTGGTTCCCAAGCTAGCTTGGCCGGCCCCCAATTGGTGGGTATAGAAGGTGGGTATAGGTGGGTATAGAACTCTATAAATAAGAGGCTACGATAGGGACCGAGAGGAGGAATTGGTTTTGGTCTCCCGATAAAACTAAGCATCCCGTGTTTGCCCCGAACACACAACTTAATTTTATCAATAATAATTCATTCCACTAGAGAACTATTATTGAACTACCGCACCAATCCTAAATTACATTTTTTTGGCTCCTTCTTATTATGAGCGTGTTAGTCTCCCTGTGTTTAAGATATCGAATGTCCACTAATTAAGTGAGTTACTGACAACTCATTTAATTAATATCTAAGTCCAAGAGTAGTACCACTCAACCTTATCGTCATGTCGGACTAAGTCCACCTGCAGGGTTTAACATGACAATCCTTATGAGCTCCTCTTGGGGACATTATCAACCTAGTATCTCTAGGATACAGTTTCCTTCTATAATCAACAACACATACTATAAGTGATATCATTTCCCAACTTATCGGGCTTATTGATTCATCGAACTAAATTTCACCCATTGATAAATTAAAGAAATAAATATCAAATATATATGATTGTTATTATATTAGGATTAAGAGCACACACTGTTGGATCGAGAAGCGCTAGAGGGGGGTGAATAGCGCTCATGGGTATTTCGTTCGATTATCGGAAAACTATCGGAGTTAAAACGTGCAGCGGAATAAGCGAAACAAAATAAAGAGACAACACAAAGAGACAGGTCGATTTTACTTCGTTCGGAGCCTAAGTCGACTCCTACTCGAAGGCCCGCGATCCTTGATCGCTTCCGGTGGGCAACAACTATAAGCTCGTTAAAGGATTACAATTATGAGTACAAATAAAAGCTATAAAAAATTATACCGACAACAAGAAATGCTAATTCTGAAGCTTCGGGTCGTCGGGCACTTGTAGTAGCACTTCGGAGCGTCTTTTGGAGCAGCGTGTTGATGAAAGATCACTTAGAATTCGTTGTTACTTTGAAGCTGCACCTCAACCCTCCTTTTATATGCGGTTCCGGGCGCCTGGATCCCTTCCGGGCGCCTGGAGTGTGACGTGGCCAACCAACCAGGATGCTCCACGTGGCGAAGTCGCGGTAGGGATAAAGTTTGGTCCCGGGCGCCCGGACAGCCTTTTTCCAGCAGGCTCCTCACCTGCAAACAAAGGTTAGTCCGAGCAAAATACCCTGCAAGACAGTGTTAGAATCTGATAAAACACAGTAAGTAATAATTGACAGTCTTCGGACTGTCCGAGTCTGACTTTGGATTTCCAGCCGGAAGCCCTAGGTCGACCCGACGCCTACTGTTCCCTCTGCGGGGAACGCGTCCTCACCTACTCCACTCAGGAGATTTACTGTTGCGGTCGATCCTCCGGATCGTGGACTTTGCTCAAGACTCGATGCTTCGGACTTCTCTGGACATCCGCTTCCCGCTAGTCCAGGTCTTTCACTGTTCGCGACACGGGACTTTTCACCTAGGGTTACCACCCCTAGGACTTTTGCCCAAGCCATCGACCGCCAAGACTTTCCGCATAGGGTTACCACCCCTATGACCTAGGGTTACCGCCTCAGGTTTTCCTTTGCCTAACCGTAGCTAGGACTTTCCTGAAATCCTCAAGTAGACTTGTTAGACTAAAAAACATCTTAACTTTGAATTCTTTGCCGTTATCAAAACACGAGTTCGATCGTCGGATGCTTCCCGCACCAACAATCTCCCCCTTTTTGATTATGGCAATACGAATTCGAAGTTAAGTAAACAAGCGAATAAATAGTCATTTTAAACACAGGCAAAATTTGCTAAGTATAGATGAACAAGGTAACTAAAGTAAATTTTGCCCTATATACTCCCCCTTAACTTTGGCTCCCCCTTAATTTTTGCTCCCCCTTAATTTTTAACTTGAATTTTTTTTATGTTTACTTTTTTGCTACTCTCCCCCTTTGCCATAATTAAAAAAATGGGCAATGTGTAAAGATTTGTACATGATTAAAGTTAGCAATATTCAACAGAGTTTGGAAGTTTAAGGTCAATTGGAATTTAAGTTTTTAGAACAAGATTATTCTTTTAAGTTCAGTCGGTCCTTAAGTCCAAGCACAAGTCATGTTTATATATTAGGTATCAGAGCCATAGAGAACAAAACATTCTTTAAAAAAGAAATTGAGTATCCTTTGTCAACTGTCTAACCTTTAGCTACTTGTTGATTGTCTATAGGACAATAGCTTTTACCAGGTTAGTCAAGTTAAGTTATTTAGGTCCAGATAGACTTGACTAGAGCTGGAGAACTTTAACTTGATTAATGTTTATTGCATATTTAACGCCCAGACTCATATTAATGCACAGATATAAGCATTCTTGAGTCCAGGCTATACCCTATGCATCTCACGCCATTCTATGTTTTTCAATCACAATCAAGGTAAACCTAGGTGTTTTGTGAGATGCTCTGGCTTAATTCTAGGGGAACATGATATCTAGGGGGAAATCCTAGACTAAACCCAACTTTTGAAAGTCTAGTAAAATTGGAGTTTTGAAAACTGTTTTGCCTAGAAGTTAACAACAAAATAATAGTAGTAAGATATCTATTCTACCCAACACATTCCTATTTGCCTTCTAAGTCCACTGAACTCAAGTTCAGGTAAGGGTTTAGTAAAAATGTCAGCTAGGTTTGATTTGGACTCAACGTGGTTGAGTGCAATTTCACCTTTAGCTACATGATCCCTTACAAAGTGGTGTTTTACCTCTATGTGTTTGGTCCTAGAGTGGTGTATAGGATTTTTGGTCAGATTAATTGAACTGATATTATCAATAAAGATTTTAGTATTTTTATAGTCTAGTTGATAGTCTTTTAGTGTATGCATCATCCATAACAATTGAGATGCACATTCTCCTAGAGCTATGTATTCAGCTTCTGTAGTGGATAGAGCAACACAATGTTGCTTTCTGCTTGACCAACTTACTAGGCACTGACCTAGAATCTGGCAGCTACCACTTGTACTTTTTCTGTCTAGCTTGCACCCGGCATAGTCTGAATCAGAATAGCCATAAAGGTCAAAAGTGCAAGTTCTTGGATACCAAAGTCCTACATTTAGAGTTCCTTTAATATACCTCAGTATTCTTTTAACATATGTTAGGTGTGACTCTTTTGCACAGGATTGGTATCTTGCACACATACCTACTGCAAACAGTATGTCAGGTCGACTCGTAGTTAGATAAAGTAAACTCCCTATGGCACTCCTATAGTATTTTGGGTCTACAGGTTTTCCTTCAGGGTCAGAGTCAATGTTTATGTTGGTTGCCATTGGAGTAGTTATAATTTTTGAGTTCTCCATGCTGAATTTTTTGATTAACTCCTTAGCATACTTAGTTTGATAAATGTAGATTCCATCTTTGGTTTGTTTTATTTGTAAGCCTAAGAAAAAGTTGAGTTCCCCAACCATGCTCATTTCAAATTCACTTTCCATTAACTTAATAAATTCTTTTAGAAATTTTGAGTTAGTTGAGCCAAAAATTATGTCATCAACATAGATTTGGGCTATAAAGATGTCTTTTCCTATAGTTTTCACGAACAAAGTAGGATCAATTTGTCCTTGGTTAAATTCTTTGGATATTAAGTAATTAGATAATCTTTCATACCATGCTCTAGGAGCTTGTTTTAGTCCATATAGTGCCTTTTTTAATTTAAAAACGTGATTAGGATAGTCTATGTCTTCAAACCCTGGAGGTTGGCTTACGTAGACTTCTTCCTTGATAAAACCATTTAAAAAGGCTGACTTAACGTCCATTTGGTACAATTTGAATCCTTTATTGGCTGCATAAGCTAATAACATCCTAATGGACTCGAGTCTAGCTACTGGAGCATAGGTTTCATCATAATCTAGGCCTTCAACTTGACTAAACCCTTTGGCTACTAATCTTGCCTTGTTTCTTACTATATCACCGTGATCATCTAACTTATTCCTAAAAACCCATTTAGTATCTATTATTGATTTATCTATGGGTTTAGGTACAAGGTCCCAGACTTGGTTTCTCTCAAATTGGGTTAATTCTTCCTGCATTGCAATGATCCAGTCTGGATCAGGCAGGGCTTCTTCTATAGTTTTAGGTTCAATTTTAGAAATTAGAGCAATCTGACTAAGGTTTCTATAGGACGATCTAGTTCTGACTCCTAGGTTTGGGTCACCCAAAATTTGGTCAGGTGGGTGAGAGGTGCTTATTCTAGTTGGTCTTATTTGTGAGTCAGAAACTGGTTCTTCAGACTCATTAAGATTAGTTTGGATTTCATCATCATCTACATCTCTTGGATTAGTGTTAATATTTGCATTTATATTAGATAAGTTGTTTTCTTCATCAAATATTACATTAGTTGTTTCTTCAACTTTCAATGTATTTTGATTATATACTCTAAAGGCTCTACTGGTAGAGGAGTATCCTAAGAATATTCCTTGGTTAGATTTGGGTGTAAATTTTCCTAAGTAATCTTTAGTATTTAAAATGTGAACTTTACAACCAAATACTTTTAAATAATTTAGATTGGGAATTTTATGATAGTAGAGTTCATACGGTGTTTTGTTGTGATATTTGTTTATTAAAATTCTGTTTTGAATATAATTTGTCGTATTTATTGCTTCAGTCCAAAATTGGTGACTTAACTCATATTCGTTTAACATTGTCCTAGCGGCTTCTTGTAGTGTCCTATTTTTACGTTCTACTAGTCCATTTTGTTGGGGGGTTCTAGGACATGAGAATTCATGTTGGTATCCATTTATTTTACAAAATTGGGTGAACTTATGATTTTCAAATTCCCCTCCGTGATCACTTCTTATTCTTTTAATTTTAGTATCTTTTTCATTTTCTGTTAAGTTGCAAAAATTACTAAATATTTCATAGGTTTCATCTTTTGTTTTTAGAAATTTTACCCAAGTGTACCTGGAGTAGTCATCAATTATTACTAAGCAATATTGGTTCTTGTTTAGTGATTTGGCTCCATGTGAATCAAATAGATCAAGGTGAAGGAGCTCAAGTATGGTGTTGGATCTCTCTAGGTTAGTTGACTTATGGGTTGACTTGGTTTGTTTTCCTTTTTGACATGCATCACAGATTGAATTTTCAATAAATTTTAATTTGGGCAAACCTCTAACTAGACCATTTTGACTTATTCTTGAAATAAGTCTTGTGTGTGTGTGACCTAGCCTTCTGTGCCACAGTTGAGTTTCCTCTTGTTGTGTCAGGAGACACTTTATAGAGGATATTGATAAATTAATTGTGTAGATGTTATTTTTCCTAAGTCCCTTAAGTTTAATTTCTGGATTTTCAATATTTTTAACTAGACATCCGGATTTATCGAAATTAACTAGATATCCGCTGTCACACAATTGACTTATACTTAGTAAATTAAAGTTAAAATTGTCAACCAATAAAACATTTCGAATAACGAAATCGGAACTAAGTTCAATATTACCTTTTTCGATTACTTTAAGTTTACCGTTGTTGCCGAATGCAACTGATCCTAGACTCTTGTACTTGAGTTTGGTAAACTTCAACTTGTCTCCAGTCATATGTCTGGAGCATCCACTATCCAACATCCATTGATCCAATTCCTACACATGAAGTAGTTGAATTGATTTCTTTTTAATGGATTTAAAGATAACGTGATTGAAGCAGACACTATGTTTATTGTCTCCTTAAATTTTCTATTCTATTGTATTCAAGATAACAATAATTTTGAAATTTAAGTTTAAAATAATTTTAGAATTTAAGTTTGAAATAATTTTGAAATTTAAGTTTAAAATAATTTTGGAATTTAAGTTTGAAATAATTTTGAAATTTAAGTTTAAAATAATTTGAAATAATTTTGAAATTTAAGTTTTAAATACTTTTGAAATTTAAGTTTGAAATAATTTTGAAATTTAAGTTTTTAAAATAATTTTGAAATTTAAGTTTTTAAAATAATTTCGAAATTTAAGTTTTTTAAAATAATTTTGAAATTTAAGTTTTTTAAAATAATTTTGAAATTTAAGTTAAAATAATTTTGAAATTTAAGTTTTTAAAATAATTTTGAAATTTAAGTTTTTAAAATAATTTTGAAATTTAAGTTTTTAAAATAATTTTGAAATTTAAGTTTTTTTTTTAAATAATTTTGAAATTTAAGTTTTTAAAATAATTTTGAAATTTAAGTTTTTTTTAAAATAATTTTGAAATTTAAGTTTTTAAAATAATTTTGAAATTTAAGTTTTTAAAATAATTTTGAAATTTAAGTTTTTAAAATAATTTTGAAATTTAAGTTTTAAAATAATTTTGAAATTTAAGTTTTTAAAATAATTTTGAAATTTAAGTTTTTAAAATAATTTTGAAATTTAAGTTTTTTAAAATAATTTTGAAATTTAAGTTTTTTTTTTAAATAATTTTGAAATTTAAGTTTTTTTTTTAAAAATAATTTTGAAATTTAAGTTTTTTTTTTTAAAATAATTTTGAAATTTAAGTTTTTTAAAATAATTTTGAAATTTAAGTTTTTTTTTTTAAAATAATTTTGAAATATAAGTTTTTAAAATAATTTTGAAATTTAAGTTTTTTAAAATAATTTTGAAATTTAAGTTTTTTAAAATAATTTTGAAATTTAAGTTTTTAAAATAATTTTGAAATTTAAGTTTTTAAAATAATTTTGAAATTTAAGTTTTTTTTTTTTTAAATTTTGAAATTACTTAGTCATCTCACCCGATCTAATTTCTCAATCAGAGAATCCTATAATTTTTGTGAGATGAATTGAGGTTCAATTTAAGGGTTTTGTTTAGTCTTGTGTTAGATTCAGGTTTAGCTTTGGATTCAACAAGTAAGCATTCTTTGGATAAACTTCTGGGCTATGGTGAGTCACAAGGAGCTCATTAAAGTAACCATGCCTTCGAGGTTTTCCAAATAGTCCTACCCATTGAACTTAATACTAAAACTTGGTCTAACTAGTTAGGATCCATTTAAGGGTAGCTTCGGTCAGTTCCACTTGGCCAAATGCACCAGGTCGAAGCCATATCTTCCTAGACATGCGATGCCCAAGTTTCCCTAACGTACTATCATCCAAAAACTTCACCAGTACTGTGGTTCAAGTTAAACTTATCCCGTTTTAATCTAACCTTAACTACCCTGCCGGGTAATCTATTCTTGTTTTACCCATTCCGGGTA
Source organism: Zingiber officinale (assembly GCF_018446385.1). Classification (NCBI taxonomy): domain Eukaryota; kingdom Viridiplantae; phylum Streptophyta; class Magnoliopsida; order Zingiberales; family Zingiberaceae; genus Zingiber; species Zingiber officinale. The sequence goes on from NC_056003.1 coordinate 102,168,537, forward strand.
AATTAGGTTCAGTTACCCTGTCGGGTAGTTCAGTTGGAGGTGCCAGCTAGTTTGGACCCTCCTTCTATTTTTCATTTATAATTTTGATTTGTTTAATTTTTAATTTCGAATTTTGACTTTTGAATTTGATTTTAGATTTTAAATTTTTAATTTCGAATTTTGAATTTGATTTTAGATTTTTAATTTAATTTCGAATTTTGAATTTTGAATTTGATTTTAGATTTTTAATTTAATTTCGAATTTTGAATTTTGAATTTGATTTTTGATTTTTAATTTAATTTCGAATTTCGAATTTTGAATTTGATTTTAGATTTTTAATTTAATTTCGAATTTTGAATTTGATTTTAGATTTTTAATTTAATTTCAATTTTTGAATTTGATTTTAGATTTTTTATTTAATTTCAAATTTTGAATTTTGAATTTGATTTTAGATTTTTAATTTAATTTTGAATTTTGAATTTTGAATTTGATTTTAGATTTTTAATTTAATTTTGAATTTTGAATTTTGAATTTTGAATTTGATTTTAGATTTTTAATTTAATTTCGAATTTTGAATTTTGAATTTGATTTTAGATTTTTAATTTAATTTCGAATTTTGAATTTTGATCGTTTTCATTTTAGCTTTCCCTGGATCACGGCCTCGATATGGTCTGTCGAGGAAGTATATTTGATCCTTCGGAACCCAGTATTGGCCAAGTCCACTTTGATTTATCAATTTGGACTTGGGAACCCATGCTTGGACTGATTTACTACTTTGTTTGTTTGTTAAGGATAAATACGATTTATATTTCTTTTTACTTTTATATCCTAGCCCAGTCTTATTGTAGACGGCTCTTTGTGTCCCAAGAATTAGATCCAAATTCTTGGAGCCCAGAGAGAACTTTTCTAAAATAATTTTTAAATCATTTAACTGATTTTTCAGATTTGAATTTTCTTTCTCGAGTTGTTGTACTTGAGTTGAATCTTCAGTTAAAGATTTTGAGTTAGTTACTCCTTTAAGAATGGTTACTTCTTTTAAAAGTGACTTAATTTTCAAATTTGACTTGGCTAATTTGCGAAGTAAATAATTGACTAAATTATTAAGCCTAGGAATACTTACAGCGGAGTCTGGCCCTTCGGAAACGGATGCGGATTCGTGGCTTTGCTCGGAGTCGGCTTCTGACTCGCTTTCGGATTCGATGATCTGGTCCCGGGCCATCAATGCGAGTAAACTCGTTTGGTCGAGTTCGTCGTCTTCGTCCTCCGAAGAAGATTCGTCCCAGGTTGCCTTTAGGGCCTTCTTTCTTCTTTGCTTTTTGGCCTCCTTTTGGTTGGGACAGTTGGCCTTGATATGCCCTTTCTGGTTGCACCCGTAACATGTGACTTCGAACTTCACCTTTGAGTTTTGTTGGGCCTCCCTGGATTGGACTGCCTTCTTTAGATCTTTCTTGTTGAAGCCCTTCTTCTTCTTGTAGAGCTTCTTTACAAGATTCACAAGTTCGCTGGTCAGTTCATCTTCTGAATCTTCTGAGTCAGGTTCATCTTCTGATTCCGATTCAATTTTTCACCGTCCTCTTGATTCCCGTGTTCGATTCGTTCCTGCAACCAAAGCAATCCCTTTCTCGGATGGCTGTGCATTAGTTTGTTCATGGAGTTCGAATTCGCTAAATAATTCGTCTAATTTCAAGGAGGACAAATCCTTAGAGACTTTATAGGCATCTACCATTGATGCCCATAGTGTACTCCTAGGGAATGAGTTAAGGGCATACCTTATTATATCTCTGTTTTCTACCTTCTGTCCTATTCCATGTAGAGAATTCAGGATATCTTGAATTCGGGCGTGCAAAGAACTTGTCGTCTCGCCTTCCTGCATTTTCAAATTATATAGTTTATTTAGTAACAAATCACGTTTACTCACCTTGGTTTCTGAGGTGCCCTCGTGTAGTTCGATCAGTTTCTCCCATAGCTCCTTTGCGGAGGAGAATGGACCGACTCTGTTGAGCTCTTCTTTGGTAAGGCCGCACTGGATTGTGCAGGTGGCTTTGGCGTCGGCTTCCACCTTTTTGATAAATGTTGGCTCCCAGTTTTCACAGGATGTAGGCTTACCGTCTGTACCAGTTGGTAGTTGCAATCCTGTTTTCACGATCATCCAGGTGTCGAACTGGATCTTTAGATAAATTTCCATTCGCCCCTTCCAATATCCGAAGTCTTCTCCGGAAAATAATGGGGGACGAACGGTGCTAAATCCTTCTTGTTGGGTCATTTAGATCTAAAAAAATAGAAACAACAAGATCTATTCCAAGACTAAGTCTTGGATTAGTAGTGCGGGAGGAAGGAAAAAATAACAGGCTCAAGTGGTATTGACCAGCTTTGAGCAGAAAATCGATTCGTAAAAAGAGATTAGAATATAGCTATGAGGCTAAATTCTAATCGACTCCGAACAAAACCACGAAAAACTTGTCTCGAATAGTGGTTGCACTGATTCAAGACTACCCCGCTCTAATACCAATTGTTGGATCGAGAAGCGCTAGAGGGGGGGTGAATAGCGCTCGTGGGTATTTCGTTCGATTATCGGAAAACTATCGGAGTTAAAACGTGCAGCGGAATAAGCGAAACAAAATAAAGAGACAACACAAAGAGACAGGTCGATTTTACTTCGTTCGGAGTCTAAGTCGACTCCTACTCGAAGGCCCGCGATCCTTGATCGCTTCCGGTGGGCAACAACTATAAGCTCGTTAAAGGATTACAATTATGAGTACAAATAAAAGCTATAAAAAATTATACCGACAACAAGAAATGCTAATTCTGAAGCTCCGGGTCGTCGGGCACTTGTAGTAGCACTTCGGAGCGTCTTTTGGAGCAGCGTGTTGATGAAAGATCACTTAGAATTCGTTGTTACTTTGAAGCTGTACCTCAACCCTCCTTTTATATGCGGTTCCGGGCGCCTGGAGTGTGACGTGGCCAACCAACCGGGATGCTCCACGTGGCGAAGTCGTGGCAGGGATAAAGTTTGGTCCCGGGCGCCCGGACCTGTTCCGGGCGCCCGGACCTGCGGGCGCCTGGACAGCCTTTTTCCAGCAGGCTCCTCACCTGCAAACAAAGGTTAGTCCGAGCAAAATACCCTGCAAGACAGTATTAGAATCTGATAAAACATAGTAAATAATAATTGACAGTCTTCGGACTGTCCGAGTCTGACTTTGGATTTCCCGCCGGAAGCCCTAGGTCGACCCGACGCCTACTGTTCCCTCTGCGTCCTCACCTACTCCACTCAGGAGATTTACCTGTTGCCAGTCGATCCTCCAGATCGACTGGACTTTTGCTCAGCACTCGATGCTTCCGGACTTTCTGCTGGACATCCGCTTCCCCGGCTAGTCCAGTCTTTCACCTGGTTCGCGACACCAGGACTTTTCACCTAGGGTTACCACCCCCTAGGACTTTTGCCTGAAGCCATCGACCTGCCAAGACTTTCCGCATAGGGTTACCACCCCCTATGACCTAGGGTTACCGCCCCTTAGGGTTTTCCCTTTGCCTAACCGCAGCTAGGACTTTCCTGAAATCCTCAAGTAGACTTGTTAGACTAAAAAACATCTTAACTTTGAATTCTTTGCCGTTATCAAAACACGAGTTCGATCGTCGGATGCTTCCCGCACCAACACACACTTCCATAATAACTGAGGTTTTTGTTCCTTTATAAAGTCAGTATAAAAGAAACGATCTCAAATGGTCCTACTCAATACACTCTAAGTGTACTAGTGTAATTATACAGTCAAGATAAACTGATACCTAATTACACTACGACCTTCTAATGATTTGTTCCTTTCCATTTTGGTCGTAAGCTACTGTTTATAATTTATAAGGTACTGATAACATTATCTTCTGCATGTGACACCACATGCTATGTTATCTACAATATAAATTAATTGAACAAATGTAGATAATTTGACCAAATGTGATTCTTTATTCAAAACAAATGTTTACAAAAGCTTAGGCTTTCAGTATACACTCCAACAATCTCCCACTTATACTAATGACTAAGCTGCCATATCTTCTACCATACATCTGATTCCCATTCCCTCCACATGCCGATCAAAAGCTTTTGCCGGAAGGGCCTTAGTGAAAGGATCTGCCAGGTTATCTGCTGATGCAATCTTGGCGATGACAACTTCTCCTCGCTTCACGTTATCTCGTATCAGGTGGTACTTGCGCTCTATATGTTTACTTGCCTTATGAGCTCGTGGTTCCTTCGAGTTTGCAACTGCACCGCTATTATCACAATAAATTGTGATGATTTTGGGCAAACCAGGAATCACATCTAAGTCCGTTAGAAAGTTCCTGAGCCATACTGCTTCTTTAGCTGCCTCAGAGGCTGCTACATACTCAGCTTCCATGGTTGAGTCTGAAATGCATTTCTGCTTAACACTCCTCCATGAAATGGCTCCACCTCCTAAAGTAAACATATAGCCTAATGTAGACTTACTGTTATCCCTATCTGATTGGAAATCTGAATCCGTGTAACCCACTGGAGGCAGATCGTGCTTGGTAAACTAGCATATAATCTCTAGTCCTTCTCGGGTACTTTAATATATGCTTACAGCAGTCAAATGTCCTTGTGGGTTACTCGATATCTGTCGACCATGCCCACGGCAAAACAGATATCGGTCTCGTATATAGCATTGCATACATTAGGCTTCCTACAGCATAAGGAATCGCTTTCATGTCCTCTATCTCTTCGATGTCTTTGGAGACATTTCTTTAGATAGAGTTACTCCATGTCTAAAGGTAAGAAACCTTTCTTGGAATCCTGCATGCTAAAACGAGCAAGGATTGTATCTATATATGAAGCTTGGGGAGACACAACATTCTTTTCTTACGATCCCTTATAACTTTGATCCCAAGAATGTGCACAATCTCCTAAGTCCTTCATATCAAATTGTTTGGACAACCATACCCTTACGTCTGATAATACCTTGACATTGTTGCCAATTAACAAAATATCATCTACGTATAGTACAAGAAATACCACCACGTTTCCGTTACACTTCTTATATACACAAGACTCATCCGGACTTTGAATAAATCCATATGACTGGATTACTTCATTAAATCGGATGTTCCAAGATCTTGAAGCTTGCTTTAGTCCATAAATGAACCGATTGAGCTTGCACACTAGATGCTCTTTGCCTTTTTCAATGAACCCTTCTGGTTGCTTCATATGGATGTTCTCTTCAAGACTTCCATTAAGGAAAAGCTGTCTTGACATCCATTTGCCAAATCTCATAATCCATATGAGCAGCAATGGATAAGAGTATCCGGATAGACTTAAGCATGGCCACCGGTGAAAAGGTCTCCTCATAATCGATTCCCTCTTTCTGAATGTACCCTTTCACAACAAGCCTAGCTTTGAAGGTTTCTACCTTCCCGTCTGTCCCTCTTTTCCTTTTGTAGATCCACTTGCATCCAACGGCTTTTACACCATCAGGTGGTTCTACAAGCTCCCAGACCTTATTAGAGTACATAGACTCTATTTCAGAATTCATTGCCTTTTGCCAAGATACTGCATCTATATCTTGGAGTGCTTCGTCATATGTTCGGGGATCAGGTTCATGTTTACCCGGGATCAAGTCCGAAGACTCTCCCAAAAACATGAATCTCTCAGGTTCCCTCACAACTCTCCCACTACGACGAGGCACCGTCTGTGGTTGTGTATCATGTGTGACACGTGTTGCAGTCTCTTGTGGTACTTCATCTTGTACTGTTGGTACTAAAGTAGACGTGTCCTCTCTAAGTTCTTCTAAAACAACTTTGCTACTGGGCTTGTGATCCATTATATAGTCTTCTTCTAAAAACTGGGCATTGGTGCTAACAATGACCTTCTGGTCTTTAGGACTATAAAATAAACCACCTTTCGTTCCTTTGGGATATCCTACAAACACGCGAACTTCTGTACGAGATTCTAACTTATCAGCATCTGGTTTCAGCACATGTGCTGGACTACCCCAAATCCGAATATGTCTTAGACTGGGTTTTCGCCCATTCTACAATTCTATGGGAGTAGAAGAAACTGATTTAGAAGGTACTAAGTTCAGAACGTATACTGCTGTTTCCAGAGCATATCCCCAAAATGAATTTGGTAATTCTGAATAACTCATCATCGATCTAACCATCTCCATAAGAGTCCTATTCCTTCGTTCTGCCACACCATTCTGTTGGGGTGTACCAGGTGCGAACAGTTGGGATTGAATCCCGGCCTCTGATAAGTAATTCCTAAACTCTCCTAAGAGGTATTCGCCACCACGATCAGACCGTAGTGTCTTGATACTTTTACCTAGTCGTTTCTCCACATCAGCCTTGTATTCTTTGAACTTATCAAAGCACTCGGACTTGCGGCGCATTAGGTAAATGTATCCGTATCTTGAATAATCGTCTATAAAAGAGACAAAATATTCAAAACCACCTCTTGCTTGGACAGACATAGGACCACACAAATCAGAATGAACCAATTCTAACACTTCTTTGGCTCTATACCCCTTTGCCTTGAACGGCCTCTTGGTCATTTTACCTTCTAAGCAAGATTCACAAGTTGGAAAATTTTCCAACTCTAATGAACTCAAAATTCCATCGGCTATAAGCCTCTGAATCCTACTTAAGTTAATATGACCAAGCCTTAGATGCCAAAGATATGCTTGGTTCATTTCCAAAGGTTCTTTTCTCTTATTAGAATTAGAAGATGAGTTATAAATTTCCATGTTTTGCTTTGTGGAAGAAATTGGATTTAAAGTATACAAATTGCCAACTAATGCACCAGAACAGATAATCACTTTATTTCTTTTAATAACTACATCATTACCAAAGGAAACTGAATATCCATCTAAAAACAGTTTAGAAACTGAAATTAAATTCTTTCTAAAACTGGGTACATAAAGACAATTTCTTAAAACCAAATTTCTATTTCTACTAAAAGATAAGTAGACGTCTCCCACTGCAACAGCTGCCACCTTAGTAGCATTGCCCATGTAGACGGTAATCTCTCCTTCAGATAGTCTTCGGGTTTCATGGAACCCCTGCAGAGAATTGCAGACATGATCAGTGGCTCCCGTATCTACACACCAGGTACTGGTAGATAACACCGCTAAACATGTTTCAACAACTAGAGCATGAGATATACCTTTGTTTTGGTTCTTACGAGGACAGTCCGCCTTTCCTGTCCTGCTTGCAGATGAAGCATTGCCCTTCGGCTTCTTCACTCCGCTTTAAATCCCATACTCCGAGATTTATTCACTTTCTTTCTTGAACCGACTTGTTTCTTCTTCTTTCCTCTCGGTTTAGAAGTAGAACCATTTTCGATAGTGAATTTGAGCATTGTGACGAAATAATCCTTCTGGCGCTTGAAGACAAGTAGTTCCGCTAATGAATAAATCCTCTTATTCATATTATAGTTCATGAACTGCTCAAAACTTAGGTAGCGTTTGGAGGATCATATCGATCCGGGTTTCCCATCAATTTCTCCTCCAAGGATCAGATCTCGCTCGGATAAGCCATCATCTTTAGGATATGATCCCTCACAGGAGTACCCTCTTTCATGGTGGCTGTCATTATCTTTCTCATGGCTTCTTGCCTAGAAGCCCTATCCTGATGACCAAAGAGTTCCTTGAGATTATTCATAATATCATAGGTTGTTGGTAAATCTTGATGCTGATGTTGCAATACATTTGACATTGAAGCCAAAATGTAACACCGCGCCATCTCATCTGCTTTTACCCATTTCCTATGATGTTCAATCTCCTCTTGGGTAGATTCACGGGTGCTTCAGGGCACTGCTCAGTCAGTACAAATTTATAGCTTTCAGCAGTAAGAACAATGTCTAGGTTTCTTTTCCAATCTATGTAATTAGGTCCAGTAAGTCTATTCTGTTGAAGTATGATGGACAGTGGGTTAAAAGTCATCCTAAGAATCACAAATAACTTTTGGTCAGAACTCTAAATTTAGAATAATATTGATTCCTAAAACAATACTATTTTAAATTAACCAACACCTCATAACACCGTGAATTTTGTATGCCACGTTAGTGTGGACGTATACAAATTCAACATTTGTAAAAAGGAGGGTTTTTAACCCATTAATTTTATTATCTTGTCAACCTAACTTTTTGACAAATAAAATTAATAGTTGGTATCATTTAGTCACACAAATAATAGCAGTGACTCCGATGGGGAGGATACTGTTAGATGTGTCTAAGTGTATACCATTACTTGACACTAAGTCCATTAATAAGATTATGCCCCTTCCGTTGGGGAAGATCACATGCTCTTAATTAACTTCCTATAGTTATCTAAAAATGGAAGTCTGTTCTAGTGATCCGTAAACAAGCTCATCTGTTATGGAGGAAGGCACTCAGAGCCAACGCGCAAGCTTGTTTGCATCACTTACAAACCAGTAATGGAGACCATGGGATTTATTTAAAAATCCCTCTCCCACTTAGTTATTTATAAATGAGGAATTTTAACTATGCTATCCTACTAAACTTGTAAACTAACATGCACACACAGCACAATATAAAAGCAATAAATAGAAAATCTAATTTCAACTATTATGGCTTTTATCTCTAGTTGTCCTCCGTGTGTTGTCATCCCAAGTTGCTGCTATATTTGGTCACCGCCACCGGATTTAGCTGTCGCATCCATCTTGCTCCTAGTTCCGCTGCGCCTCTGGTCCTTAGAAGGTTCCACGCTTTGCAAGATTCGATCCACGACATAAATAGAATTTTACATTTTTGATCCTATATTCCATAAAAGGAATGTACATGTATCTAGATCAAAAATAAAATCCTAATAAAACTAAATACAGCTCCTGCTGTATTTTAATACAATCATGCACACACATATAAATGCCCTTGACATGTCCAAGGGTCCAATCACACACTTAATAACTAAAAGCCATAATAGTTGGATCCTGCATCCACAAAGTTAGCACATCCTACTATTAACCTGCTTAAATTATGTATGACATGTGCATAATTAACCTAATACCAAATACACAGAGGCAAAATCCTAGCTCTGATACCAATTGTTGGTTGCTACTCGGAAAACCTAGAGGTTCCACTGTACAAAATTTTATACAAAGATCTGAACATTTTCCTAGCTACCATGTGTTCTTTTAAATTAAATTTTGGATCGCCTGCGGAACTTAACACGTTTGATCCAAAACTTAATCTATTTGTTCTTTTAGGTTTTGACTTGGATCTCCTGCGGAACTTAACACGTTCGACCCAAATCACCTTAAGTTATTAATTCCATTAAATATTAATTTCCATAATTGGTTCCCAGTACTGACGTGGCGAGGTACACGGCCTTCTTGGATATGGGAGCAACCACCACCGACTAGACAAAACCTTTTATAGAAATCTAATATTTAATTTCCTAAAATAACTTTAGGTTAACCAAAAAGAACAATCAAATCACAAGGAAAAAAAAATAAAAGAACACAACATCGAAAAACATATTCGAAATTCTAGAACGTAAGCCTCTTGTATTTTGTATTATTTCCATAAATAACTAGCATGATGCGGAAAGAAAAATTACTAGTTATACCTTGTAGAAAAAACCTCTTGATCTTCTATCGTATTCCTCTTCTAACCTCGGACGTTGTGTGGGCAACGATCTTCCGAGATGAGAAATCACCAACCACCTTATTCTCCTCCAAGCTAGGTTCGGCCACAAAGAAAGAAGCTTCACCAAGGAAGAAAATCAAAACACTAACCAAGCTCCAAGAGATGCTAGCTTCCTCTCCTTCTTCTTCTTCTTCTCCAAGTAGTATCCGGCCACCACAAGAGCTCCAAGCCTTTGAGAGAGGTTTGGCCACCACAAGAGGAAGAGAGGGAGATGATGATGATGATGATGGCCGGCCACACCAAGGAACAAAAGAGGGAGAGAAAATAATAGAGGTTGTGTCTCATGAAGGCACCCCTACCCCTTCTTTTATATTCCTTGGCCTAGGCAAATTAGGAAATTTAATTACAATAAAATTTCCTTAATTTCCTTGACATGATTTAATTGAGAAAAATAAAATAAAATTTCCCAAATCAAACTCCAATGGCCGGCCACATCAATGAAGGAAAAAATTAGACAAGTTTTAATCAACAATTAAAACTTCCTAATTTGTTTTCGGAAATTTTAAAAAATAAAATTTCTCTTTAAAAATCTCTTCATGGTTGATAAAAGGAAATTTCTAGAATTTTAATTTTATCAACATGTGGATAATTTTAAAGAGAAAATAAAATATCTCACCAATCTACAAATAAGGAAAGAGATCTAATCTCTTTCTTTAATCTTTTGTAGATCTTTTACAAGAGAGATATTTTAATTTTAATTCTCCTTGATAAATTATTTCTTCCACATAATAAAAATTAAAATTAAAATCCCTTTTTAATTTAATTTGGCCGGCCCCCACTAGCTTGGGTTCAAGCTAGGGCCGGCCACCCAATTTTATACCTAGGCCGGCCCTAGCTTGGTTCCCAAGCTAGCTTGGCCGGCCCCCAATTGGTGGGTATAGAAGGTGGGTATAGGTGGGTATAGAACTTTATAAATAAGAGGCTACGATAGGGACCGAGAGGAGGAATTGGTTTTGGTCTCCCGATAAAATTAAGCATCCCGTGTTCGCCCCGAACACACAACTTAATTTTATCAATAATAATTCATTCCACTAGAGAACTATTATTGAACTACCGCACCATTCCCAAATTACATTTTTTTGGGCTCCTTCTTATTATGAGCGTGTTAGTCTCCCTATGTTTAAGATATCGAATGTCCACTAATTAAGTGAGTTACTGACAACTCATTTAATTAATATCTAAGTCCAAGAGTAATACCACTCAACCTTATCGTCATGTCGGACTAAGTCCACCTGCAGGGTTTAACATGACAATCCTTATGAGCTCCTCTTGGGGACATTATCAACCTAGTATCTCTAGGACACAGTTTCCTTCTATAATCAACAACACACATTATAAGTGATATCATTTCCCAACTTATCGGGCTTATTGATTCATCGAACTAAATCTCACCAATTGATAAATTAAAGAAATAAATATCAAATATATGTGCTTGTTATTATATTAGGATTAAGAGCACACACTTCCATAATAACTGAGGTTTTTGTTCCTTTATAAAGTCAGTATAAAAGAAAAGATCTCAAATGGTCCTACTCAATACACTCTAAGTGTACTAGTGTAATTATACAGTCAAGATAAACTGATACCTAATTACACTACGACCTTCTAATGATTTGTTCCTTTCCATTTTGGTCGTGAGCTACTGTTTATAATTTATAAGGTACTGATAACATTATCTTCTGCATGTGACACCACATGCTATGTTATCTACAATATAAATTAATTGAACAAATGTAGATAATTTGACCAAATGTAATTCTTTATTCAAAACAAATGTTTACAAAAGCTTAGGCTTTCAGTATACACTGCAACATCCTCACAGTCACTCCCCTCCAGTGACTTATCTCCACTTACCTGTCAGACGTCCGGTCAGCCCTTCGACCTATCTGGGCTTCGTGCCAGCTTTTCGGTCAGCCCGTCGACCTAGCTGGACTTCGTGCCAAATGTCCGGTCTACCCATTGACCCATTTGGACTTCGTGTCAGCTATCCGATCGGCCTGTCAACCTAGCTGGGTTTCGTGTTAGACATCAGGTCAGCCCGTCGACCTGTCTGGGCTTCTCCTTCACACTCGATCAGAGTGTTAGATAACAATGAAACTAACTTAACCTATTTTGTCATTCATCAAAACCTGAGTTAGACCGTTAGTGCTAACTGCACCAACAATACTGTGACAATCAGATTGCTATAGCTTTTTCTAAAGATTTTAAATATCACAGGAAGGGTAAACACATAGTAATTAAGTATAATTTTATAAGAGATATTATTAACAAGAAAAAGATAATTCTTGAGTATATCCCTACACATATTATGTTTGCAGATCATTTTACTAAGCCATTGACTAAAAAGTTATTTCAAAGACATGTGAAGTCTATGAGACTTTAAAGAATGTAACACAATATAAAGACAATAAGATATGTGGAATGTCATGATTTATTTAGTGTATATGTCATTATTACATTTTGGGTAATATCTCGGTGAGCATATTGGTGGATTAAGATTAATCTACTCAAATGAGAAATCATCTTTATTTGTTAAGTATAAATAAAGATAAGACTATTACTTATAGGACAGCTAATGAAGTTGTGAATGGAGACATACCTATAAATTGAGGTCGTCTTGAAAGTTGTATTTGTAAGTATCCCAGGTTGATTTTGTTGTGATCAACCGAGTTAAGTTAGGTCCTGTACCTTTTTGATGCCTTGTGTCTATGTGTACAGGAATTTAGAAACACAAGAAGTCAAACGGAAGATGCAGTGAGCGAAAAGGGTGACACGAGAAATAGGTCAAAGGGCTTGGTGTATCCGAGGGATGAAAAGTTATAGAAGAGTACACTGGCAGGCGAGAAGGACACGTGTGGAGTATTTGAGGGATGAGAAGCCAAGGAGGAAGCCTGCTCAAGGAGAAGATCGAAGTTCGATTCGGGTGAACTCAACTCCGAATGATAGGAGCATCACCCCAAGCGATTGGATTTGTAAATTCTCGGATGAACAATACTCAAGGTGCTTCTAAGATGCTTGGAGGTGCCCTCGTACCTCTTGATGGAGGCATCCTAATGAAGGCTTGGAGGCGCCCTGAACATTCCATAGAGGTGCCTCCAATGAACATTAGTCATTGGCTGACCATTGGAAAGTGGATAAAACTTTATCCACTTGAAGGCATCCTGGATGGCTTTGAAGGCACCTCCAAGTAATGGTAACAAGAGACTATAAAAATTCCCCTGGAGCTTGGAATTATTAATCAATCATTATATTCATCTTCCTAGCTATTTTTGAGTTTTCAAAGACTGTAAGAGGCTACTCCATCTTCACAAAGGAGATTTTAATGGAGCTTTCAACTGCCTTGGATTAATAAATACCTAGGTTGTAAGCAAGTAAAATTCTTTTATCCTCTTACTTATTTGTTTATGTTTTTGTTTGTGTTTAATTAATATTGTGTCCTTGCTCTATTTAAAAGCAAGAGATTATTCTAACTTCGTTTAAGAGCTATTCACCCCTTCTAGCTGGCCTACCTGGACCTACAATTGGTATTAGAGTCAGACCGCTCTTGAAAGGCTAACCGCCTGCTAAAGAATGAAAATGATGGTCGAATCTAGCATCTACCCGCCAAAGTTTGAGGGGAAGTTCGCACTTTAGAAGCGAAAAATTGAGGTATTCTTCAAAATTAATTTTGACATTTTACTTTCTATTAAATATGATTTTGTAGTACCTAAGGATAAAATGGAGAAGACAAGGAAGAAAACCAGTGGAAAAAATATAGTAGATTAAGTTCATAGCAAACTGTAAGGTTGAGTTCCACCTCCTTAGCATGCTATCATCCTAAAAAGTCAACCAGATCAGCACCTACCACTCGGCAAAAGAACTTTGGGAGAAGTTCCTGGAGCTGCATGAAGGTACATTGGAGGCCAAGCTAGCAAGACGAGACATCCTCCGAAATCAACTAACCCACCTCTAGATAGAAGAAGGAGAAAAGGTAGCTCAGCTGCACGCCAAGATCAAAGAACTGATTACGGAACTCAACAATCTTGGAAAATTGGTAACTAATCGGGATTCATTGTGATATGCCTTAAATGCATTTTCGAGAACACCGACATGAACTTCTATAGTAGACTCTTACTATATCTCCAAGGACCTCTAGGTAAGTATGTTAGAAAATTTATTCTCAACTTTCGAACTTCATGAGTCTTGATGGGCATGTCTTAAAGACATAGAAAAAATGAACAACAACATTGCCCTAAAAGCCAAGAAGAACAAACCATAGTCTGAATCATCGCTCGTCAAAAATGAAGAAGTATACATGGTAAGGAAGTTTAGTAAGTTCTTTAAAATTAACAATTTTGATAAGAAGTAGACAACGAAGCTACTATGAAGCAAAAGGAAAGTTCGTTGCTACAACTACCAAGAAAAAGGATACATCAAGGACAATTACCTGAAGTTGAAGAAAAAGGAGAAAAAAAAAACAAAGGGCCAAGAAAGATGAAGCACAAAATATAAAAGTCATGTGGGATGAGTCGTTGTTAGAGTTCAAGATCGAGGCATGCATCAGATTTGCATTTATATGGCAAGTCATCAAGAAGATGAAAATGAAGAAAGCTCATCGGATATGAGCATCGATGAAGGGGGAGAGTCGAACTACAAGTCCGACACATTAAGTGAAATACGGCTCTTACCTCCGATCAATTGTATGAAGCAATACAAATGTTATCTAGATCTTTATACAAATTACAAACCGAGTATATTAATTTAAAAAAGGAGAACATTAAATTGAAAGTAAACTTAGCCAATGCATGTCTGTTAGACCATTTTGATAGAATTCAAACTGAAAATATAAAATTAAAAGAAAAAGTAGAATGTTTACAAAAGAATTCTGTATGCGGAAATCCAAATTTTACTTATAGTTCAAACTTTAGAAACTATAAAGGACTTAACTGATATTTAGAAATTATAGGAGCTAAATTATAAAAGTTGCTAAAAATTTCATTTCTAGAAAATACTTGATAAATACATTAGGTAAAAAATTATTTTGGGTTCCAAAATCTATCTTAACATATTAGATTTTTAATAGTTAGAAATTTGAATTGTTTTAATTTATTGACATTATTTTTGCTAAAATTAATTATTTCATACACCTTCTATTCAAATTTTTGGTTAATTTTTTCTGTAAAAAATAAAAATATTATCTACTAGTATAAAAAAAATTTAAATTTTTTTGAAAGTTATATTATATTTTTTTATGATTTTTTAAGAAATATCGTATTTTTAAAATTAAAAATATTTTAAAAATTGATATTTGAAAATCTTAATTTTTTAGTGATAAAACATTATGTTTTATGTTGCTTAAAAATATTTCAAATTTTTTTTACCATTATATTAATTATTATGAATGTTTTTACCAAAAATCATGTTATTATAATTAAAAATTCTTAAAAACTTATTTTTGGAAATTCTAAGTGTTTTGTGGATAAAAATTATATTTTATATTCTAAAAAAATTACCAAGATTTTTTTAAGTCTAAGAATATTTTTTTCATTAGGTTTCAAAAATACATATTTCGGTTCTAAAATATTTATTTTGGAAAAGAAAAATATAATTTTTTTTTGAAAATTTTTATTCTGCTTCGACTATGAAATGTTGAAAAAAAGTTTCAGGATTTTCACAACTTAAACATAATTTTTAAATTGAGTTTGGCCAAAAGTATTTTTTAAAAATTACTTTATGTGACAAAATATTTCGATAAATATACAGGAGTTTAGATATTTTGCAATTAGACCCTCAAATTTTTCTATGACTATTTTTCTATTTTTTTTTTTTTAATGTAATCAAAGGAGAAAAATAATGAGATATTAAGTTTAGAGGGAAGTTTTATTTAATTGTCATATTTATTTAGGAGCAATTTAAATAATTCTGTTTAATTGTCATATTTAAGTTATAATTACTTTTTATTTGTTTGTTTAATCATAATCTTAACTCGGATTGACGCACATAAAAAAGAGAGTGATTGTAAGTACCTTAGGTTGGTTTTGATTTGATCAACCGAGTTAAGTTAGATCTCCTGTCTTTTTGATATCTTGTGTCTAAGTGTGTAGGAATTTAGGAACACAAGAAGTCAAGTGGAAGACGCGGCGAGCAAGAAGAGTGGCACAGGAAATGGGTTGATGGACTCAGTACATCTAAGGGAAAAAATCTATGAATGAGTACACCGGTGGACGAAAAGGACATGCACAGAGCGTTCAAGGGATGAGAAGCTGAGGAGAAAACTTACTCGAGGAGAAGATCGAAGTTATGTTCAGGTGAGCTCAACTCTAGAGATCGGAGAATCACCCAACCGATTGGAGTTGTTCATTCTCGGATGAATAGTGATCGAGATGCCTCCAAGATGCTTGGAGGCGCCCTCGTGCCTCTTGATGGAGGCGCCCTAATAGAGGCTTAGAGGCACCCTCGAGCCTATCTAGGAGACACACTGAAACTTCTATAGAGGCACCTCTAATGACCAGTAGTCATTGAATAACTGTTGAAAAGTGGATAAAACTTTATCCACTTAGAGATATCCTAGATGGCTTTGGAGGTGCCTCCAAGCAATAGTAACTTATCCTTGAAGGATCAAAAACACGATAGAAGGGGGGGAGTTGAATATCGCTCATTGAAAATCTTTTCGTTTATCAAAGTAAGCAACATAATAGAATAGTAAAAGTAATACAAGTGACTTGATTGGTTACTTAGTTCGGAGTCTATGTCGACTCCTATTCCAAGACCTGTGATCCTTGATTATACCATTGGATAATCCACTAAAAATCTCTTTTCTAAAATCTTCAGAGAAGAGGTAATTCGTACAATAGAGTTTACAAAGTATTATGCAAGCTAAAGTAAATATACCGACAATGAAATACAAGATGAAGAGTGTCAGAGCTTTTCGGCGTCGTAGCTTACATAGAGTTGAACTGTAGATTAGTAGTAGCACGAACAGGGTGGACGAAGATTAGAAGTTTCACTGAGTTGTTATTTTCAATGCTGATCTTGAGGGCCTTTTATAAGTCGCATTCGATCGACCGAAAAGATGTTCGGTCGACTGATCAGTTAGGTCGACCAATCACCCTATCGGTCGACTGATCAACCAGTCTTCTTTCTTCACCAAGATCCGATCTTCGTGTCATTAATGTCATTTAATGTTTGATCAACTGATCCTTGGGTTTGATTGACTGATCATACTATGATACCATGTTTACAAACGTGATCTATTTTTCCATTCTTGACTGTTTGGTCGACTCAACCTCCATTCGGCCAACTGATAAAATGGCTTAATCGGTCAACTGAACCTCCTATTCAGTTGACTAAACCCTTGGTCAAACGAAGATCTCTAAGTTTTGCATGGTTGGTCGCTGACAGAGCCTGATTCTGAGTTTTGAGTTAAATGTTATGACCCTTTAAAATTCAAGGGAATCTTATGATCCTGCAATGCAGAGTTAGATAATAAATATTAATTTTGCAAAATAAAGTTAGATAATAAATATTTAGTATACATGAGTATGACAGTTAGGACTGTCTTGATCTCAACTAAGAAACCTCCGTTGATTTCTTCAGTTGGATTAGCGACCTAGGATTTGTCACTTCTCAGGACACGACCACCCCATCGCTTCACTTTAGTTGCTTACCTCAACTTACCTTCCAAACATTGGATCCTTCAGACCTGTTTGGATTTCGGCTTAGCATAAGATCGACTCACCATAGCTTCCCCTCGATATCGGGTCCCCTAGACCTATTGTGTGCAACTGTTAGGTGTCAGGTCCTCCACCCACCTGGACTTCCTGTCTGGTTTCCATGATCTGCTAAGACTTTCCTGCCTAGCTGTAACTAAGGCTTTTCCTGGTTGAGTAAACATCCTACACATTTAGTCAATTTACCAAATCACAACAAGACTTAACTTGAACTTTTGACAACATCAAAACTTAGGTTCGATTATGGTGCATTCTGCCCCAACAATCTCCTCTTTTTTATGTTTAGTAACCAAGGTTCACAGTTAAATTTAAAATACACATAGTTAAGTAAATAAATATTTTTTCTTAACTCTCTCCCTAAGTTCAATAACTCCCCCTTAATTTATACCATAATATATCTCTCCCTTTGACACACATAAAAAAATTAGAGTATTAATAAACACCAAGTTTGAAAATTTTCAAGGGAAAACTAAGGTTTGGAGTAAAATTTCTTTAAAAAATTTTGTAACCAAAGTTTTCAAAGTATAAGTTAGAATTCATGATTTTGAAAATTTTCTAGGAAAATATTGTTGGAACCCCAAGGTTATTTTGATGTGATCAATAAGTTAAGTTTGGTCATGTGGTGTTTTAACCTTGTGTCTAAGTGTGTAGGAGCTTAGGAGCACAGGGAGTCGAGCAAAAGACGCAGCTAGCGAGAAGGACGACACGGGAGAGAGCCGACGGACTCGATGCGTTCGAGGGACGAGGTGTTGTGGAAGAGTAAGCGGGTGGAAGAGAAGGAAGCGTGCGACATTTTCGACGGACGAGAAGTTGGAGCGGAAGGTTGCTCGAGAAAGCCAAAATTAGATTCGGGTGAGCCTTATTTCGGTTGGCTGAAATCACCCAAGCGAGCAGAGCCGGAGCCGGAGCCGGAGCCGAAGACCCGGATCGAGGCGAGCAACACCGGAGCAGAGGCCCAGACCAAAAGTCAACTAGGTTGACTTTAGTGGTCCGGGCGCCCGAAGCGATTCTGAGCGCCCGAAACCAGATTTTGACCGGATCACGTTTGATCGCGATCCATTGCAAAGGGGATAAAATTTTATCCCCCTTCCAGGCGCCTGGAACCCTCCTGGCACATGGAACCCTCCAGGCGTCCTGACCAAGGCTATAAATATAACCTTGGTCCAGAAGCTTTTCAACAAAATAAGAATTAGCAATACAAAACTTGTATGGAAGAGGCTTCTCCGCCTGAAGGAGATCTTTTTAGTGTATGATTCATTCATTGGATTAACAACCTTCACGGTTGTAACCAAGTCAAGTCTGTGAGCCTCTTCTTTTAGTTTATTGCTTTCAATTTTATGCAAGTGTTTAAGTTATAAGTTCGAGAAGGGTATTTTGTGTTTGTGTTTTTTAGGACTATTCAACCTCTCCTTCTAGTCAGCCAACACGGTCCAACAAATATTGTACCAAAAAGTGTAGTTGAAAAAAAAAATCTCACAAAATTTTTAAGTTTTGAATTATCCTAAAAGAATTAAGATAGTTAGAAAAATTTGTATGAATAAGGTTATAAGTTTAGAAAAAATTTTAAGATTTGTCAGAAAAAGTTTCTAAGGATAACTTTTGAATTTAGAAAATTTTCTAAGAGAAAATAATAAATTAAGTTTAGGAATTAGTCTTTAGAAATTTTAAAAATATTTTTGAAGTCAAAATTTTTTGAAGAAGAAACTTTGATGTAAAAATTAAGCTTTGAAAAGTTTGAAGCAAATTTTTCTAATTAAGAAAAATAAGTGTATAATTTTTGGAATATGTTGTATAGAGAATTTCAAAATATATTTTGAAAGTCCATAAGTCTAAAAGAAATTTTGAAAACATAAATTTTGAAAAATTCTAGGAAAGGTTGGTTTTGAAATAGGACCAAAAAATGATATGGATGTTCCCCTTAATTAAAGAATAACTTAAAGTCCTAGCAAGATATGATATGTATAGGTTAGACTAAAGTTTTGGAATTATTTTTAATTTACTTAGTTCATCTTATCATTTTTATGTTATCAAATCAAATAAACCTATAGTTGTGTGAGACGATTCAAATTATTTTGGTAATTAGGTTAAATTAATACTTACTTAATCATTAAAGTTTAATTTATGGTTAAAGTTTAAAGTTAATTTAATTAAGAATTAATTTAAGGTTAAGTTTGATTAAGTTAAGCAATGATTATTATTTGCTAGATTAACTTAAATTTGATTATTGAATTATTTAAGTTAAACTTAATTAAAGTTAGTTTCGAATTGATTAATATTGATTAATTATTATATTAATTTATCAATTAATTTAGGATTAATAATTTATTAAAATAATTGATTAATTAAATTTGAATTAATTTGAAAATAAAATATTTGAGTAATTGATTAAGGTGATTAGTTTAAATTGTTGATCAATCTTAGATTAATTAAAGTAACATAATAATCGATTAATTTTGAGTTAAATTAGATTAGATGAAATTATTAAGATCATTTAAACTTGGTTGAGCTAACTTTAATTAATTTTCATAATAAATTAGATAATTTCTGAAATAATGAAGTTGATTAAGTTGAGAATTAAATTTGGATTAGTTTGAATTTTGGAATAATTAGATTTGTAAAGTTAAATTGATTAAGTTAAATTAATTAATTTCAAATTAAATAAGAATTCATGATTTAATTATTGTTTGAATTTATTAAATTAAATAAATTAGGGTTGAGATTAAAATTCTTTATTAATTTATTTAGTTTCTAATTTATTGTATAATTTAAGATTAATTAAGTTAGAGTTAGTAATTAATTATGAATTTATTAATTAAGAATAATTGATTCATTTATTGATTAAATTAGATTAAGTTAGATTAAGTTGATTAACTTAATTTATCTTTAGTTGTCAATTTAGATTTAAATAATAAGAGTTAATGAATTAAATTAATACATTATTATAATTATTAAATTAATTATTAAATATTATTATTTCAGTACAAAGTTGATTATCATTTTAAGTTAAGGTTATTTTGATTTTAAATTTAAGAAATTCAATTTTAATTAAAGTTATTAATTGATCAATTAAATTTTGAATTAATTAAGATTACTTAGAGTTAAGGGTTGATTTATAGTTTTAATTTAATTAAGAAATTGATTATAGATTTAATAATTTATTTGATTTGATTTAGTTAAGTATTAGATTAAACATGGATTGAGTTATCTTTTAATTGATTAAAATAACTTCGTAATTTGATTAAGTTAAGAATTTTAGTTTTGATTAATTTATTGTTAAATTAATTTGTTTTGATTAAGAATATTAATTATAATTAATTTTTATTTAAATGTTTACTTTTAGATAATTATTTAATTAATTTTGGATTAAAGTAATTTATTATATTAATTTCGAATAAAAGGTAATTTATTAATTTCAAAATTAATTGATTGATTATTGGTTATAAATTTGATTAATTATTAATTTACTTAATTAATTTTGTTTCTTTAATTAAGATTAAGTTTATATTAAATTAGTTAGAATTATTAAAAATTCTTGAAAAGGTTGTTTAGCCCTTATAAGATTAAAATTTAGCTTTGGGTTCATTAAGAAGGAGTTTATAGGGTAAGTTTTAAAATTATGGTGAGTCACAACGGACATCATTAAAGTAACCATATCTAAAATAACTTTCCAAAAATGACCAACCCAAAGAACTTAATATTAGGTTTTAGTCCAACTAGCTCATGTTTAATTGGGATAGCCTCGATCAGATCCACTAAGTCTAGTGCACCAGGTAGAACACACATGATTCAGCCTAGACATGCCTTCGACAAAGTTTCCTTGGCATACTATCATCCCAATCCATTCCGATATTATGATATTAGGGTTTGTTAAACTTTTTTAACTAATCGTTCTAAGTTAAGCAAAAAAGTAAATCTAAACCTAAGCATGCATATTCAATCAATCAAGTTGGGTAAATAATTTTTCTATTTTCTCTCCTGAGTCATAGCTTAGATATAGTTTATCTAAGAGATAGATCTGACTCTTGGGGTGTAGTACTAATTTGGTTTAATTTTTTTAATTAAATATGATTTGGAGACTCATGCTTGGACTAGTTTTCTTATGTTTTGACTAAGTAAAAAAAAAGTATGATTTGTTTGGTTTGTAATCGAGTCCGAATTTATTGTACACGGTTTGTTGTAATCCAAGTACCATATTTAAACACTTGGATCCCAATTCGAACTTTTCCAATGTCTTATTGAGTCACTCCACTTGACCCTTCAAATTAGAATTTTCTTCCTCAGGTTTTGTAACTTGAGTTGAAGTTCCAATTAACTTGAACTTGGTCAGTCGAGTGACTAAGCTAACTTGCTCCTTAAGGTGATCCATTTCCTTAAGTAGTAAGTCATTTTGCTCCTTGGACTTGGTTAGCTTTTTAAACAAACATTTTATAACTTTAAGTAAGTTTGACTTGGAAAACAATGTTACTATATTGGAACCTTTGGAAATGGATATAGATCCATGGCTTCTTTTGGACTCGTCGTTAGACTTGGACTCGTACTCATCCTTAGACTCGAACTCAGATTCTAGTTTGTTAGTTTATTCTTTTGTTGTTAGTGCCACGAAGCATTTATGCTTTGGTTCCTTCGTGTTCGATTCTTCTGAAGACGATTCGTTGTTCTACTTTTTATTATTAGAAAAATTATTTAAAATATGATTGCTTTTGATTACCTTTAGAGCCTGGGGTTCCTGATAAATTTTGACCAACTTGTCTCAAAGCTCCTTAGCATTGTTGAAGTAACCAACTTGATCAAGTTCTTCATTCATCAAGCCACATTGGAAGGTGTATGTGGCCTAAGCATCGAATTGAGCTTTCTTTTTTATATTCAAATTCCATTTCTCCGGATCTAGTTGTTCTCCAAGTTTGTTCACTAGTGTTGTATACCCTTTCTTGATGGTGAGCAATAAGTCGATGTCTGATTTAAGATAGCACTCCATCCTTTGTTTCCAGTTGCTAAAATTTTCTCCGTTGAAGAGTGGTGGATGGACAGTGCTATAACCTTCTTGGTGGGAATTTATCATTCTTGAAAAAAGAAAAATAATAAAAGAAGATATCCAAGATCTTTGTCTTGGTATTAGTGGTGCAAGATAAAGAAGAAAAGAGAGTGTAAAAATAATTTGTTTTTTAAAAAAAAAAATATTTTTAAGGTGCTCGAAAAACTGTTAAGTTAATTCAGAGCGACATGCTCTGATACCAATTGAAGGATCACAAATGTGATAGAAGGGGGGTTGAATATCGCTTGTTAAAAATCTTTTCATTTATCAAAGTAAGCAGTGAAATAGAATAGTAAAAGCAATACAAGTGACTCGATTGATTATTTGGTTTGGAGCCTATGTCGACTCCTACTCCAAGACCCGTGATTCTTGATTACACAATTAGGTAATCCACTAAAAATTCCCTTTCCAAAACCTTCAAAGAAGAGGTAATTCATACAATGGAGTTTACAAAGTATTATGCAAGCTAAAATAAATATACCGACAATGAAATACAAGATGAAGAGTGTCGGAGCTTTTCAGCGTCGTAGCTTGCGTAGGGTTGAAGTGTAGATCAGTAGCAGCATGAACAAGGAGGAAGAAGATCAGAAGTTTCACTAAGTTGTTATTTTCGACGCTGATCTTGAGATCCTTTTATAAGTCACATTCAGTCGACTTAAAATACGTTCGGTCAACTGATCAGTTTTTCCATTCTCGCTTGTTTGGTCAACTTAACCTCCGTTCGGTCAACTAAAAAATGGCCTGATCAGTTGATTGAACCTCCTGTTTAGTTGACCGATGGTCAAATGAAGATCTCTGAGTTGTGCGAGTGTGGCCACTGACAAAGCCTGATTCCGAGTTCTAAGTTAAAAGTTATGACCCTTTGAACTTCAAGGGGTCATATAATCCTGCAACACAGAGTTAGATAATAGATATTGATCCAATGAAATAGAGTTAGATAATAGATATTAAGTATGCATGAGTACAATAGTTAGGACTGTCTTGATCTCAACTTAGAAACCTCAGTTAGTTTCTTCAGTTAGATCAGCGACCTAGGGTTTGTCACTTCCCGGGATAGTACCACCCCGTCGCTCCACTCCAGTTGCTTACCTCAACCTACCTACCAAACATTGAGTCCTTTAGACCTATTTGAATCTCAGGTTAGCATCAGATCGACTTACCAAGGATTCCCCTCGATATTGGATCTTCCAGACCTATCGAGTCTAATTGTCAGGTGTCAGGTCCTCGACCCACCTGGACTTCCTGCCTAGTTTCCACGGTCTACTAAGACTTTCTTGCCTAGCCACGACTAGGGCTTTTTCCAGTTGAGTAAACATCCTACACACTTAGTCAATTCATCAAATTACAATAAGACTTAACTTGAATCTTTGATAACATCAAAACTCAGGTTCAATTCTGGTGCACCCTCCACCAATAATCCTAAGAGGCTATAAAAAGTCACATGGATCTAGGAATTATTAATCAATCATTGTATTTATCTTCCTAGCTATTTTGAGCTTTCAAAAACTGTAAAAGGCTACTCTGCCTTTATGAAAAAGATTTTTAGTGGAATTTTCAACTGTCTTGGAGTAATAACCATCTAAGTTATAACTAAGTAAAATTCTTTTGTTCTCTTACTTATTTGTTTATATTTTTGTTTGTGTTTAATTAATATTGTGTTCTTGCTTGGTCCAAAATTAAGAGATTATTCTAACTTCTTTTCAGAGTTATTCACCCCTCTCTAGCTGATCTACCTGGATCTACAATATCAAGATGAGACTATTTATGAATTGAAAATTATCAGAATAAATATACCCACTATTAATCGAAGGTTAGATTATAATTCATGAGTGAATTCAGGATTAGACATTGGTAATGTCTAGATCAAAATATATATGATGTTGAAATTGAAAAAAACATATACTATGTGATCCTGTCCGAGGGCTGAGTCGATGGACGCTGGGGATGTGGCGTTCCTGTTTACTGGTCGAAGACTCCAAACACGTAGATCTCCTACTAAAGTGGACCTGCAAGCACAACGCCGAGCCGAGGAGGGGTTCCCCGACGATGGCCCTCCGATGCTTAAGTAAGATCTCCGGCAGAAAGAAGTAGAGTAAAGAGGAAACGAGAATTGTAGCTACAGTAAAGAAGTGAGCATACCTCCTTTGAAGTCTAGGGGTCCTTATATAGGGCTCCCCAAAGGCGCGCGCATACTCCCCGAGGCGTGCACGCTCCTCAAAGAATACTTGGAGTGGACGTGTCAGAAAAACATGTCTGACACCATACCTTAATAGCATGAGCATATCCCTGACGTGACAGTGGAAGTTTCCACCGTATGATTCTCTCTCTGACCATGCCTCTTGTCGGCGGCACTGGTCCCTAGGAAGATATCGCCAATCACTCCCTTTGTCCCTTACAGGGTCGAGCGGAGGAACCGCTCGGCTAGCACCTCCCCCGAGCTGAGTGGAGGAACCACTCGGCTAGAGCCTTCCAAGCGACACCAAGGCCGGACCGATTTGGATGTCCGCTGGGCCAGTGATTTGATGTCCGACTCTGCCTTGTCAGGCTATATCCCCTACTCGGCTGACCGGGATGGACGCTCGGCCCCTGTCTTTCCCTGCTTGAGTCTTATGAGCGTCGGAAGCTCAGTGTTTGACCGAGTTGTCGAAGTGTCGGGCCGGTTATTCTTCCTGCTGACCAGGGAGGTAATTCGCCTGATCGACTGCTGGCCCAGGACGTTGACCACTTTAGCCTCCTGCCGGACGGGCCCCAACATACCATCGGATCACATGTCTTCCCTTCAAGTCTAGTCGAAGGAGGCTGAAAGTCTGACTGACTGGACGAAATTAGTCCAATGCTCCGTTGGCCGCTCGGTCGTGCTGCTGAAGAGGGTTCGATTGGCTCCTTGCCGTCAATCGGCGGAACGTATGCCGATACTTATGCAAAATCCACCGCTCTGGGTCCTGGTCCGCGGGCGGTCAAAGCTGACGTCATCCGGGATCTCCTCGAAATTCATGCAAATCAACATCATTAAACCGAGCATGCGGCCATGCCCGGTAATTGAGCCCATTAAATGTGCCCCTGTAGGTGAATGCCACGTAGCGCCTCCACCGTCACCACGCGATCGACGCGTTAGAGGTGGTGTGACGTGCGGCAGTTCAAATTCAACGACTAGATCCGTTCCTTGGATCCCGTAACCTAGATCCGACGGCTTGGGATAACCAAACTCCCCTTGTAAAGATGCCGCTTCTTCTTCCTCCGCAGCCACTGTGTGACCGCTTCATCTTCGTGTACTCCGGAGACTTCGCTTGCGTCTTCTGCCGTGGTGACCTTGCTTCTGCATTCCAACGTTCCTTGACTCTCTCCCTCAACCATCCATCTCTCTATAAGCTCTCCTTCTTCATCTGTGCTATTTCGCTGTTCCTTTCATCTTTTCGCGGCATCTCCAACGTCTGTTTAGCGTTTTCCACGCGTTTTTCTTTGTCGAATCTCCTCTTGCCTTGTTTCTCCGGTTGTCCCGGCAATGGCTAGTCCCTCCCAGCCATCAGACCTCGCTCCGGGCCTGTGGTACACCACCATGGAGACCCGGTTTGATGCGGATGATGCGGCGAACTTGGTAAATGTTGTTGACCTCCCCATTGACCATGAAATAGTTTTGGCCTCACCTTCCGACCGGCCACATGTCCTGCTGAACAACACAATTTGCTTTTTTCGTGACCAGTTCATGGTCGGTCTACGGTTCCCTATACATCCGTTTATTATTGAAGTCTGCAACTTTTTTCGCCTTCCGCTCGCCCAACTTGTCCCCAATTCCTTCCGCCTTTTGTGCGGTATCGTGGTACTGTTCAAAGTCCATAATATTCCCCTTAAGCCCAGATATTCCACTACTTTTATTACCCCCAGTAATCCGATCTAGGCACTTATCTTTTCCAGTCTCGGATTGGCTTAGTCTTTTTCGATAAAATGTCTACTTCCAATAAATATCGGAAGGATTTCTTCTTTTACATGCGACTCCCCGAGCTGCCACCTTTCCGAACCCAGTGGCAGGTCGAACTCCCACCTCCTCCTGAGCTGAAGAGATATAAGACCCGGCCAGAGTACCTTCATGCGGCTAACATGCTAGGCGGCCTGAAATTCAACATCCACAAGTTGCTACCGAAGGGCGTCCTATACATGTTCGGGTTAAGCCCAATCCGAACTAGTCTCCCGAGCGGCATTGGTAAGGAATTTCCCCTTTCTTTTTTCTTTGGGTCTAACTGATTTTCCTTTTTTTCTTTTGCAGCTGACACTATAATGAAATCGATAGCGCTCGGCTTGATGAAGCTTAAGGCTATCGAGGTCAAGGCAGCCACAGCTAAGGAGATGGCTCGAACGAGGGTGAGAGCGAAGCAGCTCCAACTGCTGGCGGGGGGTCCGCCGCTCAAACTTCCCACCTCGAAGTGGCGGGGGAGACCGTACCTTCCGGGGCATAGGAAACTGCTCAGACCGAGGGGTCTGAGTCCCCCGGCGACGAGCTCCCGCTGATAGGTCGCAAACGTCGCCGAACGAGCACACCCTCCCGATCAGCTGCTTTGGTCGTGCATGTGTCCGAGCAGACAGACGTTCCTCTGACAGCTCCCGCAATCGTGGAGGCGATATCTTCTGATCGCACACCTTCTCAGTTCAAACTACCATCCGAATCCCTCACCGCTCAACCTATCAGCTCTCTGCGCCCCGCTCATCAAAGAGATTTGCGATCCGGCATACACTCCGCCTCGGTCGATCAGTTCTCGGGCCCTTCGACGTCCGCTCAATCTACCCAGAGCGGACGACAGTCAATAAAGGCGATTTTGCATATCCCGATGGAAGAATATCTATCACAGGTCGATCGGCCCACAGCCCCGGAACATCAGATAACTATTCGCGTGTCACTCGCCAAGGTATGGGAGGAGGCTCGAGTGCACGTCGCGACCATGCCTCCCGGTCTGCTGGGTAACAGCCATATGCAGATGGCTACCGGAGTAAGATTTCTATTTGCTCATGTTCTATCCTTTCTCTCTAACTCGGTATTGACATTCTCCTGCTCAGCTGCAATATTGGGTGGAGAGCGTGGCGGTGAGCAACCGCCTGGCGCTGTTGGAGGAAGAGCTTAAAAAGCTCAAAATTTCTAGTGGAGCCCCCTCCCAAGGGCCCTCATATGCCGAGCTTCAGGTTGATCTGGCCAAAACCAAGAAACTCATGGAGGCCGAGCGGAAAATCTCATCCAATTGGCAGATTATGACGGGTCGGCTTGAGGAACAGGTTAAGTCCTATAACCATAAGCTCGAGCTGGCCACAACTAGGAAGGTTAGGGCCATCGCCGACCTAGATGCGAAGAACGTGGAGGCTCGGGCCTGGAGCAGAGAGTCAAGGAGCTGGAAGATCTTCTGGATGGCGAGCGGAATGACCGCTCAGTGGAGGTGACTGCTCTCCGGGCGGACTTGAAAACCTTGCAAGACGCCCTTGAAGCCTCCTGTGCCGCTCTCAAAGAGTATCAAGATGCTGAGCCAAGCCGTTTTGCAATCATGAAGTAAAACTACATCCGCTCAGAACAATTTGTTGAAAAGGCATGCCAGCGGCTCGTCAGTGCGTTCGATCTAGCCATTACTGCGACGGTCACATATCTGAAGGTCAAGGGTCACCTCCTTGAAGCTATGACTATCCCTGCCTTGGACCGCGCCGAGCACATCACCACTATCCTTGACAATATCTTTGATTATTTTGAGTGATTTTGTGTGTGCGCGAGGGCTCCGATATGTATGAAACTTTTTTGAAGTTAGATATGCATGCTTGCCATTCGGCAAGGATTTTGGCTTGTTACTTAATTCCTTTTCTAGTTTTTCCCTGCCAGTATTTGATTGTATATGCTCGAGCGGCTTAAACACTTTGCATTTTGATCATTGTTGCATTAGCAGTGGTCATCTCTTGACCCTGGGGCCGCCAATCGGCCTTCAATTTTATACTTTTGTCCCTCTTTCAGGCCCACATCTAGGGTTGTCGCTCAACCCCTGGGTTTATAGTCGCTGCTTGACTCTAGTTTTAACGTCACCGCTTGACGATCTTCAAGGTGGGGTTTTATAGACACCGCATCGTCTCTGGGGTTTAACGTCGTCGCTCGACGGTTTTCAAGGCGGGGTTTTTATAGTCGCCGCTTTGACTCTGGGGTTTAACGTCGCCACTCGACGGTCTTCAAGCCGGGATTTTTATAGTCACCGCTTCGACTCTGGGTTTAACGTCGTCGCTCAACGGTCTTCAATGTTGGAGTGTATACTAAAAGCCTAAGCTTTTGTAAACATTTGTTTTGAATAAAGAATCACATTTGGTCAAATTATCTACATTTGTTTGTAGTTGTTCAATTAATTTATATTGTAGATAACATAGTATGTGGTGTCACATGCAGAAGATGATGTTATCAGTACCTTATAAATTATAAACAGTAGCTCATGACCAAAATGGAAAGGAACAAACCATTGGAAGGTTATAGTGTAATTAGGAATTAGTTTATCTTGACTATATAATTACACTAGTACACTTAGAGTATATTGAGTAGGACCATTTGAGGTCGTTTCTTTTATACTGACTTTATAAAGGAACAAATACCTCAGTTATTATGGAAGTGTGTGCTCTTAATCCTAATATAATAACAAGCACATATATTTGATATTTATTTCTTTAATTTATCAATGGGTGAGATTTAGTTCGATGAATCAGTAAGCCCGATAAATTGGGAAATGATATTACTTATAGTGTGTGTTGTTGATTATAGAAGGAAACTGTGTCCTAGAGATACTAGGTTGATAATGTCCCCAAGAGGAGCTCATAAGGATTGTCATGTTAAACCCTGCAGGTGGACTTAGTCCGACATGACGATAAGGTTGAGTGGTACTATTCTTGGATGAAGATATTAATTAAATAAGTTGTCAGTAACTCGCTTAATTAGTGGGCATTCGATATCTTAAACACAGGGAGACTAACACACTCATAATAAGGAGCCCAAAAATATAATTTGGGATTGGTGCGGTAGTTCAATAATAGTTCTCTAGTGGAATGAATTATTATTGATAAAATTAAGTTGTGTGTTCGGGGCGAACACGGGATGCTTACTTTTATCGAGAGACCAAAACCAATTCCTCCTCTTGGTCCCTATCGTAGCCTCTTATTTATAGAGTACTATACCCACCTATACCCACCTTCATACCCATGAGAAGGGGCACGGCCAAGCTAGCTTGTGGTTCAAGCTAGGGCCGGCCAAGCCTTGGTTCATGGGTGGCCGGCCCTAGCTTGAACCCAAGCTTAGGTGGCCGGCCTCCATTAAATTAAAAAGAATTTTAATTTTAATTTTTATTATGTGGAAGATATAATTTATTACAGAGAATTAAAATTAAAATATCTCTCTTTAAAAGATCTACAAAAGATTAAAAGAAAGATATTAGATCTCTTTCCTTATTTGTAGATTGGAAAAATATTTATTTTTTCTCTTTGAAAAATTATTCACATGTTGAAAATTAAAATTATAGAAATTTCTTTTTATCAACCATGAAGGGATTTTAAAAGGAAATTTTAATTTTTTCCAAAGACAAATAAGGAAGTTTTAATTGTTGATTAAAATTATCATATTTGCTCTACATGAGGTGGCCGGCCACATACATTTAATTAGGAAAATTTATTTAATTTTTATTAATTAATTGTTGTCAAGGAAAGTTAAGAAAATTTTATTATAAATAAATTTCCTTATTTGTCAAAGCCAAGGAATATAAAAGAAGGGGTAGGGGCGCCTTCATGGGTTACAACTTCTATTGTTCTCTTCCTCTTTTCCTTGGTGTTGTGGCCGGCCATCATCCTCTCCCTCTCTTCCTCTTGTGGTGGTCGAATCCTTCATCTCCTTTGGAGCTCTTGCGGTGGCCGGATACTACTTGAAGAAGAAGAAGAAGGAGGAGAGAAAGCTTGCATCTCTTGGAGCTTGGTTGGTGTTTTGTTCTTCATCCTTGGTAAAGCTTCCTTGTTGTGGCCGAACCTAGATAGGAGGAGAAGAAGGTGGTTGGTGGTTTCTCATCTCGGAAGATCGTTGCCCACACAACGTTCGAGGTTAGAAGAGGAATACGATAGAAGATCAAGAGGTCTTTCTAGAATGTATAACTAGTAATTTTTCCTTTCCGCATCATACTAGTTATTTATGGAAATAATACCAAATACAAGAGGCTTACGATTCTAGTATTTCGAATATGTTTTTCGATGTTGTGTTCTTTTGTTTTATTTTTCCTTGTGATTTGATTATTCTTTTCGGTTAACCTAAAGTTATTTTAGGAAATTAAATATTAGCTTTCTATAAAAGGTTTTGTCTAGTCGGTGGTGGTTGCTCCCATATCCAAGAAGGCCATGTGCCTCGCCACGTCAGTACTGGGAACTAATTATGGAAATTAATATTTAATGGAATTAATAACTTAAGGTGACTTGGGTCGAACGTGTTAAGTTCCGCAGGAGATCCAAGTCGAAACCTAAAAGAACAAATAGATTAAGTTTTGGATCAAACGTGTTAAGTTCCGCAAGCGATCCAAAATTTTATTTAAAAGAACACATGGTAGCTAGGAAAAGATTCAGACCTTTGTACAAAATTTTTGTACAGTGGAACCTCTAGATTTTTCGAGTAGCAACCAACATTCAAGGCGGGGTTTTTATAGTCGTCGCTTCAAATCTAGGGTTTAACGTGGGTTTAACGTCGTCACTCGACAATCTTCAAGGTGGAGTTTTTATAGTCGCCGCTTCGAATCTGGGGTTTAATGTCGCCGCTCTTCAAGGCGGGCTGGTTGCTCGGTAACAACTTTGTGAATCCTTGCTTTTGATTTTAATCCTACAACCGAAGGACGCAGAGAAAACGGGGATTACAGGGTGTTAATTACAGCAGCGCACCTTTTATCTAGCTCGGTACGGCTGGAGGTGGTTTGCACTCCACGGACGCTCTAGCCTTCGCCCGTCCTCGTTCTCTAGGTAATAAGCGTCCAACCGGAGCTTTTCCATGACCTTGAAGGGTCCGGCCCAAGGAGCCTCCGGCTTGGTGACGTCGCTGATCGGCTTCACTTTCTTCCATACGAAGTTGCCGACCTGAAAAGATCTAGGTATTACCCGCCTGTTCTAGTTCTGGCGCATCCTCTGTCGGTAGGCCGTCAGCCAAACGACTGCCCTAGCGCGCGCCTCATCCACCAAGTCCAGCTCCAGGAGTCTCCGCTCGACGTTGTTCTCGCTATACTGCTGCACCCGGTCGGATTCAACTCTGACTTCAACAGGGACGACTGCTTCGCCTCCATAAATCAAGTGGAATGGGGTTACTCTCGTCCCCTCCTTTAGAGTCGTGCGGATTGCCCATAGCACGCCGGGAAGTTTGTTTGCCCAACTGCCCCCGACGTGGTCGAGCCGAACTTGAAGAATTTGTAAAATCTCCCGATTGACGACTTCAGCTTGCCCGTTGCTTTGGGGGTATGCTACGGAGGTGAAAGCCTGCTGAATCCCGTACCCCTCTCACCACTCTCTGAGGTGTTGTCCGGCGAATTGTCTTTCATTGTCGGAGACGAGCTGACGCGGGATTCTGAACCGACATATAATGTGTTGCCAGATGAATTTCTTAACCATCTACTCGGTTATTCTTGTGAGCAGCTCGGCCTCAACCCATTTGGAGAAGTAGTCTACTGTGACGAGCAGGAACTTTCGTTGGCCGGTCGTCATGAGGAAGGGCCCCACTATATCCATGTCCCACTGGTCGAACGGACAGGATATTGCGAACGCCTTCATCTCCTCCGTGGGTCAATGCAAGAGGTTATGGTAGGTGGATACTGTTCGGGCGGCATCTTCTTGGAGGGTTGGCCAAAAATAGCCGGCCAGTAGTATCCTTCTATCCAATGATCGACCACCCAGGTGTCCTCCGCAAGTTCCTTGATGCACCTCCCGTAGAATGTAGTCGATGTCCTCTGGCCTGAGGCATTTGAGTAGCGGTCGGGAGAAAGCTTTCTTGTATAGTTGATCCCCAATTAGCGTGAATCTTCCTGCCCTTCTTCTCAACAGGTGGGCTTCCTCCCAATCAGACGGCGTAATTCCCGATTGCAGGAACTCAATCAGCGCTGTCCTCCAATCATTTGGGAAGGTGAGTCCTTCCATTCAATCGATGTGTGCCACCAGAGATACCTGCTCGATCGGCTGCGATATAACAATCGGCGATATGGAGCTGGCGAGCTTAGCCAGCTCGTCCGCCACTTGGTTTTCCGCTCGGGGTATCTTCTGAATAACCACCTCTCGGAAGTTGGCCTTTAGCTTTTCAAAGGCCTCAACATAGAGCTTGAGTCGAGTGTTGTTTATCTTGAATGTCTCGGTGAGTTGCTGAGCAGCTAACTGGGAATCCGAGTGAATCAAGACCTTGATCGCTCCGACATGTCGAGCGGCCTGCAAGCCTGCTATGAGTGCCTCGTATTCGGCCTCGTTGTTGGTTGCTCAATATTCTAACCGAATAGACAAGTGCATCTGTTTCTCCTCGGGGGAGATCAGTAGTACACCAACTCTGCTTCCTTGCCGAGTGGGTGATCCGTCCACATATATCCTCCAAGTGGCTTCTGGCTCGAGATTCTGTACTTCAGTGACAAAGTCCGCCAAGGATTGTGCCTTGATGGCCGTTCGGGGTTGATACTGTATGTCGAATTCGCTAAGCTCCGTTGTCCACTTGATCAGCCACCCAGACACCTCTGGATTGAGGAGGACTCTACCCAGAGGGTTGTTGGTCATCACTACGATTGTATGCGCGAGGAAATATGGGTGAAGCCTCCGAGCGGCGAGCACCAAAGCAAAGGCAAGCTTCTCGAGACCAGTGTAGCGGAATTCAACATCTTTAAAAATATGGCTCAGGAAATACACCTCGATGCCCCGCTCGGTGACTATATAGCCAAGAAATTTCCCCCCCTTTGCGCCGAACATGCACTTGCTCGGGTTCAGCTTGATTCTATATGCACGGAGCGCCCGACAAGTTTCTTCTATATCTGCACAGAGATCAACAGCTCGAAGGGACTTGATGAGTATATCGTCGACATATATCTCCATGTTTCGTCTGAACTATTCCCAGAACACCTTATTCATGAGCTGCTAGTAGGTAGCCCCAGCATTCTTTAGTCCGAACGGCATAACGTTGTAACAGTAAGTGTCGTCCACCGTGATGAAGCTCACCTTCTCTTGATCCTCTCGGGCGAGCGACACATGATGATACCCCTGATATGCGTCCATCATGCATATTAGCTCACACCCTGCTGTGAAGTCCACCATCTGGTCGATCCTTGGCAATGGGTAGAAGTCCTTCGGGCAGGCCTTGTTGAGGTCTCGAAAGTCAATGCAGACCCTCCACTTGTTGCCAAACTTTGAGACTAACACCACATTCGCGAGCCAGCTCGGGAACTGGACCTCTCAGATGTGGCCGGGTTCCAGCAGCTTCTCTACTTCAGCTCGGATGATTTGATTCTGCTCGGCGCTGAAGTCCCTTTTCCTTTGCTTCACCGGCCTCGCGCCCGGTCAGAAGTGGAGCTCATGTTGCGCTACGCTCGGGGAAATGTCGGGTAGTTCATGGGTGGACCAGGCGAAGACATCATGATTTTGCTGAAGGCATCTAATCAGCTTGGCCTTCTGCTCAGCTTGTAGGTCGGTCGCTATGAAAGTCGTTGCCTCTGATCGGCCAAGGTGTATCTGCACCTCTTCTTTCTTTTCATAAACTAAAGTAAGAGGTTTCTCGGTTATGACGTTTACCTCGAGTCAGGGAACTTTCCGAGCGGACTTAGCCTCCGCCTTCACCATCTCGACGTAGCAGCGCCGAGCAACCAGTTGATCTCCTTTGATTTCTCCGACCCGATTCTCTACGGGGAACTTGATCTTCTTACAATAGGTCGAGACTACCGTCCGGAATTCGTTGAAGGTCGGTCGGCCCAAAATGACGTTATAAGCTGATGGGGCGTCCACGACGATGAATGTGGCAGTCCTGGTCCTTCGGAGCGGCTCCTCTCCGAGTGATATGGCCAACTTTATCTGACCGATCGGTTGGACCTCATTGCCGGTGAACCCGTACAAAGGGGTCGTCATCAGTAGCAACTCAGCCCGGTCGATCTGGAGCTGGTCGAAGGCCTTCTTAAAGATGATGTTGACCGAGCTCCCTGTGTCAATAAATATACGATGAATAGTGTAGTTGACAATTACCGCACGAATGATGAGGGCGTCATCGTGCGACACTTCAATCCCATCAAGATCCCTGGGGCCAAAGTTGATTTCGGGTCCGCTCGCCCTCTCTTGGCTGCATCCTACAGCATGGATCTCCAATCGCCAAGCATATGACTTTCGGGCTCGGTTGGAGTCTCCGCTAGTTGGTCCACCAGCTATGATGTTGATCTCATCCCGACCGGCGTTGCTTCGGTTCTCCTCCTCCCGAGCGGAGTGCCTGATTCGCTCGTGTGAGGCTTGGGCGTGATTGTAGGTTGCTACTCGGAAAGCCTAGAGGTTCCATTGTACAAAAATTTTGTACAAAGGTCTGAACCTTTTCCTAGCTACCATGTGTTCTTTTAAATTAAATTTTAGATCGCCTGCGGAACTTAACACGTTTGATCCAAAACTTAATCTATTTGTTCTTTTAGGTTTTGACTTGGATCTCCCGCGGAACTTAACATGTTCGACCCAAGTCACCTTAAGTTATTAATTCCATTAAATATTAATTTTCATAATCGGTTCCCAGTACTGACGTGGTGAGGCACATGACCTTCTTGGATATGGAGCAACCACCACCGACTAGACAAAACCTTTTATAGAAATCTAATATTTAATTTCCTAAAATAACTTTAGGTTAACCGAAAAAAATAATCAAATCACAAGGAAAAATAAAACAAAAAAAACACAACTTCGAAAAACATATTCGAAATACTAGAACGTAAGCATCTTGTATTTGGTATTATTTCCATAAATAACTAGTATGATGCGGAAAGGAAAAATTACTAGTTATACCTTCTAGAAAGACCTCTTGATCTTCTACCGTATTCCTCTTCTAACCTCAGACGTTGTGTGGGCAACGATCTTCCGAGATGAGAAAACACCAACCACCTTCTTCTCCTCCTAGCTAGGTTTGGCCAACAATAAGGAAGCTTCACCAAGGAAGAAGATCAAAACACCAACCAAGCTCCAAGAGATGCTAGCTTTCTCTCCTTCTCAATCTTCTTCTCCAAGTAGTATCCGGCCTCCACAAAAACTCCAAGCAATAGGGATGTTTCGGCCACCACAAGAGAAAGAGAGGGAGAGGATGATGATGGTCGGCCACACCAAGGAACAAAAGAGGGAGAGAAATAAAAGAGGTTCAGTCACATGAAGGCACCCCCACCCCTTCTTTTATATTCCTTGGCCTAGGCAAATTAGGAAATTTAATTACAATAAAATTTCCTTAATTTCCTTGACATGATTTAATTGAGAAAAATAAAATAAAATTTCCCAAATTAAACTATATTGGCCGGCCACCACATGGAGAAATAAATTAGACAAGTTTTAATCAACAAATTAAAACTTCCTAATTTGTTTCCGGAAATTTTAAAATTAAAATTTCTCTTCAAAAATCTCTTCATGGTTGATAAAAAAAAAAATTCCATAATTTTAATTTTACAACATGTGAATAATTTTTAAAGAGAAAATAAAATATCTCACCAATCTACAAATGAGGAAAGAGATCTAATCTCTTTCTTTAATCTTTTGTAGATCTTTTACAAGAGAGAGATATTTTAATTTTAATTCTCTTTAATAAATTATATCTTCCACATAATAAAAATTAAAATTAAAATTCTTTTTAATTTAATATGGCCGGCCCCTCTAGCTTGGGTTCAAGCTAGGGCCGGCCACCCCAATTCATGCTTAGGCTAGCTTGGTTCCCAAGCTAGCTTGGCCGGCCCCCTTTAGGTGGGTATAGAAGGTGGGTATAGGTGGGTATAGTACTCTATAAATAAGAGGCTACGATAGGGACCGAGAGGAGGAATTGGTTTTGGTCTCCCGATAAAATTAAGCATCCCGTGTTCGCCCCGAACACACAACTTAATTTTATCAATAATAATTCATTCCACTAGAGAACTATTATTGAACTACCGCACTAATCCCAAATTACATTTTTGGCCTCCTTCTTATTATGAGTGTGTTAGTCTCCCTGTGTTTAAGATATCAAATGTCCACTAATTAAGTGAGTTACTGACAACTCATTTAATTAATATCTTACTCCAAGAGTAGTACCACTCAACCTTATCATCATGTCGGACTAAGTCCACCTGCAGGGTTTAACATGACAATCCTTATGAGCTCCTCTTGAGGACATTATCAACCTAGTATCTCTAGGACACAGTTTCCTTCTATAATCAACAACACACACTATAAGTGATACCATTTCCCAATTTATCGGGCTTATTGATTCATCGAACTAAATCTCACCCATTGATAAATTAAAGAAATAAATATCAAATATATGTGCTTGTTATTATATTAGGATTAAGAGCACACACTTCCATAATAACTGAGGTCTTTGTTCCTTTATAAAGTCAGTATAAAAGAAACGAACTCAAATGGTCCTACTCAATACACTCTAAGTGTACTAGTGTAATTATACTGTCAAGATAAACTGATACCTAATTACACTACGACCTTCTAATGATTTGTTCCTTTCCATTTTGGTCGTGAGCTACTGTTTATAATTTATTAGGTACTGATAACATCATCTTCTGCATGTGACACCACATGCTATGTTATCTACAATATAAATTAATTGAACAACTACAAACAAATGTAGATAATTTGACCAAATGTGATTCTTTATTCAAAACAAATGTTTACAAAAGCTTAGGCTTTCAGTATACACTCTAACAATCTCCCACTTATACTAATGACTAAGCTGCCATATCTTCTACCATACATCTGATTCCCATTCCCTCCACATGCCGATCGAAAGCTTTCGCCGGAAGGGCCTTAGTGAAAGGATCTGCCAGTTTATCTGCTGATGCAATCTTGGCGATGACAACTTCTCCTCGCTTCATGATATCTCGTATCAGGTGGTACTTGCGCTCTATATGTTTACTTGCCTTATGGACTCGTGGTTCCTTCGAGTTTGCAACTGCACCACTATTATCACAATAAATTGTGATGATTTTGGGCAAACCATGAATCACATCTAAGTCCATTAGAAAATTCCTGAGCCATACTGCTTCTTTAGCTGCCTCAGAGGCTGCTACATACTCAGCTTCCATGGTTGAGTCCGAAACGCATTTCTACTTAACACTCCTCCATGCATTGGCTCCACCTCCTAAAGTAAACACATAGCCTAATGTAGACTTACTGTTGTCCCTATCTGATTTGAAATCTGAATCCGTGTAACCCACAGGGAGCAAATCGTCTGCTTGGTAAACTAGCATATAATCTCTAGTCCTTCTCAGGTACTTTAATATATGCTTTACCGCAGTCCAATGTCCTTGTCCAGGATTACTCTGATATCTGCTAACCATGCCCACGGCAAAACAGATATCAGGTCTTGTACATAGCATTGCATACATTAGGCTTCCTACAGCCGAAGCATAAGGAACTGCTTTCATGTCCTCTATCTCTTTTGATGTCTTCGGAGACATCTCTTTAGATAGAGTTATTCCATGCCTAAAAGGTAAGAACCCTTTCTTGGAATCCTGCATGCTAAAACGAGCAAGGATTGTATCTATATATGAAGCTTGGGATAGACACAACATTCTTTTCTTACGATCCCTTATAACTTTGATCCCAAGAATGTGTGTACAATCTCCTAAGTCCTTCATATCAAATTGTTTGGACAACCATACCCTTACGTCTGATAATACCTTGACATTGTTGCCAATTAACAAAATATCATCTACGTATAGTACAAGAAATACCACCACGTTTCCGTTACACTTCTTGTATACACAAGACTCATCCGGACACTGAATAAATCCATATGACTGGATTACTTCATTAAACCGGATGTTCCAAGACCTTGAAGCTTGCTTCAGTCCATAAATGGACCGATTGAGCTTGCACACTAGATGTTCTTTGCCTTTTTCAATGTATCCTTCTGGTTGCTTCATACTCACTTCCTATTATTTTCTAAGGCAAAATCCCACATTCATATATTTATCTTACAAACTTAGTGGGTATTACAATATCTACCGTGAAAAGGTCTCCTCATAATCGATTCCCTCTTTCTGAGTGTACCCTTTCGCAACAAGCCTAGCTTTGAAGGTTTCTACCTTCCCGTCTGTCCCTCTTTTCCTTTTGTAGATCCACTTGCATCCAACGGTTTTTACACCATCAGGTGGTTCTACAAGCTCCCAGACCTTATTAGAGTACATAGACTCTATTTCAGAATTCATTGCCTTTTGCCAAGATACTGCATTTATATCTTGGAGTGTTTCGTCATATGTTCGTAGATCAGGTTCATGTTTACCCGGGATCAAGTCCGAAGACTCTCCCAAAAACATGAATCTTTCAGGCTGACCCTCCCACTACGACGAGGCACTGTCTGTGGTTGTGTATCATGTGTGACACGTGTTGCAGTCTCTTGTGGTACTTCATCTTGTACTGTTGGTACTGAAGTAGACGTGTCCTCTCTAAGTTCTTCTAAAACAACTTTGCTACTGGGCTTGTGATCCATTATATAGTCTTCTTCTAAAAACTAGGCATTGGTGCTAACAATGACCTTCTGGTCTTTAGGACTATAAAATAAACCACCTTTCGTTCCTTTGGGATACCCTACAAACACGCGAACTTCTGTACGAGATTCTAACTTATCAGCATCTATTTCAGCACATGTGCTGGACTACCCCAAATCTGAATATGTCTTAGACTGGACTTTCGCCCATTCCACAATTCTATGGGAGTAGAAGAAACTGATTTAGAAGGTACTAAGTTCAGAATGTACACTGCTGTTTCCAGAGCATATCCCCAAAACGAATTTGGTAATTCTGAATAACTCATCATCGATCTAACCATCTCCATAAGAGTCATATTCCTTCGTTCTGCCACACCATTCTGTTGGGGTGTACCAGGTGCGGACAGTTGGGATTGAATCCCGGCCTCTGATAAGTAATTCCTAAACTCTCCTAAGAGGTATTCGCCACCACGATCAGATCGTAGTGTCTTGATACTTTTACCTAGTCGTTTTTCCACATCAGCCTTATACTCTTTGAACTTATCAAAGCACTCGGATTTGCGGCGCATTAGGTAAATATATCTGTATCTTGAATAATCATCTATAAAAGAGATAAAATATTCAAAACCTCCTCTTGCCTGGACAGACATAGGACCACACAAATCAGAATGAACCAATTCTAACACTTCTTTGGCTCTATACCCCTTGGCCTTGAACGGCCTCTTGGTCATTTTACCTTCCAAGCAAGATTCACAAGTTGGAAAATTTTCCAACTCTAACGAACTCAAAAGTCCATCAGCTATAAGCCTCTGAATCCTACTTAAGTTAATATGACCAAGCCTTAGATGCCAAAGATATGCTTGGTTCATTTCCGAAGGTTCTTTTCTTTTATTAGAGTTAGAAGATGAGTTATAAATTTCCATGTTTTGCTTTGTGGAAGAAATTGGATTTAAAGTATACAAATTGCCAACTAATGCACCAGAACAGATAATCACTTTATTTCTTTTAATAACTACATCGTTACTGAAAGAAACTGAATATCCATCTAAAAACAGTTTAGAAACTGAAATTAAATTCTTTCTAAAACTGGGTACATAAAGACAATTTCTTAAAACCAAATTTCTATTTCTACTAAAAGATAAGTAGACGTCTCCCACTGCAACAGCCGCCACCTTAGTAGCATTGCCCATGTAGACGGTAATCTCTCCTTCAGTTAGTCATCGGGTTTCCTGGAACCCCTGCAGGAAATTGCAGACATGATCAGTGGCTCCCGTATCTACACACCAGGTGCTGGTAGATAACACCGCTAAACATGTTTCAACAACTAGAGCATGAGATATACCTTTGTTGTTCTGATTTCTACGAGGACAGTCCGCCTTCCAATACCCTGACTGCTTGCAGATGAAGCACTTGCCCTTCGGCTTCTTCACTCCAGCTTTAAATCCTGTACTCTGAGATTTATTCACTTTCTTTGCTGAGCCAGCTTGTTTCTTCTTCTTCTTTCCTCTCGGTTTAGAAGTAGAACCATTCTCAGCATAGTGAATTTGAGAATTGTGACGAAATAATCCTTCTGCTGCTTGAAGTTCTATCAGTAGTTCCACTAATGAATAAATCCTCTTATTCATATTATAGTTCAAGCGAACTGCTCAAAACTTCTAGGTAGCGTTTGGAGGATCATATCGATCTAGGTTTCCCCATCAATTTCTCCTCCAAGGATCTGTATCTCGTTCAGATAAGCCATCATCTTTAGGATATGATCCCTTACAGGAGTACCCTCTTGCATGGTGGCTGTCATTATCTTTCTCATGGCTTCTTGCCTAGAAGCCCTATCCTGATGACCAAAGAGTTCCTTGAGATTGTTCATAATATCATAGGCTGTTGGTAAATCTTGATGCTGATGTTGCAATACATTTGACATTGAAGCCAAAATGTAACACCGCGCCATCTCATCTGCTTTTACCCATTTCCTATGATATTCAATCTCCTCTTGGGTAGATTCACCAGTAAGTGCTTCAGGACAAGGCTCAGTCAGTACAAATTTATAGCTTTCAGCAGTAAGGACAATGTCCAGGTTCTTTTTCCAATCTATGTAATTAGGTCCAGTAAGTCTATTCTTTTGAAGTATGATGGACAGTGGGTTGAAAGTCATCCTAAGAATCACAAATAACTTTTGGTCAGAACTCTAAATTTAGAATAATATTGATTCCTCAAACAATACTATTTTAAATTAACCAACACCTCAAAACACCGTGAATTTTGTATGCCACGTTAGTGTGGACGTATACAAATTCAACATTTGTAAAAGGAGGGTTTAAACCCATTAATTTTATTATCTTGTCAACCTACCTTTTTGACAAATAAAATTAATAGTTGGTATCATTTGGTCACACAAATAATAGCAGTGACTCCGATGGGGAGGATACTATTAGATGTGTCTAAGTGTATACCACTACTTGACACTAAGTCCATTAATAAGATTATGCCCCTTCCGTTGGGGAAGATCATGTTGGTGCGGGAAGCATCCGACGATCGAACCTAAGTTTTGATAATGGCAAAGGATTCAAAGTTAAGGTGCTTTGTTTTCTGACAGCTTTTGCTGAGTGTTTCAGGAAAGTCCTAACTGCGGTTAGGCAAGGTAAAACCCTAGGGGGTGGTAACCCTAGGTCATAGGGGGTGGTAACCCTATGCGGAAAGCCTTGGCAGGTCGATGGCTTCAGGCAAAAGTCCTAGGGGGTGGTAACCCTAGGTGGAAAGTCCTGGTGTCGCGAACCAGGTGAAAGTCTGAACTGGCCGGTGAAGCGGATGTTCAGCAGAAAGTCTGGAAGCATCGAGTGCCGAGCAAAAGTCCAGTCGATCTGGAGGATCGTACTGGCAACAGGTAAATCTCCTGAGTGGAGTAGGTGAGGACGCGTTCCCCGTAGAAGGAACAGTAGGCGTCGGGTCGACCTAGGGTTTCCGGTCGGAAATCCGAAGTCAGACCCGGACAGTCCGGAGACTGTCATAATTTCATATTCACACTATTATCTTGTGTTAACTTTGTGTTGCAGGTATTTTTGGATTAACATACTTGCAGGTACCAAAAACACAAAGAAGAACTCGGATGAACAGTGTCCGAGGCGCCTCCATGAGGCTTGGAGGCGCCTCGGGTGCAAAACCTGAAGCTGGCTGCGAATTGGAGCTGGAGGCGCCTTCATAGGGATTGAAGGCGCCTTGGACCATTGAAGGCGCCTTGGAGCTTGATGAAGGCGCCTTCAGGTTGGGATAAGCAACAGTCAGCGGAGGTTATCACAGCGCAGGAACAGGGATAAGTTTTGGGGTTCAAGGCGCCTTGACTGGCACTGGAGGCGCCTTGAACGCCCAATAAAAGGACATCTCTACCAGCAGCTTGAATGACCTTCTTCCAAGCGATCCTTGTGCTGCGTGCTGCTCAATCAACGACCCTGAAGTGCTGTTACGAGTCCACGATGACCAGGAGCTTCGAGATTACGATTCTGTCGTCGGTATACTTGTTTTTAATTACTGTACTAATTGTAAATCTTGTACTCTTTTACGTACTTATAAGTGTTGCCCACCGAAAGCGATCAAGGATCGCGGGCCTTCGAGTAGGAGTCGACCTAGGCTCCGAACGAAGTAAAACTTCTTGTGTCCCTCTGTGATTGCATTTGTTATTTCCGCTGCGTATATTTACTTTGATAGTTTTACGATTCCGATACGTTAAAAATAGCCACGAGCGCTATTCACCCCCCCCCTCTAGCGCGTCTCGATCCAACAATTGGTATCAGAGCGGGGTCGTTTTGAATTGGTGCAACCACCTTTCAAAACAAATTTTTCGCAGTTTTTTTTCGTTTTCGGAGTCGAATTAGAATTTAGCCTTATAGCTATATTCTAATTTTTGTTTCCCTCGAATCGACTCTTGCTCGAAGTAGGTGCAACACCACTCGAGTTCGTTTTTATTATTCTTTATTCCAGCACTACTAATCCAAGACTTAGTCTTGGAACATATTCTGTTGTTTTCTTTTGTTGCATATTATAAATGGCCCAACAAGAGGGTTTCAGCACTGTACGTCCCCCGCTATTCTCCGGAGAGGATTTTGGCTACTGGAAGGGAAGAATGGAAACGTATCTAAAGATACAATTCGAAACGTGGGTGATCATAAAGACGGGACTGAAACTGCCAATCGATGACGACGGCAAAACTACACCCTGCGAGAAGTGGGACGCTTCTTTAATAAAAAAGGTGGAAGCCGACGCCAAAGCTACCTGCACCCTCCAGTGTGGTCTTACCAAGGAAGAACTCAACAGAGTTGGCCCGTTCTCCTCTGCAAAGGAGCTCTGGGAAAAGCTAATCGAACTCCATGAAGGCACTGACGACACCAAGGTAAGTAAAAGAGATCTTTTGCTTAATAAATTATATAATCTAAAAATGCAGGAAGGCGAAACGGCGAGTTCTCTTCACGCGAGAATACAAGACATCCTTAACTCTCTTCACGGAATTGGCCAAAAGATAGAAAATCGGGACGTAATAAGGTATGCCCTAAACTCGTTTCCAAGGAATACATTGTGGGCATCAATGGTAGATTCCTACAAAGTTTCCAAGGATTTATCTTCTTTAAAACTAGATGAACTTTTTAGTGAATTTGAACTTCATGAGCAGACTAATGCACAGCCAACCGAGAAAGGTATTGCATTGGTTGCAGGTACAAGCAGAACCCGGGAACCGAGACCACGACGGAGAACCGAACCAACATCGGAAGCTGAACCAGATTCTGACGATGAAGAAGGTGACATTACAACCGAGTTGGTAAACCTCGTGAAGAAGCTTTACAAGATGAAAGGATTCGACAAAAGAGATCTAAAGAAGGCAGTAAAATCAAAGGAAGGCCCACAAAATACAAAGATGAAGTTTGAAGTTACATGCTACGGGTGTAACCAAAAAGGGCACATCAAATCCAACTGCCCTAACTTGAAGGAGGTCAAAAAGCAAAGAAGGAAAAAGGTCCTTAAGGCAACATGGGACGAATCTTCATCGGAGGACGACGACAACGAGCTCGAACAAACGAGTCTACTCGCATTGATGGCCCGGGACCAGATCAGCGAATCCGAGAGCGAGTCAGAAGCCGACTCCGAGCAAAGCCACGGATCCGCATCCGTTTCCGAAGGGCCAGACTCCGCTGTAAGTATTCCTAGGCTTAATAATTTAGTCAATTATTTACTTCGCAAATTAGCCAAGTCAAATTTGAAAATTAAGTCACTTTTAAAAGAAATAAACATTCTTAAAGAAGTAACTAAATCAAAATCTTTAACTGAAGACTCAACTCAAGTACAACAACTTGAGAAAGAAAATTCAAATCTGAAAAATCAGCTAAATGATTTAAAAGTCACTTTAGAAAAGTTCTCTCTGGGCTCCAAAAATTTGGATCTAATTCTTGGGACACAAAGGGCCATCTACAATAGAACTGGACTAGGATATAAAAGTAAATTTAAATCTTACTTATCCTTAATAAACAAACAAAGTAGTAAATCAGTCCAAGCATGGGTCCCCAAGTCCGAATTGATCAATCAAATTGTACTTGGCCAATACTGGGTTCCGAAGGATCAAATATACTACCTCGATAGACCTTATCGAGGCCATGATCCAGGGGGAGCAAAAAGAAAAATAATCCTAAAAATTTAAAATTTGAAATTCGAAATTGAAATTAAAAGTAAATTCAAAATTCGAAATTGAAATTAAAATTAAATTCAAAATTCGAAATTGAAATTAAAGTTAAATTCAAAATTCAAAATTGAAATCAAAATTGAAATCAAAATTCTAAATTCAAAAATAGATGGTGGATCCAAACTAGCTGGCACCTCCAACTGA
Organism: Zingiber officinale; assembly: GCF_018446385.1. Lineage (NCBI taxonomy): Eukaryota > Viridiplantae > Streptophyta > Magnoliopsida > Zingiberales > Zingiberaceae > Zingiber > Zingiber officinale. The sequence continues at coordinate 102,213,459 of NC_056003.1, forward strand.
ACTACCCGACAGGGTAACTGAACCTAATTTACCCGAAATGGGTAAAACAAGAGTAGATTACCCGGCAGGGTAATTAAGGTTAGATTAAAACGGACTAAGGTTAACTTTAACCACAGTACTGGTGAAGTTTTTGGATGATAGTACGTTAGGGAAGCTTGGGCATCGCATGTCTAGGAAGATATGGCTTCGACCTGGTGCATTTGGCCAAGTGGAACTGACCGAAGCTACCCTTAAATGGATCCTAACTAGTTAGACCAAGATTTAGTACTAAGCTCAATGGGTAGGACTATTTGGAAAACCTCGAAGGCATGGTTACTTTAATGAGTTCCTTGTGACTCACCATAGCCCAGAAGTTTATCCAAAGAATGCTTACTTGTTGAACCCAAAGCTAAACCTGAATCTAACACAAAGTTAACCCAAACCTTAAAATTGAATTGTAATTCATCTCACAACAATTATAGGATTCCCTGATTGGAAATTTAGGTCGGGTGAGATGATTAAGAAATTTAAAATCTTTCAAAATCAATTTCAAAATTATTTGAAAAATCTTTCAAAATTAATTTCAAAATAATTTCAAAAATCTTTTAAAACTTAATTTCAAAATCATTTCAAAAATCTTTTAAAACTTAATTTCAAAAAATCTTTTAAAACTTAATTTCAAAAAATCTTTTAAAACTAATTTCAAAATAATTTCAAAAATCTTTTCAAACTTAATTTCAAAAATCTTTTAAAACTTAATTTCAAAATCATTTCAAAAATATTTTAAAACTTAATTTCAAAAAATCTTTTAAAACTAATTTCAAATCATTTCAAAAATCTTTTAAAACTAATTTCAAAATCATTTCAAAAATCTTTTAAAACTAATTTCAAAATAATTTCAAAAATCTTTTAAAACTTAATTTCAAAATAATTTCAAAAATCTTTCAAAATTAATTTCAAAATAATTTCAAAAATCTTTTAAAACTTAATTTCAAAAATCTTTTAAAACTTAATTTCAAAATAATTTCAAAAATCTTTTAAAACTTAATTTCAAAAATCTTTTAAAACTAATTTCAAAATAATTTCAAAAATCTTTTAAAACTTAATTTCAAAATAATTTCAAAAATCTTTTAAAACTTAATTTCAAAAATCTTTTAAAACTAATTTCAAAATAATTTCAAAAATCTTTTAAAACTTAATTTCAAAATAATTTCAAAAATCTTTTAAAACTTAATTTCAAAAATCTTTTAAAACTAATTTCAAAATAATTTCAAAAATCTTTTAAAACTTAATTTCAAAATCATTCCAAAAATCTTTTAAAATTAAATTTCAAAATAATTTCAAAAATCTTTTAAAACTTAATTTCAAAAATCTTTTAAAACTTAATTTCAAAATCATTTCAAAAATCTTTTAAAACTTAATTTCAAAAAATCTTTTAAAACTAATTTCAAAATAATTTCAAAAATCTTTTAAAACTTAATTTCAAAAATCTTTTAAAACTAATTTCAAATCATTTCAAAAATCTTTTAAAACTAATTTCAAAATCATTTCAAAAATCTTTTAGAACTAATTTCAAAATAATTTCAAAAATCTTTTAAAACTTAATTTCAAAATCATTTCAAAAATCTTTTAAAACTTAATTTCAAAAAATCTTTTAAAACTAATTTCAAAATAATTTCAAAAATCTTTTAAAACTTAATTTCAAAAAATCTTTTAAAACTAATTTCAAAATAATTTCAAAAATCTTTTAAAACTTAATTTCAAAAATCTTTTAAAACTTAATTTCAAATCATTTCAAAGTCTTTTAAAACTAATTTCAAAATAATTTCAAAAATCTTTTAAAACTAATTTCAAAATAATTTCAAAAATCTTTTAAAACTTAATTTCAAAATCATTTCAAAAATCTTTTAAAACTTAATTTCAAAAATCTTTTAAAACTTAATTTCAAATCATTTCAAAATCTTTTAAAACTTAATTTCAAAATCATTTCAAAAATCTTTTAAAACCAAATTTCAAAATCATTTTAAAACTTAAATTTCAAAATTAGTTTAAAAACTTAAAATTCAAAATTATTTTAAAAACTTAAAATTCAAAATTATTTTAAAAACTTAAATTTCAAAATTATTTTAACACTCAATTTCAAAATTATTTTTTCAAAACTCAATCTCAAAATTATTTATTTCAAAATTATTTTAAACTCAATTTGAAAATTCCTTAAAAATTTTTTAAAATTAATTACCTTTAAAATTACTTTTAAAACCTCTTCAAAATTATTTATAATTCGCGTGGAGCTTATCGGAGGCGCCTCCCTTCAAAAGGAGGCGCCCTAGCAAGCAGCGGGAAAATTCCCGCCGCTTCGTCTTAAGGCGCCTCGGATTAACCCAAGGCGCCTCCAACGTATATAAGACGCCTTAAACCTTGTTTTAAGGCGCCTTCAACACTTTATATCAAAATGAACAGAAGCTTTTCTATTCGTTTTCTGCCGACGCCGAGCACGCGATACTCGTGCGTTTTCTTCCCAACTAAGGCGCCTTCAACCGTTTCTTCCCCTCTCTACACCCTACAATGCCTCCTAGGTAAACCCTAAACTCTTCCCAATCAAATTTTACATAATTTTTGGGTTTATTTTTGCCAATTTTTGTGATAAATCACTGAAAATAGGAAACGACGTCAAATAGATCCCGATACAGCTAGACTTCCATCAGCAAACCTCAGATTCCCAACTATCCATCTTAGGGATACCTTTTCTAGTTACACTTTTGATCCTATCAAGCCTAGATACCTAAATAGGCCCTTCTTTACCCAGTTTTGCTTGCCATCAGTTCAGATGATAGAGCACTATCAGTTGGACACACTGGTTTACTGCACTGATGCAGTAAATCAGGAGTTATGTGCACAGTTCTATCACAACCTTGAGAGGGTTGATGATAGTACGTACTCCACCAGAGTTGCTGGCGCTGACATTCAGCTTACCCCCACTTTATTACGTACCACCCTAGGACTTAGGCCCTCAGAGTCCACTTTCCTATGTTATCCCAGTAGGGAATTACCATTTGGCGATCCCTACTCCCATATTACGTTAGATACTATCTATACGTATTTCTTCGGGGAGGAGAGACCTCTTGGCCTGACTGAGTTCAGATCAGTTTCTCTTCGGATTCAGGACTATGTGATGTATAGGGTCCTGACTGCATGTATTTTACCGATCTCATCTCGGGATGTCCCGAAGATGCGGTCCTCACATTCATTTTTCTTGTACGCCCTGTGTCATCGATTAGATATCAATATCGCCTTGCATATGTTCCAGAACATCATTTGTGCATCTGGGACAGTCACTTCCCGCATAGTACACATGCCCTATTGTCATATTTTGACTCGACTCTTTTCGACCATAGAGGGCATAGATGTGACCAGAGGGACAGTCATCCCTCTAACTATTTACGATGAGCTAGGGTCTCGTAGTTGTAGACTAGCCCATGCTGAGGTCACTGCTGATGGAGTTCTAGCCTGGACAGGGCGACCACAGCCAGCCGCTGCCCCTATCGCTCCAGAGGCCGAGGATATACCGGGCGAGGGAGAGGAGTGGGCCGACTTCTTAGCCGAGGATTTGTTTGCGGATCCTTCCTCCTCTGCCGGACCTTCCACATCAGCCGGGCCCTCGACCTCGGCATCACTCTCTGTCGAGGATAGACTTGCTAGACTCGAGGTCGAGTCCATTCAGACACGACGGATAGTTTTCACCCTTCGATCCGAGATGGCTGCCGGGTTTACCTCCCTCCGAGACGAGATACGACGTCTGGGTCAGCCAGCACTTGCGCAGCCCCATGCGCCACCTCCCGTTGATGCTCCGCCAGCTGATACTCCTCGAGTCGATGATCCTACTCTTTGATTCGACTATTTTATGCATTGTATTAAGGACTTTTGACTATGAAACTAACACTTCACTGTGTATTTGTTTTGTTAGACCTTCTTGATGTGATATCTACTTATTTGCATGCTCCCAGTCAACAGTTTACTTAGTTTCAAATGATCTAGAGGTTACTAATTTTTTAAATTCTAGGAAAAATAATGATTTCAAAATTCCAATTTCTTAGAATTTCAAAATGATTTTCAACATTTGGATTTAGCCTAGGTTTCCCCCTAAAAATCATGTTCCTCTAGCTTTAAGCCAGAGCATCTCACAAACACCTAGGTCTACCTTGCTTGTGTTTTGAAAAAACTTAGAAAGGCGTGAGATGCATAGGGTATTGCCTGGACTCAAGAATGCTTATATCTGTGCATCAATATGAGTCTGGGCGTTAAATATACATTAAACATTAATCAAGTTAAGTTCTCCAGCTCTAGTCAAGTCTACCTGGATCAAAATAACTCAACTTGACTAGCCATGTGAAAGCTACTGCCCTCTAGGCAATCAGCAAGTAGCTAAAGGTTAGACAATTGGGAAAAGTGTGTTTCAATTTTTTTTGTTTAAGCATGATTGTACTTTAAGATTCTAATCAAATTACTTTACCAGATTATTTTAAGGCTCTGATACTTAATCAAATTAAACTCAATAATTTAATTTGACTCATGCTTGGACTAGAAAAGAAACTACTGCTACTCCCTGTGTCCTAAAACTAAATATTTTTTAATATCAAAGTTTCTTCAAAATGCATATTCAAAACTTAATTACAGTTTTTCAAAACTTGTCCATGTAATTGAGTATTCAAACATTTTCAAAGCAAATCCCTTTAAGCAAATCCCTTTATTGAAAATTCAAATACTCATATTTTCAAACTTAGTTAATTTTAAGACTATTTTAACTAGATTGTACTCTAAACTTAGCTATTTGGCAAAATATTTTCTCAATACAAATCATTTCGAAGCTAAATATATAGCTAAGTATTTTCAAATTTGGCAATCTAAGAAGAAAATTTATTGTTATCCCTCTTTGAAAATTTTCCTTCGGAAAAATACAAATCTACTTTCAAACTGGTTTATTTTTGATATATGGCAAAGGGGGAGAGTAGGTAAATTAAAGTTAAAATAAAATTCAAAGTATTTAATAAAAGGAGGACTTTTATTAAGGGGGAGTCTAATATTACCAAGTTAAAAGTTTCCATCTTAACTGTTATTGCATTTGAAGTTTACTTACTTAAGCTTGGTTAACTTTATGCATATGTTATTTTTCTTAACTTTGAATTACGTATTAATCAAAAAGGGGGAGATTGTTGGTGCGGGAAGCATCCGACGATCGAACCTAAGTTTTGATAATGGCAAAGGATTCAAAGTTAAGGTGCTTTGTTTTCTGACAGCTTTTGCTGAGTGTTTCAGGAAAGTCCTAACTGCGGTTAGGCAAGGTAAAACCCTAGGGGGTGGTAACCCTAGGTCATAGGGGGTGGTAACCCTATGCGGAAAGCCTTGGCAGGTCGATGGCTTCAGGCAAAAGTCCTAGGGGGTGGTAACCCTAGGTGGAAAGTCCTGGTGTCGCGAACCAGGTGAAAGTCTGAACTGGCCGGTGAAGCGGATGTTCAGCAGAAAGTCTGGAAGCATCGAGTGCCGAGCAAAAGTCCAGTCGATCTGGAGGATCGTACTGGCAACAGGTAAATCTCCTGAGTGGAGTAGGTGAGGACGCGTTCCCCGTAGAGGGTCGACCTAGGGTTTCCTGTCGGAAATCCGAAGTCAGACCCGGACAGTCCGGAGACTGTCATAATTTCATATTCACACTATTATCTTGTGTTAACTTTGTGTTGCAGGTATTTTTGGATTAACATACTTGCAGGTACCAAAAACACAAAGAAGAACTCGGATGAACAGTGTCCGAGGCGCCTCCATGAGGCTTGGAGGCGCCTCGGGTGCAAAACCTGAAGCTGGCTGCGAATTGGAGCTGGAGGCGCCTTCATAGGGATTGAAGGCGCCTTGGACCATTGAAGGCGCCTTGGAGCTTGATGAAGGCGCCTTCAGGTTGGGATAAGCAACAGTCAGCGGAGGTTATCACAGCGCAGGAACAGGGATAAGTTTTGGGGTTCAAGGCGCCTTGACTGGCACTGGAGGCGCCTTGAACGCCCAATAAAAGGACATCTCGACCAGCAGCTTGTATTACCTTCTTCCAAGCGATCCTTGTGCTGCGTGCTGCTTAATCAACGACCCTGAAGTGCTGTTACGAGTCCACGACGACCAGGAGCTTCGAGATTACGATTCTGTCGTCGGTATACTTGTTTTTAATTACTGTACTAATTGTAAATCTTGTACTCTTTTACGTACTTATAAGTGTTGCCCACCGAAAGCGATCAAGGATCGCGGGCCTTCGAGTAGGAGTCGACCTAGGCTCCGAACGAAGTAAAACTTCTTGTGTCCCTATGAGATTGCATTTGTTATTTCCGCTGCGTATATTTACTTTGATAGTTTTACGATTCCGATACGTTAAAAATAGCCGCGAGCGCTATTCACCCCCCCCCCCTCTAGCGCGTCTCGATCCAACAGATCACACGCTCTTAATTAACTTCCTATAGTCATCCAAAAATGGAAGTCTGTTCTAGTGATCCGCAAACAAGCTCATCTGTTATGGAGGAAGGCACTCAGAGCCAACGCGCAAGCTTGTTTGCATCACTTACAAACCAGTAATGGAGACCATGGGATTTACTTAAAAATCCCTCTCCCACTTAGTTATTTATAAATGAGAAATTTTAACTATGCTAGCCTACTAAACTTGTAAACTAACATGCACACACAGCACAATATAAAAGTAATAAATAGAAAATCTAATTTTCAACTATTATGGCTTTTATCTCTAGTTATCCTCCGTGTGTTGTCATCCCAAGCTACTGCCATATTTGGCCACCGCCACCGGGTCTAGCTGTCGCCTCCATCTTGCTCCTAGTTCCGCTGCGCCTCTGGTCCTTAGAAGGTTCCACGCTTTGCAAGATTCGATCCGCGACATAAATAGAATTTTACATTTTTGATCCTATATTCCATAAAAGGAATGTACATGTATCTAGATCAAAAATAAAATCCTAATAAAACTAAATACAGCTCCTGCTGTATTTTAATACAATCATGCACACATATATAAATGCCCTTGACATGTCCAAGGGTCCAATCACACACATAATAATTAAAAGTCATAATAGTTGGATCCTGCATCCACAAAATTAGCACATCCTACTATTAATCTGCCTAAATTATGTATAACATGTGCATAATTAACCTAATGCCAAATACACAGAGGCAAAACCCTAGCTCTGATACCAATTGTAGGTTGCTACTCGGAAAGCCTAGAGGTTCCATTGTACAAAAATTTTGTACAAAGGTCTGAACCTTTTCCTAACTACCATGTGTTCTTTTAAATTAAATTTTAGATCGCCTGCGGAACTTAACACGTTTGATCGAAAACTTAATCTATTTGTTCTTTTAGGTTTTGACTTGGATCTCCTGCGGAACTTAACACGTTCGACCCAAGTCACCTTAAGTTATTAATTCCATTAAATATTAATTTCCATAATCGGTTCCCAGTACTGACGTGGTGAGGCATATGGCCTTCTTGGATATGGGAGCAACCACCACCGACTAGACAAAACCTTTTATAGAAATCTAATATTTAATTTCCTAAAATAACTTTAGATTAACCCAAAACAACAATCAAATCACAAGGAAAAATAAAACATAAAAAACACAACTTCGAAAAACATATTCGAAATACTAGAACGTAAGCCTCTTGTATTTGGTATTATTTCCATAAATAACTAATATGATGCGGAAAGGAAAAATTACTAGTTATACCTTCTAGAAAGACCTCTTGATCTTCTACCGTATTCCTCTTCTAACCTCAGACGTTGTGTGGGCAACGATCTTCCGAGATGAGAAAACACCAACCACCTTCTTCTCCTCCTAGCTAGGTTCGGCCAACAATAAGGAAGTTTCACCAAGGAAGAAGATCAAAACACCAACCAAGCTCCAAGAGATGCTAGCTTTCTCTCCTTCTCAATCTTCTTCTCCAAGTAGTATCCGGCCTCCACAAAAACTCCAAGCAATAGGGATGTTTCGGCCACCACAAGAGGAAGAGAGGGAGAGGATGATGATGGCCGGCCACACCAAGGAACAAAAGAGGGAGAGAAATAAAAGAGGTTCAGCCACATGAAGGCACCCCCACCCCTTCTTTTATATTCCTTGGCCTAGGCAAATTAGGAAATTTAATTACAATAAATTTCCTTAATTTCCTTGACATGATTTAATTTAGAAAAATAAAATAAAATTTCCCAAATTAAACTATATTGGCCGGCCACCACATGGAGAAATAAATTAGACAAGTTTTAATCAACAAATTAAAACTTCCTAATTTGTTTCCGAAAATTTTAAAATTAAAATTTCTCTTCAAAAATCTCTTCATGGTTGATAAAAAAAAAATTCCATAATTTTAATTTTACAACATGTAAATAATTTTTAAAGAGAAAATAAAATATCTCACCAATCTACAAATAAGGAAAGAGATCTAATCTCTTTCTTTAATCTTTTGTAGATCTTTTACAAGAGAGAGATATTTTAATTTTAATTCTCTTTAATAAATTATATCTTCCACATAATAAAAATTAAAATTAAAATTCTTTTTAATTTAATATGGCCGGCCCCTCTAGCTTGGGTTCAAGCTAGGGCCGGCCACCCCAATTCATGCTTAGGCCGGCCCTAGCTTGGTTCCCAAGCTAGCTTAGCCGGCCCCCTTTAGGTGGGTATAGAAGGTGGGTATATGTGGGTATAGTACTCTATAAATAAGAGGCTACGATAGTGACCGAGAGGAGGAATTAGTTTTGGTCTCCCGATAAAATTAAGCATCCTGTGTTCGCCCCGAACACACAATTTAATTTTATCAATAATAATTCATTCCACTAGAGAACTATTATTGAACTACCGCACCAATCCCAAATTACATTTTTGGCCTCCTTCTTATTATGAGTGTGTTAGTCTCCCTGTGTTTAAGATATCGAATGTCCACTAATTAAGTAAGTTACTGACAACTCATTTAATTAATATCTTAGTCCAAGAGTAGTACCACTCAACCTTATCATCATGTCGGACTAAGTCCACCTGCAGGGTTTAACATGACAATCCTTATGAGCTCCTCTTAAGGACATTATCAACCTAGTATCTCTAGGACACAGCTTCCTTCTATAATCAACAACACACACTATAAGTGATATCATTTCCCAATTTATCGGGCTTATTGATTCATCGAACTAAATCTCACCCATTGATAAATTAAAGAAATAAATATCAAATATATGTGCTTGTTATTATATTAGGATTAAGAGCACACACTTCCATAATAACTGAGGTCTTTGTTCCTTTATAAAGTCAGTATAAAAGAAACGACCTCAAATGGTCCTACTCAATACACTCTAAGTGTACTAGTGTAATTATACAGTCAAGATAAACTGATACCTAATTACACTACGACCTTCTAATGATTTGTTCCTTTCCATTTTGGTCGTAAGCTACTGTTTATAATTTATAAGGTACTGATAACATCATCTTCTGCATGTGACACCACATGCTATGTTATCTACAATATAAATTAATTGAACAACTACAAACAAATGTAGATAATTTGACCAAATGTGATTCTTTATTCAAAAAAAATGTTTACAAAAGCTTAGGCTTTCAGTATACACTCCAACAGTCGTCACCCTTTGCTTGATGATGATGTTGCCGCTCGAATGACCGCCTGTTCTCCTCTTGTCGTCCGGCATTCGGTCGCCTATATCGCAGTTCGGGGGAAGGCGATCGGCAGCGGTAACTCCTGGGAGTCGGTTGAGCGACCGCAGGGACTCCACGATAGTCGCGGGTGTTGTGGGTTGTTGATTGATGGAAGGTACAGAACATAGGAGTCCATACCTTTGCCTTGGACCTTGACCGTTCGGCAGACACGTGTTGGACGACATGTAGCCTAGGTTCCTGATGCGGTCGTGTCACATCAGCTCGGGGCCCTCTCGAAGGCTGGTGGCTGACTGACGGCCTTCGTTCGGCATGCGCCGATGATTCTGATGGCGCTTCTTTCCTTCGGGCTGCCTGAGCTTCTTCCACGTTGATATACTCACTGGCCTTCTTCAACATATAGTCGTAATCACGGGGCGGCTTCTTGATGAGCGAGCGGAAGAAATCCTCATCGATGAGCCCTTGTGTGAAGGCATGCATCAGAGTTTCAGACGAGACCGTGGGGATATCCATGGTCGCCTGGTTAAAGCGTTGAATGTAGGCCCGTAGAGTCTCTCTCGACCCTTGCTTCATAGAGAACAGGCTGACGCTAGTCTTCTGATAGCGTCTGCTGCTCGTGAAGTGGTGGAGGAAGGCTATCCTGAAGTCCTTGAAACTCTGAATCGACCCGTCTGTCAATCTTCAAAACCAATATTGTGCCGATCCAGATAACGTAATGAGGAAGACTCGGCACTTAACTCTATCTATGTATTAATGAAGGGTTGCGACATTATCAAACTTACCGAGGTGGTCGTCTGGATCAGTCGACCCATTGTATTCGCCGATCGCCAAGGGTGTGTAGTGCCTCGGCAGAGGATCCTGCAGAATTGCCTTGGAGAATTTGCGGTTGATCCGCTCGGGGGATGAGTCAGCTTGGGGTGCTTTGCCTTTTCTCGCGTCCCGAGCGAGAGCTTCGTCTGATGAAGATCGGTCTCGATTCGCTTGCGCAATTTCGGATGGCGTCTGGAACAAGGCCCAATGGAATGGAATCGGGGCGGGCGGCGCCTCTACTTGCGTTCCGATCGGACCCTTGTTTTGCCCCCATATGGAGAGCTATTTTGGTCGGTCTTCGTGCTACGCTCGGCCTCTAGATGCTGAGGTTGCTTGTTGTGCCAGTCGATCGGTTAGCGCCTTCTGTTGCTGCTCTATTATCTTGGTCGCTCGCGCATGTATGAGCATGTCGAGCTCCTCTTAAGAGAGCGTCACAGTGTGCTGACATCCAGCTTCTTCCATCTCCTTGGCTCGAATTCAGATGTGTTCCCACAGACGACGCCAAATTTGATCCTGTCCAATGGCTGAGTCGATGGACGCTGGGGATGTGGCACTCCTGTTGACTGGTCGAAGACTCCGAAGACGTAGATCTCCTGCTGACGTTGACCTGAAGGCACAAAGCCAAGCCGGGGAGGGGTTTCCCGGCGATGGTCCTCCGACGCTTAAGTAAGATCTCCGGCGGAAAGAAGTAGAGCAAAGAGGAAACGAGAACTGTAGCTACAGCAAAGAAGTGAGCGTACCTCCTTCGAAGTCTAGGGGTCCTTATATAGGGCTCCCCAAAGGCGCGCGAACACTCCCCGAGGCGTGCACGCTCCTCAAAGTATACCTGGAGTGGACGTGTCAGAAAAGCATGTCTGACGTCATACCTTAATAGCACGAGCATATCCCTGACGTGACAGTGGAAGTTTTCACCGTACGATTCTCCGTCTGACCATGCCGCTGACCATGCCGCTTGTCGGCGGCACTGGTCTCTAGGAAGATATCGCTAACTGCTCCCTTTGTCCTTTATCGGGCCGATCGGAGGAACCGCTCGGCTAGCGCCTTCCAAGCGACACCAAGGCCGAACCGATTTGGATATCCGCTTGGTCGGTGATTTGATGTCCGACTCCTCCTTGTCAGGCTATATCCCCTGCTCGGCCGAGCGGGATGGACACTCGGCCCCTGTCTTTCCCTACTTGAGTCTTATGAGCATCGGAAGCTCGGTGTTTGACCGAGATGTCGAAGTGTCGGGCAGGTTATTCTTCCTGTTGACCAGGGAGGTAATTCGCTCGATCGGCTGTCGGCCCAGCACGTTGACCACTTTGGCCTCCTGTCGGGCGGGCCCCACCTTACCACCGGATCACTATGTATTAGTATAGAGAAAAAATATCGTAACATGTGATTTATACCGTATGTGTTATAGCGACAATGAGGGTAGTAGGAAAATGGATTCCTACTTCTTTACTATGTAAGATATTTAAAATTATAATTTAATCTCAGTTTTATCCTAAATGACTATTTAGCTATCTACTTGAAGTTTTGATTAGGGTCGCCTATTTTAGCATATATTTTAATGACTATGGATGATTCGGTCTATGAAACATGATTATGAAAGTAACTAATTAAAATGAATGGATTCTAGCTAAAAATGAAATAGAATTTATTACCTCTTTGACATTTATTCACTAATCGACTAATTATATTTTTGTTAAGTACATAAAATATAATTGTGAATAATTATATTAATTGAAAATATATATTGAATATGATCTTGAGATATAGTCATTATAAAGGATTAGAGATGTTCGTATTGATATAAATAATTTAATCTAGGATAAGTATAAAATATTAATGTCTCCAATTCCTTTTGATGAGTGGTTATGTAAAGATTGCTCTGTATGCTTGCTGTCATATTAACTACTATTTTTCCATATGTATGGATTGAATATTTTTATTTGATCTTGAGAATTGACTTAGACGGATGAGAAATATTAGTAGGAGGCACACGTGGCCATGCATTGGTTGTGGGCACACGTTGCAGGTAGTGGGAGACACATTGCCTTCCCTTACTCTCCTTTATTGATGCGTCCAATTAGTATAGAAGAAGGTGCTGCTAGAACTCTTGGTTTTTTGATGTTTAAGAATCATCTTCTCTGCGAGAGGAACATCCACATAAGGAGAGGAATTTGGTTCATGAACATTGAAGGGTTGTTCGATCTTGTGATTGCTCTTCCGATAATAAGTAAGAAGAACAAGATCAACGAAAAATAATTATAAGTATTTACAGTTTAACCCGTCTTTCATACATGTTAAACAACATGTCCTATGTTTACTATTATCAGAAAGAGGTTTCTCAATATAGTTGCAAATTACCTTATCTATTCATTTAATTTTCTTTCTTCCAAAATACTTCCAAAACTCAGATGTTAACTCTCTTTCTTGTTCATAGGGGAAGCATCGGCAACAGATGTCATATTTTATGGAACTTGTGAAACCTCATTATTTATTTTAGATAGCAGTATTTCATTTTCTATTGTAAGAACTGTTGGGTTTATAAAATGGTGTCGTAATGTATGTTAAAATAAAGAAAAGACAATATAAAATAGAATAGAGAAAGCAACATTGGTTTTCTAGTTCAAACTTTGATTAGAAATATTATTAACTCTCTCATTTCCGGACTCTTGTCTCCAAATAAGATTAAGAAGTGATAACCATAAAAAGTAAATAATGACAAATACCTTACATTGCACTCTTTGTCCTTTGTTGGAAATTGAGATTTCATCTTCTTTTCATCCAAAAAAAGGTTAAAATATATAGGGCTTTGGGTTTAAAAGTGGAAGATGGCAAGTCAGGTCTGGTAAAATAAAAGCTTTCTTTAATATATATAGGAATATTACCGTACATCATATGTCATATATAGGGATGTAAATGAATTAAACCAGTTCTCGAGCTTTTTAAGCCTACTCGAAAAATATTCAATTCGTGTTCAAAATTTGTGAATTCGAGCTGAACTCGAATATATGTTCGATAATTTTTTAGAATCGAATTCGAGCCTATAATATTTGTTCGATTATTCACGAGTTGATCGCCAGCCGAATTCAAATGGAGTTCTAATTTTTTTTTACATAATTTTAAGTTAAATATATTCAAATTAAAGTTGGAATAACTTGAACCAAATTCAAATTAAGTCATTTCGAATATGCTTAAATCAAAATTTGAATAATTCAAATTGAACTAGAGTTTGAATTTTATTTTAAATCGAGGAGCTAAAATTATTTATATTTTCGAGCTTTAAATCGATTTTCATATATCATATATATTTAAATCGAGGAGCTTTTTCGGGAAAATTTGCATGCAGTCCCCATTGGCAAACACAACTTTGCATGCACTCCCCAATGGAAAAAATCTTTCTTTTCACTCTCTAGTCTAATATACTTACATAATTACCCCTGATATTTTAAGTATAAAAAGTCTAAAAATGAATATAAATTCTCTTAAATTCAGTACATTAAACTAGAATCTAGTATGTTTTCTATCAAATTGAGTACGATTCTTTTTCCACCTCAATTGGATAGAAAATATACTAGATTTTCTTTAAATGGTACTCAATTAGATGTAAAATATACTAGATTTTCTTTAAATGATACTCAATTGAATGAAAAATATACTAGATTTTTTGCAAATGGTACTAAATTTAGGAGGAATTATATTAAATAGGAAAAAAGTCGTACTCAATTTAATAGAAAATATACTCGATTCTAGTCTAAAATGTTGAATTTAATAGGAATTATACTCATTTTTAGATTATTTATACCTAAAATATATGAAGGACAATTTTAATTAAAAATATACTCGAATATACTAGGTTTTCTTTAAATGATACTCAATTGGATAGAAAATATACTAGATTTTCTTTAAATTATACTCATTTTTGGACCTTTTGTACATAAAAAATCTGAGGGGCAATTAGGTCACAATATTTGCACCAGGGAGTTGAAGCAAATAAAACTTTGCATGCAGGGAGTGGAAACAAAGTTTTTTATGAGTGGGGATTGCATGCAAAATTCAAGTTGTGATTGGGGATTTTTCTCTAGTTTACTCTTTTTCTAACTCGAACTCAAATATCAAGATTTTTATATTATTTGATTTGATTCAATTTGATTCGTTTGCAGCCTTAATCGCACAACCCGTGACCACCCAATGTAATTTTTTTTAAAAAAAAAATAGACTTAATACTATACCCTAAATGGATAAACCCTAAGCTTAAAAAAATTTAAAACAAATTGTTATGTGGTGCGCAACATAATAGTGTGTGTATATAAAATTGATATTCAAGCCGATGTGAGTAAGATTCTACTAACCCTATTATTTAATCGGGTCTAACAAATTCATTCATATTTTCTTTTATTCAGGTCCGATATGAATCCTTTTTCGAATTCAGAATAAATTATCATCCATATTCTATATATCCAAGCCTACAAGGATTGCTTCTAATGTTGTTATGTCATCGCTTACTTTCAAAGTGAAAGATAAATCAGTATATCAAATTTTTATTGATCGTAAAGAGAAGAGAATCTTCTTTAACCTAAGCCACCCACCATTTTGCTTCTCTTTTTCGGCCCTTTTGTTTCTCTTTTTTTCCTTATGCCAATCTCTTCTGCGGTGAAAATCCCATAGTATTTTGTGAAACAATAAGAGTTGGGAACATACTCATGTAAAACAAGTGCTCTTAATTTGATGAGTTTTTTTTCGATAAATTGTCCTCAAATTTTCATACAAAATTTTAATTTTACCATCAGTTCCTATGTCATAAAAATATTTATTTCAATCATCTAATTCATATTTATTCACTTAATTCACTATCTGTGCATAATCTTATATAATTATACCCAAATAGACTATATATACTTGATTTCAAATATTTTATACCTAATAAAGTGAATTATGTACCCCTATATATATATGATATTAATCATCTATTATAGATAGTGCTCAATTGGATAGTAAATATATTAGATTTTCGTTTAAATGGTACTAAATTTAAGAGAAATTTTTATCCCTATATTTTGCCACATATCTAAAAAAAATGTGCACATATGCTGAATTTAGGAAGAATTATACTTCATTATGAATTTCTTATACCTATATTTTACCATGTACTTAAAAATTATGTGTACAAGCAGTGTACTAGGTTTAAGTTTAAATGATAGCGAATTTAAGAGAAATTATACCTCATTTTGGACCAATAATACTTTTTTTTGAATTTTTTGTACATATAATTTGTAACAACCCTTTGAAATGTATGGATAAATAGTGAATTAAACGAATTGACATGAATTAAAAAATTAAAATAAATATTTTTTTAACTTAGGGACAGATGACAAAACTAAAACTTTTGATAAGATTTTAGGATAATTTGTCTTTTTTTAAAAGCTAAGTTGGTAAGTGTCAAGGGGTAAATTTTTTTGCTTTTGAAAATCTCTTGCGCAAC
This sequence comes from Zingiber officinale, assembly GCF_018446385.1. Classification (NCBI taxonomy): domain Eukaryota; kingdom Viridiplantae; phylum Streptophyta; class Magnoliopsida; order Zingiberales; family Zingiberaceae; genus Zingiber; species Zingiber officinale. The sequence goes on from NC_056003.1 coordinate 102,229,402, forward strand.
AGTCAAGTCCTACACTGGACTCTCAGCCTCCCAACGAATGCACCACAAATGTATAAAGAAATCTCAAGACAAAGGCACCTCAAAGCCACAAGAAAACCACAGCAAAGCAACACACACAATTACAGGAAAACTCCCAACCTTTATTAGCCTCAATAAAGGAATATAAGTGAACAATATAGAGTCACTTACAAATCCCTCAAGATCCGCCCATACAAATCCTTCATGATTTGCTCACAACCTCTCACGATCCGCCTTCACAAATTCCCCACAAATTTGTTCACAATGCACACTCTTGCACGCTCCTTTGGCACACCCTTGGCACACTCTAGCACCCTTGGCCTCCTCTTGTCAATGAATCCACCATGCCTATTTATCATGCATAGGCGGCGGTTACAAAGGAATTACATAGTGGTTGCACTAACCACTTGTGCCACATGGATAAACCTAACTCAACTTCCAAAATCGTCTTGTCCACATGTCTTGGCTGCATTGGCACTATGCCAAGTGGCAGCCTACTTTGCTCCATCATCATGCTGCCTTGGTTCATGTCAAGTTTCAGCATGCTTTGCTTATGCTTTGCCGCATGGTTCTACTGCATTGGTCAACACCAAGTGTCAGTCTGCACGAACAAATCCATCTATCTGCCCAGTGTACGCATAACGACTCCGTTGCTTTGGCACCACGGACAAGTCCATCCGTCCGCCTTTGGCACCACAGACAAGCCCATCTGCTCGCCTAGTGTTCGGTCCATGGCTCCGCTTCTTTGGCCCCGTGCCAAAGTATGTATGCACGTCAAGTGCTCGGTCCACGGCTTCATTTCTTTAGCACCACGAACAAGTCTGTTTGTCCGCTCCCTTAGCGCCACGGACAAGTCTATCTGTCCGCATTATCACCAAGTCTGCTACTGCATGTCTAGTATGTTAGATACTGTTTTGGCATGCCTTGACACATGCCATGTTCGAGAGATTACCAAGGCTGCATAGTGCATGACTCGTGCACAAGCCACACTCGGATAATTGCCAAGTCTTTCTTCTATAAGACTTGGGCTTTGGACAACCTCATGCAGCCGCTCCATAGCTTGACATATTTTACATGTCATGCTTGTTGATTTGTCAAGTCTTTGCCTTCTGCATGACTTGGGTTTTGACAACCCCGCGCTGTCGTTTTGTTGGCTGCTTGGCATGTCTTGCGTACATGTCATGCCCGTTGATTTGTCGAGTCTTTGTCTTCTGCAAGACTTGGGCTTGAACAACCCCGCGCCGTTCAAATGTTTCACTGCTTCACATGTCACACGCCCCACACACATACTCAATAGGCTGGATCAAAGAAACAATGAGCCAATCCTCGTATCCAACCTTACCACCAAGTTAGGGGGCTAACAACAAGCCACCTTATTCATACCAAGCAAGGGTTGGATCCCGTGCATAGTTCAACCCTAAACTAGCAGCTAGCCCTAAGCCATTACAAAGGATAGTTATCTATAGCCTACAATAAAGGAGGGGTAAGATATTTTTTAGGGGTGGCAATAGTAAATCCAATCCGTTCAATTTGAATTGATTTAAAAAATATCAGATTTAAATTGAGAGTTTTTGGATTCAGATTCCAATTTTTGAGATTACGTTAGGATCAAGTTGAGATCGAATGAACCTAAATTCAAGATTTAATAAATTTTTTAGGTTAAATTAAATTGAAGGAAAATATTAAAAAATTGTTTTAAATAATATTGATCAAGTTATTCGAATTCAAATTTAGGAGTTTTTAATTTTTTTTAATAAAATTTTTATTTCAAAACGATCCGAACTCATCCAACCTATCCGACGCCCTTAAATTTTCCAACATCTATAGCATTTTTGAGCCTCGTAATAATCAAAGATTTGGTTCATTTGTACAGATTAGTGTTTTCTGTTGTCTATATATATAACACAGTTTTCTTAATTCCAGCATTATGTTTGTTTTTCTCGCTAGCTTTCTTTCATCACTCTCGAGTTGCGAGTGACCTAATGGCCACTGCATCAGCAAAGAAGATCAGACTTGGATACGCGGTGCTGTGATATAAAGAAAAGGAAAAAGAACAAACATCTCGAGCTTGGCAAATGTGGATCTGTACAGTACCTTCCTCTGTTCAGAGGAGAGAACAACCCCAACGTCTGCCATTGCCTTTGGCACACCAGCTAACCAGACATGTATGATGCTACTACGCTAAAGTTGCGAACCACAAAAAACAAAACCAAAAAAGCTAAATTTTTGCTCGAAATATTAAAGGCGCGTGACTTGGAATCGAAGGCAATGATTAGGCAGAGATTCCAGCAGTGCAATGAACCGAGACACTGAAGCCAATTTGTTCTCGGGCCAATCATGGCTCGACACAGTGAGACATGGCACGCTGGGAAGGCAGGCGGGAAGGAAGAGCAGATGGCTGGCTGGCTATAAGCTCGCAGCCGAGCATGAGGCGATGATTGGGACGGACGAAGGAAACAAGGGAAAGAGCGGCATGTATAAAAAGAAAAGGGACGGGGGGTGGGCGATAGCAACAGCACGAGAAGCTTTCTTAAGTGATGGCACGACTACTGCCACTACCAAAGGCAAAAGGCCTGCCTGCAGCAGCCTACGCGAGGCTTGGCCGCTTGCTTCCTCCTCCTCTTCCTTCTCATCCTCGATATAAAGCATTTTGTTTGTGTGCCTGTACGAGCCAATAGAAACCAGGGGGTCATTCTTGTGTGCGGGGGCGGCCCAAACTCAACAGTGTAGCAAAGTGACACCATGCTCGCTTTATAGTGTACTGGACAGAGAGAGAGAGTGAGAGAGAGGAGGGAGGTAATAGGGTTGCAGAGGAGGGAGAAGGGTTTGAACCAGCATAGTGAATTAATAATTGTGCACAATGTGCGTTGCAGGATAAGGACACGCGTAGGCTCTGGAGAGGAGAGGCGAGGACATGCGAAGGTACGTTCGTAGTTGGAAACGTCAAACGCCCACCACCTGTTCGACGACTGTTCTGAAAGAGCCTTAACCCTAAAACCTCGCTATTACCGCAAGGGAGATGCTGTGTTACTCTAACGATATGCTTCCTAATGCAGGAGCGTAAATGTCAGACTGCAGACTGATCGGTATCGCTTTCCCAGTGATTGAACGAGTGTGATCTCCTTCCTCCTCTGCCTTCCTTCCTTCCTTCCTGGTCAGCTTGCGAGTAGCCAGCGACAAGGAAGCCCGTCCACGCTCCACGTGCTTGTGATCTCGACGAAGATTCGTTTAGAATCTTTTTAATTTAACTGAAAATTTTGATGAGGACACGTGGATATCGTGTTCGATATATGATCATAAATGCGAGGGAGACCATCAATGCTGCTTTTCTCTCCATTGTCAAGTCCACTTCTCCACGCTCCTATCCCCCCTTCCTTTCTTCCTCCCAGCCTCCCTCCTACCCTAGAGGTGTGATGGATACGATCTCCTCCGTGCTCGAGTTGAGGAAGATCTCGCCGAATCCATTTCACTGCACATAAAGCAGCAAGTGGGTTGTTGAATAAAGAGGGAGGAGGGCAAGGGAGAAGATGAAACGACAGAACCGGAACTGTGCAGATTTCGTTTGCTTGAGGTAGCTAGCTCCTCTTTCACGCAAAGGTAACTCCCTCGACTGTACGTACGCCTTCATCCCCTTCATCCACGTAGGTTGCGAGATGGGTTACAGTCCATAGATCTCTGTGTCTCTTCCACGCCATTATCCAATTATCCGTCGTCCAAATCTTTACCATCTACTTAAGGGGAGAGAGAGAGGGGGAATATGCTACCGTTTCCCGATTATCAAGATCATATCTTTGCCAAACCTTTCGCCGAGCAACTTCAGGCTTACCCTAATCAGCTCGTCGCGGATGCGAGCTATTCCTGGTTCGCTTCCCCTCCGCCAATTTTGTGCCCGGATGACCTCCTCCTCTTCCCCTCTGCTTCTTCGCTGGATGCTTTTGTGAGCAGTACTACGGCGGCGGCGGCGGCTCCGTTGGTGCTACCGGCGGCGGCGGCGCCGGCAGTGACGTCGACGCGGGGGAGCGAGGAGAAGAGTTCCTCTTGCGTCGGCCGGAGGCTGAGGAGGAAGGACCGGCACAGTAAGATAGTCACGGCGAGGGGGCCGAGGGACCGGCGGATGCGGCTGTCGATCGAGGTGGCGGGAAAGTTCTTCCAGCTGCAGGATATGCTGGGGTTCGACAAGGCCAGCAAGACGGTGCAATGGCTGCTCACGATGTCCGCCTCCGCGATAAGGGACCTCGCCGCCGCGGTCGCCACTTCCGTCGTCCAAAGCCCCTACAGCACCGAATCCTCCACTCTGGCGTGCGAGGATTACCAGTACTCCTCCGCCGGCGCTCACGGTCCCAAGGGCAAGACGACGACGACGACGACGACGACGACGACCAACGACGAGGCGCTCACTGACGACCGCGAAGCGTCCAAGTCAAAGAAGAAGCACAAGACGGAAACCGCCTCCAGGAAGAAGACGGAGTTCCACTCGGCGACCGCGAGGCAGTCGAGGGCGAAGGCGAGGGAGAGAGCGAAAGGGAGGGCGATGGAGAAACAACGGCTCATGTCTTCTTTCTCGGACGCCATGAAGGTCAAGGAGGAGGAAACGAAGTCTGCGCAGGCGATAGAGAGAAGCTGTCATCTGATCACGACGACGGCAGCCGGTGGTCCGGTAGCCATGCCGTTGTACGGAAATAACCAACTGGAGCCCGGAGGAGCGGCAGCAATAATCCTCAAAGCTGCCGGCGTCTTCCAACAGCCAACGTGGGACATGGAAGCCATCTCCTACTCCAGGTAATTCTACTGCCAATTAATTTGTGCAAATTGGTGTAACAATAAATGCAAACCTCCTATCGAGTTCTTCAAACTTTCCCTTAATTGTTCGTTCGTCTTTTGCTTTCATGTTGTGCTCGTGTGCTTTCTGTAATTAATAAACCAATCTTAATTATGATCTTCCTTCTCGATTGAGGCACGTACCTTTTTTATTCTAATATTTTCCCCAGTTAATTTGCATCATCCTAAACCACACTTGATCACTGTGGTGAGTAAAAGCTTTGTGTTAATTTGCGCCTAATGTATGATATCTGACATACTTCTTTTCGAATATTATTAGTGGTTGTCAAGTATGAATTTTAATATCTTTTTTGAATGACAAGAGATCGTGATCATCTATATGCTCTGATTCTCTCTCTATATATAATTAAACTATTTTTTTAAATATTTCTTTATTTTCTTTTGTTTATGACTTTTTAGCATGATCTCCTAAATAATCCAACCTATTTTTCTCATTTTAACATCTCCATTAATTAGATTTTTTTGAATAAAAAAAGATACTAAACTCTAGGGCAATCCTCGTAATCCAACATATTGACTTCAGAATCATTTTCAATCAGCCCATTAGCTTGTAGATGAACTTATTTACACATTTTCGATATCATTTCTATTTCATCAATACTTGTGTTTTATTCATCTTTTACAATATTTATCGTTCATCGTTAAGTTGTGTCTCTTGGTTGATATCTAACAGGATGTAGGCCATAGGCATTTCTTCTAGTTGATAAGATTAATTATGTGAACATTTACAGTTACTTGAAATCACTTGGATGTGAAAAAATGATTAAGAATAGACATTTCTCCTTTTGTAGATTTTTAATAAGAAGAAAAATTTACAAGTGACACTAATTTAATCATTTCTTAAATTATAGAGGAGAAACTTGGTCTCCATATTAATCCTAATGCTCACAAAGATCACTTTAGGAAGAACACTCATTTAAGTAATTTTTTCTCACTAAGTGGAATGCTTTAAGTTGCATTCTTGAGTGTGTCTATGTATATAGATAGATAGCTAGAGAAATACATTGGAAAATACATCACCTAGACATGAATTCACTAAGTCAACTTTACTTCTTCAAATACATCACATAGAGTGACCATATTTTCTTAACTCCAAACTAGGGTAACAATTGAGTTTTGTTTTCTCCATTATGAACCACGGTTTATGTTTCTTCATAATCATCATCATGCCTTAGCTTTTATCCTTTCATAACTAGCTGTGGTTTATGTTTCTCAACTTCTCATTGTGCATTCTTCTTGGTGCTGTATACACATTTTAACTCTAATGAGCTTCTTCTCGTTTGGGTACTCTCAATTTCTTCAACTCATCGACATTTTTCCTCCATCTTCAAAAGCAACTGCAAAATCATCGCCTAAAAAGCTCTTCTCGTTTTTGCCTCAATTCTAGTTATGCTCCTTATCTTTCTAATAGGTGATTTTGAATTTGTCAAAGATGATGGAGATGCTAAATTTGAGAATGGAGTAGTGGATGGTGGTGATTTTTACTCCTAAATAGTTTGCAAAGAATCATTATCTATCAAGAGTAATCTTTGTAACTTTCTTTTCTTTCTCGCAATTTGATCTCCTTAACTCGTGTGTCGTAGAGCTTACTCTACCGGACGAAGATGCATTTTTCAGATCCATCGATCATCATGTTTCCCTCCTAGACACCAAAGCTTTTGAAACGCGAAGAGTGCCACGGCCTGCTCATGCTTAGACCTCCTACTACTCTTCTTCTATTCAGGAACATTATTACTCTCGGCACGCATATTTCTCTCTTTTAGAACTTGTATAGAGCTTTGGGACTTTGCATTGTGGAAGTGTTGAGTCGATATAGTCCTTAGAGGAATTTTGATTGGCCTTGGCCTTGCACTAGCTCACTTTTTGGCTGAAATATGCTTACAAAGTATTCAAGCTAGAGTCGTCTCTTTGTGTTTGTGCTCTCTTGGCATTATTTGAAGCTTACGCGCTAGACACACAAATTTCTTAACACATCATTCATTCTTTGGATTGTATTGAAATTGCATTTTGTTTCTATTACTTCTCCATTTGTTATTCTGATTTTAGAACAACTGTTTCTGTGTCTGAAAATGCATGCTCATTTTCGATCGTATGATTACTAGCTACAACAATTAATTAACATAAATATTAGATATTATTATTTTTGTATTGACAATTGTTTATGAAAGTTGAGTTTCTTTGATACCTTCCTTTTAAAACATGAAACATTAATATGATTTGAGTTTATGTGGCTTGTACCTTTGTGAGTTCGGTTGGTTTCTATCTTAATATGAATTAAGATTAACACTATTTCTCCAAACGTAATTATGAATTGAGATTATCAAAGCTTAAAATATTGATCATTATATGGGATTCTGTCCGAAAACAACAAAGACGGTGGGTTGGGGATATGGTTCCTTGGTTAATCGCGTGAAGATTTTGTTCCATTCTGTAACACAAGGAATGTTAGTGCTGGGCCAGGGAAGGAGTTCTCGGTGTTGACTTTTCAATGTTTAAGTCAGTCATCGGAGTAGTAGAAAGACGGCGGAGCAATGTAACAACAACGAGAGCCGAAGTACAAATAATATGTAACACATATCAAATGGTGTAGCGCAAGCAATTGATGCGGTGATTAACTAACGATCAGTATAATCAATGCTTATGGTTCATACCATGGTTATCTTATGCCTTGGTGTTGTATTATTATTTTTGGGATAGGGTTGAGTTGGCTAGTGTGGGTAAAGTTGTTATATAAAAGTGTGGATTTTAGTAAAATTGATAAAAAAAAAAAAAAAATTCATGCACTGATTAATTATAGTTTTCTGATTTACTTTGTCATAGATAGTTATAGGGCGATCAATAGATAGTTATAGGGTTGATTGCGTGGAATTGTTGGATGATAGATTCTATCTTATGCTACAATTGTTGTATTATTTGTTAAAAAAATATTATTTAAGTAATTATTTTATGTTTTTTTTTATTTATTAGTATGCGTATGAATTGTCACTTAGAGTTCAGCAACAATAGATTTAGTGATTAAACGATATTTTTAAAATAAACCTCTTGCAAATGTTGTCTATTAAGCTCAACATTAATGATATATAGCGTATAAACATTAGAAAACCATTGAGATTCACCAATTATTATTAATCCTATTTTCACAGCATTTCACCAATAAGAAGACGTCGTCTTAGATTTTTCTAATCAGATAGTAACATTTAGGTTCTTTTAGAGGATAGGAAGGGTTGATCTGATTAAATAATTAAATATTCAGGCATGGGTAGATGTGATTAAATTCTATGTATGGGAAAGAAGGAATTTTAATATTCTTTATGTCCTAGGGAAAAAAAACTCGATTATCAATATTATCTCTTTTTTTTTTGTTTCATGAGAAATTCTCACAAACACTCAGTTTTATAATAATTTAATAAATATTTATAATTTTATTGAAATATTTTTTTAAAAAAAAATAAAAGAGAATTATAGGTGATAATAGGATAATGGAAAGGGTATGCATCTCGATTGTTCGATAAATAGGAGGGGGGATGAAAGTTAAATACTTGACGGATATAGAAGTTGGTAAAAGGCGATTGTGTTTGCTCTCAGTGTCTTCGTTAATTCGTCCTATGATCAAAACGAAGAAAGTAAATAACGGTTGGTTATTAGCCCTTGGTGGGTCTAGAAGTTGGTAAAAAATGACTGTGCTCACTCTTAGTGCTCTCGTCAATCTGTTTCAGGGTCAACACGAATAAGGAAAATCACGGGTGGTTATTAGCCTTTAGAATAGTGGGTAGCGTATGAGGGATGTATTTATTTCGGCTATGTCGCAATTTGAATCACAGACCTCAAGTTAGCAGGACTTTATGCACTAGCCACTAGATTCTTTCGAGAGTATTATCCGATGGGTATAGAATAAAATGATAAATCTAGTTAGCATCATTGACTAGTCCTAGAGGGTGACTGGTCTGATTATATGAAAATTTTTTATCGCCCATCAAGATAAATCGGGAAGTGTTCATTGATAATAATCTAGATATTCTATCGTTGCATCATATCTCAAAGAATTACTCGATGGGTATGAATAAAATGAAAAATGAAAAAAAAAAATGATTAATTATGTTGGGTAACGTCGAGTTTGGGGTGACTAGCTTGACCTTATGGAAGTTTTTCATCGGTTATCAGGATAAATCGGGAAGTGCTTGTAGCGGGCAACTCAGGAGTCCAGTATTTTTTAATTGCATGTCTCATTTGGAGAAAAAAGTTACTTACACGATGAGTATAAAGATGAATACGAGGATGAATATAATAATAGATGGAGACTACGGAGGAGTCATTGCCATCCACGTATTGTCATCTATCTTTCTCTCCCACCTTTCTTCCTCCCATGGTAGATCTGAATTGTAACTCTTCAATGTCATCGCCCCGGATTAAAGTTCACTAACACATGACTTTGCTCTTGATTATAATCCCAATAATAATAAAAATTACATAAAATAGGATGGCGGACAGATTTTTTTAAAATTTATTTTTATTGAAAATCTTTACTTTTATAATGGTGGGTAGATAGATTTGATAACTTATGAGAGGTCAATTTCGTTGAATACAATCCCAATTTCATATTGAAAATACATTAAATAAAAATATTATGAGTTTATAAGAGAATATATATATATGAGATTTTTTTAATAGAATTTAAAAATAAATATATGAAAAGTTAGATCGAACCTGAATAAATTCTTTTCATCTTAATAAATTCAACATAGGATTATATCATGAGAAGGTAGTCTAAGGGGGCGTTTGATTTAGGGTAATAGGAGTGGGGAATGGGAATGAGAATCATTGATTCCCATTGTTAATGTTTGGATAATAGGAATACAAATAAGGTAATGAATTCTTGAAATTGGGTAATAACTCATTCCCATGTACCCCTCTTCAATGAGTCATTACCCTATTTTCATCAATCAAAATATTCCCTTATTCCAAAAATACCCTTGACTTAAAACTAAAATTTTCTCCATTAATATCAAATATCAAAATATATTTATTTATTTTTTCTTTCATATCACTTATCTCTCCTTATTCTCTCTCATTATAGTTTCTCTCTCATCATTTTATCACACACTTTCTCTCTCCTTAATCTCTCCTATCACACTCTCTTTCCTCTTTTTTTCTCATTACACTTTCTCTCTCATCATACTTTCTCTCTCCTCAATCTCTTCCATCGCATTCTCTTCCTTCTTTTTTTTCTCATCACACTTTCTCTCTCATCATGCTTTCTCTCTCCTCAATCTCTCCCATCGCACTCTCTTTTTTCTCATCACACTTTCTCTCTCATCACACTTTCTCTCTCATCATACTTTCTCTCTCCTCAATCTCTCTTATCACACTTCCTCCTTTTTTCCTCAACACACTTTCTCTCTCCTCATACTTTCTCTCTCCTCAATCTCTCTTGTCACACTTACTCCTTTTTTCCTCAACACACTTTCTCTCTCATCATACTTTCTCTCTCCTCAATCTCTCCCATCATATTCACTGTTCTCTTTTTCTCTCACCATACTTTCTCTATCTCTCCCATCATATTCACTGTTCTCTTTTTCTCTCACCATACTTTCTCTCTCCTCAATCTCTCTCATGACACACTCTCTTCTCATTTTTTCTCACTATATTTTCTCTCTCTTCATCATCTCCTATCATACTTTCTCTCACATCATATTTTCTCTCATCATGCTCTCTCCAATCACACTCTCTTTTTTCATTTTCTCTCATCACACTTTCTCTCTCTTCATTCTTTCTTATCACATTTTCTCTCTCATAATACTTTCTCTCTCTTCATTCTTTCTTATCACATTTTCTCTCTCATAATACTTTCTCTCTCATCATTCTTTTTCATCATATTTTTCTCTCACATTCATTCTCCCACATCTAATTTTTTCTCTTATTTTCCTTTAAGGGTAAAAAAGGAAACTTTGATTTATTCCGATAGAAGATATACAACTAACCAAACATTGCTTTTAAGAGTGATATTCATGCTGATACCCATTCTCATTCCACAATACAATGATTCTCATTCCGATTCCTATTCCTAGGAAAGAACCAAATGCCCCCTAAGATTTTCATAACTTTTAGCGTGCGGTTTAAAAGTTTGTTTTTTTATCATATCTAATTATTAGACATTTATTAGTGTCCTTACCTAGCGTGTCTCGATCAAGTGGTCCATAGAGATAAGTAGAAACCAAGAATCTTCCTTTGTCTAGGTAGGCAAATCGCAAAATTAGCTCCACTACCAACCAATTTTGGCACTCTAAGGCTGCTCCACCACGTTTCACGTTTTGTAGTGACTGAATGAATGTTCGCCATACGAGTCTGGCAGCATCATAGAATATTACGAGGAATAAAAAAATAGAATTTAAATTTTTTTATGCATGAATTGTATTTTAAATTTGTTCGGAGTGACATGATATAGTGGTCGTTCAGTGTTTGCAAAATCACGATTTTACCAAATCGATTCGGGATCGTACAGGATTATTTTTTACAACGGAATGGAGTGGGGTTGATGGAATCATAGTAGGACCAGAGTAGGATTAGTAAATTAAGATTTCATAAATTTTAATTTGAATTGAATGACATGACATTTAATATATCAAATTAAAATTAATTTAAAAAACTAACTTTGATCATGGGATGAAATTGTCTAATTTTAAATTCAAAAAATGTCATTTAAACTTTTTCAAATGTTTAGAAGATTTTTAGTTTTTTTAATTATAATTTAAATTATTTTTTAGTTAGCCTTTTGTTATTAATATTTCATCATTTCTTTTTTCTAAAACAATAAATTTTTAAATGTCTATTGTCTTATATTATGTGGAATTAATAAGTCTTTTAAAAGATTATTTTCAATCTTAGTATTTAAATCAATGATTTCAATATCTTTCTCTACGTCAATTTTTTTATTAGCCTTTAAACTAAGTAATCTTATGAATAATGGAACATTCTTAGGTTGAAATCGTATTATTATTATTATTATTATTATTATTATTATTATTATTATTATTGTATTAGTAGAACTCTTTTATTTTTATAATATGAAAATATAAATATTATTAAGTATTATTATATTATAATGATAGTTAAATTATTAATTAATTTAAATTTATAAGATGATTTGTAATTTTAGTGTATATATATATATATATATATAGAGAGAGAGAGAGAGAGAGAAATTTGTTATCCCACGTGACGTCACAGTGTGTGACTGTGCGCACCGCGCAGGATAACAACTGTTTTTTCTTCTTTTTTTTAATTTATGAATTAAAAAATAAAATATTTTTTTAAGAGTTTATTTCTAGGGTTCAGGCTTTGGTTATAGTATTAAAGTTATTATTTTTTTTAGATTTTACCTCTAGTGTTTAGGCTTTCCAATTAGGTTATAGTGTTTGGTTTTTAAAAAAAATTAAAATAAAATTAATTTAAGTATTTATTGAGTATTATAATAAGTTGAGGGGATATATTAAGATATTAAATATTTATATAAAGAAATGTTAAATTTTTTAATTGATTTTTTAAATTTAAAATATTAAAAAAATCAAAAAAAAAAAAAAAACTGAGCAATCTCATGCGCGCTTGCACAGTCTCGCACTGTGTGAGCGCGCAGGAGATCACTCCTCTATATATATATATATATATATATATATATATATAATTATTAATCATATATTATAAATTTTTTTAAAATATAAGATAGTATAATTTACGATCCTGACTTTAAATCTTATAATAATAATAATATTATTATTATACATGTTGATGATTTTAAAAACTATGATGATAATACATTTACTAGACTCACAAATATTTAAATCTTAATTATAATGCAATGCAAGTTATTTTTTTCACTTATTTTTGGATTTATCCCGTGGGCGGAGACGGCTAAGTCTTCAAGATTAATCTAATCCCAGATTTGGATTCCTAATTAAAAAAACATAGAGGTACCTCCTTAATTATAATAAAAGGCAATTACGATTATATCAGACGTCCTTCTAGTTCGTTCCCAAGGAAAATAAAATAAAAAATAAAAAGAGATTTTTTAAAATATATATATATATATATATATATATATATATATATATATATATATATATATATATACGTTCGTTAAAAATTAATGCGAATTTTATTATAATAAATCTACCACCTTTAAATAAATTGAGCACCCACGGAGACAAATAATATGTCCATCATTGACGGTGGAATGGCCTGCTACTGCACAGGTCCAATGATCTCCGATCGGACGGCCGACAGGGCCCCTCCCCTAGATTTGTGTGGGATTGTCCTTGGTCCCTGCCCTTAGTTTTTCCCAGAGTAGGCGTCTTCCTCCTCGAGGCGCAGAAGATTGTCCAGGCGGAAAGATGAAACTGGCAGCGCCGCTGAAGGGAGTTCCCCCTGTGTACTACGGAGCGTGGTTGCTCGTCGCTTGCTTCCTTCTCTCCCTGATCTACCTCTCCGCCACCAACTCCGACGCGCTCAGTTTTTCCTTCCGTAAGGGCTCTCAAACTGTTAGTTAGTTCACTCAAATTGCTCGCTCACTGCTTTCTTCATCGTTTTTGAGTTCTCGCGTGCTGATTTCTGCCTCGCAGTGGGTTCTCAGATGTCTTACTCTGTTACGGCTCCTGCGAGTTCTACCGCTAGTAGCAACCAGCAATTTGGTGAGTTTTCTTAATTAAGCTGGAAGATGAGACAAAGGATTCACATTCTTTCCCCTTTTTGTTCTTTTCTTGGAATTGTGGTCTGATTTTGCAGTTCTTAGTTGGTTTACAGTACTTGGCATCTGCTCTGCAGGAACGAGGGAAAAAGAGGGAATTGAGAGATCATCGCCGTGCGATCTGACGTTCAACTATTGCGAAGTGGATGATCGTGCAGTGCTCGATCGGAGCCGAGAGACTGCCGAATCCCTAAACAATAACAATGCATCTACTACTGTGGATCAGTTGCAGAGATCCCCCACGACGAAAGCAGAAATGTCGGATCGATCGCCACTGTGCGATCTTTCCAACTACAGAAGCGACACTTGTGAAATCAAGGGCGACGCCAGAGTAGCCGGCAAGGATTCGCCCTCTGTGGTAGCAGTTCTTCCCGGCGGCTCAAGCGTGCAGTCATGGAAGATCAAGCCGTACGCCAGGAAGTCGGACCCGACGGCGATGCGCAATGTCAGGCAAATCGATGTGCGAGCGGTGGTCGACCATATTGCCGCCGTCCCGCGATGCGACGTGACCCACACGGCGCCCGCCGTCGTCTTCTCCACCGGCGGCTACCTCGGCAACTACTTCCACGATTTCACCGACGTGCTGGTGCCGCTGTTTCAGACCGCCGGGCCGTTCGCCGGCGAAGTCCAGCTCGTCGTCGCCGACTTCAAGTTCTGGTGGGTCGGCAAGTATTTGCCGTACTTCAACAGGATCTCGCGGTACCCGATCATCGATTTCGACAGGGACGAACGCGTCCACTGCTTCCGGCACGTGCTCGTCGGACTGAGAAGCAGCCGGGACTTGATTATAGACCCGGCGAGCTCGCCGGCGAGGTACACCATGCTCGATTTCACCAAGTTCATGAGAGAAGCCTACTCGCTCGACCGAGACCACGCCGGCGGCGCGCGGGGGAGGAGGAACCCGAGGCTCTTAGTGATCTCGAGGGCGAGGACCCGGAAGTTCATGAACGTGGACGAGATCGCGAGGCTAGCAAGGAAGGTGGGGTTCGAGGTGGTGGTGGCGGAGGCCGACTTCGGCGGCGTGGCCAACTTCTCCCGGCTCGTCAACTCCTGCGACGCCATGCTGGGCGTGCACGGCGCGGGGCTCACCAACGCAGTCTTCCTGCCGACGAACGCGGTTCTGATTCAGGTGGTGCCTTTCGGGAAACTGGAGTGGATCGCGGCGAACTACTTCAGGAATCCGGCGAGGGAGATGAGGCTGCGGTACCTGGAGTACACGATCGGAGCCGAGGAGAGCACGCTGACGGAGCTGTACTCGAGGGACGACCCGGTGTTCAGAGATCCGGAGTCGATACACAAGCTGGGATGGTTCACCATGGGCGCGATCTATCTGGACAAGCAGAACGTGAGGCTGGATTTGAGGCGGTTCAGGCCGGTTTTGTCGAGGGCTCTGAAGCTTCTCAGGAATTAGGGAAATTAGGGTAAAGGAAACGAAATCCACCACCACCAAACAACGAATGTATCTCATCAAATCATAGCTGTTATCTACAAAACCGTAGCTACTACTAATATAACAATTACAATTTCGTAGTTGGTATATTATATTTCCGATTCAGGATTGAAATGGAAAATATAGACGGAAAATGAATGACAGTTGAGTAAGAATAGATTGCCGGTGGAATTAATCAAACCTCAGCATAATAACCCTAACTCGCTAATAGCACTCAAAATCATTCTGACTGACAACTTTGTGATCCTACAAAGTAATGGTATTTGGACCTTGCTTTATGTTTAAAGTATTAAATGTGCCAACATATTAGATTGTTTGGAAACAAGAGGACCTGACAGTAATACTTGAAAAGCACAAAATTAATAGGCACTCAGCATAAGCCATGTTTACCAATTACCATAACACTCGTTTGAGCTCCCTGCCCTTAGTTCGGATCCTCTGTTCCAATTTTTCTCTGTCCCCGTGTTTCACTGTCGATCGGACGGATCAGATTACATCTCAATGCATCATGACATCTTTAAAGTGTGCAGTATTCTCGTGATGTGCAAGGCATCCTTGAGATGTAATCTGATCCGTCCGATCGGCAGTGGGACACGAGGACAGAGAAAAATAGAGGCAAAGGATCCGAACTGCCCTGCCCTGCCCCCTGTCCATGTAGGCATCCAAGGGCATTCTGGAGCTTTGGCGATGCAGAGGTGCTGCTCATGGAAAACAAAGATGGAAGTTATGAAAAAGGGATTTCAACCTAGCTACAAATAAATATATAAGTGAGCATTATTAATGCAGATTGCCTGGCCACAAACTGGCTGTTCTAACACAGGAGGCACAAGTGAGTTGGAACTCAATATACAAGAACTAAATTACATGTTTTGTCCATCTAATCCATCTTATCCAAGTTCCCACCTGTTCTCCAAGACCTCTAGAGTCCAAGAATTTGGATGCCTGTGAAGTTATCCCAATGAAAAATGAAAGTGCATATGACCGACTTTCTATGATGCTAAGGTGTATGCTCCTCAACAATTGGGGAGAAGCTAAAAAAAAATAGACTTGGCAAACTCTGCCATGGCAGGTCTTGTTCCCTATGCAGACACTTCTGTGGCATTGCTTCTTGTTCAAGATGTGTCAGTTTAACTGTAGTGTTGTTGCTTTTTACTTTTTTTGAGCAGCATGGATTTGGGATTGGTGTCCCTTGAACTAGGCAATGGGCCACCACCCTTGAGCCACTCCAAGGCTTCCGATGCAGCATCCTTCTCCGCAAGTTTCTTGCTGTTACAAGGTTGCCCAATAAACTGCATTCCATTGAACTCAACCATCGCTCGGAACCGATCATTCCTTAGTTGCTTTGTCTTGTAAGTAGGGTTCTGGTGCCCAGCTCTGCTGAGCAATGTCTGCAATTGGTTCTTGGAGTTATCACCACCGCCTGAGCTGCTTTCAAGCAGGGACTTTGCTGCCTTTGGTCTCAGCTCCTGTCGACCAACGACAAAACGACCATCACAAGGATCTTCTGCTGCTAGCAATCTAATTGCTGAAAGGAGATCCTCACTGCTCTGTATGTCCATTCTAGGATTGACAAGCTGTTTAAGAAACAGGTGTGAGCAGAAAGTTAAAAGGAGTGCATATTACAAGAACTAAATGTTTCAAAAAAACACCTAATGTGCAGCATCAACCCAAGGACGAGAAGATGGTCATCAAGCTAAACACGAGTATTCTTTCTACTAAACTGCACGCAAAGCTAACAACTAATACTAAAGTGAAAAAATAATCATACTTTGCGTTGAATAAGTTCTTCGAGCTCTCTTTTGAGACTAAGATAAGTTGATTGTAGCTCGGGCTTCATGAAGAATTCCAGGTAACCATCCAACATCTTCACGTGACCATCCTTAAAAATAATAAAAACATAGTAAGCAAAAATAAAGTGGAATGCCAAAAATGCATAAAAAAAATAAATAAATAAACAAAAAATGAAACCAAAGAAGCTCACAAGTCCGCCTCGCAAAATGTTTCCCCCAAAGAGCAGCAGTACAGAATCAGATACACCAGTTGAATCCCGAAGAAACACAGAATTAACCTTAACCTTTTCGTTGAAAACTAGCCATGGATATGGAATCTTTGCCACCTTGCTATTAACTGAATTCTGTGAAAGAAAAATGATGATGTAAACAAAACTATAACTGTAGAGACTACTATTATTATGAGCTTAGAACTTTCATTTGTTGCAATAAAAAAAAAAACTACAGGCATGTATCATGCGGTCAAATGAACAGGTAGAGAGGAAAACTTACAAAGTAAAGCATAACTTGACCATCATCCATTGTCTTCAAAGATATTGACTTTGCCTTGTTCTGTAGAACGTCAAGTTAATCATCATGAATACTCACTTTAATATTTTCATGACATTATAGAAGTTGTACAGTAGAAAATCAAAGAAACAGAAACAAAACCAAATATTTTAAAGAAGAATACTTAATACAATCTAGCTATGTTTGTCTCCACTATTTGAGTTGGCTACATCAATCTTACCCAAATATTGAGCACCATGCTATATAGTTAGTATTCTTAATATAGATCAATTAATTGAATTTTGATTCAATTAACTAAATAGAAGACATTCAACTATAGACTCTATTAATCACTTTTGAACATGTATAAAAATTATGTCCTAGTTATAATTAACTTCCAATTTTTAGGTAATGAAGTTTATTTCTACAATTCAAACTTCATATCTAATCTACTTGTCCTATCACAATAGCATTTGCAAATCATATACAAAAGTCATTTATCTTTAATATGATTACTGAAGTCAACTTGTACAAAGTTAAAATAAGAAGTTAGAGACAATACTATAACAACAATCAAGCCTTATTCCACTAGAGACAATCCTAGATGATAAATCGTCTGTCACACAACTCTAATACTAATAACTATATTAATTAGACATCTTTTACTCCAATAACATAATTGACAACTCTAATACTAATAACTATATTAATTAGACATCTTTTACTCCAATAACATAATTACTAGATATAGCTTTATTCACGAAACCTATAAATAGTTTACACATACCATTGCAGAATTGGTGTGTGTGTGCGCGCATATTGATATCGCTAGTAAAATATATTAAGTATAAGTTGTATTGGATTGTTAGGATTGATTGAACGAAATGGGTCGAAAAAATTTAGAAAAAAATGAAAAATAAAAAAGATAAATAATTTCAAGATGCAAGAAAAAAAATTCAAAAATATTAGGAAATGAACAATATTATGCTTCATTAAAACAGTTACTATATTGCTTTAGGAAGTCAATAAAAATATTGAGTCAGATCTTGTCCCAATAACTAGTCAATTACCTACTCTTTCTACCCCCTATATAAATCTAAAAAAATTAATAGCACAAATAACATTAAACCTGCTTTGATAAATTAATAATATTTTTTCACAAAAATTTAAACTTTCATTTAAGAATTATCCGTATAAGAAAATATATTGTCCATCAATACATTTATTTTATTCTAAAAAGGCAAAAAAAGGACAAATTAAATTATTGCAAAAATAATTAGATGTAGTAAAAATCAATTATGATCATGATTAAATTATTAATTTCAACAAATAATTCATCGTGATTCAATAAAAAAATATTGCACAAAATGTATTCTAAAACTTAAATAACTTGTTATCAATAAAAAAAAAATATACATAATGTGAATGCATGACAAAATAATTAAAATTAGTTCTTTCATGGAAATTTAATAAACATTATCATAAAAAATATTGTTAGAATTAAATATAGCATCAATGCGTGAATCCTAATGGGAAAACTAAGAAACTTCAAACTTATGTAGCAAAAGGTGATTCGCTCGCCTCTAGAGCCCCTGCCAACCTGTCCCTAGACTAGTACGGAGGAGGTAAATTACGGGTAGTGCAAGTGGCCAAGGCATGGGGGAAGGCATGCTCAGACGCACCGAGTTTCGACCCCAAAACCTCATGTGGCAACACTCCATGCCTTAACCACCGGACCGCCCTGAGGGGACCAAGAAACTTCAAACTTAGCTAGATATGATTGAGGAGAAATCAAAATAATCACATTTGGTAGTACATTAAAACAATTGCTAAATATTATTAGTTTTTCATGAAGAGGAGTAGAGGACCAAAAATCCTATGAGACAATAAAATAGATGGGAATCTCTTTGAACATTAAAGAGATTTCAGTATAAATACCAAGGAAATTTCACTCTTCATAAATAAATATCACTTCTCAATTCACTGCAATATATTTTATTGCTCAATTTTTCAGGATATTGAGAAAAACAATCTGATTATTAAACTAATAATACATAGTATAATTAACTGATATATTAATATAAAAGTAATAACCACTCCTTATAAATATACAATTACTTATATTTTAGTAATGTCTAAGAAAGATATGTTTGATATTTTAAAACAAAATATATGATTAATATATTTAATGATATATAACAAATAGTATAATTATAATTATTGATGAAAAATAAAATAAAAGTAAATGATATAATATTTGGCTAAATTGGAAAATTGGATTATTTAATAAAGCAATAAGGAATTTAACTACCATTTAAAAATTGGATTACTATATTAAATTAATAGTTAATATAATTGACAATTGAAAAACAACATCATATTAATAAAAAGTTGGTCTAACTATAATCATTAGACATGTTATTGAAATTAGATTACTAATACTCAAATTAATAACATCAAAAATAAAATGAATTAATCTAATTATACAAACTAAGACAATAATTGAATAATTAAATTAGCTAAAACGAGTCCTAAACTCCTCCAAATTTCATTAGGAATATTATGCAAACTTATTTTTTCCTACCTTCATTTTCTTTGAAGGTTTTTCAACTTCAGACAATCCATCTGTCTGTCTATCTATATCTATCTAACAAATTTATGATTTCTAAGTTTACCAGAAATTTTAGTCTCTAAAACCAAATATTTTTTTATTAGAATTATTAATAATGAGATATGGCAACATTCAAAATCATGCCACCCTCTTTCTTTCTTTCTTTTTCAATTACAAAATCCTCCATATGCTCCCTTGTATTCCTCATAAATTCTCTCTGCATGTTCATTTTAATCTGTCAAGTATAAATTTTTCAGTCACAAAAATACGATGATCTATGTTCTCCCAAAATTCTCATCCGATTTGATCCTTCAATCCTACTTGAGAAGCATACACACTTGATCATCAAATCTCTTTTTCTAAAAAAATCCATCTTACCGCAATAATTTTATTTCCAATTCTATTAGCTATGAAAATCATTTTAGATCTCGCAAAATGCCTATTTATCGAGCCTAGCTTCAACTATATTTTTCCTACAAACATGTTATTTTATGTTCTTTGCATCATTGGATTTACAAAGTCCGGTCATTCTCTTAAAAGTGTTTATATGTTGAAGAGGTTAATCTAATGTTACAATAATAGACCAGCTTCTAGACCCTCATTTTCCCCCAACAGTGTGAATATCCTTGCCTATTTTCCATCATATCTGGGTTCTTATGTGATTGATTGCATCTAGCCAACTTCCTAGGTCACCCTTTGAACATCGACGTACTCAAGTTGTCAAGGTTCCTCGTGTCGCTTAAAGTTTACAATGTGATTATAAGAAATAGGGTTGAGATTCATGCTCAATTATTTACACACTATTACCACTAGTTGTCAAGGCCTAATGTAACTGTTAGCCCTTTTCATTTTTTGTTGAAAAGAATAGTGCAGAAAATTACTGGTTTAAAGTATTGAGAACTTACAACAACAGAACAGACCCCTGGATATAAGCCAGCACATATTACAGCACGGACAAGGCTTTCATCTCGATGCCATTTGTTGCAAGTAATTAAATTATCATCAACAAGACCAGATTCCTTCAGAAGAGGAAGAAACTGCTTTCGAAGAGAATCAATAGCTTTCAAAGTTTGTGCTGAAAGAAAGTTCTTCCAGCAATATTCGTATCCAGACTGCTCTCTTTCTGCATTCTTCCATCCCTCATAAGCTCGAACCAAAGCAAGATGATCACTATAATCACGGGAAGAAAACTGAGATTTTGCAGATTCTGCCAACTGCAATAAAATTTACAAGTCATCACAATCAAAATTTGTCGTGCTGGGAATTTTTGAAATCTGAGAACTCAAACATAGTGAAGGTTACAAGCAAGATATTATATGCAAAAAAGGAATAGGAAATGTTCTTTCCATTTTATCATCCTATATATGGGGCTGGAGTGATCTTTTTGCAACTGGATCTCAATTGAAACCAAATTTTGTACTCCTAAATGAAAATCCTCACATTGCAGGGCCCAGATGATATGTGGATGTTTTGCATGTCATTCCCTTTTTATTTGAAAAGTAATTCATTGCAAGCTAGCTAATGGTAGTTGGGTTAAGCCTTATAAAATACTAAGAACATCAGAAGACAAATGGAAGAAGCTCAGCCAATTATAGCACTAAGATCCAGGATACAAACATTAAGTTAATAATCAGTTAAAAGCACACAAGAAAATCACGTACATCTTTCTTATCAAAGGGGGTCAAAAATGGATCTCTAACACTTAGACCAGCAACAACAGTCAATATAGGATCAAGACAGTTGAACATAGCTCCATAAATAAGCATTTTTCCCAATTTGGGTTCCAACGGAAGCATTGACAAGTGATGTCCTGTAGAAAGAAGTACATGACAGTTCAAGAAAAAAAGATTATTACAACAAAAAGAATGGTTAATAACAGAGCAGATGAACAAATATCACTTGGTACCTAGAATGGTCAATTCTTCCTTCTCATCCAATGCACCAATTACTTTAAGATATTCAATGGCATTTTGAACCTACAATGGAAATAAATTATGCTTCCACGTGGCATTCAAATCACTCAACTACCAAAAAATTACAGGAAGACTGTATGCTAAAGCATGAGAAACAAAATCAACCCCACCAGATGGGATTGTCACCAATAGCAGACCATTTGATTTTCAATGTTTATTTTGGGCCAAGCCCTCAGTTTGAACAGGTATAACTAGACAAACTGTAGTTGAGGGGTGATCACATCCATTATTTCAATGAAAAAAATAGAAATACATATTTGAAAATCAGAGCGCCTAGCTAGCCAAGTCAATTAATTGCTACTGTGACATAAATTAAATGAAAAAAATCCAGAACATACTGAAAGACGTTCTGGTGACTGCAATGCCCTGGATAAGAACTCAGATATGCTTCCAAGACGAAGACTTTTGATTTGCAGGCAAAGAGATTGTAAGGGTGTCCTTAAAAGCTCAGGTAATTGGTAATCAGCAAATGCATCATAGACACATTTTGGATAAAGGTGATAGCACTCCCCAGGCTGTACACGACCAGCTCTCCCTCTTCTCTGTAGAATAATCCATGCAAACATTAATAATTCTCAACATAATCAAATTAAGAGGAATTCAAAAATGATTAAGGGAATCAGGGAGAAAACATTGAAAGAAACAAAATATTAATTAAATTCTTTTGCAATAGTTTGAACTAAAAATTTAAGCAGATCGAAATTGACTCTTACTTGTCTAGCAGCTGCCTTTGAAATCCAGGCTGGAAGCAAACAAGGGGTGTTATTTAGAGCATCATATGAAGTCTCCTTTGCCTTTCCACAATCGACAACAAAAACCACATCATTGATTGTGATACTTGTCTCAGCCATGTTAGTTGCAAGAACTATTTTCCTCACACCATTTTCAGGTTTATCAAATATTAACCTCTGCAAAAGAAGAACAAGAACTGGCTTAGAAAAAATAGACTAAAATTAAATAAGACAAAGTAACAGTAGATAATACCAAAGTATATTAAATAGATTTGAGGAGAAAACAGATTTACTACTCAAACTCATAAGATTTCTGGTTAATTAAAATAATGGTTTCTGGTTAATTAAACATAAGAATTTTGGTTAATTCAAACCATGATTTCTCCTTAATTAAATACAAGAATAGTTAATTATAACCATGAGTTCTCCTTAATTAAACACAAGAATAGTTAATTATAACCATTATTTCTGGAAATTAAACCTAAGATTTCTGGTTAATTAAATGCAAATTTTCTAATTTATCAATTCTAAATTTCTGATTTTAATAGTGGAAAACAATTAAAAGAAAAAAGATGACATCATGAATTTAAAACCAAAAACTCTTGAACCAACACCTAATTGATTAATTATTTTAAATTAAATCTTCTATAATGATTTCTTTACTATCAAAAAAAAAAAATACTTGTACATCTCTCTTACATACTTGGACACTAGTTGCTCCAGTATGCAAGAGTCCAGTTTTGGTAGTTCTATGTTATGTAGTGGCGCTAACTCAGATCTGAGTTGTCAGACGTAGCAACAACAGGGTCACCCCATTGCGAGAATAATAGATCCTCAATCCAAGCACACTAGTGAGAGTGAAGGCCACATTAAGGGAGTGTAAAAGTTTCTTTATCAGAGCTCGCATCTTGGTTTTTTGTGTTTCAATGTCTTTGTAATGACACATAATGATGGCAAAAGGCTAATATGCTCGCCCCCAGCGCCCCCGCCAACCCGTCCCAGGGTCAACACGAAGGAGGTAAATCACGGGCGGCTACTAGCCTTTGGAATAGTGACTAGCACATAAGGGAGGCATTTACCTTGACTTTGTCGAGATTCGAACCCCAGACCTCATGATGGCAACACCTCATGCGCTAGCCACTAGACCCATCCGAGGGGACTGTAATGACACATAATGAGGTTTATGATGTGATGGATCATTATTGTAAGATTTTTAGATTTTTATCCTTCATGCAAATTCTTTGTTATCTATATATCTCTTGATATTAATATTTATTTATAACATTTGACCTTGACTCCTACTTAACAATTGTCCTTATTGCTTTTAACATTTTTTTTCATATTCTAGTGAGTGGTCTAGTGAACCCAACCAAAAAAATAATGTAGTACCTTTATATACAGTTATTGATTTGTTCCTTCAATAGATTTTTTTTAATAGTTGGTGTTGCCATCGTGATATGTTTTGGAAAATTGTAAAAAAATTAGATATTGTGTCAATTAATTGTTCTCCTTTAGGCTGTGGACACCGACATTATTTTAAAGTGGATGACAATTGTTGGAATGCCCTAATGCACATATTAGTGGGTGCATTGGGCTGCAACAGTATAAGCACAATAATTGAATGACAGAGACTTCTAAAAAAGTCAAGATAAAGGCTTAAATGTTCTTTGGTAATGGTAAAAAAATGTCTGTGTCCGTTAGTTCACAGAAAATGCAATTGAAAATTTGAGTACAGTATCAAAAAATTTCCATAAGGTTTTCTAGAAGTAGCCAAAACTTAACATCCCGATTTGACAAAAGCAGTGTAGGTAAATTAAGCAACCTACGAATCTCCATAACAATGTTGTGATATAACAAAAAAAAAAAAGGACAGCCCGGTACACGAAGCTCCAACCATGCGGGGTCCCGGAGAAGGATATATTGTACGCAGCCTTACTCTGATATGTGATGCATAATTATTTTTCTGATATAAAAGAAAGTCTTATAAAGGGCAGTCCGGTGCACAAAGCTCCCGCAAATGTGGGTCCAGGGAAGGGTCTATCGTACACAACCTTAACTTGCTTTGCAAGAGGCTGTTTCTGAGACAGGAACTTTACCATTGCGCCAAGACTCCCCTTCAAAAGAAAGTCTTATCATTTTGTAAAATTTGTCCATGACCACCCTAACAGAACAATGAATCTAATTGTGTGCACAAAATCAATATTTTTCTTGACAGTACTAGTTGTTCAACATGTGCTACACAAAGACAACCCTTGCAACCTCACAAGGATGGAAAAAAAAAACGATCAATTACTAAGGCTGCAATAACCTTTCCAAGCGTCTCAAAAAGTTACCTTCATATAATGCACAAAATATTTTGAATGGATGTTCAAGGAACAAACTAATGTGTTCCCTTAAATAGGTAACATCATTGATCATGTAGTTCATCTAGTCCTGATGGTTCCCACTTTATATCTCTTAAAAATCATTCCAAAGTAGACAAGTAATAAACTAATCCCTCTGACACTCAAATTCTATGATTTGTGTGCTCATCCTGAAGCAGCAACAAGGCTGCTGAGTGCATTAGCAAGTTTGTTCTTCCCAAGATGATGTTTCAAGATCAAAATTGTATTCTTGAAAGAAATAAACCCATCTAGCATGTTTGACACAATATTTCACAATTAGATGAAGTTTTGTACCTTATGATCAAAGTGCAAGACGAACACAATCGGCATCTTAAACCCTCAATGATAGCATAAAACTGTTCATCATAAGTTGAGAAGCATGTTCTAGTCTTGTTGAATTTTTCGCTAAAGAACATAATTAACTCTTCCTTATGGCTTAAGGTGTCTCCCACCCATACATGTACAAGTGGCTTCAAAAGGCTTGTTATGATCTAGGTGACTAAGGACAGAAGACCAGTCATCCTTTCATTGATCTCCAAAAAGATTGTGAAAGCAGAGTATATCCAAAGTGAACTCTCCTTTTCTAATAAAGGTCCTTATGGGATAGTACTAAATTTTTTAATGAAGTGCGCAAAAGAAAAAGAAAAAGAAAAAGAAATAGTGTGTAGTAACATTGAACTTCTTAAATGTAATTGGATTTAGGCCAACCCTTAGTTATCTTAATTTTGTCATCATCAGATCTTGATTAGAAATGTTAAAAGAATTTCTTAACAAAAACATTTTCTTGAAATTGATATAAACTTTTGGTTTTGAAAGACTTAAAGAACACAAATTAAATGCTTCACTTTCTATATATCAAAATATCATCAATCTAGACTACGAATAACTTTCGCATAGAGATCCATACAATTTGTTGTATCACCCTCATGAATATGCATGGAATGTTTGACAGTTTGAAGGGGATGACTAACTATGTACACAACTAATCTTGTGTTTTTTATAAAAACTTTCACGCATCATCAATTTCTGATTTTAGTTTTAGCAAATACCCACTGCACAAGTTAATTTGGATGCCAATTAACCATCCAAATGACTTTGGTTCTCAATTTATGATCCCACAGGATTAAAGAGAATATTTGAGAACCAAGAATATTTATTGTTAGAATAATGAAAATCATATAGGTTTTAAAATAATCTGATTTCAGAAGACTAGGACAAAATAGACTAGATTTAGTAGAGAAGGTAAGAAAAAAATAGAAGTTATTCAAAAACAAGTAGAGCAATGTAGACCATAGATTGATTTATTTATAAAATTTCTATTTGTATTAGCACATGATTCAACAAATTGAAAACATATACACAACTAGGGAACAGCAAGATTAAGTTTCACCTGCTCTGAACTAGCCATTGAGCCATGGCATGCGAGAAGTAGAACCTTTGTAGGATCTCCAAGAAGAGGATTAGCTTGCAACTGATCTTTGAGAGAGTTGATGTCATCCCAACCAGTCATAAACACCAAAACTGCACCAGGCCTTTCATTCCGACAAATATGGCAAAGAACACCTTCTATAAGGTTAAAACCAATGGAATCTGGATTCCAACAAGATAGTGACTCACGAGTCTGTGAACCATACTCCCTGAAATCTGCAGCCACTAAGGCATCCTGAAAAAATGATAACATTATTATTTTTTTATTTAAATTAGAGCTTTAACTTATAAATTATAATGCTATATTTCATACCTCAACAGCAGAAGCAATCTGGCTTTTCCTTTTCCTGAGAGTTTGTTTCTGCATTTTCCACGTTTTATCTTGGCCATAATCATCAATTTGATTGTATGGGGTCAACCTATGGCCAGTCATTTCCAGAACACTCTCCAAAAAATGTGTACGAACTGGATAGGTAAAACCCTGTAAATAAAATTAGAGGACTCGTGGTTCAAGTATTCAATTAATAAACTACAAGAAAAGCAGAATATATGAGTGAAAACAAAAAATGCAAGCGCACATCTGAGCATACATCAAAATGCTGATACTGTAAGGTAAATTTTCGAAGATTAATAAACCAAGATTGATCAACCAAAGTAAGCCAACCAAAATCCCCAATTCAGACAGATTAAATTGATTTTCCAAATCGAAATTGGTCAATCAAGATAATTTTAATCCCATTTTAAGTTTTAGATCCAAATATTGAACCAATGGAGAAATTAAAACTAGAACAGTCAAGCACAATCTACACATATTTATAAAGGAAAATATATAAATGAAAGCAAAAATAGTGATATCTGATCATGCATCACAAAGTTGATACTAAACAACAATGGTTAGAACGTTAACCAATTCAAGGATATGACCCACTAATTTAAGCCAAACAAATCTATAAATAGAACTGATTTAGAGTCTGGGATTCTGGATTATAAGCTCAACAGATTTTAAAATCTACAAACTGCTGGTGCAGGAAGCATCATAATCAAACATATGTTTTGATGTTGTCAAGATTCAAGTTAAGTCTTGTTGTTATACGATGAATTGATTCAGTGTACAGGATGCTCAACTCAAAAAGTCCTAGTATCCCAACTGGATCCGATACTAGACAAGGGAAGTCTCAGTAAATCATGGAACAAAACAGGAAGTCCATATGGGTTAAGTGGACCTGACATCTGGCAAGTGAACTCGGTAGGTTTGGAAAATCCGATATTGAGTCAAGTGGAAGCCCTAGCAACCGATCCGATGCTAAGTGGTAAAGCCCAAACAAGTCTGGAGGGCCCGATGTTTGGTAGGTGAATTGAGGTAAGCTACTGGAGGTAGTGTGGTGAGGTCGTGTCCAGAAGAGACAAATCTTAAGCGCCGATCCAACTAAAAAAATCGACGGAGATTTCTAAGTTGAGATCTTACTATCTTGTTTATTCAATAATATATCTGTCTAACTCTACTTTACATGAGCGCTATTATTATTGTATTTGTGCTCACTCTGTTTTGCAGATAAAACTAAGTTCCGAGTTGACCAAGGTTCAGTCGACCAAATCATAAGATCGGTCGATTAATCAAACAGAAATGGTAGAACTCGTGAACTTGGTAAACAGGCGGATTGATCGACCGATAATGGGGATTAGTCGACCGAACCCAAAAAGAAAGTTCCAGACAATCAGATTGAATCTTTACTGTAATTGTAATTCAGAGGTTCGGTCAACCGATAGGCTTGATCAATTGACCGAACAGCGAAAATCACGGGATCAGCCGATTTGGATCAACGTAAATAAGGAAGGTGCCGGATTCAATTGACTGATAGTAGGATCAGTCAACCGAACGATATTACAGTCGACCAAACATTGCTTATAGAAGAAGCCCTCAAGCACCCAGCCAGCAACAACTCTCTCATCCAATCTAATCTGCTCTTGTTGTGTCCATGCAAGCTTTGACAACTCTGCTCCGAGTTCTCCAACAACTATGCTACATCTCTATTTAATTGTTGTTGGTAACTTTAATATTGTCTTGCACTTATTCTTTGAAGATAGTAGGATTGTTACTATCATCATATCATACTTGTACGATCTTGATTCTTCAGAAGAACTAATATTAGCATTGCCCAACGAAAGCAGTCAAGGATCAAGGGCTTTGGAGTAGGAATCAGCTCTCTGAATCAAGTAAAAATAACCAAGTCTTTAGTTTTACTTTCATTTTATTTCCGCTGCAATTCTTACTCTAATTCAGTCCCCGTCTTGCACGATCCAACACAAACTAACTCAAAAGAGAAACTCAAATCAGAACATAATTTACCACTAACCAAGATCCACAAATTCACTATTATATATTCAAGTATTCAATAGCTTTCAAATGGTAAAAGGTGTTTCGCTCGCCCCCCAGCACGTCAACCCGTCCCTAAGCCAACACGAAAGAGATAAATCACGGATGACTACTAGCCATTAGTATAAGTGGCCAAGGCATGGGGGAGGGCATGCTCAGACGCGCTGAATTTCGACCCCAAGACCT
This sequence comes from Zingiber officinale, assembly GCF_018446385.1. Lineage (NCBI taxonomy): Eukaryota > Viridiplantae > Streptophyta > Magnoliopsida > Zingiberales > Zingiberaceae > Zingiber > Zingiber officinale. The sequence continues at coordinate 102,258,412 of NC_056003.1, forward strand.
CATGTGACAACACCCCATGTCTCAACCATCGCACCGCCCCGAGAGGGTCATTCAATAGCTTTCATGAGAACCATGATTGGCATGTATCAATATCGCAAATATTCCAAAAACCTAAGTATCTGCCGTATCGAATTAGTGGAATTAAAGAGAAAACCCTTAAAAATTGAAAAAAAAAATATTAATAAATAAATTTATTTAATAACTGAAATAACAAAAGGGATCCAAAAAAGTCTTTCAGACTATTAATTAATATTTGAAATATTTCAAAAGATAGCCAATGGTATTGTTTGCTATTTATTTCCTTCTCATATAAATTACCTGTATTCTTGATATCATTTAGAAATATTAAGGATATTACTTGATAATCAATTGATATTGTTACTTTAAATGAGAAATAATCACTAATAATTATAATATTTAACATAATGAATACCCATTTAGATTACTAATTTAGCAGTAAATTATTAATCATCAATAAAAATATTGAGTATTCACTATATAATGAAAATAATTACACTTGTTAATTGACATTAAAATACTAGTAACTATTACTTTATTTGAATCCCCGCATAAAAAATATTAATTTATTTCAACTTTACTAAATTATTGATAAATGAAAAGGTATTAATAACGGGCAATATATCCTAGGAACTATAATTTTAATTAAGTCTACCAATAAATATTTTTTAATTAAAATAATATTTAATATTTTAACATCAAAATATGATAATAAATTAATGATAATTATATTTAATATTTAATAATGAAGGAGAGTCTTGGCACAATAATAAAGTTGTTGTCATGTAAAATCTAGAGGTCACGGTTCGAGTCGCGAAAACACTTACAAAGTGGTAATACTACGTACAATAGATCCTTCCTGAGAAGCCGCATTAGTAGGCACTTCGTGTATCGACCTGCCCTTAATTAAAAAATAGCAGTATTTTTTGAAACAAACACAATTTTTTCCTGATGATAACTAACTATACAATAATTAGGACAAGGCAATATCAGAATCATTAATTAATTGTACCAAACCAGGATATCATATTAAACTGTACAATTACATATTTATTAAAAATAAGTTAATAACTGATATTTTACATTAAGTATAAGTATATAAGTTGAAAATCCTAATATCTTTATGTTTCTTACACCCCCCCCCCCCCCAACATTTTCTCACAACCACAACACATGTCACTCCCCCACCTCATACAATCAGATCTCCTAATGGCCACAGAATCACAAGTCAAACAGAACCAAATACCAACAACGCACAGTTTCACCATCATCACTGCTTCATTTAGTCATCAATGCATTAGGTATCATTCAATTAGCCTGAAATTCTATGACGTCCACTTGAACTTAGGTTTTTGAAGCTTCTAACCCTTGCATTCTTCTTCTCCTTGGTTCACTTGAGATACCCAAGAAAACATATAAAATTGTTAGAACCCCAAGTGGTTGAGCCACGATTGTTTTGATATGTTGCCAAATGAGTTTAAATTAGGTCTTGTTGTTACTTCTGATGTGTGTGTTTAAGTACGTAGAGACTTAAGAGGACACACAAGTATGTGCAGGATCCAATGGAGTACGATGAAAGGTGGTATGGGACACATAAGGGACCGGAAAGGATGAGGAGCATTGGAGACAGCAAAACGTTGGCAAAAGACACAAACAAGCGAAAATGACGGCACGAGAAGGGAGCTGACGTGTTTGGTAAATTTGAGAGATGAGAAAATATGGAAGGGTACTCCAGTGAAGGAGAAGAATGACACAAGGAGTGAGAATCCAAGGGACGATAAGCTGGGAGGAAGTCTATGCAAGGTAAGCTGGTGGGATGAGTTGAGTGACATGTATTCAGGTAGAGGGTAAAGCTCAACCATAGGCAAACTCAAATGTAGTCGACTGAGTTAGAAGGTTTAGGGGATTGGAAAAAGATTTTTGATCGATCGACCTATGCATAGGATAATAGTTATTTGCCTACATGTTATTTATCGAGTTGGATAAGTAGCTCGAACATCGGAATCGAGCGACCGGAAGCCACATGGAAGCTGATGCAGCAGCCCAGATCCGACGTAAGTGAGATTGAGCAATCGGAGTGCGGGATTAGGCGACCGAATCACACATGGCAGAATATCAAAAGCAGTTATTCGAAGCTGACCAAGTTCCAGTTGACATGAACGGTGATCAGGCGACTAAAAGGATGCCACATCAGCAAAAGGATGAGCAAAACTATTTCGAGGATTAGATCGACTTGTCATGTCATTGGTTTCCTGACGACTGAAAAAGCCTTTCAAGTCGATCATACGTACCGCATCAACACTCGATCACAAGTCTATAAAAGGAAGTGAGGAGCTCAGTTGCAAGACACAACACACATCCACGACTCAAGTTTCATTTACATTCAAAGTCTTTAATTCTTTTCTTCTCTTTGTACTCAAACAATTGTATGAGGTTTCTCCACCTCCGGTATGTTATCAAAGAGGAGAAGAATAGTGGACAGAAGCTTCCGTGCACAAGCCTTGAATAGCAACCTATGGATTGTGAACCAAGTGAATATTGGTGTCCATTTCTTTCATGTTTTTATTTTATTTTAATTAATGTGTGTGTCCTTACTGAGTAGTTAGCAATAGAAAAAGAACGCTTAATTTGCAAGTACACTATTCACCTCTCCCCTCTAGCGATCCAGCCACTTCCACAACACGTACAAAAATAAGATCAAACTAAGCCAATTTCAATCCAATTTGCTGATCCAGATGGTGACGTTGGCTAAGTTTGTCAATCCATGTCAGCTCCAACTCCATTAGCATCATCCTAGGTCATCCATCATAATTAGAAGAAGAGAAGGGAAGATGTACGGAGGATATAGATCATTGATTAAGAATCATTTCATCTAGAACACCTCAAAGGAAAAAATCTAAACATGCCAGACAAATAGTTTGGTAACTCTATGGATAGCACGGATTCAGAAGGTGCCAAAAACACACAAATGCACTATACTAATTAGCTACTTAACTATCAATTAATGTTATGGCATAAATCATCTTTGATTATGATCAAACATGCAACAAACCAACCAGTAACTAGACTAGGACCTCAAGCTTTCTAATCAAGCTTTCATAGCTAAAGTTGCATTTCAAAAAGATGGGACCAAATCAATGGAGACAAAACTGAAAAAACAAAAAAGGAATAGGTAAATGAAATAAGAAAGAAGAAAAAAAGAACAATAATAAGTGATAAGTAGAATAAGAAATAGCTCTAACTAAAATCGGTAAGTAGCACTAGAGGTCAGATTTCTAAGAATAAAGACATTCTTCAACAAAATGCTAACTTACAGGGATGTGCAGCATTGGAGAACCGCCAAAGTAGGAAGAGAACAATTCAGCATTCAGAGTCGCACTCATCAAAATTAACCTAAGTTCAGGTCGACGGGGGAGAAGATCTTTTAGAACAATGAGAAGGAAATCTGGTGAATGCAAGCAATAGATAGGTCGTTAAAGATAAACTGCTACTTTCCCCTCAAAACTGGATTTCATGACAGTCTCAACAAACAAAATCACCTTCATTCATTCCACGTTCATGAATTTCATCGACAATAACATGAGTAACACCTTTTAAGTTTCTATCAACTAGCAATCTCCTCAACAAGATTCCTGTTGTGCAAAAAAGTAAGTGAGTATCCCTTCCTTTCATGCCTTCCAGACGAACTTTATATCCAACCTACAAAAAAATGATAAAGATTACTAGTTCTTTCAATATACTTGAATCTGATTCACATATAGAGCATTTGCGACTAAGTGTTCAATGTAAAAGCACTTACAGATTCACCCAATTTATCTCCCCTTTCAGCAGCAACCCTCTCGGAAACAGCCATTGCTGATATTCGTCTAGGCTGAGTACAAATAATACTGCAGGTCGCTCCACGTGCTGCATCTATCTCAGATTCTAAAATATATTGAGGTAGTTGTGTAGTCTTACCACATCCTGTTTCACCTGAAACAACCACCACCTATAGAAGGAAGAAAAATATCATTTGCTGGACTACTAACAAAAACTTGGTGAACAATAGGCAAACGAAAGATGTTCAGACTAACATCAGAAATCTAACAATTAGAAACATCAGGATGTTACCTGTTGAGTGTATTGGAAAAAGATATTAGATATCTTGGTCACACAGGGCCAAACTACTAGAGTGAACAACAGAGAAGTGTGTTGGAAAAAGACATTAGATATTTGGTCATACAAAGCCAAACTACTAGAGTGAACAACAGAATGCATGAAAATGGGGTTCAAGTGTGACTAAATGGTCAAATGTAAAATAAAATTAGACCCAGGTAATTTCAGATGCAGATCTGCTCAAGCACATTGATCAGCACACAGAAGATATCAAGTTCATCTTTGATCATTAACTACTTCACCATGGTGACATGATCTAAGTTCCATTTTGTGCCGTTCAAAACAGGCAAAACATTTCATTCCACCAAACAAGCAGCACCCAGCACATCCAGCACCTTCGTTTCATGAGCACTAAAGTCATGGCGCACAACTTATTTCCGTCTCACAGAACTATCTCACAAACAACTTATTTCCGTCTCACAGAACTATCTCACGAATTCCTCCTACGCACAGAATGAAAAGAGCACATGTGAGCCAACACCTCCTCCTTTGCGACTTATTTCAAATAAGTCTTCCACTTTGTTGCTCCACAACTTTCCTCCTCGGCACAGAATGAAATGAGCATTCATAAGCGGGCACATCCTCCTCCACAGCTTATTTCAGCAGCGTCTTCTACAGTTCGTCGTTCCTCTGCACCGTCGCTCCTCTACACTAGCTCCACACTGAAACCCTAACATGCAAGCTAAGTTCCTCATCTCATACTCTTCTTCCTCTGGCATCGGCCTTCTTCCTCCTCTCTTTTCCCCTTCTCCTCCTTTGGCATACATTCAGCACACCTCTGATATACAGGCACCAACCACGCTGCCTTGATGTCAAGTAGTTAATGAGCAAGAGATGAATTGTACTAAATGAGTTTACAGTATGTCAAAATACACAAGATTAGATGAAACACAACTAAAGTTTCTAAGCAAGGATTTTGAAAAAGCATAAACAAATAGAAATACCAGGAGGTAGGAAATGCCATTTAGTATTTTAATGGATGAACTCCAGAGGCACTCAAGCAGGCCTATGAAACTAGCAGACGAATTCAAACAAAAAATATTGTAATTGCTTAGAGTATTTTAATGGATCAAACATCACACATGACATGTCTTAAACCAAGAAAATTGCAAATGGTTGTTTATTGCAGATGAAGTTCAAGAAATGAAGAAAAATGCTTGTTGATAGTGAAAATCAGTATGATATTTGAAGTAGGAGAAACAGTAGGAACTGTACACAACCTGATTTTGAGATATGGCTGACAACAAAGCTTCCTTTTCTTTATAAGCTGGAAGATTTCTGCGAAATTCAAGCATCTTCACACCTTCTGGAGATTCCTATACAAGAATATAAGATTTGTCAAGGTATGACACTAGCCTGGATGCTACAACACATGAAAAGTTTACCCGAGCAACTAACATCTAAATCTTTAATTGACACAGGGAAATCAGAGGCATGCCAACAATTCTAGTAATTTTCATTTCTACAATTTTCCCTAATTTCTATTGTTTCACCACATCCATTTGATGGGTAAAATTTGGGTTCAAACAATAAGCATTCCATCATTGGCTAAACATGACCAATACTAAAGAAAAAGACCCAGATAAAGTTCAACCACCAAGGTCAATCTATATTACAGAGCAATGCCAAAGGAATCATATAGCAAAGAAGAATACAGGTAGGAAATGAAGGCAAGCTTACACAGTTCAACCAAGGAACAACATATAAAGCAGAGTCTAGATCCCTCAACTAATATCTCAGTAACAACAGGCGCTAGACAAACAAGAGCTTTAGGAGATCATTTTTTCTAGCAAAGCATCAAAGCGGAATAAAGATGTGTAAGTGGACTTTAAATTCTTCAAAATACCTCAGAAACCATGAATGCTAGTGAAGCTAGAGCTTCATGAGATCAATCTTCTCTTGCAGGATCTTTTTTTTGTTCTTTCTACATAACCAACTTCAATCCCACATAAAAAGCAATAAGAATTAATTGTTTATTCCCACATTGATTTTGATTTAATCATCAGATCTTATGTTGGAGCCCTACATGAGTTTTTGTGATTCTTTTTCAATTCAATAATATTTTTGCTTTATTGTCTCTTTGTATGAAAGCAACTTTAATTCAAATTTTGTGGCTGCCAGATTCTTTATTTCACCATGAATTTTCATTTTCATTCAAGTTTTTGTTTATTGATTACAGTACCTAAAACGAAGATTATCAATTGTCTAGCTCTTCCAATATCTTTCTTTCAGAATCAATGTCAAATTTCACGTTATCTAATGTCATCTTCTCTTAACATTTCTCCCCTCTGAGAGTAAATGTTGGAGCACTAATCTCTTTAATGACTGCAACACTTTATCAATCCCTCGATAACACAGTAGGCTACAATTTATAGGTTATGTCAATCTATAGGCTGCACAGTGGTTACAATTTATAGGTGTCATTTTCTCTCTTTCAATATCTTCCTTCGTCTTTCAAGCAGATAACAAAGCTTTAATCAGCCTATTCTCTTTTCAGGCATCTTTAAATCAGAATTTTACTCAATTTTAATGTCGCATGTATGTGACAAGAATAGATATTTATTTTAAAAAAAAAAACTAACATATCTTTTTTTATTTGTGATCAATTTTTCACTTCACTTTTGCTTTTAATCAGATGTTGTGGTTGGAGTTTAAGTAACAAATCAAATCCAAGAAAAAAAAATCTTTGTCAAATTCTGTTCAATATTCCACTTATCTCAACAGCACCAATATTGCATCTTTGCTATGTTTGTTAACTCTTAGTGGTCTAATTTCATATCTATAGACTGTAGTACATTTATTATTTTTTTAAACAAAATGAACATTGATCAACATCTATAAACTAGCTTGAGGGAAAATGGCTGAAATTGTTCACTACAATGGATCATTCAAAAAAAAATATCGATGATATAATTTGATATCTACAATCAACTAGGCATGTTGTGGAAGGATGAATTATGCTAGAGTAAACTACACAAAACGGATCATCACTAAGCTATGCTACATGGATTGACACATATAGACAAATCCACTCATAGATGGCTAGATCTTCTCATTTCCCAAGTAGATAGATGGGAATATGTGCAACTACCAGGTAAATACAGATATCATATGATTCATATCCACATACATAACTAATGTCAAGAGGCTTCTGACAAACAACATTTTTTACAAATTTATGAAGATAAAGCATAAATGATATAAAAATTATGTGAACTAGGAAAATTTAACCTGCCAATTCTGTTGTTGATTACGGAGCTGAAGACTTTTCCTTCTGAGGGTTTTCTCCATCACAATATTTTTAGATGTTTGTATGTCTTGTTGTTCAAAAAGGCTTTCATTGGTAGCAAAACTGTCAGTGCTACTTGTTCTGGAAAATCCAACACTAGGAAAATTTTCAAGATTTTTTCTCTTTCGAATGAGATAATCCCCAAGTAAAGAATCTACTTGTCTATGCAAACCAATAGGAATAGAGACCTAGAAGAATAAGAAGTAGGTTATGTCAGTATACCTATTTCAAAAAAAGACAGAATAAGTGAAATCAATAATGAATTTTGATAAAGAAAAAAACAAACTACCATCCTAGATTTTGAATGTTTCATATACTAATGGATGGACTGTAAGTAGTTGCTCAGAAGTACCTCTCTTTGAGGCCTTTTATCATCAAGGTCTGGTCTATAGTTTGGCAATGGCACCTTACTGAAGACAATGACCTTTGCATACTGTCGACTGAAATAGAAATAATTTTCTTTAAATAAGCACTTCATACTCAAAAGATAGAGAGGATATTTTACTTGGTGAAAATATACTAAATCGGAAGGAATAAGATGGATAAAGCATACCTGCATAAGCCCATTCTATCAGCCACTGTTGCAAGATGCTCAAAGTCACGCCTGTCTTTTCTTTCCCTTGACACTAATTCTTGCTCACTTTCATTTCGGAGAAGCATGCTTAGTTTCCACTTCCATTCATCAACATTTTCCAAAGTTGATGCACCCTGAACATTTCAAAAGCGGAATTCATGAGAGAGAGAGAGAGTATATATTGGAATATAACAGTGAACTAGACAAACACGCTAATAAGATCTACAAAGTCACAGTTGCGGAATAGGAATGTTATTCAAATTTCAGAAGCTATCATAGAGGAAAACCACATTGTGAAAACTAATGTGATTATTTTTGATACCGATATCTCTGTAATGTGTAGAAACTAAAGGAAGGAATATTATTCGAGTCCAGTAATGGACCATGAATTTGAACAGCTGAGTTTGTAATCTGAGCTAGAGCTACGATCAAATAAAAAGGGAAAGAAAGTGACGCAAAGATTGTAATTCCGTTCTCAGCTTCCACTTAACAATTTTCCGAACAAAGATCATTTTTTTCACAATGATTATAGCAGGTCTAACATCAAAGTAGAGTACACTACAGAGCAGACGTACCCTATCAACAAAAAATATAAATACAAACCACCAACCTTGTCAGACGCGGATGATGGCTCCACGTCGCGATCGGACTCGTCGTCAGGGTAATCCTCGTACGCATACCTGGCGTAGTGCGAGCTTTGCTGGTGTAAATAAGGCAGATATCCATCGGCTCCCAAAGCAGCCGACGCAGAGGACGTCGGACTGAGAGCCACTCCCTGCCCAACCCCATCACGCCAATCGTAGTCGACAGACCTCGCAGCGCTGAGGGTCCCGTTCGCCGAGCTGATCATGGACCGAAGCCGTCGCGGGATCGGCGGCACGTAGACCCCGGAGGTGGAGCCGCCGCCGGTCTTCATCGGCGCGAAGGTGGGACCAAGGTTTGAGGTAACCCTAGGTCTAAGGGTAGGATTTGCAGGGTAGAAAGAGCGAAACAGAAGGGTCGGAGCTACAGGCATGGCGAAGCGGCGGCGAAGCTGGCGGCAGCCCCGCAAAACGGTGGCAGAGAGCATCGTAGCTCTCCACCTCTCATCCACCTTCCGCCGGACCTATTCGCTGGCTACCAGAGGGATGAAATCACCGCAAATTGTGAACTTTTTCTTGTTTCTGTTTAATTTTGTCGAAGGGAAGGGAGAGCAAAGCAGGGTATGAGAGGGCCGCCAGGGGTGTCGGGCGGGCGGTCGGGCCGCAGGGCGTGGCCAGTTAGGGTTTTTGTTCGGTTACGGTTTGGGATCCTTCGGGGGAGTGAAAAATCCCCTGAACTCTGAGATGCGCGAAGCATCCGATGGGACTCGACCGATAGAGAGAAGTGGGGTAATCGAGTGATGTCAGATGTACGTAGGATAGACTGATCAGAGTTCCGGAAGCCCCACGTGTCAGTAAAATAGTTGTGAAATATGATGGGTGGTGTCGCAAATGCAACGGGGCTTCCAAATTGGCAAATCGTGCTTAGTTGTATTTTGTTAGCCAATTAATCAAAACAGTAATTAAGATTACTTGTTAATAATTTTTCAAAAAAAAAGTGTAAATAAATAGGACTAATTCTTAAATTTTAAATAATTATTTATTTCGGTTTAATTATTAAGTTTTTATTTGAGATTGTTTGATGGTTTTGAAAAAATTTATTTTATTGATTAATGAGTTTGATATTTTAAGTTTATTTATTTATTTTATTTTATTTTAAAATTTGGTAAGAGTTTTTATTATTTATTTATTTATTAGTTTAACAAAGATTTATTAATGGATATTGTTTATTTAAAGCATTTAAACAATAAAAATTTGATTCTAGCTTTTAAATATAAAAATTATATTTTTAAAAAATATATAATAATAATAATAATAAATAAAATTATTTATAAATTAGCTTGTATTTTAAAAATAAACATAGATATAGAAAATAGTTTTCATTTAATATATTTAAAAACTTTTCAATATTTAATGAAAGTATTAAAGTTATATTTAAGGAATTTAGAAATTCATAATAGTTAAAATATTTAATTTTTAAAGCGCAGACATTTTAAAAATTGACATTGAATTGAATCAGCATAAACTATTTTATAAAATAATTTACGCTCAAATTTTTTCTTTCATCAAAAATGACTTAGGTGTTTAAAAGTTTATAATGGTCAAAATTCTTAAATTTGACTTTTAGTTGACAATTGAAGTAATATTTTAGTAAATTGGACATCTTAAAAAAAATTAACTAAAACTATATGTAATTTAATCATTTAAATTAAATAATAATAATAATAATATACGTTTTCATAATTTCACATACTATTTCATCAAAACATTATAATATGGCGATCCTATTTAAAATGGATAAAAACTAAAATACCAGTAAACTAGCTTTAAAGTTAATTGAAAAAAATCTCAAAACAAGAAAACCTATAAGCTCATGAAAAGAGAAGGAAAAGAAACATTAACAAGTAGACTAAGGGTGTCCAGCGCGATAGTATAGTGAAAAAGTGGAAGATGAATAATGAAGAAAATGAATGTGAAATTTGAGCATAGTAAAAAATAGACGTGTGCAAAGTACTTCTTTAATCTCTCTCATTGTAATCTTTTTATTAATGAGTATCTTGTTTTGGTAAAAAAAAATTATTAAATCATTATATTTTTATTATATTGAGCAATCTCATCATTCATATATTGTATTCATATAATGATACTGTTGCATGTGCCTTTAACATCCCACACGTAGTATTTAATGTTGGTGGATATGTGAACCCAGAGCCTATTGGGCATTCATGACCTAGACCCTTATAGGATGAATCTAATGGAGGCTCAAGGGGCTATTGCAAGCCATGGGGACCAAGCGTAGGGTTGTGGGCGAGCGAATCAAATAATGTGTATGTTCATCTATAAGGGTTTGAAGGGAGTTTGAGTCCCTAAAATCAGAAAAATCTAATTAGAATATGGTGAATATATGGCAATAAGATAAAGGAGTTGGGGGAAGCATGACCCTCATGAATCAAGGGATCTGATTGACATGTGGTAAGAATTACCTGATCGATAGAGCGTCTATGAGATAACTAAGAATGTTTGTTTGGAATGTACATCAAGATTAGACCAATTCAATCAATTGATGGTCTCCCAAGTTCGACAAATGGAACACTAATGAGGAAGCAAAGCCCTTGGGATCGAGATAATTTGCTCGGCTAATTGTTTGGGAACTGAAAAAGATGGAACTAACTATTGGAGTTATACGATTTTGATTGGGTATTGACAGTCATAGTCACATTGACTAGACTAGACTAGACTTGTGTTGGATAATCTGTTGTCGGAGATATTGGGGAATTAACTGAATTGAAATTACACAAAATCAATTATAACTTATCTGTCGAGATGACCTGAGCTGATAATCTCATGCTACCAGCTGGCTTGGTTCTGCTAAGCTTCCGGTGGTCCGAGTGGCGGAGTCGATGCGATGCATAGCAGAATCGGGAGTCGATCGTCAAGTCGGAAAGAGAATTCACCGAGTATGATGTCGAGGCCTGTGCTCAACGCAGTTTTCTTGAAACAGATTCGCCCCACCTCCGGCTATGCTTCAAGGTTCTCTCAGGTCGTTTGTTTCCCAGGATACAACGGCAAAACCACGAACACAACCAATCACTGGTTGTTCGTGGTGAACTGAGAATGCACCTAAATATTATCACGAGTAATTCAGCCGAGCGGATGCACAATTGAGAGAGTTTTGTGGGAGAACACGGGTGGGCAGAGGTTCGCTCTCTGCTCTTCCTCTCGCTTTCTCTTTCACTTATCTTCCGCTCTACTCTTTGCTCAAGATCCAGTCTCCTTATATATGAGCTCTCACCTTACCTGCAATAAATGATCAAATTATGATCATTTAATGTTGAGTTTAATGTCATCATTAATGGGTTTAATGTCTTCATTAATGTCGAGACATTACAAAATCATTATTAATGGGTTTAATGTCGCCAATAATATTGAGACGTTACGAAATCATTATTAATGAGTTTAATGCCGCTATTAATGTCGAGACATTATGGAATCATCATTAATTTCACATTAATGTTTCTATTACACTCTTGAGCATGTAGCAAACAAAGAGATTCAAGTGGCAATATATTGGTTTATTCTTTTGGGCAAATTTTGTCTCGATCGATTCGGCATTCGACATGCGTAGGTCATGCTCGCACACGAGTCAACCTTGGTTTAGTACAATCTGAGCCCTGAATTTCCACCCACCCCTGCGCACTCACGCGTAAGAGAGTCTCTCCCCATGCATATGTTTACAATATCAATGCATGCGCCATAATTTAAACCAACAATAAAGCCAAGAAACTTCTAATGTGGAACTAAACTCATGCACAATAGAGTCTCTTCGTCTCCACCTCTTTATTCCATTCACATTTTCAACAATCTCACACATGAATGGAGAACAGGGTATATGATAGTATTCAACAGTTGAGTCAAATATAGGATAGGTAGATTTTACCCTTTAAACCTTTCCTTGTGAAGATCTATTTGCTTACTGGCTAACAGTAGACGTGATGCCCTTAAACTGTTATGTCGTCTATGTAAGCATTAACATATCTCACCCAAGACTCTCCCTGATACAACACAGTTCTCATGAGTATGTTCGTTCTTGACCATGAACACGTATGGTTCTGTGAAAAGTTCTAAAAATTGTGCCTTAAATTCTTTTCGAAGCGGCCCCACTTTTTCCTCACATAGATGATCTCTCAAGAATATTCCACATTACTCTTCTTGGATCATTAAAGTTGTGTGCTTAACCTCCATACTTCACTGATTTATTGGGTTATCCCCCACAGTGTATCTAGTCAGTGCAGGTTAGTTGTCCCTTTGAACATAGTTCTTGTGATTTTCAGTCAGCATAGGTTATGTTGGATCGAAAGAACTAGAGGGGGAAGGGGGGGGTGAATAGCACTCATGGTTATTTCGTTCGTTTTGGAAAACTCAAAATTATGCAGCGGAATAAAGAAAAGAAATCAACACAATTACTAACAAGTTTCTTTTACTTGGTTCGGAGCCTGTGACGACTCCTACTCCAAGGTCCGCGATCGTTAATCGCTTTCGGTGGGTAATCACTATAAGTCTAGAAAATTACACTTCGAAGTACAATATAAAAACAGTACAGAAAACTTATACCGATAATTTAAGAGTAAAGAATTTGAAGCTTCTGCTCGTCGGTGTGTTACTACAACTTTATCGGATCATCCTTTGAGTAGCACATGGAAGAATGGTTGTGAGTTCTTGTTGTCTTTCTGCTGCTGGTCGAATCAGGCATATATAGCCTGTTGAGGGCGTCCTCAACCTCATTGAGGGTGCCTCCAATCCCCGGGTCAACCGCGTGTGGATAAGCCTTTGCTTCGTCGCTGCTTATCCTCCTAAGGGCGCCTCCAAGCTCATGGAGGTCGCCCTCCACCGAGCGTCCAGGGCGCCTCCAGCTCCATGGAGGGTGCCCTCCACCCAGCGTTCAGGGCATCTTCAAATCCATGGAGGATGTCCTCTGGCCTACTGCGTGGAGGTCTTCAATTAGTGACCTGAGGCGCCTCCAAGCTCCATAGAGGCCGCCTCAAGACTGTTCATCCGAGGCTTTTACTTCTTTTTCACCCCCTACAAGATGGGTTAGTCGAAAATACAAAACATATCCTGCAAGACAGAGTTTAGCATAACAAAATAAGTCAAACATAAGTATTTAACAGTCTTCGGACTGCCCGGTTCTAACTTCGGATTTCCGTCCAAAAACCCTAGGTCGAACCGACGCCTGCTGTTCCCTTACCGGGGAATGTTTCCTCACATACTCCACTCAGGAGAGTATACCTGTTGCCAGATCGGTCCTCCAGACCGACTGGACTTTTGCTCAACCTCTGAGGCTCTAGGACTTTCTATTGGGCGCCCGCTCCACGACTCGTTCAGTCTTCCACCTGGTTCGTAACACTAGGACTTTCCACCAAGAGTCCCCGACTCTAGGACTTTTGCCCGAAGCCCTCGACCCGCCAAAACTTCCTGCCTAGGGTTACCACCCCTAGGACCTAAGGTTATCACCCCCTAGGGTTTTCCCTTTGTCTAACTGCAGCTAGGACTTTTCCTCACCTATAGTTACCACCCCTTAGGACCTAGGGTTACCACCCCCTAGGAGTTTTCCACCTGCCTAACCACAGCTAGGACTTTTGCCTAAGTACACTTAGGGCTTTTTTGCAATCTCATAAAACTTGTTAGATAACAAGACAACCTAACTTTGAACCCTTTGACATAATAAAAATACAAGTTCGACTGTCGGATGCTTCCCACACCAACAATCCCCCCTTTTTGATTATGGCAACACGGTTCAAAGTTAAGTAAAACATAACAATAAAATGAAGGAATTTAAGCATAAGTATTATGAGCATAAATAATAAAAAAAACTTTGTGCTCCCCCTTTTATAAAAATTATGTTTAAATTCTTAACTTTTTTAACTTTGACTTCTCTCTCTCCCTTTAACATAAATAAAAAAAGCATACTAAATAGAGAGAGGGTTGCAAAAATTTATTCTTTTAAACTTTAAGCTCCCTCTGAAGGGTAGCACTCAACGAAATTTAGCTTTGAAAATATTTTTTTTAAAAAAAAACTTAGCAGTAGAGGTTTTTTTTAAAATACTTAGCTATTTAAAAAAAAAACTTAGATAAACGTAAGTTTTGAAACTGTCATAGCCTTTAGAAAGAAAACTTAGCTAAATTTTTAGTTTTGAAAATAGTTAGATTAAAAAATATTTTGATAAATTTAGTACTTAGCTTTCAAAACTTAGCTTTTAAAAAGACTTTAATAAATTTAGTAGTTAGCTTTCAAAATAAAGGTTTTGATAAAAAAACTTAGTTAGAAGTGTTAGATCGATTAAGTGGGATAGAGGGAGGGTGAATATCACGCTCTTTTAAAAAAATTTATTTTTTTATTTCAAAACAATTCGAGTAAGCAGCGAAAAATATAAAGGGACAAGTTCGTTTACTTTGTTCGGAGCCTAGCTCGACTTCTACTCGAAGGTCCGCGATACTTGATCGCACCGATGGACAAATCACTATAGCTCTTCTTTCCGAGATCCTCAGAAAGAAGCAAATCGTACAAATGAATAAGATAGTAACAACCCTACTATCTTGCTTAAGTGAATTACAATGCAAGCTTATATAAAAATATATCGACAAGTAAATGTAGTTGAAGCTTTGGTCGGCACTTCTGAATAGTGAGGCTTGTTGAGCTGATGAAGGCTTGTAGCACGGTTTGCTTGCAGAACAGAACTTGAGTCGATCAGAAAAAGTTGCTGAGCCTCAGACCTCGAGCTCCTTTTATAAGTGTCGTTGTTGTTCGGTCGACCGAACCCGCTCCCCTCCTTCTTGGCTAGAGTCTGACGCTGGCTCGATCTTTTGCATTAATTGATCTTTAATGGTTCGGTCGACCGATCCCGTTGTTCGGTCGATCGAACAGTGACCTTCCGTGTTCGTCGAGATCCGCACTTAATGTTCCATTAATGATTTTATTGTTCGGTCGACCGAACCTCATTTTCGGTCAACCGATCATGTTGTGATAACATGTTTGCGAGCCTGAACTGTTTTGCCAAATTTGCCTGTTCGGTCGATCGAACCTTTTTTCGGTCGACTGATAAAATGCCTTGATCAGTCGGCTGAACCTCCTGTTCAGTTGACTGAACCCTTGGTAAATTGAAGGTTTCTAAGTGCTGGATGCGTGACCACTGATAGAGCCTGATTCTGAGTCAAAAGTTATGACCCTTTGAAGCTCAAGGAGTCATATGATTCTACAACACAAAGTTAGTTCGATATAACAATAGTATTTCTGCAAAACAAAGTTAACACAGTTATAATACATGAGTAGTAATATGCATGAGTATAACAGTTAGGACTGTCTTGATCTCAACTTGGAAACCATCCCGGTTTCTTCAGTTGGATCAACGACCTTAGGTTGTTCCCTTCAAGAACCTGACCTCACTGTCGCTCCTCCAGTTATTTACCTCAACCTACCTGCTAAAACGTTGGGTCCTCCAGACCTATTTAGACTTTACTATCTAGCCGTGATTAGGGCCTTCTCAATTGAGTAAATAGCCTTCACACTTAGCCAAATCATCAGATCATAACAAGACTTAACTTGAACCTTTGACAACATCAAAACTCAGGTTTGATTCTGGTGCACCTTGCACCAACAATCTCCCCCTTTTTGATGTTTGGCAACCAAGGTTCACAGTTAAGTTTAAAATATGTAGAGTTAAGTAAACAAACATTTAACTCTCCCCCTGAGTTTAATAACTCTCCCTTAATTTACTATCTCTCTCCCTTTGACACATATAAAAAATAAGGGTAATACTAACCAACATATTTAAAGTAAACCAAGAGAAAAAATTAAGAATTTGAGTTAGAAAAAATATTTGATTTTTTTTTAAAAAAATCAAGGTTCTCTAAGTATAAGTTAGAAGTTATGTGATTGAAAATAATAGTAATTTTTTTTTTAAAAAAAACTTCATAAAATATTTTCATAAAAACTTAATAGAATTAAGTTAAATTTTTTGAAAATGTTTGTAGAACAACTTAAAAATTTCATGAATAAGTGTAAGTTAAAAAATAAGAAAGTATAAATTTTATGATTTGATAGAAAAATTTTCTAAGGAAAACTTTAGAAAATTTTATAAGAGAAAATAGTGAACTAAGTTTTGAAATTAATCTTTAGATTTTTTTTTAAAAAAAACGTTGGTTCAAAAGTTAGGTTTTGAAAGGCTGAAGCAAAATATTCTAATTAAGAACATTTATACTTTTTCAAAAAAAAAATGTATAATTTTTGAAATATGTTGGAAAGAGAATTTTAAAAATCCATAAGTCTAAAAGAAATATTTAACCAATAAGTTTTGAAAACATGATTTTTTTTTAAAAAAAAATTCTAGGAAAGATTGGTTTTTAAATGATGTTAAGGCTCCTCTTAATTAAATAATCCTAAGGTCCAAGCGAGATATGAAAAATATATGTTAGACCAAAATTTTGGAATAGTTTTTAATTTAATTAATTAATCTCACTATTTCTAAGTTATCAAACTAAATAAACCTATAGTTGTGTGAGATGATTCAAATTATTTTGGTAATTAGGTTAAATTAATACGTAATTAAAGTTTAATTTATGGTTAAAGTTAAAATAAATTAGGTTTGAGATTAAAAATTTATTGATTTATTTAATTTCTAATTTATTGTATAATTAATTTAGAATTAATTAATTAAGGATTACTTTAAAGTTCATAATTAAATTAGGTTTACAAATTTATTAATTAAGAATAATTGATTCATTTATTTATTAGATTAATTGATCAAGTTAGTTAAGTTTAAGTTTAAATTAATTTAAGTTTATTATTATTATTATTATTATTAAATTTATTTATTAATTTATGTTTTAGTTTTTCAAGATTAATTGTTAAAGAAAATTAATTAATTAGTGATTTCAAGTTTAATTAAATGATTAATCATTTAGTTATGAATTTAATTAGAGTTGATTTAGTTTTCCTTTAAGTTCACGATTTTAAGTTTTAATTATAATTTTAAAAATTAAGTTTGAGTTTAATTGAGTGTTAATTTAATTTTAGTTTTAGAATTAAGTTTTAACAAAGTTTTTTTTTTAAAAAAAAATTAATAAAGTTTTAAAAGAAATTTAATTAAGTTTTTAAGAAATTTAATTAAGTTTTAAAATAATTTAATTAAGTTTTTAATAAAGTTTTTAAAAATAATTTTAATTAAGTTTTTCAAAAATAATTTTAATTAAGTTTTTAAAAATAATTTTAATTAAGTTTTTAAAAATAATTTTAATTAAGTTTTAAAAATAATTTTTATTAAGTTTTAAAAATAATTTTTATTAAGTTTTAAAATAATTTTAATAATTTTAATTAAGTTTTAAAAATTATTTTAATTAAGTTTTTAATTAAGTTTTAAAAAATAATTTTAATTAAGTTTTTTAAAAATAATTTTAATTAAGTTTAAAAATAATTTTAATTAAGTTTTAAAATAATTTTAATTAAGTTTTAAAATAATTTTAATTAAGTTTTAAAAATAATTTTAATTAAGTTTTAAAATAATTTTAATTAAGTTTTAAAATAATTTTAATTAAGCTTTAATTAAGTTTTAATTAAGTTTTAATTAAGTTTTAATTAAATTTTAAAAATAATTTTAATTAAGTTTTAAAAAAGTTTTTTAAAAATAATTTTAATTAAGTTTAAAAATAGTTTTAATTAAGTTTTAAAATAATTTTAATTAAGTTTTAAAATAATTTTAATTAAGTTTTAAAAATAATTTTAATTAAGTTTTAAAATAATTTTAATTATGTTAATTTTAATAAGTTTAAAAATAATTTTAATAAAGTTTTAAAAATAAATTAAGTTTTGAAATACTTTTAATTAAGTTTTTAATTGAATATTTTATTTATTTAATTACTTAATTAATTAATTATTTAATTTTGAATTTTCGAAAAAGGTTATTGAACCCAGGTTAGATTCAAATTTAGCTTTGGGTTAATCAAGCAGACGTCCTAAGGATAAGTTTTCAGTTTAGTGGCGAGGTATATGACCTTCTTGTATATCAATGGTGTACCACTTGCTGAATACTTTCCAAAATGTTTCTGCCCAAAAAATTTAATATTAAATTTTGGTCCAACTAGCCCATGTTTGACTGAGGTAGCTTCGGTCAGATCCACTAAGTCTAGTGCATCAGGTAGAATTTCATATTCAGCCTAGACATGCCTTCGACAAAGCTTCCTTGACGTACTATCATCTGAATCCATTCCGATGCTATGTTGTAGAGTTTGGTAAACCTTTTTCATCTAACCATTCTAAGCAGAAAATAAGCCTAATCCTAAGTGTATGAGTTTGGTTAATCAAGTTGGTTGTATTGTTTTTCTACTTGCTCCTCCTGAATCATAGCTTAGATAAGGTCTATCTAAGTAATGAATTTGACTCTCAGGGACTAAGTAGAGGTTTGGTTTAATTGGTTTGGTTAAACATTTTATTGGAACCCATGCTTGGACTTGACTTCTAACATTTTGACTGATTAAAGATAAATATGATTTGTTTGTTTGTTTAGGGTTGTAACCAAGTCCTGATTTGTTGTACATGGCTCGTTGCAACCTAAGTACCATATTTAGACACTTGGATCCCAGTTCGAACCTTTCCAACGTTTTCTTGAGTCGCTCGACTTGACCCTTCAAATCGGAATTCTCTTCCTCAAGTTTTTCAACTTGAGTTGAGGTTCTGACTTGAACTTGGTTAGTCGAATCACTTAAGTTAATTTGTTGCTTAAGGTGGTCTATTTCCTTAAGTAATAGATTACTTTGTTTTTCAGATTTTGACAATTTTTTTAAATAAGCATTTAACTACTTTAAGTAAATTAGACTTGGAATAAATCGTTACCATATTTGGATTTTTGGGTTCGCAGCCTTCCTTGAATTCGATGTCGTTCTCGGACTCGTACTCTTCATCGGACTCGAAGTCGGAGTCTTCAGTCTTTGCCATAAATGCTATATGACTCAAGTGCTTTGGTTCTGATTTTGTTTAGGGCTTAGCTTTCTTGTTTGGCCCTACATACAAAGCTAATCCTTTATTGACTTGACTCAAGTTAGTCTGTTCATGTAATGTTAATTCACAAAATAGTTAATCTAATTTAATAATGGAAAGATCCTTCGCAACTTTATAGGCATCTATAATAGATGCCCATAAGGAGTTTCGAGGGAATGAGTTAAGCATATATCTGATGATATCACGATTCTCAAGTTGATGGCCGATGATATGTAGTCCATTTAGGATGTCCTTAATCCTCATGTGTAGTTGTCTTGCCGACTCACCATCTAGCATTTTAATATTTAGTAATGAATTTAATAGATCACGCTTTATTACCTTTGTATCATTTGTCCCTTCATGTAGTTTAACTAACTTATCCCACAAATCTTTTGCATTGTCGAAGGGGTCGACTCGTTTTAATTCTTCTTTTGATAATCCACATTGTAAAGTGTTGAGTGCCTTTGAATTAATTTGTACTTTCTTCTTTATTTCTTCTATCCATTCCTCTGGATTGTTGACTGGTGATGTGTATCCGCATTGGATAATGAGCCGTTGATCAATGTCTGTTTTGAGAAAAACTTCCATCTTCTTTTTTCAGTATGGGAAATCGCTTCCATCGAATAACGGAGGACGCACGGTCAAATATCCCTTAGATTGTGTCATTTGTTCTTGCACAAAAAATTGAGAAACAAAAAGAATTTCCAAGACTCTTGTCTTGGGATTAGCAGTGCTTGAAAAATAAAAAAATTTCTAAGAAAAAAAATGATGAAAAGAAAAAGTTTTAAAAGATGCTTTGAAAAATGGTTAAGTAATTTCAGAGCTAACGAGGCTCTTATACCAATTGTAGGATCGAAAAGAATTTAGATATCTCCACAATGGTATGATATTGTCCACTTTGAGCCTAAGCCCTCATGATTTTGCTCTTAGGCTCTATCCAAAAGGCCTCATGCCAAATAGAGATATCTTTCTCTTATAAACTCATGATCTTTCCCAAGTGTTTTCAATGTGTGACTATGTTTGCAACCTTGCAACCCTAACAATCTCCCCTCAAACAAAGGACCACAGGCTTCCCACGTCCGATCCTCGACCCACCAGGTCTTCCTGCCTCTTGGTCCACCCGACCTACTAGGACTTCCTGCCTGGTGTCTGGTACTCTTGATCCGAACATAGGAGCCCCCACTTTCTTTGTTCGAGGTCAATATTGTACCCACATGACTCAATCAGATCATAGCTCTTGCGCACAGTCGACGGTTAAACCTTCTGGCAGTCCGGGCTCTGATACCAATTGTTAGATCGATTAAGTGCGATAGAGGGGGGGGTGAATATCACGCTCTTTTAAATTTTTTTTTATTTCAAAACAATTCGAGTAAGCAGCAGAAAATATAAAGGGACAAGTTCGTTTACTTCATTCGGAGCCTAGCTCGACTCCTACTCGAAGGCTCGCGATCCTTGATCGCACCGATGGGCAAATCACTATAGCTCTTCTTTCCGATATCCTCAGAAAGAAGCAGATCATACAAATGAGCAAGATAGTAACAACCCTACTATCTTGCTTAAGTGAATTACAATGCAAGCTTATATAAAAATATACCGACAAGTAAATGCAGTTGAAGCTTTAGTCGGCACTTCCGGATAGTGTGGCTTGCTGAGCTGATGAAGGCTTGTAGCACGGTTTGCTTGCAGAACAGAACTTGAGTCGATCAGAAAAAGTTGCTGAGCCTTAGACCTCGAGCTCCTTTTATAAGTGTCATTATTGTTCGGTCGACCGATCCCTCTGTTCAGTCGACCGAACCCGCTCCCTTCCTTCCTAGCTGGAGTCTGCGCTGGCTAGATCTTTTGCATTAATTGATCTTTAATGGTTCGGTCGACCGATCCCGTTGTTCGGTCGACCGAATAGTGACCTTCCATGTTCGTCGAGATCCGCACTTAATGCTCCATTAATGATTTTATTGTTCGGTCGACTGAACCTCATTTTCGGTCGACCATCATGCTATGATACCATGTTTCCGAGCCTGAACTGTTTTGCCAAATTTGCTTGTTCGGTCGACCGAACCTTTTTTCGGTCGACTGATAAAATGCCTTGATTGGTTGACTGAACCTCCTGTTCAGTCGACTGAACCCTTGGTAAATTGAAGGTTTCTGAGTGCTGGACGCGTGGCCACTGACAGAGCCTGATTCTAAGTTCTGAGTCAAAAATTATGACCCTTTGAAACTCAAGGGGTCATATGATTCTACAATACAATGTTAGCTCGATATAACAATAATATTTCTGCAAAAAAAAGTTAGCACAGTTATAATACATGAGTAGTAATATGCATGAGTATAACAGTTAGGACTGTCTTGATCTCAACTTAGAAACCATCCTGGTTTCTTCAGTTGGATCTGCGACCTTAGGTTGTTCCCTTCAAGAACCCAATCTCATTGTCGCTCCTCTAATTATTTACCTTAACCTACCTGCCAAAACGTTGGGTCCTCCAGACCTGTTTAGACTTTACTGTCTGGCTGTGATTAGGGCTTTCTTGATTGAGTAAATAGCTTGTACACTTAGCCAAATCATCAGATCATAACAAGACTTAACTTGAACCTTTGACAACATCAAAACTCAAGTTTGATTCTGGTGCACCTTGCACCAACAAGAAGTACTCAACTTTAAAAAAGATTTTGATAAAAATTTAGTTTTAAAAATTTTGATAAAAGCTTAACTTTAAAAATATTTTCTTGTAAAAATACTTGAAAATATTTTAGCAAATACTTAGTTTCTGTCAAAGATAATTCATTTTTACAAAAAATTGAACTTTTTTTTAGAAATATTTTGAACTTTTTGAAAAGTTTAACCTTGAAAAACAATGTTTTAAGAAAATAAAGATAAAAATTAATGTCTTAAATTTCTCTGCACTCCTCCTTAATTAATGCCAAAACAAATTTTTAGGATCCTAAATGTCACGCCCCAAAGGAGTCCCTGCCAGACAAAAATCTGACAGCATCTCCCTTGTACCGGTGACAATATGAAGCAATATACATACATAAATGACATAACATATTCAACAACCCACACGGCTGGATATAAACACAACCACGCAGTATAATAAGCTCATACGGCTAAAAGTAAATACACAACTATGCAGTATAATAACAGCCCACGCGACTTAAAGTAAACACACAACTACGCAGTATAATAACAGCCCATACGACTGAAAGTAAACTCAACGGAAAACCATAAAATAATACAAATGTAAACCAACAAAGTCACTAACTAAAATACCTGCAACCACCAGACTAGACTCCAAAATCCACATCGACTTATTGGAAAATAAAATACGCAAAATCAACATACCACCTAATCAACAGTTAAAAACCATTGTCGTAGGCCCTTTAAAACCGTTGTAATTGACAGTGTTGTTAAAAGTGGGGGGCTACGACAATAGTTTTAAACCGTTGTCTTTGAATAAAAAGACAACAATTTTGCAACGGTTTTAAACCGTTGTCTTTGAATGAAAAGATAACGGTTTAAAATCGTTGTTATTTAGAGCATTTTTACTACCAGTTACAACCGTTTTTGGGGCTACGACAACGATTTTTAACCGTTGTCTTTGAGGGTGATAGACAACAATAACGATTTTAAACCATTGTCTTTTAAATTATTATCTTTTAATACCAATATATCATATTTCAATTTAAATATATAATAAAGAATCATAATCAAGAAAGAATATTCCCCACATTAATATCATTCAAAATATTAGTTATACAAGAATTACAATCACAAAAGAAGAAACATATCTCATGTTCAAATAAAATTTATCCCAATACAAATAAACAAATAAATTCCATTTACAACTAATGAACAATAGCCAAAAGATTAGAAACTTGTGATGGTGGTTCATGCCATGTAGAATTGCACTTAATTATTGTCAACCCAAGTCCCATCACGATCTTCAACTTGTAGGATTTCTTAATGGGCCTGAGCACAGACCAATCCAGCATATTTTATCACCTCGAGCTAGTCTGGAGACGCAATAACCTGACAAACCAAATATAATCAAGATAGTAAGGATACATCAAGGCAACTATACATAGAGCAAGAAATGAAGATTGACAAAATTACTTACAACTGCGATAGAAGGGATAGAATCTTCCCTAGGATGAGGATGTGTTACGTCAGCACCAAATATTATAGTTGGTTAGTCGCTAACAAGAGGAATGCGCCTTGACAATGCATCGACAAGAACTGTACCCCTTCATCCAACTTATGAATCAAGCCTTAGTAACACAAAACAGAACAAGAAAAATAGATCCACCTTCCACGTACTCACATTTCCATTGATCTAAAGGCCAACATTGGCAAGTACTGTTTACTTATCCTGAAAACATGCTTTGTCAAACAACATTGTGAAACTAAACCAAGGCCAGTCTCACATATCTGCTTTTGATCACCTATAATAACTATAGCATATAATAATAAAGCGAACAAGGAAAGGGAAAAAAATTAAAGCTAAAAGATTCAACCAATTGATATTTGTCAACAAGCAAAAATATCAAGTTGTGTCGAACAAGATCAAGTGCAAGAAAGACATCATAACATAAAGAGAACCATCATTATCAGGCAATATTATAATGAGCAAATCAAGCTCCTTTCCCTGAGGTTGGAGTATGGTCATTGCATCATAATAGCGTGCTGAAAGCCCTCTTTCAACATGATCAGGCCGAGCAATTAGAGGATGAAGTACAGGATCTAGAGAAAATTCCTATAAAACATCTAGATAAAAATAATGATCTATGTGTCTCTTCTTAAAATAAGATAATTAAGAAGTAAGTTGCATGTAGTAAATCATATAATGTAGTAAAAAGTTGAAGTCATACCTGTAACGACCACCCTTCTTACTATTACTCTCTAAGGGTGACCGTTACTTAACTACTGACTCTACTTAACCGGAATGATCGAAACCACGAAGAGTCTCTACCGAAAAATTTCGGCAGCATCTCCCTTATACCGGTGACCATAAACTGAGATACATATAAAGTATACATCAGCCACAGGCGGCTGTAACATATATCAAACACCCACGCAATTAAATAAGGATCAAACTCATCTCAGCATACAATCTAAAACAAAATAATCTCAAATGACATGGATCTTAAAGTACAATTTCTAATGTTTCTTAATCACTAAAATGCGGAAACTTAAAAATATCCCAAGTCTCTCCCATAGTCCTGGCATCACACACCATCTGCACCACCTTGTCGCCTTCCTTTGCTATATCTTTTCCTTTCCTTTATCTGCAGTAACAGGAAATGCAAACTATAAGCAAAATTGCTTAGTAAGCGCTATCTAACTTATAAAAACTCGGATATGCATGTATACAAGAAGAAATTAGAAATTGTATGCTTTTAAAAGAAAACATATATAGTTGCTCATGTTAAAAGTATTGAAACTAGGAAATAAATCTACTCATGCATATTCATTAGCAAGCACTAAAATCTGCATACTCATGATATATAAGGATAAAACTGAATGCTGGAAGATAAGTCTAATCATGCTCAATAAACTAATCAGGAAACAAATAAAACTAACACTGCATGCTTCGAATTAAAAGAAGCTAAACTTGCTGACTCTAAACATAAGTGAAGCTTGTTTCATTTGTTTCAAAACTTATACTTTAATACTTCAAAATAATAATCAACTTCTCTTGGGCCCAGGCGTAGTACCAAAGCGCGCTCCCTAATAGAGACTGTGGTAGCTAGTCACAAGTCCTACGAGGGTAAAGACCTTGGTCTTACCAGGGCCAAGACCTTGGAATTGGTCACCTGGATTTGTTTAACGACAACCTTGGAAGTCGGGTACTAGCCTTTCTGTAAAATAAAATACTTGTTATCTTTTGATATTCTTATAATAAAATGCCTTGGCATTTCTTTGAGCACTTGGCGTGCTACTGATCCCAATTCTTAAACTTAGGGATCCTATTAAGACCTTGGTCTCTCTTTCTTATAACTACTTATAAACCTCTAAGGATTTAATAGAACTCTTATTTTTTTCACCTACATGCAGATCCTAGAGTTTTTATAGAGCAACATGATTCTTTAAGCATATATCAACAGAATAAATCAGAGGAAAGCAAATCTAACTTCTTTAAGCATGCTACAACAGATATAAATCAAAGGAAAAACTGAATCTGACTTCTTTAAGTATGCTACAACAGAATTAAATAAAGGAAATCACATCTGAATTCCTTAAGCATGCTATGTCAGAATTAAAACAAAGGGAAGCAAATCTAAATTCTTTAAGCATGCTTCAAAATAAGAAATAAAGAATCTACACTGCTAAAGGAGATAAACTGCAATGCTACAAAATGCAAAAATTTGCACTACTACAAAAGGTAAAAATCTGCACTGCTTCAAAATGCAAAAATCTGCACTTAATGGGTCTACACTTCTAAGCTGTTTCCAACAAGGCAAAGCATGAGGAAAAGATAATTACTGCTGCTATCAAAAGTTGATACGTGAACATGATAATATACTAGAACATACCAGGAACCAAAACATAATGCAATGCAGAATAATTCCTTAAACTACTCTTTAATTCCAAGCTATCCTAATGCTGTACAGGAAAGAAATCCGGAAGCAAGACAACAAGGAACACTTACTACTCTTACATTTCAAACCATCCCAATGCTGTACAAAACCGAAGCAAGGAAAACAAAGCCATTAAAATTCACAGAACTCCCAAATTAAAGTTATCCACACCCAATGCATGGCACAAACCCAAATCCGAATAACAAGCTTAAGGAATTGTTCATGCCCTTTTTTTTCCTAACACTAATTTGATTTGCACAGCAAAGTCACAAACCCGAATTACTCAACAATGAGGTGATTTCATATTCATGGCAGCAATCATCTAAAACAATAAAATGTGGAGTAACCTCAATATGAATAACTTTAAACCAGTAATTAAAAGCCTAAATTATATGCCAAATCTATTTAAAACCCCTTCTCATCTTCCTATAAAAACTCACGGCAGCAAGCACAACCAACCATCTGTACAGTATGATCCGAAAGCAGAGAAGACAAGGAAACTCAAGCAAAGCTTCAGGAACAAGGAGAGGAACAAGGAATAAACCTCGGAGCTATCCTACTACAGGTGAGTAGCAACTTACCGAGGTGTTCTTGGACTTACAACCGAAGAGAAGGACTTTCTAGGGTTCGGGTGAGCTTGAGATCTCGGCGATTCCTCTGTGTCCGCGTCCCTTCTTGACGAGAGGAACTCGATGGTGTGAAGACCTCACGGAGAAGGGTGCTCGCCGGTTGCCGGAGACGCTCGAGCTGCTTGCTGCGTTTTCGCCGGAGAAGAGGAACGACGTCGCACGCGAAGAGAAGAAAGGAAAAGGTTTCGGGAGAGAAAACCTAAGCTTCTTTTCTTATAACTAGGGTTTTTATTATCTAACTACTGCTTAAATATTATTCATCCTTTATTTGATCAGTAACGACCGCTTGCACACTTGGTTAGCCGGATTTGCTTAAGACATTGGTTCGGCCAGAGGTCTCGGGTTCGAATCTCAGCTTGGACATTTTTTTGTCGAAACTTCTTTCGTCTAGTAAAAATACCAAACGACCTCCAAAAATTGCATAAAAATACTCTAAAAATTTCTAAAAATCTCTAGAATATATCTAAGGCATTTTTGAATATTTTTAAATTAATTTTGAGACTCGAAATGAGGAAAGTTGAGTTGTTACAATTCCCCATATCTTATAAAAAGTTCATCCTCGAACTTAGAATAACTTTGAATATTTCTGTCTCATACTGTCCTCACGCTCCCAAGTAACTTCCTCGTGCTTCTGGTTCTGCCAGATGACCGTCACTAGTGGCACTTCTTTGTTTCTTAGTCTCTTGACTGCTCTGTCCACTATCTGTGTAGGTTTGCTCTCGTAGCTAAGATCCTCTTGGATTTACACTATCTGAGGCTGAATCACTTGGCTAGGGTCGTGGAGACACTTCTTGAGCATGGAGACATGAAATACGTTATGTATGGCCGACATGTCCTATGGTAAGTCCAGCTTGTAAGCTACCTTCCCAATCCTCTCTGTAATCAGGTAAGGTCCTACATAGCGAGGACTTAATTTGCCCTTCTTGCCAAATCTCATCACTCCCTTCATAGGAGCGACTTTGAGAAAAACTGAATCTCCTACTTGGAATTCAAGTGGCCTACGACGCGTGTCAGCATAACTCTTCTGTCTACTCTGGCAGTCTCAATCCTCTGTCTGATCTTCTGGATAGCCTGAGTGGTCTCATCTATCATCTCAGTCTGAATGCCCAGTTCTACTTCCATTTCTTTTCTTTCACCTGCTTCTTGCCAGCAAATGGGTGATCTGCACTTCCTGCCATACAACGCTTCATACGGTGCCATCTTGATGGTGGCCTGATAGCTATTGTTGTAGGCAAACTCAGCTAAGCATAGATACTTGCACCAACTTCCCTTGAAATCTAGAGCACAAGCTCTGAGCATATCTTCTAAAATCTGATTTACTCGCTCTGTCTGTCCATCAGTCTGAGGATGGAAGGCTGTGCTGAACTTGAGTTTGGTGCCTAGTGCATTCTGAACACACTCCCAAAAGCGAGAGGTGAAGCGCCCATCTCTATCAGACACAATAGATTTTGGAACTCCATGAAGTCTGATCACTTCCATAACATACTGTCACGCCCCAGAGGAGTCCCTGTCCGAAGAAATTTCGGCAGCATCTCCTCTGTACGGCGGACAGTCTGAAACTTTACTACATCACCATATACCTCAGCCACATGCGGCTGGAATAACAACAATAATAAATAAACAACAACACAGATAAACATGCATTTTATATAAATTTCAGCCTCTGGCTGACACAACCACGCAGTTTAATAATAATCAAACTGAACAGTAGTACGATGACTCGAAAATAACCCTACTCAACTACACCCATAAAGCTCAAAATATATTCCTACTCCACTACACTCGTAAAGCTCAAATCCGATAATAAAACCAACTTACCTCTTCTGCCATCTAGGCAGGCATGTAGTAAAAGCAAATCCAAAACCAAATCCATCGACATCACAAAATCCATACAATGTCCATACCATCAAACAGAACAAGTTTAGCATAATCTAAATAAGAAAACCAAAAGTCCAACAATATGCTCGTGGTCTGCAGGGGACTAGCAACTGAAACTCTCTCCTGACAGCATCAACCTGAAATAGCAACGGAGGAGGGTGTGAGTCCAACACTCAGCAGGTACAACTGATATGCAAAATAAGGAATATAACAACTAGCACTAATCATGTGTACAATCTCCTGATACAAGAAAGATAAAATACAACTGAAGAATGCAGGAGAAAAGCTGTACTAACCCGGACCAAGGTGTAAAGGTAACAGGGTCGTCAAACCGAGGGTGTCATAATCCTGTATGCATGTCAATCATATGCATCCATATAAATGCAGCAAGTAAATGCAGCAAACACAAGCAATAAATGCATCATGCATATGATGCCAATGACATGGTCACCCCTGAAGCCAGTCAGCCATCTCACACACAATGGTGAGTCCGAGTGGGTAGGGTTGTGACAACCATGCACTCTGACATCACTGCCCCTGATGAGTAACCGAGTGGACGAGATGCTGTCGGAGTACACTCATACTCCTACCCCAAATCATAAATGGGGGAGCGCAATGCTCTCATCTCCCGGTACATGATGACGGGGAGGAGTCTCTGTCGGCTACCACGCTGCGTCATACTACCCATGAGCGGACCAACGGAGCCAAACAAAGTCCAACTGCCTGCCGGCTACCACGCTGCTACACTAAACCAACGAAGCCAAACAGAGCGGAACTGTCTGCCGGCTACCACGTTGAGTCACCAGACCAACGGAGCCAAACAGCAGAACTGCCACACACCTGTCTGATATACCACGAACCCATGAGTGGTGGTGTGTACAGATACATGTAGCTGGCGATGTGCTCGACAATAATGGAGCAGATAATCGCACAGCATGCAATCATGCAAGATGATGCATGACACTAAACATGGCAATATCATGAACATCATAACAATAACCATATAAATAAATACAAAGTGTGTACCACAGGACAATGTATCAAATGGAAGGTACACCGATCAGATAGGGTATCAAATAAACCCTAGGTCCTGAACATAATGTATAATATGGTTGTGTCACTACCTCTAAAGCATGTATGATCAGGTAAATAATAACATGTAGTGCATAATAAGTAAACAAGCATCATGTAACAGTTCATGTAGTGACCAACCGAAACAAATGAAAAACACAATCATTGCTATATGTTAAACACATTATTATGCATATCAAAAGACATAAGTCAAAGTACCCGCCTTAAATTGTAAAGTCCAATCTGGTCCAAATGCGACGTCGAGATACTCGTCTCGCGTCAAAGTCCTGTGTCACGAATAGAAATACATCTTATTTAGCTATCATTCTTCTAAATAGCTAAATAAAATCTCAAATCCTAAATTAGGGCAAAACCCTAATTAACACATGTACCTAGGTTAACGTTAGTTATTAACCTATCTATCAATCATCGATAACAAAACCCTATTCCTTACCTCACTTCTCACAGCAAGGATGTTGCTGGAAATTATAGCCGAAAATCACAACGGCTGCCGGGGACACCTGCTGTCGTTCCAAACCCAAATGCCTCAAGTTAACATAACGTATGGATCTTAAATCAGAAATACACTAGTACCAATTGACTACCTCATACCAAGATGGTTCGGACCAAAAATTTCCCACAGAGCACAATCTCCCTGGATTCCAATACACTGTTCGAATCAAGAGGAGTGGTGATCACAGATCAGTTTAGGGATTCAACCATAGCATATAATCAAATCCCTATTAACCTAACATCGACCATACTTACCTCCAAGATCCGGTTAGGGCACAACTCTGTGTCTTCTTCGGCACTGTCGAGTAGAAACACAAGTAGGACTCGGCACTGATGGCTCCTGTCCGAAACCAAACCCGAGCAGAGATGAAGTGGTGGTATTGATCCTTTCTTCCGGCGAGCTCTTGTGGCGATCTGTCGACGGCGTCAGTGGCTTCGGCGTCGCAGGAGGGGAGAGGGATCAGGAGGCAGAGGAGGGAAGGCCGGCACTAGGGCACTCCTCGGAGGGGTAGCCGGCGACGGTGCTAGGGCACGAAGGTCGGCTGTGATGGTCGGCTCTGGCAGCACAGAGGGAAGGAGGTGAAGGTGAGGACGACGGTGTCTCGTCGGACTAGAGGAGGGGAGAGGAATCGGTGCCGGCAGTGGCGTCAGAGCTGGCTATGGCACAGAGTCGGTGAGGAAGAAAATGAGAAGAGGAATAAAAGGGAAGGAGAAGAAAACCGCCGGGGCCAGCGGTTAGGGCAAGCCGTCGGGCGCAAGAGAAGAGGCTGCGGCTCGGGTGCGCGAGGGAGAGAAGAAACAGCGAGGAAGAGAGAAAATAAAGAAAAAAGAAAAAGAAAAAGGAAATATAAAAAAATAAACATTTCCTCGCTTAAATGGGTAGCCTAAACATGCTTTTTCTCGGGCCCCGTTTTTATACCCATTAACTCGTCCGTACGAGCTCCGAAAAATTCCCGAAAAATTTCCAAAAATTCTGGAAAATTCCCTTATTAATATTCGCCTATTTTCGGTATTTTACATTCTCCCCCAGTAATAAAAATTTGGTCCCCAAATTTCGTTATCTACCATCAGCAAATATTAACAACAGGTAAAGCGTATAAATGCTGAACGGTAAATAAATCACATACCTCAAGTAAAAAGATGGGGATATCGAGCTCGGATAGTATCCTCGAGCTCCCAAGTAGCCTCCTCATCTGAATGATGCTGCCATCCGACTTTAACCAGCCGGATAGTCTTGTTCCACAATTGACGCTCTTTCCGGTCCAGAATCCGTACCGGAATCTCCTCATAGGTGACGTCAGGCTGAACTGGAACTAAGACATCTGTCAGCACATGCGTCGGGTCAGGTACGTATCTCCTAAGCATAGATACGTGGAATACATCGTGGACGCCTGCCAGGGACGGTGGTAGTGCTAACCGGTAAGCTACCGCTCCAATCCTCTCCAAGATCTCGAAAGGGCCAATGTATCGCGGAGCTAGCTTACCTCTGAGGCTAAATCTCTTCACCCCTTTCGTGGGTGAAACTCGCAGAAATACATGGTCCCCAACAGAGAACTCTAGTAGTTTGCGTCTCCGATCAGCATAACTCTTCTTACGGTCCTGCGCCTCTGACATCCTCCGTCTGATAGTACGGACCAACTCTGCATCCTGCTGAGCTCTATGAGGTCCCAACATCTAAGCCTCTCCAACCTCATCCCAGAGGACGGGTGTCCGACAAGGCCTACCATACAACGCCTCAAACGATGCCATCTGGATAGCCAAATGAAAGCTGTTGTTGTAGGCGAACTCTACCAATGGCAAGTGGTCCTCCCAACTACCTCCAAAATCCATAACACACGATCTCAGCAGGTCCTCTAAAGTCTGAATGGTCCGCTCTGACTGTCCATCTGTCTGCGGATGGAAAGCTGTACTAAATCAGAGCTGCGTGCCCAAGGTCTGCTGCAGACTTTGCCAGAAACGAGACGTGAACCGGGGGTCTCTATCCGAAATGATAGTCAAAGGAACACCATGTAATCTGATGATCTCTTGGCAATATAGATTTGCCAATCGATCCAGGGAATCAGTCCTCCGGATCGCTAAGAAGTGTGCGGATTTGGTTAATCGATCAACGATTACCCAAATCGCGTTATGGCCTCGTCGTGTCCTCGGCAATCCCACCACAAAGTCCATAGTAATATGTTCCCATTTCCACTCAGGAATATGAATCCGCTGAAGTAATCCGGCAGGTCTCTGGTGCTCAGCCTTCACCTGCTGACAGACAAGACATCTAGCTACAAATTCCGCGATGTCTTTCTTCATACCGTTCCACCAGTAAGAACGCCTCAAATCTCGATACATACGGGTCCCGCCTGGATGGATCGTAAATCGAGAGCGATGCGCCTCCTGAAGAAGCTCCTGTAAGACCGGATGAGACTGAGGTACGCACAATCTGCCTCAGAAGTATATAATTCCCTCCTCGTCTCGTGAAAACTTGGTCTACTGCCCAGAAGCTATCTGACTGCCAATAAACTGCAAATGCTGATCGCTGGCCTGGGCCTCTCGGATCCTCCTCCTGATCGACGACTGAGCAACTATGGTAACAATAATACCCTGCTCTGTCTGTCCCTGCTCCTCAAGGTCTAACTCAGAGAAACCCTGAACTAAGTCTGTAACTGAAACTCGGTGGCAAGCCAAAGTCCATCTGGATTTCCTACTGAGTGCATCAGCAACCACATTAGCTTTCCCCGGATGGTAGCTAATGGTACAATCGTAATCCTTCAGGAACTCCATCCATCTCCTCTGTCGGAGATTAAGCTCCTTCCGAGTAAAAATATATTTGAGACTCTTATGATCAGTGAGAATCTCAAATGTAATACCGTATAAATGATGCCGCCAAAGCTTCAGAGCAAAGATGATGACAGCTAACTCCAGATCATGAACTGGGTAGTTCTTCTCATGCTCCTTCAACTGTCGAGAAGCATAAGAGACTACTCTGCCGTGCTGCATCAGAACAGTGCTCAAACTCTGAAGAGATGCGTTGGTGTAGAGTACAAATCCATCCTCCCCAGAAGGTAAAACCAAAACTGGAGCCGACACTAATCTCCGCTTCAGCTCCTGAAAGCTGGTATCGCAATCCTCGGACCACGTGAACTTCACGCCTTTCCTGGTCAGGCGTGTCAGTGACATAGCTATGCGGGAGAAACCCTCGACGAAAGGTCTGTAATATCCTGCCAGTCTCAAGGACTGCGGATCTCCTGCACTGATTTCAGCTTCTCCCAACGGTAACAACCTCTATCTCCTGTGGAACCACGATATACTCTTACTGGTGACCGTGTGTCCCAAACATCTCATATAAGACAATCCAAATACACACTATTGATATTCACATATAGATGTTCTCGTCGAAACATCTCTAGAACTATGCAAAGACGTATACGTGACTCACCCCAGATCTGAAATAGACCAGATCCGAAATAGACCACAACATCATCAACAAAGACAATGGAAACCGATCCAAACATCCTAGAAATACCAGAAATCATCGAGTCCCTGAAAACATCTAAAGCTCCGCAAGCTCTAATGGAAAAAATCAAGGACTCACAACGTCCGTACTAAAGACATTCCTAACCATAAGATCTCTGACAATAAATCTGAAATCCAATCACCAATAATATAAATCATCAAAGAATAGATCCACCAATGTGAAAATACCACATATGTGGGAGCAACGCTCTACCACAATAAATCCTCACTATGTATATGGGGGCAATACTCCGCTACAAGAAATCCACAATAGGTGGGAGCAACGCTCCACTACAAACAATACATAACATGTGTGGGAGCAACGCTCTACCACAAACAATACATAAGTGCCCAAGGCACCTTAACTATCCGGCTAGAGACTGCACGAGATCTCTCTGTCACAGATCACTGTGAGTAGCCTAGGGTATAACAACCTAGTAAGCAAATCAAATCCATAGTCAACTCTATCATCATCCTAGTGGATCGGTCACCCACTAATAGGAGAATTAGTTGACAGGGTAATACAACCAAAGACATAATGATAAACACTCAACATAGGTAGAATCATCATGAGACTACCAATAATGCACCTAACACACGTGCACACACAACTAGGGTATGATCAACATGATCCTCTAATTAGTACACACCCAACACACTCATAACACAGGTATAAATCAGTGTGATACTTCCAACAAATCATAATCGACACGAGTGTACACACAGAACAAACATAATCAACAAGATACCTCGAATATTACACCGAACACATCTGCACATATCACAACTCAGATTAAATCGATAAGATACCTCCAATAAAACACTCAAACACATGTGCACATTTCACAACATAGATTTAATCGACGAAATACCTCCAATAAACAATCAGACATGTATGCCTAACCAATCGGGTATAATCTACTAGAAATTCACAATAATCATAACTGGATAAGTATACACCCATACGTGAAATTTAAACCGTCTATCAAGAACTCCTACAACACATAATAATCATATGTACACACCTCATAGATATGCAAAAATCAACATACTTAATCCAATCAACCCGACATTCCCTATTTTACCTTCTATGTTATCCAAATCCGACACAATACTCAACCATTTTCATCCAGCCTTGACATTGATGAAAAATTGGTTACATTTAACACTTCAATAAAATTTATATCCTCAATATCTGAAATCATTACTAATCATTCATATGGAGTTATATGATCAAAAAATTTGCCAGGATTCACAAACCAATCCAATAATAATCAACCGGATATCATGTTCCATACATGTATCCATTATAATTGTAATACTTGAAAGAAATCCATGCAAATTTGAAACCATCTTATACTAAACATGGGTTTAGTACATCTTTAGAATACTGCCCAGTTTTCCCGACTCATACACTGTTTAGAGACATTTTGCTTCATGGAAGTTTTAATAAGATTATATATATTTGAGAAGAGAAATGAATTTCTTGTATAAACAAACACAACGGTCAACGTATCCACTTAGCAGACCCAGAAAAATTTTTAACTATGACAACCAAAGGCAGCACAACAAAAATCCTACCAGTTCATTGATCCATAATCCATACAGAACTATCCGAAGGGATCCATCTTTATAGACACCAGAGCAAGTAACAACTTGACCCCCAAATAAATTGTCAAATAACTAAATCAGTTCATGGGTCAATTCAACACTAATTACATCAACTCAAACTAGAAAATGCCAACCCACATAATATCATATGTATAAATGTGTACGACCCAAAAGAAAAAGTCAGAATTCAAGAACATCAAGACACTCTCATTTTTATCCTAAAAAATATCAGCCCACATAATATCAGATGAATAAGTCTCTACTCCCCATGAGAGCAAGTTAGCATTCAAAACATCAAATCATTATTTATCCACATATTCCAATATCAGAGGAAGCAAATATCAATTTTATCATCCTATTAACTAACCACAACTAACCAGATTTATTAAAATCTCATAGGCACACTCAACCGTAAACTCTCTAGCACCCGATTTATAATCTGATCACCAACTATAATCATCAAACCTGTGAATATCATACATGACACTCACTATGTCACCATCAACGACAACCCAAATAATAGATCATCAAAATAGTTATCCACTAATAGATCATCAAAACAAATATCTAGTAATAGATCATCAGACAACCACATAACATTTACTCTCATAAATCATTAGAAATCAACATATCACAATATCTGATCTCACAATATCCCTCAACCTCAAACCATTCTCAACAATGATTAAACATAATAACTCCCCAATGACCAATTTTCATCGTATCGGGTACCCTAATATCCAAAAGATATGAGTTTAAAAACTCTACTGACTAAGTCAACAGGAATATGTAGGTATTATCCATTACCCAACTAACAATAACAGAGGCTGGTACGTGCCTCCATCTCCTACTAGTAGTAACAGAAGCTAAAACTACTGATGGTATGATATGAAAAATCACCAGAGACTATAATCCTTGATCTCTATTAAGGTCAACCATGCTCAATGGCTAACCCATCACATGTAATATGTGTTACAACAACCAGACAGGTACTAAATAAAGAATGCTAATACATGTCATAAACTATAAAATTAAACATCATACCTATATGCCGTCTGGAGATGTTCCATCGCTGTCCAGTCCCCAACTTCTGACCTCAAAATTCCGAACATGAAAATCACCGAAAATCCATATAAATCCGAAACAGAAATCCATAACATATACATAAAGGAAAATCCGTGCAATCCAAAATAACTACCCAGTTTGACTCGCAAACTTGGGCTAACCCAAATATCCAGAACACCAAAAGCAGGTAACATAACCCGCTCTGATACCAATAAATTGGTATCAGTTAAATCTCAAAAATTCGTAACACGAAAAACAACAAGTATCGCCAAACTTGGCGCTCTGATACCAAATAAATTGGTATCAGGTTATCCCAAATATCCAAAATACGAAAACAAAGGATCGTAAAACTTAAGCTCTGATACCACTAAATTGTCACGCCCCAAAGGAGTCCCTGTCCGAAGAAATTTCGGCAGCATCTCCCCTATACGGCGGATAGTCTGAAACTTTACTACATCACCATATACCTCAGCCACATGCGGCTGGAATAACAACAATAATAAATAGACAACAACATAGACAAACACGCATGATCCGGTGGTCAAGGCAGGGGACCCCATTGCAAGAGGTCAACGCCACGTGGAGATCAAAGGGCCAGGGGGTCCACCGGAGGAGGATGAGCCGACCGGACTTGGAAGAAAAGGATAGACCGATCGGCTAACCGAGGAGCATCCAACAGTAAAAGGTGCCCTGACAGGGGTCGGGGTTCCGACGCTCAGTTGAAACAATGTCTAAGAGCCGAGTGGAAGGCACTCGCCCGGAAGTCTCCCCAGCATATCAATGCAAGCGACAGGCGAGACATGAGGGGCGTGCCGCCCGGACGGCGCAGGGGATGAGGGCCGTCCGGACGACGGTCTCCGTCTAGCCGGCCGGACGTAAGTCCCAGCTGGCGGTGGGTAAAGGGGGACAGGAACATCTTCTGACAGCCGTCAAGTCCTATGGCTAGGCCATACTCCAAGTCTGACAACGAGGTGTTCTGTTGTCCCATCGAAGACGTGATTGGACTGTAGCAGTATGGTGTCAGGTAAGCTTTCTGACAGACACATACCGAAGTATGAGCTTCAGACATGTATGTGCCTCGGTGGATGCACAGGAACCCTTCCACCGTTCTATATAACGAGCCTCATACTTTGCCGGAGGTACGCGAAAAAACACCTTTGGAGCTAATTTTTCCACCACTTGCTTACCTGACTTGAGCGTCGGAGGGTCGCCGCCGGGAACCCCTTCCCGGCCTGACTTCTGTGCAGGTTGGCCGGAGCTTCGTGCCTCCAGTCGAAGATCCACGTCAGCAGTCGTAGAGCGCCCCGTGCCCAGCGTCCGTTGATTCAGCATTCGGACAGGATCAACGCAGTTTATATAAATTTCAGCCTCTGGTTGACACAACCATGCAGTTTAATAATAATCAAACTGAACAATAGTACGATGACTCGAAAACAACCCTACTCAACTACACCCATAAAGCTCAAAACATATTCCTACTCCACTACACTCGTAAAGCTCAAATCCGATGATAAAACCAACTTACCTCTTCTGCCATCTAGGTAGGCATGTAGTAAAAGTAAATCCAAAACCAAATCCATCGACATCACAAAATCCATACAATGTCCATACCATCAAACAGAACAAGTTTAGCATAATCTAAATAAGAAAACCAAAAGTCCAACAATATCCTCGTGGTCTGCAGGGGACTAGCAACTGGAACTCTCTCCTGACAGCATCAACCTGAAATAGCAACGGAGGAGGGTGTGAGTCCAACACTCAGTAGGTACAACTGATATGCAAAATAAGGAATATAACAACTAGCACTAATCATGCGTACAGTCTCTTGATACAAGAAAGATAAAATGCAACTGAAGAATGTAGGAGAAAAGCTGTACTAACCCGGACCAAGGTATAAGGGCAACATGGTCGTCAGACCGAGGGTGTCATAATCCTGTATGCATGTCAATCATATGCATCCATATAAATGCAGCAAGTAAATGCAACAGACACAAGCAATAAATGCATCATGCATATGATGCCAATGACATGGCCACCCCTGACGCCAGTCAACCATCTCACACACAATGGTGAGTCTAAGTGGGTAGGGCTGTGACAACCGTGTACTCTGACATCACTGCCCCTGATGAGTGACCGAGTGGACGGGATGCTGTCGGAGTACACTCATACTCCTACCCCAAATCATAAATGGGGGAGCGCAATGCTCTCATCTCCTGGTACACGATGACGGGGAGGAGTCTCTGCCGGCTACCACGCTGCGTCACACTACCCATGAGCGGACCAACGGAGCCAAACAAAGTCCAACTGTCTGCCGGCTACCACGCTGCTACACTAAACCAACGGAGCCAAACAGAGCGGAACTGTCTGCCGGCTACCACGCTGAGTCACCGACCAACGGAGCCAAACTGCAGAACTACCACACACCTGTCTGATATACCACTAACCCATGAGTGGTGGTGTGTACAGATACATGTAGCTGGCGATGTGCTCGACAATAATGGAGCAGATAATCGCACAGCATGCAATCATGCAAGATGATGCATGACACTAAACATGGCAATATCATGAACAACATAACAATAACCATATAAATAAATACAAAGTGTGCACCACAGGATAATGTATCAAATGGAAGGTACATCGATCAGATAGGGTATCAAATAAACCCTAGGTTCTGAACATAATGTATAATATGGTTGTGTCACTACATCTAAAGCATGTATGATCAGGTAAATAATAACATGTAGTGCATAATAAGTAAACAAGCATCATGTAACAGTTCATGTAGTGACCAACCGAAACAAATGAAAAACACAATCATTGCTATATGTTAAACACATTATTATGCATATCAAAAGACATAAGTTAAAGTACCCGCCTTAAATCGTAAAGTCCAATCTGGTCCAAATACGACGTCGAGATACTCGTCTCGCGTCAAAGTCCTGTGTCACGAATAGAAATACATCTTATTTAGCTACCATTCTTCTAAATAGCTAAATAAAATCTCAAATCCTAAATTAGGGCAAAACCCTAATTAACACATGTACCTAGGTTAACGTTAGTTATTAACCTATCTATCAATCATCGATAACAAAACCCTATCCTTACCTCACTTTTCACAGCAAGGATGTTGCTGGAAATTATGGCCGAAAATCACAACGGCTGCCGGGGACACCTGCTGTCGTTCCAAACCCAAATACCTCAAGTTAACATAACGTATGGATCTTAAATCAGAAATACACCAGTACCAATTGACTACCTCATACCAAGATGGTTCGGACCAAAAATTTCCCACAGAGCACAATCTCCCTGGATTCCAATGCACTGTTCGAATCAAGAGGAGTGGTGATCACAGATCAGTTTAGGGATTCAACCATAGAATATAATCAAATCCCTATTAACCTAACACCGACCATACTTACCTCCAAGATCCGGTTAGGGCACAACTCTGTGTCTTCTTCGGCACTGTCGAGCAGAAACACAAGTAGGACTCGGCACTGATGGCTCCTGTCCGAAACCAAACCCGAGCAGAGACGAAGTGGTGGTACTGATCCTTTCTTCCGGCGAGCTCTTGTGGCGATCTGTCGATGGCGTCAGTGGCTTCGGCGTCGCAGGAGGGGAGAGGGATCAGGAGGTAGAGGAGGGAAGGCCGGCGCTAGGGCACTCCTCGGAGGGGTAGTCGGCGACGGTGCTAGGGCACGAAGGTCGGCTGTGATGGTCGGCTCTGGCAGCACAGAGGGAAGGAGGTGAAGGTGAGGACGGCGGTGTCTCGTCGGACCAGAGGAGGGGAGAGGATTCGGTGCCGGCAGTGGCGTCGGAGCTGGCTAGGGCACAGAGTTGGTGAGGAAGAAAATGAGAAGAGGAATAAAAGGGAAGGAGAAGAAAACCGCCGGGGCCAGCGGTTAGGGCAAGCCGTCGGGCGCAAGAGAAGAGGCTGCGGCTCGGGTGCGCGAGGGAGAGAAGAAACGGCGAGGAAGAGAGAAAATAAAGAAAAAAGAAAAAGAAAAAGGAAATATAAAAAAATAAACATTTCCTTGCTTAAATGGGTAGCCTAAACAGGCTTTTTCCCGGGCCCCGTTTTTATCCCCGTCAACTCGTCCGTACGAGCTCCGAAAAATTTCCGAAAAATTCCGGAAAATTCCTTTATTAATATTCGCCTATTTTAGGTATTTTACACATATAATTGTGCCAACTGCTCTATAGAATGAGATACCTTGATGGCTAGGAAATGAGCAGACTTGGTCAATCAGTCCACTATTACCCATATCGCATCATGCCCATTCGTGGTTCTTGGGAGACCTGTTATAAAGTCCATGGATATTTCTTACCACTTCCACTCTTGTATTGGGAGAGGCTGTAGAACTCCTCCTGGTCTCTGGTGTTCTGCTTTGACCCTCTGACATGTCAGGCAGGTACTGACATATTTAGCAACATCTCTTTTGAGTCCAGACCACCAGAACCTCTGTTTCACGTCTTGGTACATTTTGGTAGAACCAGGATGCATGGAGTATGGTGTACTATGAGTTTCTTCTAGAATCTTCTTTCTTAATTCCTCATCATTGGGAACACAAAGGCGGTTTCCTTGATAAAGAACTCCACTGTCTGATACTCGAAATTCTGTATCTTCTTTTTGTATCCCTTGCTTGATCTTCTGGATGTCTGGATCTTCTCTTTGCTTTCTCTGTATATCCTTAAGCAAGGTAGACTCTAAGGTCAATGCAGAGAGTTGTCCATAAATAATTTCCATTCCAAAGTCTGACAACTCCTTCTGCAGTGGTAGGGCTAATGATGACAAATACATCAGGGATGCACTGGATTTTTTGCTTAGTGCATCTGCCACTTTGTTAGCTTTGCCTGGGTGGTAGAGGATTTCACAGTCATAGTCTTTGACCAACTCTAGCCACCTGCGCTGTCTCATATTTAAGTCTTTCTGGGTGAAGAAATACTTTAAACTCTGATAGTCTGTGAAGATTCTGCACTGGACTCCATACAGGTAGTGTCGCCAGAGTTTCAGTGCAAAGACCACAGTTGCCAGCTCAAGATCATGAGTGGGGTAGTTCTTCTCATAATCTTTGAGTTGTCTAGAAGCATAAGCTATAACCTTCCCTTCTTGCATGAGAACAGCTCCGAGACCCATCTTGGAGGCATCACTGTAGATGTCAAAACTCTTGTCACTCTCTGGAATAGTCAGAATAAGAGCACTGGTCAATCTCTTCTTCAATACTTGGAAACTTTGCTCACATTTGTCTGACCATTCAAACTTCTTGTTCTTCCTGGTTAAAGACGTTAGTGGAGAAGCTATCCTGGAAAAATCCTCCACGAATTTCCTGTAGTACCCCGCTAAACCAAGGAAGCTTCTGATCTCCCTGGCATTCTTGGGTCTACTCCAGTTGTTGACCGCTTCTATTTTGGCAGGGTCCACTTGAATACCTTCTTTAGAAATAATGTGACCTAGAAACGCCACCTGCTCTAACCAGAACTCGCACTTTGAGAATTTAGCATAAAGTTGTTTCTGCTGTAGGGTCTACAGGACTATTCTCAAGTGCGTGTCATACTTCTCTGGGGTTCTGGAATAGACTAGAATGTCATCGATGAACACGATGACAAATTTGTCAAGGTATTCTTTGAACACTCTGTTCATCAGGTCTATGAAGACTGCAGGTGCATTAGTCACACCAAAAGACATGACTACAAACTCATAGTGTCCGTATCTGGTCCTGAAAGCTGTTCTGGGTATATCACTTTCCTTCACCTTCAACTGATGATACCCAGAGCGCAGGTCTATCTTGGAGAACACTGTTGCCCCTTTCAATTGATCAAATAAGTCGTCGATTCTGGGTAGTGGGTACTTGTTCTTGATTGTCACCTGATTCAGAGCCCTATAATCTATGCACATCCGCATAGATCCATCCTTCTTCTTGACAAACAACATAGGAGCTCCCCATGGTGAATGACTAGGGCAGATGAAGCCTTTGTCAAGCAGCTCCTGAAGTT
The DNA here is from genome assembly GCF_018446385.1 of Zingiber officinale. NCBI lineage: Eukaryota > Viridiplantae > Streptophyta > Magnoliopsida > Zingiberales > Zingiberaceae > Zingiber > Zingiber officinale. The sequence goes on from NC_056003.1 coordinate 102,300,890, forward strand.
GTTCTTGTAACTCTTTCAGCTCCGCTGGAGACATGCGGTATGGAGCTTTTGAAATTGGACTGGTACCAGGAACCAATTAAATCTCAAACTCCACTTCTCTGCTGGGAGGTAGTCCAGGTAGCTCTTCTGGGAATACCTCTGGATACTCACATACTACCCGAACTTCCTCCTGCTTGGGTCTTTCTTGTTCTTCTGTACTCACAATGAATGCAAGAAAACTAGCACACCCTTTAGCTAACATCTGATGAGCTGTGAGGGAAGAGAGGAATTTCTGGGTCTTCCTCTTCGACACTCCCGTAAACTCAAAGGATGGGAGGGTCTGACTCGTTCTTTCTTTATACTTACTAGCTCTGAGTAGAGACGAGCTAGCCTATTGAACCTTTTGACTGCTTCTTCCATTGTCAGGTCACCTTGTCTGAATTCTATAAACTCCTCATAATGTTTATTGGTAATCCGTCGGCGGAAGAATTCTTCGTAAAAAAACTCTGTCTCGAAGTCAGCCCAGCTCTTCTGGTTGACTGCTCTCTTGCTCTTAACTCTCTCCCACCACATACGGGCATCTCCAGATAAGCAGAAAGAAGCACACTTAACCTTCTCGACCTCTGGCCAGTCAAGAAGCTTCATGGTGCTCTCTAGTGTCTTGAACCAAGCCTGAGCATCCCAGGGCTCAGTCGTGCCTGAGAAACTTTCTGGCTTCAGCTTCAGCCACTGTATTAGGTATGCTTCTTGTCTCCTAGGTGCTGTGACGACTTCCAAGGTGGCTGATGGGACCTCAGTCACCACTGGAGTCTCCACGTTTACCATTAGGGGAGTGGTAGGAACTAACTGTTGATTAGCCATCAGATTGACAATCACTTATTGCTGCTCTGCTACTTGTCTCTGAAGTTGAGCAACAACTTCAGAGAGATTAGGCTCAGTTATTCTGGGCTCTTCGTTCTCTTGAGCTCGGTCCTCAGTACGAGCGGTACGGGGACGCCCTCTTCTTGACATCTCGTCATGCAGAGGGAAAACTTAAAATCATCCCTATGCTTTCTAGACATATATACATATGTAAACAAAAGAAAACAAGAACTTTCATCTTACTTAAGCATATCTAAGCAAATACTCTATACTACAAATAATAAGGAAAGCATAAAAGAAAACTTAAATACTTTCTTACTTGAAGACGGCAAGGATGGTGCTGATGTGTGATGCTGGAGAATGGAACTGCTCTGATACCAACTGTAACGACCGCCCTTCTTACTACTACTCTCTAAGGGTGACCGTTACTTAACTACTGACTCTACTTAACCGGAATGAACGAAACCACGAAGAGTCTCTATCAAAAAATTTCGGCAGCATCTCCCCTGTACCGGTGACCATAAACTGAGATACATATAAAGTATACATCAGCCACAGGCGGCTGGAACATATATCAAACACCCACGCAATTAAATAAGGATCAAACTTATCCCAGCATACAATCTAAAACAAAATAATCTCAAATGACATGGATCTTAAAGTACAATTTCTAATGTTTCTTAATCACTAAAATGCGGAAACTTAAAAACATCCCAAGTCTCTCCCATAGTCCTGACATCACACACCATCTGCACCACCTTGTCGCCTTCCTTTGCTATATCTTTTCCTTTTCTTTATCTGCAGTAACAGGAAATGCAAACTATAAGCAAAATTGCTTAGTAAGCGCTATCTAACTCACAAAAACTCGGATATGCATGTATACAAGAAGAAATTAGAAATTGTATGCTTTTAAAAGAAAACATATATAGTTGCTCATGTTAAAAGTATTGAAACTAGGAAATAAATCTACTCATGCATATTCATTAGCAAGCACTAAAATCTGCATACTCATGATATATAAGGATAAAACTGAATGCTGGAAGATAAGTCTAATCATGCTCAATAAACTAATCAGGAAACAAATAAAACTAACACTGCATGCTTCGAATTAAAAGAAGCTAAACTTGCTGACTCTAAACATAAGTGAAGCTTGTTTCATTTGTTTCAAAACTTATACTTTAATACTTCAAAATAATAATCAACTTCTCTTGGGCCCAGGCGTAGTACCAAAGCGCGCTCCCTAATAGAGACTGTGGTAGCTAGTCACAAGTCCTACGAGGGTAAAGACCTTGGTCTTACCAGGGCCAAGACCTTGGAATTGGTCACTTGGATTTATTTAACGACAACCTTGGAAGTCGGGTACTAGCCTTTCTGTAAAATAAAATACTTGTTATCTTTTGATATTCTTATAATAAAATGCCTTGGCATTTCTTTGAGCACTTGGCGTGCTACTGATCCCAATTCTTAAACTTAGGGATCCTATTAAGACCTTGGTTTCTCTTTCTTATAACTACTTATAAACCTTTAAGGGTTTAATAGAACTCTTATTTTTTTCACCTACATGCAGATCCTAGAGTTTTTATAGAGCAACATGATTCTTTAAGCATATATCAACAGAATAAATCAGAGGAAAGCAAATCTAACTTCTTTAAGCATGCTACAACAAATATAAATCAAAGGAAAAACTGAATCTGACTTCTTTAAGTATGCTACAACAGAATTAAATAAAGGAAACCACATTTGAATTCCTTAAGCATGCTATGTCAGAATTAAAACAAAGGGAAGCAAATCTAAATTCTTTAAGCATGCTTCAAAATAAGAAACAAAGAATCTACACTGCTAAAGGAGATAAACTGCAATGCTAAAAAATGTAAAAATCTGTACTACTACAAAAGGTAAAAATCTGCACTGCTTCAAAATGTAAAAATCTGCACTTAATGGGTCTACACTTCTAAGCTGTTTCCAACAAGGCAAAGCATGAGGAAAAGATAATTACTGCTGCTATCAAAAGTTGATACGTGAACATGATAATATACTAGAACATACTAGGAACCAAAACATAATGCAATGCAGAATAATTCCTTAAACTACTCTTTAATTCCAAGCTATCCTAATGCTGTACAGGAAAGAAATCCGAAAGCAAGACAACAAGGAACACTTACTACTCTTACATTTCAAACCATCCCAATGCTGTACAAAACCGAAGCAAGGAAAACAAAGCCATTAAAATTCACAGAACTCCCAAATTAAAGTTATCCCCACCCAATGCATGGCACAAACCCAAATCCGAATAGCAAGTTTAAGGAATTGTTCATGCCCTTTTTTTTCCTAACACTAATCTGATTTGCACAGCAAAGTCACAAACCCAAATTACTCAACAATGAGGTGATTTCATATTCATATCAGCAATCATCTAAAATAATAAAATGTGGAGTAACCTCAATATGAATAACTTTAAACCAGTAATTAAAAGCCTAAATTATATGCCAAATCCATTTAAAACCCCTTCTCATCTTCCTATAAAAACTCACGACAACAAGCACAACCAACCATCTGTACAGTATGATCCGAAAGCAGAGAAGACAAGGAAACTCAAGCAAAGCTTCGGGAACAAGGAATAAACCTTGGAGCTATCCTACTGCAGGTGAGTAGCAACTTACCGAGGTGTTCTTGGACTTACAACCGAAGAGAAGGACTTTCTAGGGTTCGGGTGAGCTTGAGATCTCGGCGATTCCTCTGTGTCTGCGTCCCTTCTTGAAGAGAGGAACTCGATGGTGTGAAGACCTCACGGAGAAGGGTGCTCGCCGGTCGCCGGAGACGCCCGAGCTGCTTGCTGCGTTTTCGCCCGAGAAGAGGAACGGCGTCGCACGCGAAGAGAAGAAGGGAAAAGGTTTCGGGAGAGAAAACCTAAGTTTCTTTTCTTATAACTAGGGTTTTTATTATCTAACTATTGCTTAAATATTATTCATCCTTTATTTGATCAGTAACGACCGCTTGCACACTTGGTCAGCCATATTCGCTTAAGACATTGGTTCGGCCGGAGGTCTCGGGTTCGAATCTCGGCTTGAACATTTTTTTATTGAAACTTCTTTCGTCTAGTAAAAATACCAAACGACCTCCAAAAATTACATAAAAATACTCTAAAAGTTTCTAAAACTCTCTAGAATATTTATAAGGCATTTTTGAATATTTTTAAATTATTTTTGAGACTCGAAATGAGGAAAGTTGGGTTGTTACAATACCATTCTTGATATTTGTCACATCTGAGCAAGCTCATGACAAAATCCCCTAATCAAATTATCTTGCACATTCTTTACAAAATTGATACATGTCCGGCTATTCACTCTCTCACCATTTACCACTTTATACAAAGTTTAGAACAAGATATGAAGTAATAAGATGAGCTTAGATCATCCAAATGGCAATCAATGCTCTTCAACCAGATGACTGGTTGGTCACATTTAAATATAGAATTGCTGCAGCATCTTTGGCGTTTGGTTTGCATACTACACAAAGAGCTGGTCTAAAGTATTGCAGATCACCTTGATGCCTCATCTACAAGGACATGCACATGTCAAGAAGTTGCAAATGCATACAGTTGTCTAAAATTTTCACTGCTTGCACATAGAGATAGACATTAGATGAATAGTGTGACTATCCAAAAAGTAGTAAATTAAATATATCAACTTTTGATGCAGGCAGATTTACGAGAATATTTCATTTCACAGATAGGGAAGATCTGACTTACCCCTTGTTGTCACCTACTTTGCATTAGCATTAAATTCTTTGAACTCTGCAACATGCTGATCCAAGAACAACTAGATTGTTCGCCAATACTGATCACCGCTAGAGTACCATGTATCCATGTGCATGCCATTTGGAAAATCCACAAATCTACAATCTAGTTATTTTCTATAGCTTTAGAGTGCAGCATCTGCATATGCAAAGGGGGAACTAATTCATCTTGCAACCCATATAGAAACAATGCATGGACAAAATTAGTTGGATAAAATTGAGTTAGCTTTAATTTAATTCATTCAGGTTTGGTTAACTACTTTAAACCTAGGTCTATCTTACCCTTTTCTAGATTGTCAATCAATGAACCTTAATAGATTTGTGAGATGGTTAGTTTAATTTTCAATTTAAATTATCATTTAAGGATTGATTTATATTTAAGTTAGACTCAGGTTTTACAGTTAGTCAATTAAATAATTATTTCAATGATTGACTTTCAGGCTGTGGTGAGGCACTAGGCCTTCTTGGGTATGAAATCATCCACCACTTTTAGACAAAGTCTTTCAAAGAAATTGAATATTTTTTTTTTTTGAAACCCCTAGGTCTAACTAGTCAAGTGTGAATCAAGCCTAGGTCCTTATCTAACCATTCTAGATTATACAATTAATAATCATGATTGACATTTATCAATTTAGCATATGCACGATCATGGTAATTTGCATGGATCAACTAAGTCAAGCAATTTATTAGTTAAGTTAACAAATTTAAGTTAACTTTTGAGTTTTAATTTGATTTAGTTTAGATCTAAGTTAATTGAATTTAAGGTTAGATTAGATTTTAGTTTAGGTTAGATTTTATTTAAGTTTAGATTTGATTTAGAGTTAATTTAGTTTAGGTTAGATTTTATTTAAGTTTGTTTTATAATTAAAAGGTACTTGATTATAGCTTGGTTTGTAGGATTTAAATTTTACCTTAGACTTGTAACCCAAGTCTAGATTTTGTGGATTAGTTAAATTATTAACAATCTTTTCTAACTTATATATTTTATCTTTTAAAATATTACTTTGTTTCTCTAATTTTCTGAAAGTTAATTTCTTATGTTTATTAAATAATTTTGAGTTATTCTTATTTAGATTTGAATCAAATTTATTCATTGTATTATTAGAATGCATATTTAATTTTCTAGAGAAATCTATACTAGAGTAAGCGGAATTAGTTGGGGGACAAACATGCGTTGCAAAAATTGGATTTTCATGTAATGTAAATTTACTTACCTTGATTTCTCCCCCTAGATTTTTGGGTCTTTTTTCTGGACATTTACTTTTGCAATGACTCATTCGTTTGCACTTGGAGCATTCAATGTGCTTCTTCCATTTCCGGGTCAATTTCTCCTTCTTCTCCGGTTGTGCCGGCCGAATCTTATGAGTAGGGCACTTGTTTCTATAGTGTCCTCTCTCCCTACACTTAAAACATGTTATGTGAAATTTACAATTTGAATTTACAATTTTACCTTTTAGATCCATGATAGGATTCTCCCCCTTGACTATTGCCATCTCGAATTCGGGCTCAGATTCAACTATCTTTTCTTTGGCCATCAGTGCTATGAAATCGGTCTGATCTGATTCTTCTGAGTCTGGTTCGAAGGTTAACTCTGGAGATTTATACTCTGATTCGAACTCAGGTTTGACTTGATTTTCTGGTTCTGAAGGAATCTCATGAAGCTTGATCACCTTCTCCCAACGCTCCTTAGCATTGTTGAACTTTCCAACTCGATCAAGCTTAAATTTGTTAGTCCGTATAGGAGAGTATATGTTGCTTTTGCATTTGCCTCGAATTTTCTTCTTGTTTCTGCATCCCACTTGTCACAGGCGATGGGTACACCTTCTTCAATGGGGAGAATAAATCCGATCTGGACTATAATCCATATCTCCACTTGAGTTTTCAGTTGGTGCTCCATCTGGTCTTTCTAGTATCCAAAATTTTCACTAAGCAAGAGTGGTAGGCATGCAGTGCTTTCCTCATCTTGGTAGGGCATTAAAAAGGAATCTCACACACAAAGAAAAACAAAAACAAATGTTCCAAGACTTGGTCTTGGATTAATAGTGCGGGAGAAAGATAAAAATAATAATTTACTAATTTTGAGAAAAAATAATAAAATATTTTAAAAAATATTATTTCAAACTTTTGAAAATGCGATATTTCGCTAATGTCGACCAATGGTGAAAAGATGAAAATGATTTTTTTTAAAATAGGTTTGGAGGGAAAAACGAAAGGCGTAAGGTTTTATTTTTAACAAAAACGGATGAAAAAGTGACGAATAAGAATGCTCGAACGGTAGTTGTACCGATTCAGAGCGACCCCACTTTGATACCAATTGTTGGATCGAGAGCGCTAGAGGGGGTGAATAACGCTCATGGTCATTTCGTTCGTTTTGGAAAACTCAGAATTATGCAGCGGAATAAAGAAAAGAAACCAACGCAATCGCTAACAAGTTTCTTTTACTTGGTTGGAGTCTGTGGCGACTCCTACTCCAAGGCCCGCGATCGTTGATCGCTTTCGGTGGGCAATCACTATAAGTCTAGAAAATTACACTTGGAAGTACAATATAAAAATAGTACAGAAAACTTATACCGACAATTTAAGAATAAAGAATTTGAAGCTTTTGCTCGTCGGTGTCTTGCTACAGCTTTATCAGATCATCCTTTGAGTAGCACATGGAAGAATGGTTGCGAGTTTTTGTTGTCTTTCTGCTGCTAGTCGAATCAGGCATATATAGCCTATTGAGGGTGCCTTTAACCTCATTGAGGGCGCCTCCAATCCCCGGGTCAACCGCGCGTGGATAAGCCTTTGCTTCATTGTTGCTTATCCTCCTGAGGGCGCCTCCAAGCTCATGGAGGGCGCCCTCCACCCAGCATCCATGGCGCCTCCAGCTCCATGGAGGGCGCCCTCCACCCAGAGTCCAGGGCACCCTCAGCTCCATGGAGGGTGCCCTCTTCCCTGCTGCGCGGAGGGCTTCAACTAGTGACCTTAGGCGCCTTCAAGCTCCATGGAAGGCGCCTCATGACTGTTCATCTAAGGTTTTTGCTTCTTTTTCACCCCCTACAAGATGGGTTAGTCCAAAATATAAAACATATCATGCAAGACAGAGTTTAGCACAACAAAATAAGTCAAACATAAGTATTTGACAGTCTTCGAACTGTCCGGTTCTAACTTCGGATTTTCGTCCGGAAACCTTAGGTCGAACCGACACCTACCGTTCCCTCATCGGGGAATGCGTCCTCACTTACTCCACTCAGGAGAGTATACCTGTTGCCAGATCGGTCCTCCAGACCAACTGGACTTTTGCTCAGCGCCTGAGGCTCCTGGACTTTCTGCTGGACGTCCGCTCCATGACCCGTTTAGTCTTCCACCTGGTTCGCGACACCAGGACTTTCTACCTAGAGTCCCCGACTCTAGGACTTTTGCCCGAAACCCTTGACCCGCCAAGACTTTCCGCCTAAGGTTACCACCCCCTAGGACCTAAGGTTACCGCCTCCTAGGGTTTTCCCTTTGCTTAACCACAGCTAGGACTTTTCCTCACCTAGGGTTACCACCCCCTTGGATTTTCCACCTGCCTAACCACAGCTAGGACTTTTACCTAAGTACACTTAGCACTTTCCTGCAATCTCATCAAACTTATTAGATAACAAGACAACCTAACTTTGAACCCTTTGACAAAATCAAAATACAGGTTTGACTGTCGGATGCTTCCTGCACTAACAAGTTGGGTGTTCTCTGCACTGATCGCTGACAACGACATCAAGCTCATTTCTCATAATGAGCTTGCAACTAACTCTCAATTTAATCCTTTGGTTAGCAGATCCACTAGGTTATCTTTTGATCTCACATAGTCAACAGTGATAACTCCTGTTGAGAGTAACTATCTAATGGGATTATGTTTACGACGTATATGTCTAGACTTACCATTATACAGATGGCTCTGTGCCCGACCAATTGCTGATTGACTATCATGTATGCAAAATTTTGACACAGGTTTCGACCATCGTGGAATATATTCAAAGAATTGTCATAGTCATTCAACCTCTTCACCACATTTATCAAGAGCTACAAACTCAGATTTCATCGTGGATCTAGTTATTACAGTTTGCTTAGAAGATTTCCAAGAAATGACTGCACCTCCCAGAGTGAATACATATCCACTCATAGACTTAGAGTCTTTTATGTCAGATATCCAACTTGCATCGCTGTATCTTTCGATCACAACAGGATATCTCATATAGTGTAGACCATATTCACGAGTATACCTTAAGTACCGCAGTTCTCTTGTTATCCCTTCCAGTGCTAACACTGGGATTACTCGTGTATCTACTCAGTTTACTTACTGCGTAGGCCAAGTTTGGTCATGTATAACTCATCATGTACATCAGACTTCCAATCACTCGAGAGTACTCTAGATGAGAGATACTTTCACCTCGATTTTTTGATAGATGTTGATTCGTATCTATCGACGTTCGTGCCAACGCAGTATCACTCTTGGTGAATTTCTCAAGAATTTTGTCAACGTAATAGGTCTGACTAAGAATAAGTTCTTCTGTTGTTCTAAGAATTTTGATTTTTAGAATTACATCAGCTTAGAGATGGTAATGGGGTGGGGCGGGGCTGAGTTTGTCATCCCCATCCCCGCTCCGTCTTCATTTTTTCGGGTTCGAGGATTCCCCGAACCCGAACCCACGGGGATCAAATCTCCATCCCCGCCCCATCCCCAAATTTAATTATTATTATTATTATTTTAGTATTAATGATAATATTAATAATAATAATAATAATAATATTAATATTTTCAAAAATTTTAATATTAATATTAACACTATTATTAATACTTTTAAAAAATCTTATTATTATTTATTAATATTAATAATAATAATATTCGGGGCGGGTTCGGGGATAGTATTCCCATACTCACCCTAAACCCGCCGCAACCCCAAAAAAATCGGGGATCCCCCTCCCCGTTTTGGATTTTCCCCGCGGGGCCCCGAACCCGCGAGGAAAATTGTCATCCCTACATCAGCTAGACCCATGTCTTTCATGTTAAATCTTGAGTTCAACATATCTTTAGTGGATTTGATTATCTTATCATTACTACTAAATATAAGTATGTCATCTACATATAGGCACAAGATGACATAGTCACTCGACCCCATGGGTCATCCGAGATGGTAAGTGGTGGCATGCTTGCCACATGAGGTCGTGGCGTCGAACCGCAGGGTTGTCGGGGCGTAAATCCCCGGATCCTGTGCAAGACACCCACCACCACTTGTCCTCTCGGCTGTCGTGATTTACCTCCCTCGTGATGGCCTGGGGTCGGGTGCGGCGGGGGCGCTTGGGCGAGCGATTTCGCCTTTTTGCCATAAGATGACATAATCACTCTTTGTGGCTTTCATGTAGACACATTTATCACATTCATTAATCTTGAATCAACATTCCTTCATGGCATTATCAATATTTTCATGTCACTACTTTGGTGCTTGTTTCAAGCTATATAATGACTTCACCAATTGACATACCTTATTTTTCTGTCTTGGCATAGAAAACCCCTCAGGTTGCTCCATGTAGATTTTCTCTTCTAAATCCTCGTTTAGAAAGATAGTCTTTACATCCATCTGATGTATTTTGAGATTTCATAGAGCGACAATAGCCAACAATACTCTAATAGAAATTATTCTCTATACCGGAGAATACGTATCAAAGTAATTAAGACCTTCTTGTTGTCGGTATCCTTTGATTACCAATCTAGCCTTATACTTATCAATTGTGTCATCTGATTTCATGTTCTTTTTGAAGATCCACTTGCCACCTAGTGGTTTACTTCCCGGAGGGAAATCCATAAGTTCCCAAGTGTGATTTTACAAGATTGAGTCTATCTCAGATGCAATTGCCTCTCGCCATTGAAGTCTATCAGAAGAGCCTACAACTTCTGAGTAACTTTAGGAGCTCACTTTCTAACATGAAACTGATAGAATCTGATCTATAAGAATTTTCTACCCGAGCTTTTTTGCTCTGTCTAAGCTCAACCTCTACTAATTCCTCATCATCATCTTCACCTTATGTTTCATATGCCCGATTTGAGGAGCTAGCATCCTCTCGGGTCTTATACGGAAACACATGCTTGAAGAATGAGGCATTTCTCGATTTTATTATCAAGTTCTTGTGTATCGGTATTTGTGATTCATACACAACAAATCGATTAACACTACTGCTTTGTGCATATCCAATAAATACACAATCAACAGTCCTTGGTCCTATCTTAATCCTTTTCGGACCAGGCACCAAAACTTTGGCAAGACACCCCCATATTCGTAAATATTTGTAGGACGATTGTCTTCCATTCCACATCTCGTAATGACTCTGATCTATTTTCTTTCGGGGCACCTTATTTAAAAGGTAATTAACTGTTAACCCAGCTCCCCTCACATGAACTCTGACAATCTAAAGCTCAATAAAAGAGCATTCATCATCTCCTTGAGAGTTTGATTTTTCTGCTCAGCAACTCCATTTTGTTGAGGGGTATAAAGAGCTGTTGTTTCGTGTTTGATCCCATATTCAGCACACAACTCAGCAAACGGTGACGCATATTCACCTCATCGGTCACTTTGAACTACCTTAATCTTTCTATTAAGTTGGTTTTCCGCCTCATTTTTATAGAGAGCAAATTTCTCTATACCTTCATCCTTACTTTTGAGAAGATACACATAACAGTATTTTGTATTATCATATACAAAAGTGATGAAATACTTATTCCCACCACATGTTGGTGTATCTTTGAGGTCACACACGTCGATGTGAATTAACCCAAGTGGTTCATTACTTCTTTTAATATGTTGAAAGGATGACCTTGTCAATTTTGCTTCAACATAAATCTCACACTTATGTTTTGGGTCAAGGTGGAAAGTAGGTATGCTTTATATATTTATTAATCTATCCAACACATCATAGTTAACATGTTCTAGTCTACCATGCCACAAACATGAAGACTCACACATATAAGTGGAAGAGCTTTCGTTTTTATTTATCTTGGGCCTAATGGCCATTACATTGAGCTTGAATAGTCCATCAAATACATATCCCCATCCTACAAACATTCCATTCTTGAACAATACAACTCTGTCCGACTCAAAAATAATGCGAAAGCCATGTTTGCTTAATAGTGATCCGGACACTAGATTCTTCTGAATCTCTGGAACATACAACACATTGTTCAGAGTAAGGTCCTTACCCGAGGTCATCTTCAGCACCACCTTTCCTTGGCCCATGATGTCCGAGGTTGCTGAGTTTCCCATAAACAGTTTGTTTCTAGTGACTTCTTCGAAGTTGTGGAACAACTCCTTGTTGCAGCACACATGTCTGGTGGCTCTAGTATCGATCCACCATTGCCGTAGGTTTGAACCGACCAGGTTCAGTTCTGAGACCACTACGCAGAGGTCGCCCATTTCTAGTCTCTTGTTCAGGTTGACCTCTTACTTCTTCTTCGGCTTCTTGCACTCCGAAGATTTGTGACATACTTTGTCACAGTTGAAGCACTTCCCAGAGAGCTTCTTCTTGTTGATGCCTCCTCTGGGTCCCATCTTGGAAAACTTGGGGTTCTTCCATTTTGAGCTTTAATCATGCTCGACCACGTTGGCTTTCATAGTAGCCTGAGAGAATAGTTTTCTCTCTGAACTCTTGTTGTCTTCTTCGATGCGAAGTCTAACAATGAATTCCTCCACATTCATCTCCTTCCGCTTATGCTTCAGGTAGTTCTTGAAGTCCTTCTAGCCGGGAGGCAGCTTCTCAATGATAGCAGTCACCTGGAAGGTTTCACTCAGAACCATCCCTTCTGAGTGAATCTCGTGCAAGATCTCCTGAAGCTTCTGGACTTGGCTAATCACCGTCTTGGAGTCAACCATCTTGTAATCCAAGAATCGACCCACAATGAACTTCTTGGCCCCTGCATCCTCTGTCTTGTACTTCTTGTCCAGGGACCCCCACAGCTCCTTAGTCATTCTCTTTATGATAAGCATAGCGTACAACGCGTTGGATCTATGAGTTCGATAGAGGTTAAAACTTGTCGAAAGAGTATGCAGCGGAAAAGTACATGCAAAAGGATAAATCAATGCTAACACGAGTCATTTTTTACTTGGTTCGGAGCCTTTGTCAACTCCTACTCCAAGGCCCACACACAAGGGTGCTTTCGATGGGTAATCACTAATAATTCAAAAAATTATTACAAACTAAGTACAGGAATTATGTAGTAAAAAAAATCGATAATTATGAAACTAAGATAGGAAAGAAACAAAACTTTGTCGGAGATCTTTTCGCAGCGTCGCAGGAGCACAAGAGAGTAGATTCTGAGTTGTTGTTGGAGCTTCAGACTTGACCCTCCTTATATAGGAGGTTCGGGGCGCCTGGAACCTTCAGGGCAGTGCCCTGAACATGGCGTTGCCGAGCCAACTAGGGTGCTCCACGTGATGAGGTGACACTGAGGATAAGTTTTCACCTTCGGGCGCCCGAACCCCAATTTTCTAGCAGCTTCCTTCCTGCAAGAAAACATTAGTCCGGAGGCAAATATATAATACATATATCCTGCAAAATAAAGTGTTAGCACAGTTCAAGTTTAACAAGTAGAGTATTAATTAGATTCCGTCTCTGCGAGACCGGAATCTAGTCAAGATCTCGACTTAGAGTTCCGAGATGGTTCTAAGTCAGATCGACACCTAAGTTCCCTTCCCGGGAACGCGTCCTCACAGTCACTCCCCTCGAGTGACTTACCTTCACTTACCTGCCAGACGTCCGGTTAGCCCTTCGACCTGTCTGGACTTTGTGCCAGCTATCCGGTCAGTCCGTCAACCTAGCTGGACTTCGTGCCAAACGTCCGGTCAGCTCATCGACCCGTTTGGACTTCGTGCTAGCTATCCGGTCGGCCCGTCGACCTAGCTGGACTTCTCCTGCACACTCGATCAGAGTGTTAGATAACAACGAAACTAATTAACTTAACCTATTTTGTCATTCATCAAAACTTGAGTTAGACCGTTAGTGCTAACCGCACCAACACAATGAGCCGGAAAAGTAGTTGAGGATGTAGTTTCGATAAAGGAACTCAGAATGAGTCCATGCCTCCATTGCATTGATAGTTTGCGCATTAGTATCCTTAGCACGCTTGGGAGGGTCCTCAGTCAAGAACCGAGCCAGATTAAGTGTGGTTTGGTAGAAGAGCATCTTATGCTGTCACCTCTTGAAGTTCAGTTCACTTAACTTCTTTGGGTTTTCCTCGTAATTAATTGACACAGTTCCAATCGGGGCGAAGGGGGGCTTGCATGTGTTGAGTCTGTTGCATCTCAACATTCTGTTCAGTGGTCATCTCATAATCGAGTCTGTTTCAAGATTGTTAGACAATCTGTTGCCGGAGATATTGGGGAATTAATTGAATTGAAATTATACAAAATCAATTCTAATTTATCTGTCGAGATGACCTGAGTTGATAATCTCAGGCTGCCAGCGGGCTTGGTTCTGCCAAGCTTCCGGTGGTCTGAGTGGCGGAGTCGATGCGGTGCATAGCAAAATCGGGAGGCGATCGCCGAGTCGAAAAGAGAATTCACCGAGTATGATGTTGAGGCCTGCGCTCAACGCAGTTTCCTTGAAATATATTCGCCCACCTCCGGCTATGCTTCGAGGTTCTCTTAGGTTGTCTGTTTCTCAGGATACAACGGCAAAACCACAAACACAACCAAACACTGGTTGTTCGTGGTGAACTGAGAATGCACCTGAGTGTTATCACGAGTAGTTCAGCTAGGGCTGTAAACAAGCCGAGCCGAGCCGAGCTTTGTGGTGTTCAAGCTTGTTTGATAAGATAATCGAGCCGAGCCGAGCTTAAAATGAACCAAGCTTTTGAAATGAGTGTTCAAGCTTGGCTTGGTTTATTTTTTATAAGCTTGAGCTTGGTTCGTTTAGATGTTATCAAACTTGGCTTGAGCTTGGTTCGTTTAGATGTTATCAAGCTCTCAATTCAAGCTTGTTTAGAGAACACGGGTAGACAGAGGTTCGCTCTCTGCTCTTCCTCTCGCTTTCTCTTTCACTTATCTTCCGCTCAAGATCCAACCTCCTTATATATGAGCTCTCATCTTGCCATTAATACTAAGACGTTACGAAATCATCATTAATGAGTTTAATGCCGCTATTAATGTCGAGAATGCTTCCGTTACACTCTTGAGCATGTAGCAAATAGCCTCCAAATAGCTTCGACCGGTCCGACATTCGACATGCGTAGGTCATGCTCACACACGAGTCAACCTTGGTTCAGTACAATCTGAGCCCTGAATTTACACCCACCCTTGTGCACTCACGCGTAAGAGAATCTCTTACCATGTATATATTTACAATATCAATATATACGTCATAATTTAAACCAACAATAAAATTAATAGAACTAGACTTACTACTTTGCCAATAAAAGGGTCTGATTCTACATGGAAGCTTTTTAATATCATCCGCATCATATTGTAAATGAATTTGTCTTGTTTATGTTTACATAATTTTATTGTAGATTATAGAATTTGACAATTTAATTCCTTTCCTTTTGTCTAGTAACGTATATTTTTGAAAAAGGTATTTTTGTACTTTGTCTTCATAAATATGATAACCGATATACAAAAAAGAGAAAACGGCATGTGATACATAACGACAAATGAAGCTAAAACGGTCGGGTTGTATTGACTTGTAACAAGTGTTAAAAGATTTCTTTAAGCGTTACAACTATTCTCGAACAAATGTGCAAACGATTCCGTAGACACCACAACTCATCTTCTATAAATCCTCGAGAGATTGCGTGTATATTCTATTGCATTACTCTTAAGTTAAGAGAAGGCATTTTTTTTTTCAAAAAAGCAAATAAGTCTTCTTCCTCCTTGATTTCCATATGAAATTGTTTTCTTATATGTGCTATACTCCTTATCGGTTTCGATACAAATTCTTCAAACTCGATTGCCTCAGCCTCTCCTTATGAGCTCAACATTGTCAAAATGGCTTATTGTTTGCAAACACTGACAACATCGCATGAACAACGCATATCGTTAAACCTTTGTGATGTCAAGTAGGTATCATCTCAAGCTTTGGATGGATCATGGATACGACTAGCAACTCTACACTACCAACACAGAGTTTTCTGTGCTATTTTCATCAAAATGATAACAGCAAGGCCGCTTCGCCGGGCACGATACATTGAATGTGCCGAAGACATCGTGGAAGAATCTTTTATGAGCAACAAAGTTCCACAACATCTAAACAATTCAAACAATTTTGGTGTTCAAACATTCGATTTGGATGAAGGCCTTACAATTTAATGGATTAGAGAATAAATCACTTAAGTTCTCTTTATTGCTATCAAATCCTCTCTTCTAGTTTATAAACAAACTAAAGGATCACTATCACTTGTGGTTCCTAGATGTCACATTTTCTTATATAACTTTTATATAAAATTATATGTGCCTTAATACAATTTTCTTTTGATTAAAGTTAAATTGAATATCTTTGTTTACTTCACTTGTGCATCTGCATAAGATTGATGTTGTGTATCAGTGAATGAATGCTTGGATGAGTGGCCAAGTTCAAATGAGTTAGCTAGTGATAGAGAGAACTAATTAGGATAAAGAACAGTGGAGACATTTTCTGCAGAAGCTACAATACTTTCCATTTGGTGGAAGAACATTGTTTTTCTTTCTAGATTACTGCATAAAAAGGAAATGAATTGCCCAGACAAAGTCAAGCCCTTCATTCGATTTCGAAGAGGCAAACATAGGCAACGAAAAAGAAAATATATAATACAGATTATACCTTGGACAAAATCATGTTTATGCTTCGGGAGAATTGTTCTTCCGCAGGGAATTCACCTTGGTAAACATCCGAACCGAGTCCGCAATTTAATTGATTCGTCGGATGAGAAAAACATAGGATCTGCTTCAAATGATTCTATGTAGCTCTCAAGTATTGCGACGATTTCATCAAACTGTGGCCTTCGATCAGGGTTTCTAGCCCAGCACCTGTTTGTTAGATGGCTAAATGCTAGAGGACAAGAAGCTGGTAAAGGTGGCCTGGCATTCTGTATACATCAATGAATAATCAGTGAACACAGGGTACAAATAAAGTAAATGATCCTATTAAACTTGTTTATTAACACATCTCCTCAGTTCAAGAAACTAAACACATTCATTAATAGGATAAAATGAGTTCATAGTCACCTACGACAACAAAACTATGAAAACACACTTTGTTTGGCTTTGTTCTTGTAAGAAAAATACCAGGTGAAATACTGAATCAATAGAAAGGATTTATAGAAAAAAATATTGCAAATTATTTCAAACGTGCAAGGCTACTTTAGATTTTTCATTTGAGCATTTGAATGGTTAATCCTCGTACCAAAAAAAAAAAAAAAAAAACAACAACAACAAATAATCTAGCAAACAATGAAATCATGAATTTCAATTATCCCCAGCTCAAGTAAAACTTTCATACAAGCGATGTTCAAATCGTTTGATCCATTTTAATTATATTGCAAACTTAATGTTTTCTTTTGCTCCCTCTATCACCTCTCACCTTCAATCCTTATTCCTTATTCATTTAAGGTTTTTCATAATAGAATTTATAGATCACCTTTAAACATGTCTCCTTCTAGACATGTCTGTGATCTTAATTTATATTCTCTCGTTTTATCATATTAATGAAAGTTATGCCTAACTATTAAGTTTTATCGATTAATTTTTTGATTATTGAATTTAGAGATCAGATTTAGACAAGTCTTTGTCATCATATTTCATTTACTTTCATTGATCATAATTTATCAAAAACAACAAACGAGGTGAACACCTCCAAAACATCTAATTGAAGCATCAACAGCATTAGCATCAAAATTGGAGTTTTGGAGTAATCTTAAAACTCCACTAGTTTTATCTTTTAGAGCTGCTGAGGAATAAGAAAAGCATAAGAGAACACATTTAATTGTTTTCTGTTGGTTGTCATTCACTGAATTTTTATACAAACTATAACAGGTCAGTTAATCTGACTGCACAATCAAGTTCTACAAGAATAATTCGATCGACAAGGATGAAATAAGAAGATACCTTATGCGCAACAGCATAAGCTGCTTGTTCAGGTGTCATATCGTTGAAGGGGACCAATGCAGTTAGTAGTTCCCATAAAACAATACCAAAACTGTACACATCGACTTTTCTGGTATGACTTTTTTCCTTGATCATCTCAGGTGCCATCCACCTGTAAGTACTTGTAAAACCCTTTCCACTGCTACACTGAGATTCCAAGCATGAGATTCCAAAATCTGCTACCTTCACAGACAGATCATCTCCAACAAAAATGTTCTCTGACTTGAGATCCCTATGAATTATACCCTGGAAATGAAGATAGCTCATTCCACGAGCAATGTCGAGAGCTAATTTCAAAATCAGAGCATTTGGGACTGAATAAGGTTCTTGCTGGTGAAGGTATTTGCGGAGAGAGCCACCAGCCATGTACTCAGTAATGATGCAGAAGACTGGAGGTTTCTTGCATGCGGCCACCAACTGTAGGAATAATTATGGATTTGAATTAGCACAGTCAAAATTATCATAAACAAATTCAAACACACGAAGTTGTAGAAGGCAGCAGAGGAAACTTTGGAACTAGCCCTTCTCCCGGTCAACTTCACCTCGATATTTCTTTTGGAACTGGAAGCACATTGATGTTCGGTTGCTCTTTAGGATAACTATATTAATGGAAAATCTATTGAACATTGCATTGAATGCTATGC
Organism: Zingiber officinale; assembly: GCF_018446385.1. Taxonomy (NCBI): domain Eukaryota; kingdom Viridiplantae; phylum Streptophyta; class Magnoliopsida; order Zingiberales; family Zingiberaceae; genus Zingiber; species Zingiber officinale. Next base: position 102,319,293 of record NC_056003.1, read on the forward strand.
TTGAAGCCTATCATTTACCAAACATGAATCCTCATTACTCTGGATTAATAGATAAAACTATGCATATGCTTTTTTGTCTTATTATGTTTTTGTCACCTATGCACAATTTTTATGTTCCGAAGAGTTTTACCATTCTGAATGTTGATTGACTAAAACATAATAGCACAAATTGTTTGAAGCTAGGAGGATTTAAATGTTGTTATTGCTCAAGATAAAGGTTCTGAAGTGTAAGCTCAGATTCTTCCAATAAGTTCTTGAGTTTTCAGAATTTTTTTCATCATTCAGGAAACGTTGATAACAACATTGATAGCTCAAGGAAGAGACTTAACTATAATAGTAAAGTAAGCACCAGGTGTAAGCTAATGTACAAGGAGAATGACTAGCAGCATTAACTAAAAAGATATTGAAGAGTTGTTAAAATTTTGATTGAGATGAATATTGGTTAAACAAGATTCTAGTTTTGGTTGGTAAGGCTAGGAAGGCATCAGCTGTTCAAGTAGATGCTAAATTATTAATCTAAACTTGCTGAAATATAGGCATCATTCCTTACCGTGATAATATTGGGATGGTTGAGGTGAAACAGCAGAGCAACCTCTGAGGAGAACTGCTGCTCAAGGGAAGCAGCAAGGATAGGATCCTCCTCCGGCTGGCTCATGATCTTGATAGCCACCTCCCTACCCTTGTATTTGCCATGATAGATCCTACTATAGCGACCGGTGGCAAACTTATTCCCGATGAGCAGCTGTGACATGTCGGCACTCCATTGTTCCTCCCTGCCAACTTTGATCTCTCCACCAGAAGAAACCAAGTACATAGACCACGACGCGGCCCTCTTGTACTCACCAAGAGAAAGCCTCCTTTGCACTTTACTAATCCTAGTTGGTTTCCCCCCGAAGCAATCCCAGACCTTCTTCATCTACTCAACTCAGAACTCTATTTCGTCAGTCAGTCGAAGAAAGCCAAGAAAAACGTCCTCCTTTGAGAAAACTAAGGCAACAAGTCAAAAAATGCTACTAACACTCACCAGTACTTAACCTACATTCCGCAGATTCCACCCAAAATCAAGCACAAAGTGCCACCTTCAGCCACAGCTAACAAGAGAAATTACCCCAAGAGACGGCATCCGTAACATCCGCATGCACATAACTCCTAGATCAAACTTTAGCAGCAGAAAGATCCAGATCAAGACGGCACCTTTCTTACATCCACTCCGATTTCTTGCACGTCCAGATCCCCTACTGATCGCAGCCTGTCCTTGGTCCTCCCAGCTCAAACCCGAAAGAAAAAGTGAAGGCTAATGTGCGTTATAAAGAGATCCCGCGGCGAGGGGAAGGCAGAGGAGGAGGAAGGCTACCATCGGCGGCGCCGGCCCATCAGAGCGGAGGCGGTGGTGGCGAGGACGGAGCAAGCCAAAAGATAACTCCCATTTACAAAATGCCACCCTACCGCTGCTCCTCGAGCCAAGCCGGCGATGGCATTTTCGTAGTTTTCCCTTCAGACAGGGGCGTTCAGATCAACGGGAAGGGGACATCTACAACTTTTTTAAAATAGAGGACGCCTCGAGAGAAGTGCCAATCCGGTCTCTTCTCGAGGACACTAGTCAGCCACAACAACCAATGGGGATCAGTTGAAGAAGCAAAAACTCGCGCCCCTGTCCTGAGGGGAGCATCCGATCCAGGTCGAGGAGGACGAGCCGTATCACTCCTTCCGTATACGGCCCTGTTACGGCCTCCTACCGGTAACTCCTCCCTCCTTTCCTTCCAGAGGAAAGCTGGCGCGACGGGCCCTGGAGGTGCATGGGGGAGGGAAGTGCATAAAAGGAGCATGCGGGCCCCAACAGCGGTGGCTCTCGGAGTCTGGTCTCTGGGTTGCGAGTTGGCAAATTTTATTTAGGAACCTTAATTGGGCGGGGCCCGCGAGGGGGAGGGGGTGCAATTAATGTAGTAGCTAAATTACAGCCCGCATGCAATTATTTATGGGCATGTGAAGCGTGGAGTGGGACGCCATGCACTTGTCACCTTATAATGCCAACTGCCAAGAGCATGTTATCTGACACATGGATTTGTCCCTTAACTATTCTATCCAATTTATCTAATATATCTATATACCGGCAGATCAGTTCGGTGTGTGATTCTGGACGACTCAAAATGAATTCATACGTTGTTCATCGAACGGATGTACGGAGTATAGATATATCTTGTATAATTTAACTTATATAACGGTGAGTGACAACATATGTAGATAATTTGACATAATTAAAATTTATTTTTTTATTTCTCTATCTCATTTATATATAATGATTTATTTTTTCCTATATGTAATTCTTTCTTGTACATACAAGATGGTACTGATCTTTAAAGACTAACACACTAATGCTAGAAATCAAGATGAGAGACTTGCATACAAGGTGGTGCTGATTTCAAACTAGTGTTGGTACTGAGACTAGCATCGCTTTGTATATAGGAGAGAGACTTGCATGTAAGAGAGAAAAAATGTTACATGTATATGAGAGAGAAATAAAAAAAAAATTTGATCGCGTCAGATCATCCACATATGTTGTTGCCCACTGTTATGCAGGGTAAGTTGTGGAGGGTATCATTCTTTTATATATATAGACACACACGATTATGTTACCTAACGGACGATGCCCTGCTGACTTCATCCACGACAAAGGTCAAGGCTTTTGGATTCAATACCTTTTTTTTTGTTTTTAAATTTTTTTTAGCTCCGATGTTAAGCCAATTAGATTTTGCTTTTATGATTTAGGAGTTGAGTTATAGTGTTCAAGTTAAAAAAAATTTAAAACTAAAAAAAATTATGTGCTCATGGGGTATATATTTAGGATATCTAATAGTATTTTTTTTGTTTATTTGTTAGCTCTGGGGTTAAGTCAATTAGATTTTACCTTTAAAGTTTAGAAGTTGGGTTATAGTTAAGACTGTGAACGAGCTGAGTCGAGCCAAGTTTTGGGATGTTCAAGCTTGTTTAATAAGGTAATAGAGTCTAGCCGAGCTTAAAATGAACAAAGCTTTTGAAATGATTGTTTAAGTTTGCCTTAGTTTATTTTTTATGACTTTGAATTTATTTGAAGTTTAGCTTGAGCTTGGTTCGAGCTTGACTTGAGCTTGGTTCAAGTTTGACTTGAGCTTGGTTATAGCTTGATTCGTTTAAATGCTATTGAGCTATCAATTCAAGTTTGTTTGATTGTTTGAAACTTTTAGTTGTTTGATTAGTTATTGATCTTGATAATTTAAACTTATTTATTTATTTTATTTTATTATTTATTTAGCATATTAAAAAAAGTTTTATTAATGAATATGATTTGTGAACTTTGTTCATGGACATTGTTCACAAACGTTAACGAGTTGAATATATGTGTGTTCAAATTGTTTGTTTAATTTAACGAGTTGTTCAAGTTTGTTTATTTAATTAATCTTGTTTATATTGAATGAACATAAACAAGCTCTTACCAAGCCATATAACAAGCTTGTTCACGAATGCTTGGTTCATTTACAATCCTAGTTATAGTGTTTAAGCTAAAAATAATTGAAATTTAAAAATTTTGGATGCTCAAGGGGGGTATAGTATATGTATGTAGAGTTTAGGATTTAAGGAAGTGTTGATTTTTAAAAAAATTTAAAAAAGGAATCGAGGCGTCTGGAATTATATATATATAATGCTATGTTGCTCGATGCCTCGTGCGTAATCGGGAGCGGTGCACTTATATGGTGTTGTCACGTTAATTTCTTTACATTATTAAATTCCTTTTATTCTCTCTCCCCTTTCACCCTCTATTAAAAACCCCACCCATGACTTTTAATCTCTTGACTTTCCCAAATCTAAATTTCCCTTGCTTTGGCTCCTTCATTTGTCGTTGTCTTCCGTTGATCTCGCTCCTGCTGGCAAGCAAAGCAAAGGCAAATTTTTGTCGCTTTGGCTCCTTCCTTTGTTGCCATCTTTCGTTGATCTCTCTCCTACCGGCAAGCAAAACAAAAGCGATGCAAGATAAGTAGCCGCATGCTTCACTACAAAAAACCAATTAATTAGGGATAAAATTTAGGGACAAATAATTTTGGTCCCAAATCGACAACAAATTTAGCAACAAAACATAAATTTGTCTCAAATTAGTAATGAACTTTACAACCAAATATTTTCATCCCAGAATTAGCAACAGATAATATTTTGTCACAAATTTCATTGCCAAATTGCAATGAAATTCAATTTTGTTCCAAATTCTATGATAAATAAAATATTAGTTAGTAATTTTGCAACTGAAACGAGATTCGTTGCAAATTATGCAACAAATTAATAATTCATTGTATATTTCACGACGAATATAAAATTAGTCGTAGAAGTTTATTATTATAACGAAGCCAAATCTAGGACAAATCAAGGATTCATCCCCAACTCTGGGATGAATCTAGGATTTGTCCCCAAATCTGGGACAAATCCAGGATTCGTCCTAAAATTAAAAAAATAAAAAAGAAAAAGAAAAACAAATCTGAAGCTCTATTTATGAACCTAGAGATGTCAGAATTTTATGAAATAAGTTTCTATGTGTTCATATTATTCTCCTAATCATTATAATATTCTCATCAATAATTTTGACCTAATATATTGAGTCTAGTGATTTTTTAAAACCTGAATTAGGATAAATTCAGATTAAAAAATCACTACACTCAAAATATTAGGTTAAATTTATGGATGAGGATATTTCTATAATCATGAGAAAAATATAAACACATAGAAACTTGTTTCATGAAATTTCGATATCTCTAGGTCCATATTTAGGGGTTCTGATTCTTTTTTCTTATTTTTTAAAATTTTTTTTCAATTCTGGGATGAATCCAGGTTTCATCGAAAATTTAAAAAAAAACTTAAAAAAAATAATCGGAAGCCCTAAATATGGGCCTAAAGATATCAAAATTTTATGAAATAAGTTTTTATGTGTTCATATTTTTCTCATGATTATAGAAATATTCTCATCCATAAATTTAACTTAATATTTTAAGTGTGACGATTTTTTAACCTAAATTTGACTTAATTCATGTTAAAAAATCACCACACTTAATATATTAGGTCAAAATTTTAGATGAGTATATTATAATGATTAGGAGAATAATACGAACACATAGAAACTTATTTCATAAAATCTTGACATCTCTAGGTCCATATTTAGGGCTTCTATTTTTTTTAAAAAAATTTTAAATTCTGGGATGAATCCATGGATTCGTTCCCAAATCTGGGATGAATCCAGGATTTATCCTAGAATTAAAATTTTTTTAAAAATAATTAAAAGCCCTAAATATGAATCTAGAGATGTTAGAATTTCATGAAATAAGTTTTTATGTATTCATATTTTTCTCTTGATCATAGAAATATGCTCATCCATAATTTTAGCCAAATACCTTGAGTGTAGTGATTTTTTAACCTGAATTTGACCTAATTCATGTTAAAAATCACCACACTCAATATATTATGTCAAAATTTTAGATGAGTATATTGTAATGATCAAGAGAATAATAAACATACATAGAAATTATTTTTTAAAATTCTGACATCTCTAGGTCTATATTTAGGGCTTCTTATTGTTTTTTTTTTAATTTTTTTCAATTATGGGACGAATCCATGGATTCATCCTAGATTTCGAGATGAATCCTGGATTTGTCCTAGAATTAGCGACAAATCCTGGGTTCATCCTAGAATTGATAACGAATCCATAGATTTGTCCCCAAATCTAGGATGAATCTTGGATTCATCCCAGAATTATAACATTAAAAAAAACAAAAAGAAAGAATCAGAAGCCCTAAATATAGACCTAGAGATGTCGAAATTTCATGAAAGAATTTTCTATGTGTTTATATTTTTCTCTTGGTTATAGAAATATCCTCATCCATAATTTTAACCTAATATATTGGGTGTAGTGATTTTTTTAACCTGGATTTGACCTAATTCATGTTAAAAAATCACCACGCTCAATATATTAGGTCAAAATTTTAGATGAGGATACTATAATGATCAGGAGAATAATATGAACATATAAAAACTTATTTCATAAAATTTAGATATCTGTAAGTCCATATTTAGTGAATCATATATAGTTTGCTATTAAATAAGAAAGTTAATGTTCAACGCTTGTTCGTATACGTGTTCGAAACCTTAAATACGGACACAGAGATGCCAGAATTTTATGAAATAAGTTTCTATATATTCATATTATTCTACTGATCATAAGAATGCCCTCATCCATAATTTTAACCTAATATATTAAGTGTGGTAATTTTTTAACCCAAATTTAATCTAATTTAGTTAAAAAATCACACACTCAATATATTAGGTTAAAATTATGGATGGGGATATTTATATGATCAAGAGAAAAATATGAACATATAGAAATTTATTTGATGAAATTCTGACATCTCTAGGTCCATATTTAGGGCTTCCAATTGATTTTTTTTTACAATTCTGGGACGAATCCAGAATTCATCTTAGAATTGAAAATTTTAAAATAAACTTAAAAAAATTGAAAGTCTTAAATATGGATATAGAGGTGTCAGAATTTCATAAAATAAGTTTTTATGAGTTCATATTTTTCCCATGAATATAGAAATATCATCATCCATAAATTTAACATAATGTTTTGGGTGTAGTGATTTTTTTTAACCTAAATCATGTTAAAAAACCACCATACTTAATATATTAAGTCAAATTTTATACGAGGATATTATAATGATCAGGAGAATAATACGAACACATAAAAACTTATTTTATAAAATTTTGACATATTTAAGTCCATATTTAGGGCATCCAATTATATTTTTTATTTTTTAATTTTGGGATGAATTTATGGATTCGTCCCTAAATCTGAGACAAATCTAGGATTTGTTCAGAATTGAAAAACTAAAAAAAAATAATCGAAAGCCCTAAATATGGACCTAAATATATCAGAATTTCATGAAACAAATTTCTATATATTCATATTTTTCTCCTGATCATAAAAATATCCTTATCCATAATTTTAACCTAATATATTGAGTGTGGTGATTTTTTAATCTGAATTTGACCTAATTTATGTTAAAAAATCACCACACTCAATATATTAGGTCAAAATTTTAGATGAGCATATTATAATAATCAGGAGAATAATATAAACATATAGAAAATTATTTTATAAAATTCTGACATCTTTAGGTCTATATTTAGGGCTTCTGATTGTTTTCTTTTTATTATTATTTTTTATTTTTTTCAATTCTGGGGCGAAATCATGGATTCATCCCAGATTTGGGGATGAATCCTAAATTCATCCTAGAATTGGCAACAAATCTGGGATTCATCCTAGAATTGGTGGCGAATCAGTAGATTCCTCTCCAAATTTGAGACGAATCTTAGATTCATCCCAGAATTATAAAAAAACAAAAATAAAGAATTTGAAGCCCTAAATATGGACCTAAAGATATCGAAATTTCATGAAACAAGTTTTTATGTATTCATATTTTTCTCATGATTATAGAAAATCTTCATCTATAAATTTAGCCTAATATTTTGAGTGTGATGATTTTTTAACTTGAATTTAACTTAATTCATGTTAAAAAATCACCATACTTAATATATTATGTTAAAATTATAGATGAGGATATTATAATGATCAGGAGAATAATATGAATACATAGAAATTTATTTTATAAAATTTTGACATATTTAGATCCATATTTAGTGAAACATATATAGCTTACTATTATTAATTAAGAAAGTTAATGTTCAATGTATGTTTGTATACGTGTTTGAAACCTTAAATACGAACACAAAGATGTCTGAATTTTACGAAATAAGTTTTTATATTTGTATTATTTTACTAATCATAAAAATATCCTCACCTGTAATTTTAACCTAATATATTGAGTGTGATGATTTTTAACCCTAATTTGACCTAATTTGGATTAAAAAAATCACCACACTCAATATATTAGGTTAAAATTATGGATGAAGATATTTCTATGATAAGGAGAAATATACAAATATATAGAAACTTATTTCATATCATTCTAAACTCTATAGATCTATCTTTAATGCATTACTTAATTTTTTTTTATTTTTTTCCCTTTGGGACGAATGATGTTTTCGTCCCAAAACTTTGGGAGGAAAATACCTTTCGTCCCAAAATTTAGGATGAAAATACCTTTTGTCCCAAAATTTGGGATGAACTCTCTTTTTTGTCCCAAAATTTGGGACTTATTCCTAATATCCCCACCCACCCGAAATCCCTAATTCACTCTCCCTCGCAACCTCCTCGATCGCGTTCTTCTTCTCTTCGATCTCCCCTCCCTGGCGATAGCGGCGAAGGAGATGGGGACAAAGGTGATGAAGCATAAGCTCCCCCTCTCCTCTCTCTTTTCTCCTTCTCAACGGTGGCCGGTTGTGGGTGCCCTCGGCCGACTCCTATTTGTCGCGTTTGCCCCTGGTGGTCGGGAGTGGTTGCGTATGGTCGGGCCTGGCTGCCTCCGACCCCTGGTAGTGAATCACTCACTTGATCCGACGCATGTGCTTGAGTTCGTCGTGCTTCTGGGGTCTATTTACACCTCTCCCTTATTTTTTTCGCATGCGTTTGGTTTTGGGATGTGCCCTGTTCTTTTTGTAGTTGTGACATCGAATGTGTTTTGGTTTGTGGCTGAATTTACTTGTGTCAAGCTGGGCATCGTGAGGAGGGCTGCTGGTGGGCGTCGTGAGGAGAGTACATCTTAAAATGAAATGACTTACTATTGGTTATGAAATGTGGGAAATGATGTTTGGCAAGTTCTCTGCAAATTATATAACCAAAAAAATGCTAAGAAAAGGTTGTTTGAACTGTCCAAGTAGCTGCTACATGTTGTATTAGTTAGGACTTATATGTTGTAGGATAAATCTTAATACATAATATTGTATAGAGCTAAAAAATAGACAGTAGCGTGGAAAGACTTACAATTAAGAATGCAGAGGGGTGCTATGCAAAGCAACGTCGACTATGTTTGTGGTGACAGTTTGGGGAGCTTCTAGCTAGCTCAAGAATAAGCATGCGGCTGCTTATCTTGTAGCGCCTTTGCTTGCCAGTAGGAGCGAGATCAATGGAACACAATGGCGAAAGAAGGAGAAATAGCGAGGGAAATTTGCCTTTTCTTTGCTTGCCGACAGGAGCGAGATCGACGGAAGACAGTGGCAAAGGAAGGACCCAGAGCGAGGGAAATTTAGATTTGGGAAAGTCGAGTGATTAAAAGTCGAGGGTGGGGTTTTGAATAGAGGCAGAAGGGGGGGGGGGGGGGGGAGAATAAAAGGAATTTATTAATGTAAAGAAATCGATGTGGCAATGTCACGTAAGAGCGTCACTCACGGTCGCGTAAGAGGCGTCGGGCAACATAACATTCACACACACACACACACACACACACACACACACACACACCCGCTGTGGGCGTCCAGCATGGGTGCTCCTCACAAATCGAGGGGCCTCAGATGATTTGATGCACCTTGATCAATTTTATTTATTTATTTTTTTAAGCTCCTAGTTGTGCCAATAAAATTTTATCTTTAGGGGTTATGTTATAGTATTATGTAAAAAATTTAAATTATATTTTTTTTGGATGTGCACAGGGAGTGTGAGATAAGATGTGAGGGATATCAAAACTACACACACGCACTCGATTGAGCGCGACTAAGTGTGATTCCAAGCAACTACTCAATCACCCATGCATCACGTACAGATCGGGCGTACAAGCTAACACACACACACACACACACACACATATATATATATATATATATATATATATATATATATATATATATGCTAACATTTATATATACAGATAAGGTGTGTAGGCTAATTCACACACGTGCGCATGCGCACACACACACATATACATGGTGCACATCGATTATATGCGTCTGTAGACGATTGAGTATGATTTTGAGCACTTGAATTATTTTCGAATGTCCCAAATCAATTTTGAGCATTTGAGGTGCTTGGAAATGATTTGGACACTCAAAATCCCACGACTGTGGGTGAGTGAGTGTGATTTTAGGCATCCCAAGTCCTTGAAATTGACTCCGAGGCGGCCGGAAGTGATCCGGGCGCCTGGAATTGCACTCAGTCGCCCATGCATCACATCCAGATTAGGTGTGCAAGCTAACATCTCTCTCTCTCTCTCTCTCTCTCTCTCTCTCTCTCTATATATATATATATATATATATACTAAGAATGATACCCTACACTTTATATGAGTGGCGGTGGGTGGCATCCGACGTGGGCGATTTAACACAACCAAAATTCAAAATTTTTAATCTCTCTCTCTCATTTGCCTGTACAATAACTCTCTTCTCTCTCTTGCATGCAAGATGATGCTGATTTGTAGCCTTGGTGCTGGTTTATAGAAATCAACACCAAGGTGGTGCTAATTTCTACAAAAGTACTGATTTGTAGAAATCAACACCAAGTAGTGCACCAAGGCTACAAACTAGAATCAAGGTGGTGTTAATTTGTAGAAATTAACACCACCTTGGTGCTAATTTATGGAAATTAGCACTACCTTGATGCTGGTTTGTAGAAACTAGTATTAAGTGGTGCACCAAAGCTACAAACCAGCAGTTATGTTAGTTTGTAGAAATCAGTATCATCTTAGTATTGATCAATGTTCTAAAACGTAGGCTAGGCGACCGCCTAGGCGCTTGACGGTCGCCTACTGCATTGGAAAGGTGTTGGGAGGCTAGCCTAGGCAGCCCTGTGAGGCGCTAGACAACCCTGAGCAGCCCTGGGCATCGCGGAAATTTCTTTTTTTTTTCCTTTCATTTAAAGCTCTAAATCCTATCCTTCAGCGATTCACCTGCCTCTCATGGTGATTCGATTGCCTCCCACCTCCTTCGAAAGCATCTGCTCGATCGGTAAGTTTTTCTCTAATTTAGTTTATACAAATAATTTTTTTGGCCTCCTGCGATGCTTTTGGTGTCGTGGGATGCTTCCGATGGCATTGGACGCATTACGGGAAGCTTTTGGTGGTGCTAGAAGTGTCGCTGGACGCATCCAGCACCAGCATCGTAGACACTTTCGACGGCGAAGGGTGTAACGCCTCGCCTTCTACTGACTAGGCTGTAAGGCCGGGGGTTATATTTTGCTAAACTATTCTTGGACTATCACTAAATGTCCAGGTGCGGAAGAGCTGAAAAAATTTAAAACTCTCTGCTATTTACTATAAAATCTGGAAATCATACTCAGAATACACTTCTGAGTTGTACATATGCTAAAGAAGGAAACTTAACCTTCTGTTTGGTCAAAAACCTGAAATTAGACACTTCTAGCTGAAATCAGACATCCCAATCGATCGGCTGATCGATTGGAGTTGTCTGATCGATCCACTGATCGATTCAACGTGCTACTCTGCACGGGGTAAATTCTGGATCGATCGGCTGATCGATCCAGCCTGACCAATCGATCTGATAATCGATTCAGAGGCTCTCTGTTCGCGGAAATCACGTTTCAATCGATCGGCTGATCGATCGAGGGCTCCTCAATCGATCAGCTGATCGACTCAATGGCATTCTGTACGCGGGGACTTCTTCCAATCGATCAGCTGATCGATTGAGGACTCCTCAATTGATCGGCTGATCGATTGGGTTTCTGATTTTTGCAGAAATTACACCCAACCTCGTACAGGACCTTCAGAAATCAACAAAAAAACACAACACTACTACTAGGCATGTCATTCCTCATGGTTAGCTATCTAATATCCAGACAATGAGTAATCTAAGCATAACTTTCGTAATTCAAGACACTTAAACATCTAAAGGTGCGGAAAAGTAACGCTATAAGAAATAATAAGTCTTTAGACTTGCTAGTCTCCAAGGGTCTTTATTCCAAGTTCCTTCTCACACACATCTGGTCGCATTGAACTCCAGCCTCCGCTAATCCATCTTCCCTTTACCTTTATCTGCAGTATAAGGAAAATGAAACTATAAGCTTGAGAGCTTAGTAAGAACCATCTACTTCACAAAAACATGCATTCAAGAAATCATGCTTTCTTTTAAAAGATGCTATGCTGACATACATGATGAGAATCAAACCAGAATATTGAAACATGGCAAGCAACTACTAAACATAGCTATTTGTTATATCAACGAGAAAACTAAAATGATACATAAGCTAAGCTATCTGTTATAACAATAAGAAAACTAAACTGAAGCTAAGCTGTATTCACATATCTGGTTTGTGAAGTTTGAAAAACTATTTTCATAAATAGATAAAAATACTAATCATGCTGCTGATGGGCCCGGCAACTGTACTTGCTATGCGTGCGTCCCTAACTAGGCCCGAGGTAGCTAGTCCCGAATCTAGTATGGTTACTAGGTTATCTAAACCTAGGGACTACTATGGGAGCCCAACCCAAGGACAACTGACAGTCCAGTACAGTGCTACTGATAAAACTAAAATGCTGTTTATAAACTGATTTATCTTATCTTGCTTTTACTAGGTTATCTGAACCTAGAGCTAAGTTATCTGAACCTAGAGGCGACTATGGGAGCCCACCCATTAGACCGTAGTCCCATATAAACTGAAGCAAGGCTATGTATGTTGTTTAAAATGCATCTATAGCATTTATCTGGGTTATTAAAATGTTTACTGTGGCATATTACTGTGCTAGTCATTCTATCGAGCACTTGGTGTGCACTAATTCTGTATATGGCTAAACTGAGACTGAAAACACATATGTTTAACTACTTATACTGCAGGTGAGGGGTTGCTTACCTCCTGCGCTAGTTTTCTTACAAATCTGCTAGGCTTTCGGAGAAGATGATCTCTTCAGCGATCCTCTCACGTCTATATGTTCTTCTCGTAGAGAGGAGCGTCCTCGTATCGGAGACGTCGTCGGATGGTGCTCCTACAACCCTAGGGATGGAACCCTAGGTCTCCTTGGGCTTGGCGTGCCGAGAGGGTGCGGGAGAAGAGAGGGCGGCGTGTGAGGGTGAGGGAAAAGAGAGTTGTCGTTTTGAAAATAATAACTCCTCTCTTAATTCCCTAATTATGTTAAGTGATAAATATGACCCAACTACACCTTAAATATAACTGCTCTCCTTTCCTTTCAGCACACCCCTGCTGGGGCCCCTTGGTTACTAGAGTCATCTATAAGTCGTAGGGCCCATAAGTCGTGGGTTCAATTCCCGCTTAGGCTGTTTATGTTTTTATTTAAATTTTGCTACTTCTGCTACTCTAACAATTTTATAAAAATATTCTAAAATTCCAGAAAAATCATAGAATATTTCTAAAATTTATCTTGAGAATTTTCGGACGTTACAATCCCCCATACCTTATAAAAAGTTTGTCATCAAACTTAGAATAACTCTGGGTACTTCTGTCTCATACTAGCTTCTGTCTCCCAAGTTGACTCTTCTGTTGTGTGATTTTGCCAAATGACTTTTACTAATGGTACTTCCTTGTTCCGCAATTTCCTAACTGCTCGGTCTACTATCTGAATAAGCCAACTGTCATAGCTGAGGTCTTCGCGGACTTGTACCGTCTGGGGCTCAATCACCTGGGTGGCATCTGGAATATGCTTCTTCAGCATAGAGACATGAAATACATTATGGATAACTGACATCTCCTGGGGTAGCTCTAGCTCATATGCTACCTTGCCAACTCTTCTGGTGATAAGGTATGGTCCCACATATTTGGGACTTAATTTGCCCTTCTTCCCAAAACGCATGACTCCCTTCATGGGAGCTACTCGGAGAAATGCTGTATCCCCAACGGAAAATTCTAAGGGTCGGCGCCGTGTATCAACATAGCTTTTCTGGCGGCTCTGAGCTGTCTCTATCCTCTGGCGGATCTGCTGTATAGCTGCTGTGGTATCTGCTACTAGATCTGTTTGAAGTTCTAGCTCTTTCTGTTCACTACTTTCATACCAGCAGATTGGAGATCTACACCTCCGCCCGTAGAGAGCCTCGTAGGGTGCCATGCCGATAGTGGCCTGATAGCTATTGTTGTATGCAAATTCTGCTAAATACAGATATTTGCACCAACTTCCCTTGAAGTCTAGGGCACAAGCTCGGAGCATATCTTCGAGTACCTGATTTACTCTCTCCGTCTGACCATTTGTCTGAGGATGGAAAGTTGTGCTAAACTTTAACCTGGTGCTCAATGTTGACTGTACACACTCCCAGAAGTGTGACGTGAATCTACTGTCTCTATTTGATATAATGGTCTGTGGGACTCCATGCAGTTTGACAATCTCCTTGAGATATAACTGAGCTAGCTGCTCCATGGAGTAGGATATCCTGATAGCTAAGAAGTGGGCTGACTTAGTCAATCTGTCGACTATTACCCAGATGACATCAAAACCATTCATGGTTCTGGGTAGTCCCACTATGAAATCCATGGAGATATCCACCCACTTCCATTCTGGGATCTGAATAGGTTGCAGAATTCCTCCTGGTCTCTGGTGTTTTGCCTTGACCCTCTGACAGGTCAGACAGGTATTGACATATCTAGCGATGTCTCTTTTCATCCCAGGCTACCAAAAATGTCTCTTTAGGTCTTGGTACATCTTGGTGGAACCAGGATGCATCGCGTAAGGAGTCCTGTGAGCCTCGTCTAGAATCTTCCTCCGTAGTTCCTCCTGATCCGGAACGCATAGTCTGTCACCAAAATACAATGTCCCACTATCAGATACTCTGAACTCTCCACTTTCTGATTCTGCTAACCCTTGCTTGATTTTCTGAATTTCAGGGTCCTGATCCTGAGCTGTCTGGATGTCACCAAGCAGGGTAGATGCTAATGTCATAGTGGAGAGTTGTCCAACTATAAGTTCGAGACTGAAATCTATAATTTCCTTTTGTAGGGGCGGTGACATGACTGCTAGGGATAGTAAGGTGGCACTGGACTTCCTTCTAAGTGCGTCTGCCACCTTATTGGCCTTTCCTGGGTGGTAGAGGATGTCTATGTCGTAGTCTTTGACCAGCTCGAGCCATCTGCGCTATCGCATATTCAGATCCTTCTGAGTGAAGAAGTACTTCAGACTCTGATGGTCTGTATACACTCTGCACTGAGCTCCATACAAGTAATGTCTCTAAATTTTGAGGGTGAAGACAACTGTTGCAAGCTCAAGGTCATGAGTAGGGTAATTTCTCTCATAATCCTTGAGTTGTCTGGAGG
This sequence comes from Zingiber officinale, assembly GCF_018446385.1. Classification (NCBI taxonomy): domain Eukaryota; kingdom Viridiplantae; phylum Streptophyta; class Magnoliopsida; order Zingiberales; family Zingiberaceae; genus Zingiber; species Zingiber officinale. The sequence goes on from NC_056003.1 coordinate 102,334,462, forward strand.
CATAGGCGATCACCTTGCCATTTTGCATCAGTACTGCTCCTAGTCCCAATTTAGAGGTATCACTGTAAATATCAAAGCTGTCTGTGTTTTCTGGCAGAGTCAGAATGGGAGCACTGGTCAATCTTCTTTTGAGCTCCATGAAACTGTTCTCACAGTCCTCTGTCCACTGAAATTTTCTGTTCTTCCTGGTAAGAGCTATCAGTGGGGAGGCTATCCTGGAGAAATCCTCTACGAATTTTCTGTAATAGCCTGCTAGTCCCAGAAAACTTCTGATTTCACTAGCGTTCTTAAGTCTCTTCCAGTTACTCACAGCTTCTATCTTACTAGGGTCTACCATGATACCATCCTTGGAGATGATATGACCCAGAAAGGATACCTGATCGAGCCAGAATTCACATTTCATGAACTTGGCGTACAGCTGATTTTGTTGAAGGGTCTGCAGTACTATCTTCAGGTGCTTTGCGTGTTCTTCATGAGTTCTGGAATAAATGAGAATGTCGTCGATAAACACGATAACAAACTTATCTAGGTATTCTCTGAATACTCTATTCATGAGGTCCATGAAGGTAGCTGGAGCATTCATCACGCCAAAGGGCATGACTACGAACTCATAATGTCCGTATCTAGTCCTGAAAGCTGTCTTGGGTATGCCACCTTCTTTAACTCTAGCCTGGTGATATCCTGATCTGAGCTCTATTTTAGAGAACACTGCTGCTCCCTTTAGCTGATCAAGCAGGTCATCTATCCTGGGAAGAGGATACCTGTTCTTAATCGTGACTTGGTTTAGTGCCCGGTAGTCTATACACAGACGCATGCTCCCATCCTTCTTCTTCACGAATAATACAGGAGCTCCCCATGGTGAGTGACTAGGGCGTACAAAACCCTTGTCAAGCAGCTCCTGTAGTTGCTCCTGAAGTTCCTTCAGTTCGGCTGGAGCCATGCGGTAGGGTGCTTTGGAGATGGGATTTGTACCGGGGATGAGTTCTATCTCAAACTCAATCTCTCTGTCCGATGCTAGGCCCGGTAACTCCTCAGGGAAGACTGCTGGGTAGTCACATACAACTCGGACCTCTTCTAGCTTTTGGTCCTCATCTTGACTGGTATTGACTACAAGTGCTAGGAACCCCGTACATCCTGACTCCAATAGTTTCTGTGCTTTCAAAGCTGAGAGAAACTTCTTGGCCTGTCTCTTTGGTTCTCCTATGTACCCAAACTGCACTCCTACTTCAGGTTGGAATACAACTTTCTGTTTACGGTACTCTATAGAGGCACCGTACTTGATCAGAAAGTCCATTCCCAAGATGACATCGTAGTCAGCCATATCTAGCACTATCAGATCACCAAAAAGCTCTCTGTCTGCTATAATGATTGACACTGCTCGGAGCCAGTGCGTGGATGCCATGATTTCTCCTGAAGGTAGTGTTGTCAAAAACTGACCACTAAGTGCCTCTGGAGGTATCGCCAACTTTTCGACGAATGTCCTGGATATATAAGAATGGGTTGCCCCAGTATCGAATAAGACAGTTGCACTTTGCTGTAAAATACTGATCTGACCTGTAACAACTGTCGAGGCATTCGCTACGTCTTCTCTGGTGAGTGAGTAGATCCTCGCGTTCGTCGTGGCTGAGGGGGCTTTTAGTCTGCCTTGGCTGATGTGTGGACCATCTAAAGTAGCCTGCATCTGGTGCAACTGGGCTGGTTTGTCTCCGTACTAAATCGGCTGCGGTGGGGGAAAACTGGTCTTGTTTGGGCATTGCTTAGCCATATGCCCTTCCTGACCACATTCGAAACATCCTCGTGTGCCCTTGCGACAAACTCCGGGGTGGAATTTCCCACAAGTAGAACACTTGGGATAGCTAGGCTGTTTACTAGCTGGTCCTCCTTTTGGGTAACTCCCTGGTTTACGTTTGTTACTGGAGTTCCCTTTTCAGTTAGAGCTGTGGCCCTGGTGTTTCTAAGTACCTGAGCCTCCTTGGCCTTTGGACTCTGAGAAGGTTTGCTTCTGCTGCTTGATGCTGTTCTGGTAATGCTCGGTGATTAGAGCATTACTTATCAGTTCTTCAGTGGTTTGTGGCCTGCGGACGCTGCTGGCCACGTTCAGTGCTATTTCCGGCCTTAGCATTTTGTGCATCAACCAGACTCGTTCTCTCTCAGTGCTGACTAGTTCAGGGCATAGACGAGCCAGTCTGTTGAATTTCTTCACGGCCTCCTCAATTGAAAGGTTGCCCTGACGAAATTCAGTGAACTCATCGTAGTGGCGGTTCGTGACCCGCATGTGAAAGAACTCCTCAAAGAATTCTCTCTCGAAGTCGGCCTATGTCATCTGGTTCACCGGGCGCTTCACTTTAATCCTCTACCACCACATACGTGCGTCTCCTGTCAGGTAGAATGAGACGCATTTCACCTTTTCATACTCTAGCCAGTCTAGAAGCTCCATCGTACTCTCTAGTGCTTTGAACCAGGCTTGGGCATCTCATGGTTCACTGGTGCCTGAGAAGTTCTCTGGCTTGATCTTCTGCCACTGGATCGGATAGACTTCTCTCCTTGCCCCCGCTGCTGGGGCTCCTGGTGCTGTAGGTTGGATTGGTGGAACCTCTATCACTACTGGGGTTGCTAAGTTAGGTTCTGGAGTGACAGTGGAAGTGGTCTGCTGATTAGCCCTTAGGGTGGCTATTTCCTGTTGCTGTTCAGCTAGTTGCTTCTGTAACTGAGCCACTACTGCTGTAAGGTCTGGGGGAGGCACTGAGCTGCCTGCCTCATGCTGGAGCTCAGTAGCTGGTGTCTTTTTAGCTGGGCGTCCTCGTACCATTTTCTAAGGAAATAAAGGACATACATAACTAATACAATCATATTTGCATAACTACTATTATCATGTTAGATGCTATCATATATAAACATGCTTTAGTTGTTTATCTATGAACATGAAAGCAAGAAACATAAGTAAAGTAAGAGATGTTCTTACCTGGAAGCTGCAGGTTCAATGCTGATGTGTGTGTGGAGGAAGTATGGAACTTTGCTCTGATACAACTCTGTAACGCCCTGCCTTCTACTGACTAGGCTGTAAGGCCGAGGGTTACATTATGCTAAACTATTCTTGGACTATCACTAAATGTCCAGGTGCGGAAGAGCTAAAAAAATTTAAAACTCTCTGCTATTTACTATAAAATCTGGAAATCATACTCAGAATACACTTCTGAGTTGTACATATGCTAAAGAAGGAAACTTAACTTTTTGTTTAGTCAAAAACCTGAAATTAGACACTTCTAGCTGAAATCAGACATCCCAATTGATCGGCTGATCGATTGGAGTTGTCTGATCGATTCAACGTGCTACTGTGCACGGGGTCAATTCTGGATCGATCGGCTGATCGATCCAGCCTGGCCAATCGATCTGATAATCGATTCAGAGGCTCTCTGTTCGCGGAAACCACGTTTCAATCGATCAGCTGATCGATCGAGGGCTCCTTAATCGATCAGCTGATCGACTCAATGGCATTCTGTACGCGGGGACTTCTTCCAATCGATCGGCTGATCGATTGGGTTTCTGATTTTTGCAGAAATTACACCCAACCTCGTACAGGACCTTCAGAAATCAACAAAAAAACACAACACTACTACTAGGCATGTCATTCCTCATGGTTAGCTATCTAATATCCAGACAATGAGTAATCTAAGCATAACTTTCGTAATTCAAGACACTTAAACATCTAAAGGTGCGGAAAAGTAACGCTATAAGAAATAATAAGTCTTTAGACTTGCTAGTCTCCAAGGGTCTTTATTCCAAGTTCCTTCTCACACACATCTGGTCGCATTGAACTCCAGCCTCCGCTAATCCATCTTCCCTTTACCTTTATCTGCAGTATAAGGAAAATGAAACTATAAGCTTGAGAGCTTAGTAAAAACCATCTTCCTCACAAAAACATGCATTCAAGAAATCATGCTTTCTTTTAAAAGATGCTATGCTGACATACATGATGAGAATCAAACCAGAATACTGAAACATGGCAAGCAACTACTAAACATAGCTATTTGTTATATCAACGAGAAAACTAAACTGATACATAAGCTAAGCTATCTGTTATAACAATAAGAAAACTAAACTGAAACTAAGCTGTATTCACATATCTGGTTTGTGAAGTTTGAAAAACTATTTTCATAAATAGATAAAAATACTAATCATGCTGCTGATGGGGCCGACAACTGTACTTGCTATGCGTGCGTCCCTAACTAGGCCCGAGGTAGCTAGTCCCGAATCTAGAATGGTTACTAGGTTATCTAAACCTAGGGATGACTATGGGAGCCCAACCCAAGGACAACTGACAGTCCAGTACAGTGCCACTGATAAAAGTAAAATACTGTTTATAAACTGATTTATCTTATCTTGCTTTTACTAGGTTATCTGAACCTAGAGCTTGGTTATCTGAACCTAGAGCTAGGTTATCTGAACCTAGAGGCGACTATGAGAGCCCACCCATTGGACCGTAGTCCCATATAAACTGAAGCAAGGCTATGTATGCTGTTTAAAACGCATCTATAGCATTTATCTGGGTTATTAAAATGCCTACTGTGGCATATTATTGTGCTAGTCATTCTATCGAACACTTGGTGTGCACTAATTCTGCATATGGCTAAACTGAGACTGAAAACACATACGTTTAACTACTTATACTGTAGGTGAGGGGTTACTTACCTCCTGCGCTAGTTTTCTTACAAATCTGATCGCTAGGCTTCCAGAGAAAATGATCTCTTCGGCGATCCTCTCACGTCTATGTGTTCTTCTCGCAGAGAGGAGCGTGTAAATACCGGAAAATAGGCGAATATTAATAAGGGATTTTTTCAGAATTTTTGGTAATTTTTCTGGAATTTTTCGGAGCTTGTATGGACAAGTTTTCGGGGATAAACGAGGTTCCGGAAAAAAAGCCTGTTTAGGTTACCCCATTTAAATGAGGAAAAGTTGAATTTCTAAATTTCCTTTTCTTTATTTATTTTGCCTTTTCTTTATTTTCTTTACTTCCTCTCCTCCTCGCCGAAAACCCCTGCACGCCCGAGCCATTCCCGACGCCGAGCCCTAACCGGCGCTCACGACGGTTTTCTCCATTTCCTCTTCTCGCTTTCCTCCTCTCCTCTTACATCTTCTCTTTTTCTGCCCTAGCGCTTCGCCGACGTCGCTCCTCCTCAGCCTAGCGCCGGCAGCCGGCTGCCTTTCCTCTGCCGATCCGTTGCCGCTGAGACTCCCTCTCTTCTCCTCTGGTCCGACGAGCCACCGCCGGACACCTTTGCTCTCGGCCCCATCGCGGTGATCAGTAGCCACTAGACGTCGACGCGCAGAGATTACACCGTGCCCTAGTCCTCCATCTCGCTGGCAACCGAGTACCACTGCCGGTGTTCTCCCGTGCCTGAGCTTCATCTCCTCTTCAGAGTAAGGTTGTTCGGATGAGGTAACAACAAGTGATTTCAGCAGTGATTCAGCAGTGTAAATTTGAGGTTTCCAGCAGCAATCAACCCTTGTTGGCAGTAACAAACCTTCAGTGGATCAGTGATACTTGCTGTGAATTTAGGTAAGGTGTAGGTGGTATAATTTTTACTGAGTTTGGGTTTAATTTGATTAATGAAGGTGTTGGAATTGTGATTTAGGTTTATCGGTTTGGGAGATTGGCAATTTAATCTTGCTCCGACTGTTGATTTACAGTAGCAACGTTTCCAACCAGATTTGGACAAGTTGTAGAGGTAAGTTTGTATATGTACTAGATTTCATTCTAGTTGTGGACTTGTTAGGGTGCCCTAATTCTATTTAATCGTGATATGTGGCTTGAGTGGATTTGGGTTTTGCCTAATTTAGCCTTAAGGATTTTATTTAGCTATACATTTGAGTTAGCTAAATACATTATGTTTATATTGGTGACACAGGACCTTGACGCGAGACGGGTATCTCGGCGTCGGAATTTGACCGGATACGATCCTTTCTATTTTCGGAGGCGGGTACTTTTGACTTATGTCATTTGATATACATAGTAGTGAATTTAACAAGTTGCATTAATTATGTCCTTTATTTGTTTTGGTTAGTCACTACCCAATATCTGACACATGATTGATTGATTGCTTGATTTGCATTCCATGTATACTTTATTTGTTTATACATGCTTATAGGGGGTAGTGATATACCATGCTTCACCATGTTCAGGACCTAGGTTTTATACCTTCTGTGTACCTTTGTTTCGATATGATTCGTTGACCTAGGGTGCACTTTTCTATATATATGGATTAGGTCAGGATGTTTTTATGGTTATTTCCATGCACCATTTGCATGATTGCATGCTGTGCGATAGTCCGCTCCATTATTGTTGAGCACATCGCCAGTTACATGGATCTGCACACACCACCACTCATGGGTTATTGGTCGATTCAGGCAGAGTGTGTTGCAGCAGGGACTCTGTTAGGCACCGTTGGTCCGCTCATGGGTAGTGTGACACAACGTGTTATCCGGCAGGGATTCCTCCCCGTCATCGTGTACCGGGAGTTGAGAGCATTGCGCTCCCCCATTTATGATTTGGGGTAGGAGGATAGGTGTACTCCGACAGCATCCCGTCCACTCGGTCACTCATCAGGAGCAGTGACGACAGAGTGCACGGTTGTCACAGCCCTACCCACTCGGCCTCACTATTGTGTGAGATAGTTGACTGTCGTCAGGGGTGACCAGGACGCATCATTGGCATCATATGCATGATGCATTTTATTGTTTGTGATTGTGTTTGCTGCATTTATATGCTGCATATTGTTTGGATACCTATGTTTGACATGCATACAGGTCTTCTATACCTTTCAGATTGTTTGTCCTTATACCGGGTCCTGGTTAGTACAGATTTTCTCCTGTCTACTTCGGTTTGCATTTACCTTTATTTTTATCAGGAGACTGTACGCATGATTAGTGCTAGGTGTTATTTCTTTACTTTGCATATCAATTGTACCTGCTGAGTGTTGGATTCACCCCGCCTCCATTGTTGTTATATTTTCAGGTTGAGGCTGTCCGGAGCAGTTCCAGTCGCTAGTCCTCACTGCACGTAGTGCTAGATCCCTGCAGACCTCGACGTTTTACTTATCATTTAGTTTGGTTCTTATTTGGTTATGTGTGTACTTGGTTATTTGGATACTTGGGCATCGTATGTTTTTCTTTTGATATTGATGGATGTTCTATTCGATATGTTTTACTACATGCCTGCCTGGATGGCAGAAGAGGTAAGTTTGCCGAATTTGTGTTTTACGAGTGTAGTTGAGTAGGGTGGTTTTCGAGTCAGAGTATTACTGCTTTGTTTGATTATATATAACTGCGTGGATGTTTGTGTGGTTGTGTTATATTTATTGTTATTATTCCAGCCGCATGTGGCTGAGGTATGGAGATATGTAGAAAGTTTCAGATTGTCCGCCGTACAGGGGATATGCTGCCGAAATTTCTTCGGACGGGGACTCCTCTGGGGCGTGACAATTTAGTGGTATCAGAGCACAGGTATACGATCTTTTGTTTTCGTATTTTTGATGTTTGGGATAACCTGATACCAATTTATTTACTTGGTATCAGAGCGCCAAGTTTGGCGATACTTGTTGGATTTTTATATTTTGGATTTTCGAGATTTATCTGATACCAATTTAATGGTATCAGAGCAGGTTATGGATACCTGCTTTTGGTGTTCTGGATTTTTGGATGTCTATTTCGGTTTGTACGGATTCCGTTATAGTTATGTTTCGGACTTCCATTTCGGATTTATATGAATTTCCGGCGATTTTTTCGTTCGGAATTTTGAGGTCAGAAGTTGGGGACTGGACAGCGATGGAACATCTCCAGACGGCAAATAGGTATGATGTTTATTTTATGATAGTTAGGACATCTATTAGCACTTTATATTTATTACCTGTCTGGTTGTTGTAGCCATATTACATGTGATGGGTTAGCCACTGATCCTGGTCGACCCTAATAGAGATCAAGGATTATGGTCTCTGGTGATTTTTCTTATCATACCATCAGTAGTTTAAGCTTCTGTTACTACTAGTAGGAGAAGGAGGCACATACCAGCCTCTACTATTGTTAGCTGGGTAGTGGATGATACCTACATAATTCCTGTTGTTTTAGCCAGTAGAGTTTTTATACTCATATCTTTTGGATATTAGGGTATCCGATATGATGAAAATTGGTCATTTGGGGAGTTACCATGTTTGATCATTGTTGAGAATGGTTTGAGGTTGAGGGATATTGTGAGATAAGATATTATGATATGTTGATTTCTAATGATTTATGAGAGTAAATGTTATGTGATTGTTTGATGATCAATTACTAGATATTTGTTTTGATGATCTATTAGTGGATAACTATTTTGATGATTTATATTTGGGTTGTTATTGATGGTGACATAGTGAGTGTCATTAATGATATTCACAGGTTTGATGATTATGATTGGTGATCAGATTATAAATTGGGTGCTGGAGAGTTTTACGGTTGAATGTGCCTATGAGATTTTAATAAACTTGGTTGGTTATGGATAGTTAACAGGATGATATAAAAAAAAAATGATATATGCTTCCTCTGATATGGGACTATGTGGATAAATAATGATTGATGTTTTGAATGCTAACTTGCCCTCATGGGGAGTAGAGATTTATTTATATGATATAGTGTGGGCTGATATTTTTGAGGATGAAGATGAGAGTGTCTTGATGTTCTTAAATTCTGACTTTTTCTTTTGGGTCGTACACATTTATACATATGATATTATGTGGTTGGATATACCTTAGTTGCTTGTGGAGGATTAAGGTATTCTTGATTAGTTAGTAGATGAATGATTTAGTTTTGTTGGTTGATCAGTAGAGGATTGTCATACTCTATTTTTAGAGGTTCGAACCTTTAGGTTATTTGTGCTTAGTTATGTATCTAGAGCACCTTTGAGTACATGTTTTGTACTGACGTGGGAAGGATTGATTTAGTCAGAAATCATTTTCAGCTTGGATAGTTTATAAAGGATCGATGTATCCTATTCCATGAAGACTTTGACCGTGGACTGTATATACCTGGTGGGATAACTTAGAGGGTGCGTTGGGATATGTGACCCCGCTGGTGTAAGGAAGTGTAGAGCTAATTGCTTAACACTTATGGGATACAATCGTTACTAGTGTAAACTGGGAGAGTACATTTGGATTTATGATGATAAAATTTTTCCCATTGGATATAGTCTTGGTAGTGTATGACATTGACTGACAATGTTATACCACGGTGTGTATATTTTTCTTGTCCGATACCAGTTCCTTTGAACCTAGAGCAGGGTTGTTACTGGATGATTAGGCTGCTTTATTTTGGGTTGCCTTTGATTGATGTATTCATGCTTGATACATATGCATGAATTTTGTTTAGATATACCGGTAACCCATGAGTGTTGGTAGCATAAGGTTGGTCTCTTTGATTGAGCTGGTATGCTAATTTTGCATGTATATCATGATCGTTTTGGGTTGTAGGAATCCTGTGGTAGACTGTCCATTTGCAAGTAGTATATGTATCCATGTTCTGATATGGTTTGAAGGTTCCTTGTGGATCATAGATATGTAGTTGGGTGTATGTATCTGGAGGTATTATTGAAGATGTCTTGTTGATTAAATCCGAGATGTAGTATAAGTACATCGGTGGTGTTTTGATGGAGGCATTTTGTCGATTTAATCTGAGTTGTGATATGTACATATGTGTTTGGTGTGGTATCTGAGGTATCTTTTTGATTATGTTTGATATGTGAGTGCACCTGGGTTTAGTATACTTTATTGGAAGTATATGTTGGTTATACTCTTGGCATAGGTGTATATATGTCATGTGAGGTTGTTTGAGGTGTATTATCGATTATACGTATGTTGATATATGCACACGGGTTCGGTATGCATTGTTGGAGGTAGCACGATGATTTATGCCTATGTTGTGAGTATGTTTGGTGTGTACTAATTGGAGAATTATGTCGATCATACATATGTTGTGTGTGCATGTGTGCCAGGTGTATGGTGGGTAGCATCATGATGATTCTACCTATGTTGAATGTAGAATGCTGAGTGTCTACATTATGTTATTGGTTGTATAACCCTGTCAACTAATTCTCCTATTAGTGGGTGACCAACCCACTAGGATGATGATAGAGTTGACTATGGATTTGATTTGTTTACTAGGTTGTTTATACCTTTGGCTGCCCACAGTGATATGTGGTCGAGTGATCTCGTGCAGCCTTTAGTTGGATAGTTAGGTGCCTTGGACACTTATGGATCGTTTGTGGTGGAGCGGAGCTCCCACCTATACATATTTCGGATTGCTTGTAGCGGAGCATTGCTCCCATATCTATTGCAGATACATGTTATGGATTATTTGTAGTGGAGTGTTACTCCTACATATTGAGGATTTCTTGTGGTAGAGCGTTGCTCCCCATATGTGGTATTTTCTGTGATGGAGCGTTGCTCTCACACTGGAGGATCTATGCTTAGGTGATTTTTATCGTTGGTGATCATATTTCAGACTTATTGTCAGAGATCTTATGGATAGGAATGTCTGTGATACGGACATTATGTGTCTTGGTTTTTGCAATATAAGCTTACAGTGCCTTAGATGTTTTCAGGGACTCGATGATCCTGGTATGTCGAGGTGTTAGAGTGTATACTAAAAGCCTAGCTTTTGGTATAAACATTTATCTAGAAATAAGAATCACATTGGTCAAATGTCTACATTTATGATAAATGTAGTTGTTCAATTAATTTATATTGTAGATGACATGGTGTGTGGTGTCACACACAGAAGATCATGTTATCAGTACCTTATAAATTATAAACAGTAGCTCACGACCATGATGGAAAGGAACAAACCATTGGAAGGTCGTAGTGTAATTAGGTATTAGTTTATCTTGACTATATAATTACACTAGTACACTCAGAGTGTATTGAGTAGGACCATTTGAGGTCGTTTCTTTTATACTGACTTTATAAAGAAACAAAGACCTCGGTTATTATGGAAGTGTGTGCTCTTAATCCTAATGTAATAACAAGCACATATATTTGATATTTATTTCTTTAATTTATCAATGGGTGAGATTTAGTTCGTTGAATCAATAAACCCGATAAGTTGGGAAATGGTATCACTTATAGTGTGTGTTGTTGATTATAGAAGGAAACTGTGTCCTAGAGATACTAGGTTGATAATGTCCTCAAGAGGAGCTCATAAAGATTGTCATGTTAAACCCTGCAGGTGGACTTAGTCCGACATGATAGTAAGGTTGAGTGGTACTACTCTTGGACTTAGATATTAATTAAATGAGTTGTCAGTAACTCACTTAATTAGTGGACATTTGATATCTTAAACACAGGGAGACTAACACACTCATAATAAGAAGGAGCCCAAAAATGTAATTTGGGATTGGTGCGGTAGTTCAATGATAATTCTCTAGTGGAATGAATTATCATTGATAAAATTAAGTTGTGTGTTCGGGGCGAACACGGGATGCTTAATTTTATCGGGAGACCAAAACCAATTCCTCCTCTCGGTCCCTATCGTAGCCTCTTATTTGTAGAAGTTTTATACCCACCTATACCCACCTTCTATACCCACTAATAAGGAGCCGGCCAAGCTAGCTTGGGAACCAAGCTAGGGCCGGCCTAGGTATATTATTGGGTGGCCAGCTTGAACCCAAGCTAGTGGGGCCGGCCAAATTAAATTAAAAAGGGATTTTAATTTTAGTTTTATTATGTGGAAGAAATAATTTTTAAAGAGAATTAAAATTAAAATATCTCTCTTGTAAAAGATCTATAAAGATTAAAGAAAGAGATTAGATCTCTTTCCTTATTTGTAGATTGATGAGTTATTTTATTTTCTCTTTAAAAATTATCCACATGTTGATAAAATTAAAATTATAGAAATTTCCTTTATCAACCATGAAGAGATTTTAAAGAGAAATTTTATTTTAAAATTTTCCGAAACAAATTAGGAAGTTTTAATTTGTTGATTAAAACTTGTCTAATTTATTTCCTCTAGAAGTGGCTACCATTAGAGATTAAATTGGAAAATTTTATTTAATTTTTCTCAATTAAATCATGTCAAGGAAATTAAGGAAATTTTATTGTAATTAAATTTCCTAATTTGCTTAGGCCAAGGAATATAAAAGAAGGGTGAGGTGCCTTCACAAGACACAACATCTATTATTCCTCTCCTCTTTTGTTCCTTGGTGTGGCCGGCCAACCTCTCCCTCTCTTCCTCTTGTGGTGGCCGAACCCTCCCTTCTATTGGAGCTCTTGTGGTGGCGGATACTACTCGGAGAAGAAGAAGAAGAAGAGAGAAAGCTAGCATCTCTTGGAGCTTGGTTAGTATTTTGTTTTCTTCCTTGGTGAAGCTTCCTCTTTGTTGGCGAACCTAGCTAGGAGGAGAAGAAGGTGATTGGTGGTTTCTCGTCTCAGATCGTTGCCCACATAACGTCCGGGGTTAGAAGAGGAATACGGTAGAAGATCAAGAGGTTTTTCTACAAGGTATAACTAGTAAATTTTATTTCCGCATCATGCTAGTTATTTATGGAAATAATACCAAATACAAGAGGCTTACGCTCTAGAATTTCGAATATGTTTTTTCGAAGTTGTGTTCTTTTGTTTCTTTCTTTTCCTTGTGATTTGATTGTTCTCTTTGGTTAACCTAAAGTTATTTTAGGAAATTAAATATTAGCTTTCTATTAAAGGTTTTGTCTAGTCGGTGGTGGTTGCTCCCATATCCAAGAAGGCCATGTGCCTCGCCACGTCAGTACTGGGAACCTTTTATGGAAATTAATATTTAATGGAATTAATAACTTAAGGAGACTTGGGTCGAACGTGTTAAGTTCCGCAGGAGATCCAAGTCAAAACCTAAAAGAACAAATAGATTAAGTTTTGGATCAAACGTGTTAAGTTCCGCAGGCGATCCAAAATTTAATTTAAAAGAACACATGGTAGCTAGGAAAAGGTTCAGACCTTTGTACAAAATTTTTGTACAGTGGAACCTATAGGTTTTCCAAGTAGCAACCAACACGAGGATGTTTGGATAGGTTTCCATTATCTTTGTGGATGATGTTGTGATCTATTACGGATCCGAGGTGAGTCACGTACACTACCTTTGCATAGATCTAGAGATGATTCGACGAGAACATCTATATGTGATTATCAGTAGTGCTGGTTTGGATTGTCTTTTGTTATGATGTTTGGGACACACGGTCACTAGTAGGAGTGTACCGTGGTTCCACAGGAGATAGAGATTGTTACCGTTGGGAGCAGCCAAAATCAGTGTAGGAGATCCGCAGTCTTTTGTGATTCGCAGGATATTACAGACCTTTCGTCGAGGGTTTCTTCCGCATAGCTATGCTACTTTCACGCGTGACCATGAAAGGCGTGAAGTTTACTTGGACTGAGGATTGCAAGACCAGTTTCTAGGAGCTGAAGCGGAGACTAGTGTTATTTAGGTTCCTGGTTAGTACAGATTCTCTCCTGTCTACTTCGGTTTGCATTTACCTTTATTTTTATCAGGAGACTGTACGCATGATTAGTGCTAGGTGTTATTTCTTTACTTTGCATATCAATTGTACCTGCTGAGTGTTGGACTCACCCCGCCTCCATTGTTGTTATATTTTCAGGTTGAGGCTGTCCGGAGCAGTTCCAGTCGCTAGTCCTCACTGCACGTAGTGCTAGATCCCTGCAGACCTCGACGTTTTACTTATCATTTAGTTTGGTTCTTATTTGGTTATGTGTGTACTTGGTTATTTGGATACTTGGGCATCGTATGTTTTTCTTTTGATATTGATGGATGTTCTATTCGATATGTTTTACTACATGCCTGCCTGGATGGCAGAAGAGGTAAGTTTGCCGAATTTGTGTTTTACGAGTGTAGTTGAGTAGGGTGGTTTTCAAGTCAGAGTATTACTGCTTTGTTTGATTATATATAACTGCGTGGATGTTTGTGTGGTTGTGTTATATTTATTGTTATTATTCCAGCCGCATGTGGCTGAGGTATGGAGATATGTAGAAAGTTTCAGATTGTCCGCCGTACAGGGGATATGCTGCCGAAATTTCTTCGGACGGGGACTCCTCTGGGGCGTGACAGAGCGTCCTCGTATCGGAGACGTCGCCGGATGGTGCTCCTACAACCCTAGGGATGGAACCCTAGGTCTTCTTGGGCTTGGCGTGTCGAGAGGGTGCGGGAGAAGAGAGGGCGGCGTGTGAGGGTGAGGGAAAAGAGAGTTGCCGTTTTGAAAATAATAACTCCTCTTTTAATTCCCTAATTATGTTAAGCGATAAATATGACCCAACTACACCTTAAATATAACTGCTCTCCTTTCCTTTCAGCACACCCCTGTTGGGGCCCCTTAGTTACTAGAGTCATCTATAAGTCGTAGGGCCCATAGGTCGCGGGTTCAATTCCTGTTTAGGCTGTTTTATGTTTTATTTAAATTTTACTACTTCTGCTACTCTAACAATTCTATAAAAATATTCTAAAATTCCAGAAAAATCATAGAATATTTCTAAAATTTATCTTGAGAATTTTTGGGCGTTACAAAGGGCGTGTCCCGCGAAGCTTCTAGCGGTGCTAGAAGCCTTTGTCGACGAGTCTAGTGCTACTGTGACGCGTTCAGTGCCGCCGGAAGCTTTTGACGACACATCTAGTGTCGCCGGAGGCATCATGATGCCGATGGGATTACGATGTTTTATTTATTTATTTATTTAATTCAAACAATTCCCCACTTAAATGGAGTAATTCGGATAGACTTTTATAAATTCTAATTAAATTATCCCAATAAAATATATAAAAAATATATTTAAAATTAGTTTTTAATAAAATTTTTTAATTAATTTATATTTTAATAATGTTATATTTAAAATTTAAAAATTCTAATAAATATTATCAATTAATTTATATTCTGATAATTTTATATTTAAAAATAAAAAATTCTAATAAATCTTATTAATTCAGATAAATCAAATTTATATTTTTGATAATTTTTTTTATTAATTTTTATTGATTTTAGTGGTCTTAAATCTTAATTTCAAATATAATATTTACATCAACTCGAAAGGATATTTCTTTTATATATTAATTTTTTTCTTAGAATTGTTAATGATCCTAGAGTTCATAAATTTATTCTTAAATCACTTTTCATGTCATCATAATTACAATGGCAAGCAATCTATCTTTGATGGTGCCACCTCCAGCTTCGTGCCATCGCCTTTGGCTCCATGCCATCTCCGGCCTGCTCTTGTAGGTCTAGTATGCCTTTTACATTCATTCTTTATATTCTTCATTACTATACTATTTGCCTGCTTCATATGCTCCACCAGAGCCTGACTTGAGCATCAGAGTGGATATGCCTGGACCACCCCTAGGCCTCCATTCTAACCCTCTCCGTCGCTCTTCTACAACCCACAAGCTCTTCAGACGATCCTTGTGGCACACTGTGACGCTCTTCTATAGTTTCACAGACATCTCTAATGACCCTACCGCCTGTAAAAATCAATAGGTAGAGGAAAGAAATAATATAAAGCTTTTTGATAATCTTATTACTAAAGCCAATATGCTTATTTATACAAATTGTCCAAAATAATAATGGAAAGATTAAATAAAGCATACAATCATAATAATTATAAACATAGTAATATAATAGACTTGGAAATATTATTTTTTCTATTTGATTCATGTCGATCTTGATTATGTGCCAAATATAATAAATCTCAATTGATTGAAATCAATTAGAGATTATTTCTATTATTATTATTACCCCCGACAAACTCAACGGGAGTGCCTGAACGTTGAGTTTGAGTGCTAACTTAGTGAAACGTTGTTTAGATAATAACTTGATAAATATATCAGCAATTTGATCTTCCGTAGATATATAAGCAATCGAAAGTTGTCGAGTTGCCACACACTCGCGAACAAAATGAACATCAATCTCTACATTCTTGGCACTAGCATGAAAAATAGGATTTGCTGCAAGATTAGTTACTCCAATATTATCACACCATATTTTTGGTGTAGCAGTTGGGAAAAAGTGTAATTTTGAAAGAAGAGATTGTAGTCAAATAATTTCTGACATTGCGTTAGAGATAGTTTTATATTCAGCTCCAGTACTTGAGTGAGAGACTGTAGGTTGCTTCTTTGAAAGTTAGAAAATAAGATTTTACCCAAGAAATATAGTATATCTACTAGTAGAATGTCTATCTTCGGGAGATCCAACCCAATCTGCATCACTGTAGGTAATAAACTCTCGTGAAGATTGACGATATAAAAGAAGACCATGTAGAATAGTGCTTTTGAGATATTGAAGAAATCTCTTAATACCTTCCCAATGATGTTCAGTAGGAGCATGCATAAACTGACAGACACGATTCATAGCAAAAGCAATATCGAATCATGTAATTGTGATATATTGTAGGGCACCAACAATACTACGGTAGATCTGGGGGTCATACATCAAAGAGGAGGATGAAGGTGCAGTGAAACCACCCTTAATGATTGATGTGGAGATAGGATGTACACAATCCATTTTAGCTCATTGTAGAAGCCTAGTAATGTATTTGCTCTGAGAGAGAAGATAACCTTTAGAATGTGAGAGAAACTTTATGCTAAGGAAAAAACGAGCATTGCCACGATCCCGAATAGGAAACTCTTGACGGAGAAGATGTAGTAAAGTAGTAATGTCATTTTGATCACTACCAGTTATTAATATATCATCCATATAAATCAGAACAAATATTGAAAATTCCTCATTACATTTGTAGAATAGGGAAGAGTCTATTTTTGAGCCATAAAATCTCTGAGTATGAAGCCAGGTAGATAGACGATGAAACCATACACGAGGTGCTTGTCGAAGACCTTATATAGACTTCTGAATTTGACACATATCTGTTGAAAGTTGCGGGTGGATGAATTCAGGAGGTTGCTTCATATAAACAGTTTCTTCAATGTGTCCATGAAGGAAAGCATTGGAAATATATAATTGGCGTATTGGCCAATTGGAGCTTACAGCTATAGATAGTAGCAATCTGATAGTTGTAATTTTGATGAATGGACTAAAAGTATCATTGAAGTCAATACCTGGCTGTTGATTAAAGTATTTAGCAATAAGACAAGCTTTGTAACATTTAATAGAACCATCTGCACGATACTTAATTCGGTAAACCCATTTAGCGCTCACAATATTCATAGATGAGGTACGAGTGACTAAGATCCAGGTTGCATTACAAAGAAGAGCATCAAATTCTGTAGCCATCACAGCACGTCAATTTGGATCTTTGACTGCCTGTGTAAAACTAGAAGATTCAACAAAAATTAAAGAAGCAATAAGAGCATGTGGAAGAGGATAACGAGTGGAAACTAGTTGACATCATGTATAAATATCGCTTAGAAGAAGCATTCGCCAAGGAATATCATCATCAGAGCTACTTGGAGATGAGTGGTCAGACGGATGAGAATCGGAACTAGAGAGTGGATCACCACTAGTCGCCAAGTCTATAGGAACTTGTGGAGATGGAGAAGGACCCAAGATACCATCCCCCCTTGTGCTTTCAATATGTCCTGATGAATTAATATGTGGGGCTTCTAGTATATTGCTTGGTGATATTAGATAGTTGCCTTGATTATCTGAAGGAGGATCTAAGGTAGCAATTGCAAATGGAAATAGAGATTCATCAAAAGTAACATGTCGAGAAATATTTATCCGACCATTTGAAATATGGAGGCAACGGTACTCATGATGCAAATTACTATAACTAAGGAAACACATTGTAAAGAGCGAGGGTTTAACTTGTGCTTAGAGTAAGGTCGTAGCCAAGAATAACATGCGCAACCAAAGATACGAAAGAAGGAGTAATCTCGAAGACAATTATAAAGTCTTTCCAAGGGACACTTATTTTGAAGTAGTGGAGTGGGTAAATGATTGATAAGGTAGACTGCAGTTTGGACGACATCATCCCAAAATTTAAGTGGAACCAAGGCATGATTAAGAAGAGCTAACGCAATTTCAATCACATGACGATGTTTTCTCTCGAAGGATCCATTGTGTTCAGGAGTGTGGGGACAAGAGACTCGATGGATGATGCCAGAGGAAGTAAGATGATAATGAAGTACTTGATACTCTCCACCCCAATCAGAATGAAGGGAGAGAATTTTACGATCAAAATAGCGCTTAACTTATTTTTGAAAGCAACAAAAAATATCAAAGAGATCAAACTTTCTTTTCATAGGAAAAATCCAAATAAACTTGTTGAAATTGTCAATAAAAATAACATAATAAAGCAAACTTTGATTAGATATAATAAGAGCAGGATCCCACACATCAGAGTGAATAATTTCTAAAGGAAAACTAGAAGTGAGAGAAAAAGACACAAAAGGTAATTTATGAGATTTTGTTTTCATGCAAGCTTCACATAAATAAGAAGAGGAGGCTAAAGAAATTGGTAAACCATACTGATTAATGATATTCTGAACAACACGTAGAGACGGATAACCAAGACGTGCATGCCAAGGGAATTTATCAGTGTGTTCTCCAACAAACGCATTAGTATAGGTGGGCTGAAGATGATAAAGACCATCTTTAATATTTCCTCGGAGTAGAATATTTCCTGTTGTGGGATCCTTCACAAGACAATGATGAGGATGAAATTCAAAGAACACATTATTATCAAGAGCAAACTAACGAATGGAAAGTAAATTTTTAGTAATAGAAGGAGCATGAAGAGTGTTGTGCATGCGAAAAATACGACCATATGAATGAAAGGATGTATTTCCAATGTGAGCAATTTACAAACCTGAGCCATTGCCTAATTATATCATGTCAGGTCCATGATAAGGTGAAGATTCTGTGAAAATATTATACTTCGGTGTAACATGATGAATTGCTCTAGAATCCGGATGCCATCCTGGGGTTTCAGGAATTGATGACGTTGCATTAGGAGGGATGGAGAGTGAAAATGCTCCAGAATTAGATAATTGAGTACTAGATTGCTAAGATGAGGGAGAGGGTCGATATGATGATACAGGTCCTCCTCAAAAATTTGAATCATATCTTTTATAACAATTTTAAGCATAATGACCATAATTGAAGCAAATCTGACAGCGTCCTCGACCTCGACCTCTACCTCGACCTCGACCCTGGCCTCCGAAACCTCCAAACTGATTTTGGTGATCATATTGGGGAGTAGGCTGATTATGTTGATCAGGTTGTAGAGCCTTGCTAATCATGTGTGCCGATAAAGATACAGAATCTGACATCCTTTGAGATTGTATTTGTAGATGCCTTTCATAAGAGGATAACATACCATGAAGCGTTTTAAGTGGTACTTGATCCATGCGAGTCGTCACACTGAGAATAAAACTATCATATCGAGGACCTAAACCTGCAAGAACATATATTAATAGTTCTGGATCAGAGACTGGATGTTCAATTGCAGCTAGGTAATTGGCAATGATCTTGATTGATTGCACATAGTCATTGATGGATGGATCTCCTCATTGTACAGACTGTAATTGTAGACAAAGTTGGAGAACTCATGCTTGAGAGTGAGATGCAAAAGAATGATTAAGAGCTTCCCAAACATGGCATGAAGTGTTGAGCCCAACGAGCATAGGAAGTATAGACTCAGTAATTGATGAAATTAACCAAGTCAAGACTAATTGATCATTCTTAAACCAAATAGTATAGGATGAATCATCTATTTGAGTTGGGGATAAACTACCATCAATATGACCAAGTAAATCATGAGGACAAAGTAAAGGAGAAAATTATAATTTTCATAGTAAATAATTATCATGGTCAAGTTTAACAGAGAAAGAAGGAACCATAGGAATTGAAAAAGAGGTATTTTGTGATGGTGAAGAGATTTCAGTAGACTCGAGAGAAGACATTTTTTTTCTCGATTTTTTTTCACACTTTTTTTCTCAGTTTTGTTTCTCTCACTTTTTTTTCTCTCACTTTTTTCCTTGATTTTTTTAATCCAACTGAATAGAAATCTTAGGAGCAAAACATGAAAGCGAGCAGAGACGCCAACCAAAATCAAAATTTTTTTTCCTTCAATACAGAGAATCGAAACCGAACTAGCAGAAAAAAAAAATTTGTTACTGTAGTTGTCGAAATTCCCGAGGTTGCCGCACAAAATTAGCAAGAAAGAATGTTGGCGATGAGACTGCAAAATGTTGCTGGGGCATGCTGATCTTTGGGCTGCTCCAAGTTGCTGTTGTGCTCCAAGATTTTCATGTTGTTGCTAACTAATGTTGTAGAAATTTAGTGCTGGAATTGAGGTGCTGGAAGAGGAATTAAAGAAGAAAGAAACTAAATTTTGAGGGAAGATAAGGAAAAGGGAAGATCATGACTCTGATACTATGTAGAAATCAATAGGTAGAGAAAAGAAAATAATATAATTTTTTTTGATAATCTTATTACTAAAACCAATAAACTTATTTATATAAATTATTCAAAACAATAATGGAAAGATTAAATAAGGCATACAATCATAATAATTATAAACATAGTAATATAATAGACTTGGAAATATTATTTTTCCTATTTGATTCATGTTGATCTTGATTGTGTGCCAAATATAATAAATCTCAATTGATTGAAATCAATTAGAGATGATTTCTATTATTGTCATTACCACCCTCCAGCTCACAGGGATTTGATCAACACAGAAGACAATTCAACCTCACATTCTTCCTGGTCCTAGTGACTTCATCAACGTTCTAGATAGCTCATCGATGGCTCGTTCTTTGAGGGGTCTCAGTGTAGGATTAGATGACATCTAACACTCAATCCGAATATGAGATTCTTAAGAGAAAGTCAAATCACATTGGATGAGAGTTTGAGATGTTGATTAATCCTAAGAACCTCAATAAAATTAAATGTAAGTTGTGTGAAAAAATGATGTCAAGGGGAGTGTATAGGATGAAGGAATACATAGGAAATA
Source organism: Zingiber officinale (assembly GCF_018446385.1). NCBI lineage: Eukaryota > Viridiplantae > Streptophyta > Magnoliopsida > Zingiberales > Zingiberaceae > Zingiber > Zingiber officinale. The sequence continues at coordinate 102,355,425 of NC_056003.1, forward strand.
TACTTGGAAATGTATCTGGTTGTTGAAAAGCATCTCAAGAAGATAAAAATAAGTACGAAATGCTATTTTAGAAAGGATAAATAAAAAAAAAATAATAGAAGAACAATGTTGTAGAGTAGAGGTGACTATTTTCCTAGACAAAGAAAAAGGTCATGAAATTGAAGGAATAGATGGAATTAAAAAACTTCTTCCACTTCAGCCCATAGATAGATATGCATCGGTAATTGCTCTAGAAAATATAGGTTCAAGTGGAAGTAAAGCGTTTCGATAAAAAAAATATAAATGAGGCTCTTTTCAAAGAGATAACTCAACAAGTTCAACAATATATTGGGAGAGGGGTTTATGAAAATGGAATTCCATTTAATACTGTTGATAATGATAGCTTCAAGCAACTAATAAAGGTAGTGGGTCAATTTGGACTAGGATTCAGGACTCCAACTCAATATCAACTTAAGGAGTCACTAGTGAAAGCTGAAGTTAAAAGAACAAAGCAACTGTTGAAAAAAACATGAAGAAGAATGAGCAAAAAATGGGTGCTTAATCATGACAAATGCCAGAAGTGATAGAAAAAGAAGAAGCATCTTAAATTTGTGTATTAAATGCACTGAGGGTACTACTTTTTAGAGTTTAAGGAGTCTTCAAACGAGGCACATATGGCTGAACTTATTTTTGAGTATATTGATAAGTATGTTGAACAAATATGAGCTCAGAATATTGTTCAAATTGTAACAGTTGATGAAGTTGAGCTTATTTTTGCATGGTGGGGAATGATGAAGTTGAACTAGGTTTGGGCTCATAAGGTAAATGATTGATGAATCAAGTGTAGGAGGATTGGTGGCCGGCTTAAAGGGGGGTTAGATAGACGGTGCTCCCAAATACTCGCTTCTTTCTACAATGTTAGTGCGCAAGTAGAAATAAAACAAACAAGTAGAAAGAATAAAACTAAGAAAGGAAACACAAACCGCTAACACGTTCGTTTACGTGGTTCGGAGATAACTTGCTCCTACTCCACGGCCGTCAGTAAGGTGGACGATCCCTCAATCCGTCGGTGGATTAGTCCCCGGAAACTCCGACTAGCACAATCCTCCTTGTCGGTGGAGAAACCTCGCCACAACTCGATCAAGAACACTTGGATTGCTAGAGCACTAGATGACTACTAATTAGGCTTTAACCAAGTCTAATTTCGTCACCTTGGCCGGTCATCCCAAGCTCCTTCTTATAGAGCTTGGAAGAAATCAACAAGCTGATTTGCCCGTTACCAGTCGACTGGTCCTTGCACCAGTCGACTAGTGCTTGCACCAGTCGACTAGTGCCAGCCCAATGACATGCCAACGACTATCTACCAGTCGACTGATCCCAGGACCAGCCGACTGATCCCAGCCATTTCGGGCACAGAGAGCTTCTGTGCTCACCACCAGTCGACTGATTCCAGTACCAGTCGACTGGTACAACCCTATACCTAGGGTTCCCATCATTTCTCTTAGTACTTGGACCCTCACGACTCACTTAACTCTTCTTTGCAGCTTTGACCTCTTGCCTTCAAGCCTACTTCCTTTGGCTCTCGTCCCTCGGATGCATCCAAGCCCGTGGCTCGTCCACAATGCCATCCTTCGCGTATGCCTCGAAGTCGCTTCCCTCAGCCCTTGTCCTTGCTGCCTTGTCCACGATCCCTCGGATGCTCCATCCTTCACCGGACCCGAAGTCATCAAGCTGAATCATATGTGTATCCTGCAAACCTGCACACTCACATACACATATCAAATAACGAGGGTAATCCTAACTTAAACCCTTTGCCCAAACACCAAAACACATGGTCGCACGGACCATTGGGATTGCTCCAACAATCTCCCCTTTTTTAGTATTTGGCAATACGTTTAAGTTAGGGAAAACAAATAGCAAATAAGCATGCTAAAAACAATGGACTTACGATGCCAAGGCTACACACTTGGACTTACACTGCCGAATGGACTTACGTTGCCAAGGCTTCACACTTGAACTTACATCGTTGAATAGAAATACGTAGTTAAGACTATACGCTTGGACTTACACCGCCGAATGAACTTACGTTGCCAAGACTACACACTTGGACTTACATTGCCGAATGGACTTACGTTGCCAAGGCTACACACTTGGACTTACACCGCCGAAACAAAATACAACATGCATTGGAACCTATCACAAGGCTCCCCCTACACCTAAGCTCCCCAATGAGCTAGGATTTTACCACAGGGATATTTAAGAACCGATCACAAGGCTCCCCCTACGCAAAGACACTTAAGGTTTTCCTAACTAAACCTTACTTCTTCCTCTTTGCCTAACATCCAAAAAGTTCTCCAACAATATCTCAATTGTTGAAAATTTGTCATCCAAACTGACCCTAAACTCATGTATTTATCCCCCATGGATCCCATACATCTAAATGAGTTGACATGGTCAAGAGCAGCGCTGAAAAACACTATCAGGCTGGTATCAGTCCCAGTCTACTGCTGATAATCATGATTTTACTGCATTATTTTGATTCATTTATGCATGGTTTTGATGTTGGTTTCATAGTTTAAATCATGGTTACATTACATTTTTGTGCATTGTATAGATTTTGGACTTAATTGCAAATTATATTATTTTTGGTGTTATTTGATGCTAATATTTGATTCTTATTTTGTAGGCATCAAAGGATCTTGGATTTGGATCTATTTGGACCAAAATTGGGCTCGAATCGGAGTTCAAACAAGAAGATCAAGCTTTGAAGCATTATGGGTCGTTTATCAAGAATAGGAGAGATCTGAACCATCTGTTGAAGATCTGGCCGATCCAACCTAATGGGGAGCAGATCTAAGCCATTGATGAAGATCCAGAAGTTTTGATCTAGATCTGAGTTCATCTAGCCATTGATCAAGCCGAATCAAATCTGGACCGTTCATTGAAGACTGGGCAGATCTGGACTATCCAGTGATGATCTGTACGATCCGACCTAAGGGAGGGTAGATCTAGATCCTAGATCAACATCAGTACCTTCGGATCAGATTTTGGATGACTTTTCACCATTGATTTAGCCCGGAATCATCTCAACCGTCCATTCCAGATCCAGATCTGATTTAAATGAGAAGCTACAGCAGCCAGCTTCTTCGTCGATTCTCCACAGCGCTGAGCTTCGCGTTCCGCAGCGTTCTTCGAGATTCCGACCCCATCTCGAATTCTAGATCAATTTTCCGGCAACTTCATCGACGACGACATTCTCAGTGCTTGCGACCAGCTTCCGGCCATCTGAGCTCGCTCAAAGGTGGTCCTGTAGCGAGAATTCTGCTCCGCAAACCTCTGCTTCTGCCGCTGCCGATTTTGAGGTGTTCCTCCAATCGATGGTTCCGTTTTCCATCCGAGAGCATTGGCGGCGTTCCTCCACTGGTTCTGGACCATTCCCGACGACAATCCATCCACCATCAGCTCCATTTCAGATCTGAGATTGCAGTCACAGATTTACAGATTTCCTGAGGTTGGCAGCATCGATCTTCATCAGATTCGTTTGGAGTGGTCTCCGATGGTGCTGGTGAAGGCTGAGCTGAGTTCAGTTGCTGAGGTTGTCTTTCTCTGATTACAGTTGGAGTGTTCTCTGCTGTTTCCTTGCGTGACGGCAAGGAGAAGTTGCCAAGAAGATTGGTTTGGTGTTGAGATGGTTTAGGGTTTAACTTTTGCATTCTTTTACTGTTGATAGATATAGATTTCAGTTTATGCTATTTAGATTCCTTAATTATAGATCTTTTAGCTTAATTGATTTAATTCAAGTGTTTGAGTAATTTAGTTTCAATCAATTTTGAAGTTGTTGTTAATTTTGATTTAGCTTAAATTTCAGTACTGTTGAGTAGTTTCATTACTGTAGTTAAGGTTTAAATGTTACTTTAGATTGTATTTCATTTAGGCGTTGCTATTTTATTCTTAGTTTAAGTGTGTCGACGGTTAAATTATAATGTAAGGTGACAATGCGTTGTTGATTGCTTGTTGACACGTAGTTAGGTTTCATTTATGCATTAGATTAATTTCTTAATTTCTGTGTTTTCATTTGTTAGATTTAGATTCAAAGCATCAACCCCCCATTTATATATTAAAACCCCCAAAAATAGGAATAAAATACGATCCTAAGATTACATCCTACCGTTTGTTCCTCGAGAGATCGATCCTGGGCTCGTTACTACAACGTTATTGTGAAATTAAGGGGTTCAGTGGAAATACATTGTTAATTTAATTAGCGGATGTGACAGACTTCGTCTTATCAAATTTTGGCGCCGTTGCCGGGAAAATTGTAATATGCAATGTTTAGTAATTTTAGGATTGTTGTTTTGATTGCTTTCATGATTATATATTCATGTGTTGATTTTATTTGTTCCTGAGTCTTCTAATTTTATTTGCTAGTGTTTCAGTGTAAGAACAGGAAATTCATGTGACCATGGATCCATATCATCAGTATTTTGGAGATGGGATGTAGAGCTATTATTATCAGCCTCAGTACTACCTACCTATGGAGCAACGGAATAGGTACGAGGATATACAAGAAAAATTTGCAGAGTCAATGTGGAAATGCAATGAAGTTATGCAACAAATGAGAGAGCATCAAGAGCAACAAATTGCAAGGATACAGAATATTCAGAGTCAATTAGATCAGATTGCATCATCCATTACTCAGTTACAAGCACAGAACTCCAGTGGAGAGATGGAGAGTAGTGATTTTGTCAGGCCTGACCCTATTCCCATTTATTCACTAGATTCTTTATCTAATTTTTATTGTTGTGATGATGTAGTTGAACCTATTTTTGATTCTACTAATTGTAGGACCGTTGGGCCGGCTAGAAGGGGGGGGGGGGTTGAATAGCCCTGCAAGTATCAAAACGCAAACACCCTTCTCGAACTCTTAAACTAACACTTGCATAAAATAAGAGAAATAACTAAAAGCATAAGAGTAAAAGGCACACCGAGATTTACTTGGTTACAACCGGGAAGGTTGTTAATCCAAGAAAGCGTAGCACTAGTATCTCCTTCAGGCGGAGAAGCCTTTTACAGCAATGAAGCGCACAACAGAAGCTTAAAACAGAAAAGCGTACAAGTGTAGAAAGAATGCTTGAGTTCTCAGTTAATTAAAAGCTTCTGGACCAAGGCTATATTTATAGCCTTGGTCGGGGCGCCTGGAAGGGTTTCGGGCGCCCTGGAGGGATAAATTTTATCCCCCAACGGTCGGATCGAGTCAAAACTCGATCCTGTTGAAAAGTCGATTCCGGGCGCCCGGAAGGGTTCCGGGCGCCCCGGTCGGTTCCGGGCGCCCGGAGCCCTAAGGTCAACATAAGTTGACTTTTCGACTCCGGTTCAACTCGTCTCAGTTCGGCTCATCTTGGTCCGGGTCTGTTCGCTCCGGCTCCGCTAGCTTGGGTGATCTCGGCCTTCCGGAATAGGGCTCACCCGAACCCATCTTCCGGTCTTCTCGAGCGTGCTTTCCTCCGGCTTCTCGTCCCTCGGAATTGCCGCGTGTTCCTTCTCGTCCACCAGGGTACTCATCCGCAGACTTCGTCCCTCGGTGGCACCCCGTGCCGACCTACGCGCTAGCTGCGTCTCTTGCTCCCCGAGCAATCTTCCGCTCCGGCTTTCGTACCTCGGAACCACCGCGCGCACTTCCTTCTCGTCCGCCGGTGTACTCTTCCGCAGCACCTCGTCCCTCAGACGCACAGCGTGCCGTCCTTCTCTCTAGTTGCGTCTTCCGCTCGAGTACCTGTGCTCCTAAGCTCCTGCACACTTAGACACAAGGTTAGAAACAACGCAGGACCTAACTCAACTTGTTGATCACACCAAAACAACCTTGGGGTTCCAACACTAATGATGTTGCTCTAGATGTTGTGAATGATGCAGGTATTATTGCAGAAGATGATATAATTGTAGGGGAATGCTTACTGGAAGCATTACCTCAAGAATCACCAAGAATGGAGGATGTAAGTGTAGGGACTTGTGCTATGGAGCCAAGCACCCAAGAATCACTACATGAAGTTGAACATTCGCCAGAACTGGAGTCTGATCATTTATTTGAGGAGAAAGAGGTAACAAACACCACTCCAGGTACTGTTGGTGCAACCTTAGGTCAAGGTTGACTTGGTTGACCTGACTCGAGTTGACCTGACTCGAGTTGTGTTTTGATGTTTGACGATGTTTGACGAGAAGAGAGTTGTATTCTTGATGTTTGACAAGAATAGGTGTTTGGGAGATTGTAGGTGCAACCTTAGGTCAAGGTTGACCTGGTTGACCTGATTTGGGAAAAGTCCAAGCAGGGAGCTTGGCACGTGAAAAGTCCAAGTATGGAGACTTGGCACTGGAAAAGTCCAAGTACGGAGACTTGGCACGGTGAAAAGTCCAAGCAGGGAGCTTGGCACGCGAAAAGTCCAAGTATGGAGACTTGGCACTGGAAAAGTCCAAGTACGGAGACTTGGCACGGGGAAAAGTCCAAGCAGGTAGCTTGGCACGCGGAAAGTCCAAGTATGGAGACTTGTCACGGGGAAAGTCCAAACAGGGAGTTTGGCGCGAGGGAAAGTCCTGGTAAGTGAAGCCAGGCAGTTGGAGAAAGTCCTGGTGAGTGAAGCCAGGCAGGGGAAAGACCTAGTGAGTGAAGCTAGGCAGTTTGGAAATCCTGGTGAGTGAAGCCAGGTGAAAATCCTAGTGAGTGAAGCTAGGTGAAAGTCCTGGTGAGTGAAGCCGGGCAAGGGAAAATCCAGATGGATCAAGGGTGATCGGACATCTGGTGTTGAGAAGGTCAAGTAGGTCAAGGGAGTGACCGGATACTTGACACGAAGAGGAAAGTCCAAGTGGGTCAAAGGGATTGACCAGACACTTGGTAGGGAGTCTTAGCAGGTCAAGGGAGTGAGCGGATGCTAAGCATGATGTACCAACAGGTCAAGGTTGACCGGATGTTAGTTTGGGAGACTTGGGACTTGGTTTGGCAAAAACCAAGCTCTGGATCGGTCACCAGACCGATCCAGTGATATGCTTGTGTATTTGATCGGTCTGGTGACCGATCAGATAACAAACAGAAGGCACGATTACGTGGAGCTTGACGGCCGGGGACCGATCAGCGATATCTCGACGGCCGATCAGTGACGATCTTGAGGAGTGCGAGGAACCGCACTCAATAAGCCCTGATCGGTCAGCAGACCGATCAGGCCATACCCTGATCGGTCAGACCGATCAGAGCACGATCAGTAGCTAGCGGAGTTCGGGAGAAAGCGCTGATCGGTCAGGCACACTCCTGATCGGCCTGTGGACCGATCAGGGAACTAGCCGTTGCGACGCAACGGCTAGATTCCTTCGTGTTTTTCTTCGCAGGTATAAAAGACGCTACAGGGCTTCGTTGCTGCTACGGCTTCCTTCTTAGAACTTCTGTTCTTGTGCTCTAGAGCTTCTGCTCTTACCTGCTATCAGAGCTTTGCTGAGCTCCTCGCAGCTGAAGCTTCGCGTCTAGATTCTCGTCAGCTGCTGCTTCATCACTCCAGTCAACAAGAAAGGCAAGCAAGTGTTTCATATTGTCTTTTGCTTTCTTGTATCTGTTGTACTCCTATCTTGTTTGTGCAAGAAACATTGTGGCGAGGTTTCTCCACCCAGAAGGAGTATATTGTATTAGCCGGTTCTCTGGGGACTCATCCACCGACAGATTGACTGGACTCGTCCACCTTACGGACACGCCGAGGAGTAGGAGCCCTAATCTCCGAACCTCGTTACATCGGTTTGTTTGAGGTTTGTCTTCTTTTCTTTCGTTTCTACGTGTTATTTTCCGCTGCGCTAACCTAGTTTGTAGAAACGCGACGATTTGGGGTCGGCTATTCACACCCCCCCCTCTCTAGCCTCCGTACGAAGGATCCTAACAAGTGGTATCAGAGCGAGGCCGCTCTTCGACGGATCAACACCCGGGGGAGCACGGGCTAGAGATGGATCTCTATGGAGAAGATGTCACGATTCAACCCTTCTACGAGTCTCACGGCAACTTCACATATTGGAAGGTAAGGATGATGTATTTTCTTAGGACTAATATGTTAAATTGGTTTTGTGTACAAGAAGGGTTTTCCCCTCCGATGGATGAGGAAGGAAAACCTATCAAGAAGAAGGAGTGGACGAAAGAGCAAATCCGACAATCCGAAATCAATGACGAGGTAACAAAAATTATTGAATTTGCTTTACCTAATAATGTTTTGTGCAAGATAGATAGGTACAACAACGCCAAGGAATTGTGGAACAATTTGGCAAAATTCCATGAAGAGGACCCTAGTGAGCCAAGTAGCTCACATCATGGAGGAAGCGAATTGGGAGTTGAGGGCTACTCAACGTCCAAGGAAGAAGAGGAGGAGAGCTCTTGTTCAAGATCGGAGCAAGAAGAGGCATCTACCTCCGGAAGGGATGAAGAAGAAAGCTCATCTACATCCACAACCCTAGGTAACTCAAACACTGTGATTTCAAGCAAATTACACATAATGTGCTTTGAGTGTAGGGAATTTGGGCACTACAAGAGTAAGTGTCTAAAGAGGGTTAGGAAGACTCCACCGGCGCCAAAGGTCAAGAAAGCCGGAGTCCCGATACGCAAAGGCAAAGAGCACGTGGTGTGCTTTCAATGCAAGCGAAGGGGACATTATCGGAGTCAATGTCCGAGGGGGAGGCAATCTCACAAGGACAAGAGACCGAGCACGTCGATCGGGGGAGCTAAGGTAAACCCTAAGGTAACATTTAAGGCACATTCTTGCAATAATAATAAGACTCATGCTAGTAGTTTTATTGCAATTGTCAAGAATGATAAGCATGATAATCTTAGGAATCAATATATGTGCTTAGGAGCCAAACATGTAAGCCTAGATAAGGATAACACTAGGAAAGCCAACCCTAGAATTAACTCATCTAAGGCTAAGGAAAACCTAGGTAGGAATCCCAAATCAACTAGACATATGCCTAGGAATACCTCAAAGAACAATGACAAATTAAAACTTGAGGTATTAGAGAAGGAGAATCAAGTCTTGAGGTCAAGACTTGATACTTTGGAAAAGGCTCTTAAGAACTTGGAGAAGTCATCTCTAGGGTTTAAGGGTCAAAAACCAATGTCCAAGGACAAGAAAGGTTTGGGTCACAAACCTAAGTCCCAAGTGGTCAAGCCCACTTATCATAATGTTCCATTCGATTATGGAACAAAATCTAGGGCTAGGAAGACCATCACCAAGGTCACAAGGGGAGTCACCCCTAGAGTTGATCTTGATGAGTCCCAAATGACCAAGGCTTTAAAGCCTAAGAGGGTCATTAGGAGGGTTGCTAGGGAAGTTATCCCTAGTGAATATTTAGTGAACCCAATGAGCTCAAATATGTATTGGGTTCCTAGGAGCATCTTCTCTACCCCATAGATGGGTTAGAGAGTGTCAACTCCGATTAGAAGGGTAGTTAACCCGACTTTGAGGAAATTGACACTCAAGGAGCATTTTCAAGGTTTTTGGGAACCTTTGAAAATGAAATGGAATATCTACTCCTTGGAAGAGTAAAACGTGCCATCATGGAAAATGATGATGTTAATTTCAATTGGCACAATTTGGGAAAATCTAGAGAACTCTTGAGGAAAAATGAAACATGCCAAGATTTGAGGATAAATTTGATCTTTAAGTGGCATGAATGAATCTAGAGTTCAAGAAGGGTCAAAATTAGGATTTTGGCATATTAGGGCAATCAAGGGTTAAAGCTTAAGTATTAGCTAAGGCTAAGGATACTTAGATAGGTAATCTAGGTATGTCTTATTCATGCTAAATCTTGCCATGATTATTTGCCCTCACATGTCATGACATCATGTTTAATTTTATCATTTGATATGTCATGATAAAGCTTAGGTTCTTTATATGTCATGTTTTAGTTAAGTTTCATACTTTATGCCATGACATCATGACATTGGCACATGCTTCTATTTATGACATCATTTTATGCCATGTCATCATCTCTTGCATTAATAATCAATGAAATTGATTTAAGGATAAAAACACAATTTGATAATGAGATCAAATTGGAGTTTAAAAAATGCATGAGAACTTAGCCTAAGATAACCTAAACCCATATCTCACATCAAAATTGATTTGGATGTGTTTGATACACTTTAGATGTGTGTGAGATATTAGGATCATGAGTTAGGATCAAGGTACATAGTTCTTGTACCTAGATGAGCCTAATTCAAGAGATTGGAGGATCATAGGGAAAGCATTTGTACAAGTCATGTACATTTAGCCCTAAGATTATGGTCCTAAATTAAAAGGTTTAAAATCATTTTGAAATTGATTTCAAAAACCTTGATGAAGCCATTTTAGTGATAGCATTCATCATTGAACATTGTAATACAAAGTTGACTTAACTTTGAACTATTTCAAAGTTTTTGAACTTTGTTCAAGATTTGAAAATGGAAGTTATTTTCATAGAAAATTATTTTTCTTGATAGTATATGTTATGAGGAAAATATCCTCAAAATTTTATAATTTTTGGAATTTTCTGGAATTTGGTGTGAGTTTCTGAATTTCAGGAGAAGAAAATCAGAACTCGAGTCTGTCCAAGGCTGGATCGGTCACTGGACCGATCCAGGGAAGGCTGGATCGGTCTGGGGACCGATCCAGAGGGGTCCTGATCGGTCCGGTGACCGATCAGGCGTGCTGAATTTGCTGAATTTCGACTGGTTGTCTGAAATTTCAGCTCGGGAAGGTGGTGTTTTGGATTTCTAAAGGTTTGAAACTCTCCAAGACATTGTTGGTGCAATGGTCAAGGGGGAGTTGACTTTTAGGGGGAGTTTTACCTATTAGTCAAGGGGGAGTTGACTTTTAGGGGGAGTTTTACTCCTAAAAACTTGAGTGATATTGTGTTTAGTATCAAGGGGGAAATTAAGAGTTTCAATGAAAGGTATGGGACTTTCATTAGGAAGAAACTCTTAACTTTGATTCCCTCTTTTTGATGTGTGTCAAAAAGGGGGAGAGATGTCCCAAGGGGGAGAGTGTAGGTTTTGGAAGAATGTTCAAGGAAGAACATTGGAAAACCTAAGTTAAGTTATCGGGTTAACCTAACTTGATTTTGGATTTTGTCAAACATCAAAAAGGGGGAGATTGTTGGTGCAACCTTAGGTCAAGGTTGACTTGGTTGACCTGACTCGAGTTGACCTGACTCGAGTTGTGTTTTGATGTTTGATGATGTTTGACGAGAAGAGAGTTGTATTCTTGATGTTTGAAAAGAATAGGTGTTTGGGAGATTGTAGGTGCAACCTTAGGTCAAGGTTGACCTGGTTGACCTGATTCGGGAAAAGTCCAAGCAGGGAGCTTGGCACGCGAAAAGTCCAAGTATGGAGACTTGGCACTGGAAAAGTCCAAGTACGGAGACTTGGCACGGGGAAAAGTCCAAGCAGAGAGCTTGGCACGCGAAAAGTCCAAGTATGGAGACTTGGCACTGGAAAAGTCCAAGTACGGAGACTTGGCACGGGGAAAAGTCCAAGCAGGTAGCTTGGCACGCGGAAAGTCCAAGTATGGAGACTTGTCACGGGGAAAGTCCAAACAGGGAGTTTGGCGCGAGGGAAAGTCCTGGTAAGTGAAGCCAGGCAGTTGGAGAAAGTCCTGGTGAGTGAAGCCAGGCAGGGGAAAGACCTAGTGAGTGAAGCTAGGCAGTTTGGAAATCCTGGTGAGTGAAGCCAGGTGAAAATCCTAGTGAGTGAAGCTAGGTGAAAGTCCTGGTGAGTGAAGCCGGACAAGGGAAAATCCAGATGGATCAAGGGTGATCGGACATCTGGTGTTGAGAAGGTCAAGTAGGTCAAGGGAGTGACCGGATACTTGACACGAAGAGGAAAATCCAAGTGGGTCAAAGGGATTGACCGGACACTTGGTAGGGAGTCTTAGCAGGTCAAGGGAGTGAGCGGATGCTAAGCATGATATACCAACAGGTCAAGGTTGACCGAATATTGGTTTGGGAGACTTGGGACTTGGTTTGGCAAAAACCAAGCTCTGGACCGGTCACCAGACCGATCCAGTGATACGCTTGTGTATTTGATCGGTCTGGTGACCGATCGAGCAAAAAAGGACGACTCGATTCAGAAGCATCGATCGGTGCGGGGACCGATCAGGTAAGCCTGGCCGACCGATCGGGTGACGATCTTGAGGAGTACGAGGAACCGCACTCAATAAGCTGATCGGTCGCCAGATCGATCAAAGATACCGATCGGCCGCCAGATCGATCAAGATACCGATCGGCCGCCAGATCGATCAAGCATACCGATCGGTCGACCGATCGATCGCAGCTAGCGGAGTTCGGGAGAAAGTCGATCGGTGCGTGGACCGATCGGTACACTCGATCGATGCCCGATCGGGAACTAACGGCCAGATTCCTTCGTGTTTTCTTGGCGCAGTATAAAAGACGCTACAGGCTTCGCTGCCACGGCTTCCTTCTTAGAACTTCTGTTCTTGTGCTCCGAGCTTTGCTGAGCTCCTGCTGGTGAAGCTTCGCGTGAGCTTCTCGACTAGATTCTCGTCAGCTGTGCTGCTTCATCACTCCAGTCAACAAGAAAGGCAAGCAAGTGTTTCATATTGTCTTTTGCTTTCTTGTATCTGTTGTACTCCTATCTTGTTTGTGCAAGAAACATTGTGGCGAGGTTTCTCCACCGAGAAGAAGTATATTGTATTAGCCGGTTCTCTGGGGACTCATCCACCGACGGATTGACTGGACTCGTCCACCTTACGGACACGCCGAGGAGTAGGAGCCCTAATCTCCGAACCTCGTTACATCGGTTTGTTTGAGGTTTGTCTTCTTTTCTTTCGTTTCTACGTGTTATTTTCCGCTGCGCTAACCTAGTTTGTAGAAACGCGACGATTTGGGGTCGGCTATTCACACCCCCCCTCTCTAGCCTCCGTACGAAGGATCCTAACAGGTACCTCTCAAGATGACAAGGTGAGTATTTTGTGTAATTTTTCAGAGAATTTTATTGAGGTACAAATTGTTGATTTTATTAGTTGTGATGCAATTCTTGATATATATTTTACCCACACTAATATTCTCCTATTTTCTTTTAATCCCACATGTGTGTGGGAGGTGTTTTCTTTTATTGATTGTGTAGGAGAACATAAGCTTCCGGAGTGGGTGCTTGCACTGAACCGCCTCAGACCTCCAGAAAGTTTTCAAGGGGAAAAGGGTGAATAAAAAGAATTTGAGTGGAACCAAAAGTACTCCACTACCGGGGTGGTTTCTTCTTTTAAACCTTCTTCAACCACCGGGAATGAAAGGGGAGTTGGTTCTAATTTAGTTTTCTTTTGTATTTTAATTCATGCTTTGTGTTTAGTTTTTCTCTAATAAATTAGTTATACATTTCTTTGGTTCTATACTTTGCATTTGCACTTTGTTTTTACACTTCGCATTTTATTTTGCATTTTACTTTCATACTTTGCATTTTATTAGTTCATAGCATTTCATTTAAATAAAAGGCACCATGGGAATTTTCTAAGTAATATTTTTAAGATGGTAAAAGTTTCTTTAATTTGATCATCAATTTTAGGTCATGTGACATGATTGGATGCTTTTCTTGCATGATATTGGTTAATTTGGTGGTGGATTCCAATTTGATTGATTGAGCTTGATTGCATGAAAATTACCTAGAGAGGACCACTTTAAGCCTAAACACCATTTTATTTTTGTGTGGCATGCACTCATAGAAATTGAACTCTAGAACTTGCTTAGCTTCTTTTCAAAATCACAATAGCATATGTGTGCATGGAAAAGAAGGATTGTTCTAATTTTTGTTTCTCATAAATTCCAATTCCTCTCTACTTAATTTTCTCAAAATATTTTTCCTCTTGCATTTTAACCTTTGATCATCTTTGCTTGCTCTATTTCGTTGAGAGTTATGGATTAATTGCTTGATGAGTTAACTCGACCAAGATGTGGATAAAGGTTAAGTGTGGGGGAGAATTGCATATGCTTGAGATTCATGGAGGAATTTAATTGTTTGGAAGTTCTTGAACTTGTGAATTTAAGTGATGGTTGCATTGCTTGAGGTTAAGGATGCTTATAAATTTTGGAGCAGAATTCTCAATTCCTGTTGCAGTTTAATTGAAATCCGAGAAGTGCTGTTGAAAATGTATTAGATTGAACAATTTTGTGCCAAGTATCAGTTGCAAGAGTATGTTCAGTCATATCTGGAAATTGGAAGAAAAAGAACTGAATTGTGAAAGTTTTTGAAGGGTGCAGTAGTGGAATTCTACAGCGGCAAGGAGACTGGAATTATGTATCACTGCCACGGGAAGCTGAGTTTCAAAGCTGCTGTTGGCGTATTTAACCTTGTTTGGGTTTCATTATTGGTGTAATATGAATGCAAACTTCAACTTAAATTAATACAAATCAGAAGTTAAGCCAAATTGAGTTTTAAATTATGATGTAGTTTGAGGAAAGAGGATACTTTAAAAGTGCAAAATCTGAACAAATAAGTCTGATTTGCAAAAGTTGAGAAGTTAAAATCTGTAATTTCAGAGAAGATATTATTGAAGATTGAGTTGCTATTGCTGTTAAGGAAATCTGAGCCAAAACAGGAATTGACAAGAATTAAGAAGCAGAAAAGGAAACGAATGTGATCCGGTGGTAAGAGCCCAGGACCCCCTAACGAGGGGTCAGCGCCCCGTGGAGGTCAAAGGGCCAGGTGGTCCGTCGAAGAAGGGTGAGCCGACCGGACTCATGAGAAAAGGGCAGGCCGATCGGTCTGCCAGTAAACATCTGATAGTAAAAGGCGCCCTGACAGGGATCAGGGTTCCGACGCTCAATGAAACAGTAAATAATGACCGAGCGGAAGGCCTAAGAGAAGGCAGGACGTAATAGGTGCGCCGCCCGGCCGACGCAGGGAATTAGGACCGTCCGGACGGCGCTCTTCGTCTAGCCGGCCGGACGGACGTCCTGACCGGCGGTGGGTCAATAGGGACAGGAACATCTGCTAACAGCCGTCAAGTCGTATGGCTAGGCCATACTCCTAGTCTGACAACGGGGTGTCCTGTTGTCCCATCGAAGGCGCGATAGGACTGTTGTAGTATGGCGTCAGGTAAGCTTTCTGACAAACACATACCGAGGTATGGACTGCGGACACGTACGCGCCTCGGTGGGCGTGTAGAAGCTCTTTCACCGCTCTATATAAAGGGCCGCAGACTTCGCCGGAGGTACGCGTTCTACAAGCTTTGGAGCTACTTTTTCCACCACTTGCTTACCTGACTTGAGCGTCGGAGGGTCGCCGCTGGGAACCCCTTCCCGGCCCGACTTCTATGCAGGTTCGCCGGAGTTTCGTGAGACTAGCCGGAGATCTACATCAGCAACCCGGAGAGCGCCACGTGCCCAACGTCCGTTGATTCAGCATTCGGACAGGATCAGAATGAATGTACAGAAATGAAATGTTGGATGTGCAGGAATTCAGAAATCCAGAATCGAAACTGAAGTTACTGATGTAAAATTCTGAACTCAACAATTAGGCTAAACTTCAGATTTGTATTAATTTAATTCAAGCTAGAGTGAAGGAAACTTGAATTTGAAGATTATTAGTAACCTTGAATGCAGGAATTGCAGAAATTAAATAGTGCTGTTGGAACTGAAATATCGCAGAAATGCAGGAATTTAGAGGTGGAGGTTTAGTATTTGTAAAAGCTCTATTAGTGTTTGGAGGTTGAAATTAGGGATGCAGTAACAGAAGCTTCATTGAAATTTCTAGTATTGAAACTTAAGAATGTGAATCAGAATTTGGAATTGTAGCTAAATCAAGTTGCTAGAGTGTTGCTAATTTCTGAAATCAGATTGATGATGAAGTCTAAAAAAAATCTGAAGCTACTAGTTGTGCCAAATCTACATTGAGTGTCTGAACAGCATTTCTGTAGAATTTTAGATTAAAATCCCTGATTACAAGGACAAAATTCAGCTCTGCAAAATGATATTCAGATTTAAATTTGAATGACTTAACTTCTGAAATCTGGTGCTGTAAAAGGTTTCAAAGAAACAAAAAGTTTAAGGGATTTCTGAAAAGCTGAAGAAATTGCAGAAATAGAAAAGAAAACAAATGCAGCTAGTGTGGAAGCAATGGTGTATTAAGAATTCAGAAGCAATATCAAGAAAAGGAGAAGATCTGGTGAAGCTTTTAAGTGTGAAGGAACAAATGTTAATCTCGCATCAAATTACTGAAAGATGCAGTGGGCTATAAGAACAGAAATGTGCAGGAATTTGTTTGGAAATGCAGAATTTTGTGCCAAAAGTGTATCAAAAATCAGGTACAACATTTAAACGATTGAGAAGCTTAAGTGAAGCCTTACAAGATGCAGAAATATATGGTATTTCAGTCTTCTATGATCTTTTCAAACTTTAGAAACTGAAATGAAAAATTGGATATAGGAAGCTGCTGTTTGGAACTGCAAACAGTTTCTCTGCAGAAGCAGTAATGTTGATGCTTTAGGTAGAGTAAGATTTAATGACAAATCTGAAGAAAATTGTGGATGTTGCCTATCTTAAGGATTCAGTGCTAAATGAGAGTTTCTTCCAAAAAGAATATTGAACCTGAAAATGCAGAAACTGTTGATTGCTAGAATTGTCCAGTTCCACTGCAGTTTGCCAAATTCAGCAGAATGATTGTTGTTGCTGAAAAAGAAGAACTTTCCAATGCTAGTGCGAGTCCTAACATTTGGAATGAAATAGAAACCATTCTTCCAATGAATGCATTAATTGAAGTCTCTAATGTGCCAAATTTTTGTTATGCATTTCTGATTGAATAGGTGTGGCTGCTGGGATACAGAGCTGGATCTGTTCTGAAACTGATTTCTGATTACTGAAATTGTAGTTAGCAGGAAATCAATTTCGAACTGGATTTTCTTTCCTGCTATCATTGAGTCTTGAAGAGTATACAAAAGATGGCAGTCATAAACAAAGAAACTGAAGCAAGATAGATTTTGAAACAAATCAGGAATTGGAACCTAAGTTACTGACTAAAATTTCTGGTTTCAATAAGCAGATGAGCTATGATTTAAAGTTGGCTGATTTCATAATCAAGATTTGAAAGAGCAGGTTGTTAGGAAGTGCAGCAGAGGCTGCAATAGAATGCAGTACCAGAATAGATTTCTATTTTGAATTTGAAACTTACAAGGATGAATTCAAGTTTAGAAGCTTTCTTGTAGTTGTTGGAGACATCATAACAATTCAGGACAGCAAGCAAGATTACTAGTGCATGCTGTAAAAGGAACCAGATTTCAAAATCAGCATTAGTTCTGTTCTCAGTACTGATTTTTGAGCTGCTGGAAGAAAGAGGTAATCTGATTGCAGATCAAATCCAGAAATCAGAAATGAAACTGCATTATGAAACTATTTGTGAATCTGAATTTTCTACGTTACAAATTGAAATTACTGTAATTTGTAGATTCTGAAACTTAGTCCAGGAAGTTGCTGAGTTAGATTGCTGAATTGATACTAATCTACAGTTAAGAAATCAGAGCCTAGCAGTATGCTTAATTAACCTCCTATTATCTTAGTGCCAAATGACAATCTGAAGTGCTGATTTCAGGAATTCATGAACTAGCATTCTTGGATTTCAAAGTAACTTCATTGAGTTTCTACAAAATCCAATTTAACAGATTTATTTCAACTGTCCAGAATCACCAGGAAATCATATTGGAGAGGCAATGTTATGAATTTCGAGTTAGAAGCAAATGCAGAAATGCAGAAATGATGAGGCTGCTGTTGGAATTTGCTAGTATGCCAATTTTCTTGGACCGGATTCTTATTGTAAACTTTGTTTCTGACTTTAAAGAATGCAAGAATAGAAATGGAATCAAGGTCATGTTTTGCTGGAAATGAAATTTTAAATGCTGAATCAAACTTCTGAAAAGGGGTTGCTGGAATTGGAAATGCAGACGCTGTGCAGAATTTGATCTGGATCTTCACTGGAAATTGCAGAACTGGAAATTGACAGAGAACAGAATGTGCAGCAGAATGTAAGTTGATACATTGGACTTGAGAATTAACTACCGAGCTATATTTTCTGGAACTTAAAGTGATTCTGTAAACAGAATAGTTCAGATTCTGTAACTAAGTGTTAAAAATCAGAGATCAGCCTTGTTTTGTGCCAACTGAAATGCCATGTTTTGCTAGAAATGAAGCTGTAAATGCTGAATCAAACTTCTGAATTTAGAATGCTATAACTTCAGATTCTTGTCCTGTATCACCAAGTTCATCCAAGATATTGTTGTGTGCAAGAGAAAAGCAAGGAAAGTTTAGACCAAAGGATTATGGAATGTTAACAAATTGAAGAAGTGCTGTAATTTTCAGAAACTTACCAAATCTGTGAAAAATGTTTGTTGATGTGCTTTGTGCCAAGCTTATCTTCGAATTTACAGAGCTTGAGGTCTTTATAAGCAGGGAAGGTAGTGACAACAGCCATACACAAAGCTGATTTCGGGAATTGATAAGGGCAGTAATGCAATGTTGTCAATTTTTCAGCAATCAATGTTGTTTTTGAAGTCTGAAATTGATTCCTTGGTGTTAGAAGGAGTGCTTGTGCAATTCGGAATTGGAGAAGCTCCACAATTCAAAGAACCAAACAAATTTTAGCTATTTAAGCTGAAGATTTCAGTAACTAGAAGCATCATAGATGCTGAAGGAGTTCTTTGATAATACTTTAATTTCAAAGATAATGACTTGAATCTGATTATGTACATGGTGTATCATTGAAGCTGAATTCAACTGATCTGTGAAGTGCAGAATTCAGACTTGTGCAGTTTCTGTTTCATGTGTGCCAGTTTTGTATCAATTTACATTATTTCCATGCTTATGAAGAGCTAAATCCATTTTGAAACAGAGAGGGCAGTGGGAACAGAAACTTTCCATTCAAGCATCAATTGATACCTTTAGCCCGGATGAAATGTATATGGGTTGAATTTAAGCTACCTTAGGTTTCCATATCTGAACTTATGCAATAATTCTGTATTTACAAATGTTGGTTCCGTATGAAAATTGAAGAGGAAATGTAGAAATGCGGAATGATGAGGATGCAACTCATGTATAGCTAAGTTCAATTCTGAAAACTAAGTGTTAAACATGTTCATTTCTGCAAGTTTTATGTCAAGGATGAAGGAAGACAAAGGAAATAATCTTGTGCCTAGTTTTAGTTCTGTTCTTTACCAGAAAAAAACACAAGGAAATAATAGAAGCAGAGGAAGAAGTGGATTCATTAGTGATGCACATGCTGACAACTTTTTGCAATGATCAGTTCAGTGCAAGGAAACCAAATTGAGTCTATTGCATTTTCTGTACAGAAATTTCTGAAATCCAGAGGTGTATAGAACAAACCATGACAGGAGAAATTATAATGGATTAAGATTGGATTCCTTTAATGTGATTGTATTGCATTCCTTCTAATGCTTGTGAGAGTTCTATGTGTTAATTCTTGTCATTGATATCTTGGAGCTCCGGTTGTACAATTATTGAGTGTATTCTCTTGAAACTGAATTTTCACGGGTACAAAAATCTGCAGTGACAGGTAAAAGAACAAGATCAGTACGCTAAAAGAATATCATGAAATTTGGATACATGTGTGTTTGAATTGCCCGAGACGGACAATATTTTAAGTGTGGGGGAGGGAGCTATTTTCCATTAGCTAATGTGAGTTTGTTTTTGAGCTTTCAAGTGATGGAGTGGAAGTGAAAAATCCAGTGAAAACAGAAGAAAAATTTGGAAATTGGCACATCACAAGAGTGTATCAAAAGAGTTTCAGGATTCTTTGTTTGCCATCAAATTGAAGGGGAGGTTAGCTTGGTCTTTTTAATTGATAAAAACAAATGGTATTCATCTCTTTTCACATCAAAATGGTCAACTCATCAAGTATATTCCCCCAATACTCTAATCTCCTCAATTTTTCATTAAATACTTTTTTTTTGCCTATTTCATTCACTTTCCTTGTTCTTTTTGCTTCCATTTCAATTATTCATGATAAATTCCTTTTGATTCATGTATGCTATGTTTTATAGTGGTGGAGAAGTAGAATATAAGCAAGCTTATGGTAGTGAAATGTTGTGAGTTGCATTGAGTGAGCTCCACTTATACACATGCTTTATTGTGAGAGATAGATTAGGTAAATCCCTTGTGAGATTGCGACTTGCTTAATTTTTCAATTGGATTGAAACTACCATACCTACTGATGTTTGTTTGGATTGTATTCATGATTGTTTGTGATCTTTTAGATGGTCTTAGTTAAATTCTTTTTACCATTTTTAGGTATTGCTAGGGAAATTTCTATGGAGATGATTTTTAGTTTTCTTTACTTGCACGGGACGTTCAAGACTAAGTGTGGGGGATTTGATAACCATGATTTTACTGCATTATTTTGATTCATTTATGCATGGTTTTGATGTTGGTTTCATAGTTTAAATCATGGTTACATTACATTTTTGTGCATTGTATAGATTTTGGACTTAATTGTAAATTATATTATTTTTGGTGTTATTTGATGCTAATATTTGATTCTTATTTTGTAGGCATCAAAGGATCTTGGATTTGGATCTATTTGGACCGAAATTGGGCTCGAATCGGAGTTCAAACGAGAAGATCAAGTTTTGAAGCATTATGAGCCGTTTATCAAGAATAGGAGAGATCTGAACCATCCGTTGAAGATCTGGCTGATCCAACCTAATGGGGAGCAGATCTGAGCCATTGATGAAGATCCAGAAGTTTTGATCTAGATCTGAGTTCATCTAGCCATTGATCAAGCCGAATCAAATCTGGACCGTTCATTGAAGACTGGGCAGATCTGGACCATCCAGTGATGATCTGTACGATCCGACCTAAGGGAGGGTAGATCCAGACCCTAGATCAACATCAGTACCTTCGGATCAGATTTTGGATGACTTTTCACCATTGATTTAGCCCGGAATCATCTCAACCGTCCATTCCAGATCCAGATCTGATTTAAATGAGAAGCTACAGCAGCCAGCTTCTTCGTCGATTCTCCACAGCGCTGAGCTTCGCGTTCCGCGGCGTTCTTCGAGATTCCGACCCCATCTCGAATTCTAGATCAATTTTCCGGCAACTTCATCGACGACGACATTCTCAGTGCTTGCGACCAGCTTCCGGCCATCTGAGCTCGCTCAAAGGTGGTTCTGCGGCGAGAATTCTGCTCCGCAAACCTCTGCTTCTGCCGTTGCCGATTTTGAGGTGTTCCTCCAATCGATGGTTCCGTTTTCCATCCGAGAGCATTGGCGGCGTTCCTCCACTGCTTCTGGACCATTCCCGACGACAATCCATCCACCATCAGCTCCATTTCAGATCTGAAGTTGCAGTCGCAGATTTACAGATTTCCTGAGGTTGGCAGCATCGATCTTCATCAGATTCGTTTGGAGTGGTCTCCGATGGTGTTGGTGAAGGCTGAGTTGAGTTCAGTTGCTGAGGTTGTCTTTCTCTGATTACAGTTGGAGTGTTCTCTGCTGTTTCCTTGTGTGACGGCAAGGAGAAGTTGCCAAGAAGATTGGTTTGGTGTTGAGATGGTTTAGGGTTTAACTTTTGCATTCTTTTACTGTTGATAGATATAGATTTCAGTTTATGCTATTTAGATTCCTTAATTATAGATCTTTTAGCTTAATTGATTTAATTCAAGCGTTTGAGTAATTTAGTTTCAATCAATTTTGAGTAATTTAGTTTCAATCAATTTGAAGTTGTTGTTAATTTTGCTTTAGCTTAAATTTCAGTATTGTTGAGTAGTTTCATTACTGTAGTTAAGGTTTAAATGTTACTTTAGATTGTATTTCATTTAGGTGTTGCTATTTTATTCTTAGTTTAAGTGTGTCGACGGTTAAATCATAACGCAAGGTGACAATGCATTGTTGATTGCTTGTTGACACGTAGTTAGGTTTCATTTATGCATTAGATTAATTTCTTAATTGCTGTGTTTTCATTTGTTAGATTTAGATTCAAAGCATCAACCCCCCATTTATATATTAAAACCCCCAAAAATAGGAATAAAATACGATCCTAAGATTACATCCTACCGTTTGTTCCTCGAGAGATCGATCATGGGCTCGTTACTACAACGTTATTGTGAAATTAAGGGGTTCAGTTGAAATACATTGTTAATTTGATTAGCGGATGTGACAGATTCGCTTTATCAACTGCCCCCTTCGACACAATCTTACAGAAGCATACTGTGGTTGAAAAATACTGTTACCAGTTGACTAGTATCTGCACCAGTCGACTGATACCCTTTTTAGGTCAACTTCAGAAATGCACCAGAAATTTCATAAACTTCCAAAAATTCTCAAATTTTATGGAGAGGTCTATTGTACCCTTGTATACTTGGGAAAAATATATTACAAAATGTATCTATCACAAATCCCAAGATTGATACAAAATCCAAAACTAGCTAAATGGTTCAATTGAACCTTGACCTAAAGTCCTAGTTTTGGCTTCCTCTTGATGTATTTGCCCATACCAACCCACAATGCATCCCTAGCATTGGTATATATGACATCTATACATCCAAAACCAATTGTCATGCATTATGACCCCAATGTCATATTTCCTTGCATGAAACACAACCCAATTGTGCCAATTCCTTGAGGTTGAGACTCAAATCTGTCTCCAAACCTTTTGGCACATTTCATGACTCATCTAGAATCCTAAGTAGTACCCACTTGAGATCCATTGGTCATGGGTCCCAAATTGACTCTTTGAGCTCCCCCTAGAGCTCTTAACCTTAGTCACCTCCCTAGGTGACTCATCCACAATCGTTAGGCCACATCGGTGCACCTCCAGTGACACTTGACCTACAAACCTAACCTTCTTAACTTTGGACACCTTGTCCTTGATTAATTTAACCTTACCTTTAAATGACTTTCTCTTACCATTTATTGGCTTCTCCTTGCTATAGTCATATGCAACCATAGCATAAGACTTTTCATTAGCATTGGAGACACTAGATCGGTATCCTAGACCCGATCTATCATTGTTGGGTCTTTGACTACCCAACATCATACCTAAACCCTTAGATCCAACATTGAATCTTTCTAGGGTTTTCTCCAACCTATCAAGTTTTGCCTTCAAAACTTGATTTTCCCTTTCTAGGTTCCTAAACCTAGAGTCAACATGTCCACCATGGACATTCCTAGACCTACCCATTTTTCTAGGCATATGTCTTCCCTTCTTGGGATTAATGTCTTCGGTCTCCTTGGGTCTACCATTTCTAGAGTTATCATGAATTGGTCTCCTAGGGTTATGATCTACACTTACCCTATTCCTATCATGACATTTAAATCCAAAATTTTGCATGGGCATATAATGATTAACATTATTTTTCCTAGCATGCAAGGAGGAATGAAAGTTTGAATTGCATTTCAAATTAGGGTATACCTCCCTTACCCTTGAAGCTCCCCCTTGACTTGAGCTCTTCTTCTTTTTCTTCTCTTTCTCCCATTTCTTCAATTGCGCTAGCTTCTTGATCTCTCCTTTCTTGGGGCATTTTGTATGGTAGTGGCCCTTCTCTCCACACGTGAAGCATATAATGCGTATTTTCCTTCTTTGGGCTTCTTCATTCCTACAACCCTTGTTAGTGTCTAAAATAACTTGATTGAGTTTAGGAGTTACCTCTTTCTTACCCAATGGACATCTACTCTTGTAGTATCCCTTCTCATTGCACCCGAAGCACACAATGTGATCTTTTGATTTTGCTTCGGTGGAGGTGCTCACTAGGTTGATTTCCAAGACTTCTTCTTCTTCTTCACTTGTCTTGGATTCTTCTTCAACCTTTGAGGATGTATCCCCATCCACACTAATGGATGTCATTTCTTTATCCTTCTTCTCTTCGGAAGTTGAGTGCTCATCACCTTCCGGTTGCTCCTCCTTATCTTGAGCCATTAAGCCCATCTCCTTGGGCTCTTCTTCTTCTTGTGTAGGCATAGGTTCTTCCCATTGAACCTTCTTTATTTTGTTCCACAAATCGTGGGTGTTCTCGTATTTACCTACATGGCTCATCATGTCATTAAGCAAAATATCAATTTATATAGATATTACCGTGTCGTTTGCCTTTGACCGTGAGGTTTGCTCCTCCGTTCAATGTCGTGGTCGGAGCTTCTTCCCTTTCTTTTCCTTCGGGACTTCGAACGGCTTTTTGACCACCATCATGGTGTCCCAATCCATGTCGAAGAAGACCTCCATCTTCATCATCCAATATGTGATGTCCCCAAGGCTTCCTCCTTTAAACTTTGGAGGTTCAATCAAGTCGGTCATCTTCTTGTAGTTGCTCTTCTCGGCAGTTAGTCCGGTGAAGTGCAAACCTCGTTCTGATACCACTTGTAGGAGGATCGGTGGCCGGCTTGAAGGGGGATTGGATAGACGGCACCCCCAAATGTTCGCTTCTTTCTACAATGTTAGTGCGCAAGTGGAAATACAAACAAACAAGTAGAAAGACTAAAACTAAGAAAGGAAACGCAAATCGCTAACACGTTTGTTTACGTGGTTCGGAGATAACTTGATCCTACTCCACGGCTGTTTGTAATGTGGACGATCCCTCAATCCGTCAGTGGATTAGTCCCCGGAAACTCCGGCTAGCACAATCCTCCTTGTCAGTGGAGAAACCTTGCCACAACTCGATCAAGAACACTTGGATTGCTAGAGCACTAGATGACTAATAATTAGGCTTTAACCAAGTCTAATTTCGTCACCTTGGTCGGCCATCCCAAGCTCCTTCTTATAGAGCTTAGAAGAAATCAGCAAGCTGATTTGCCCGTTACCAGTCGACTGGTCCTTGCACCAGTTGACTGGTGCCAGCCCAACGACATGACAAAGACTATCTACCAGTCGACTGGTCCCAGGACCAGTCGACTGATCCCAGCCATTTCGGGCAAAGAGAGATTCTATGCTCACCACCAATCGACTGATCCCAGTACCAGTCGACTGGTACAACCCTATACCTAGGGTTTCCATCCCGAATACATTTCTCTCAGCATTTGGACCCTCACGACTCACTTGACTCTTCTTTGTAGCTTTGACCTCTTGTCTTCAAGCCTACTTCCTTTGGCTCTCATCCCTCGGATGCATCCAAGCCCGCAACTACTCCACAATGACATCCTTCGCGTATGCCTCGAAGTCGCTTCCCTCGGTCCTTGTCCTTGCTGCCTTGTCCACGGTCCCTCAGATGCTCCATCCTTCACCAGACCCGAAGCCATCAAGCTAAATCACATGTGTATCCTGCAAACTTGCATACTCACATACATATATCAAATAACGAGGGTAATCCTAACTTAAACCCTTTGCCCAAATACCAAAACACATGGTCGCACGGACCATTGGGATTGCTCTAACATCAAGTAGAGCAGATGAAAATCTACAACCCCAAAAATGCTCTAGAGTGAGATAACTTCACAAGGATGATTTTACATTTGAAGAAAAAGAGGAGTATCACAATGATGATATTGAGTTTGTGTTCAATGAAGAATAAATTATTGAAAATTATGGAGAAGAAGAATCACAATAAATATGTGATATTTTATTGGTTGTGTAATTTTGAACTCATTTTAAATTCGATATTATTGTGTTGGAGTTATAGCATGTGATTTATTATGTAATTTATGTGATACCGTGAAATCTGCCTAGCGGTGCCTAGTCCCCATCTAGGTGCTGGTCTGACACCTAGCGAATTTTAGAACCTTGGTACTGATTTCTATAAACCAGCACAAGGCTATAAACTAGCACCATCTTGTATGTAGGAGAGAGAAGAGAGTTGTTGTGCATACAGATGAGAGAACGATTAAAAAATTTAGATTTTGGCTAGCTGCGTCAGATCACTCACATTGGATGTCGCCCATCGCTGCTCATATAAAGGTGTGCATGGTATCATTCTTATACACACACACTGCACATCGATTTTACGCGTTTATTGGTGATTGAGTGTGATTCCGAGCGCCTAAATCATTTCCGGACATCCCAAATCAATTTTGAATATTCGAGGTGCTCGAAAGTGATCTAGACACTCGAAATCCCATTCAATCACCCACAATATATATCTATAAGGAAATAATATCCTACATACCTTACGTGGCACACCCCATGCAAACCCTGTACACACCTAAAAAAATTCAGTTTAAAATTTTTTATAATTAATATTATAACTCGACGTCTAAATTCTAAAGGCAAAACTCTAAATGACATACTCGCAAACTAGAAAAAAAATCTACTCTGTTGCGAACATAAGTCCGCAACAGATATAATTTTTTTATTATTGTTTTTAATTTACAGATGTTATTTAAGATTTTACCTTTAAGTGCTGGATTATACTATTAAGTACAAAAACAAATTTAAATCAAAAAATATTTGCAGCTTCAGATATGGAGGATATCATTCCTCTCTCTCTATATAATTTTTTTTCTAATTTATTTATATATGTTTTTAAAACTTATAACTGTGGTGGTAAGTTGTTTTATCTATTTAGTATTTTTTTTAAATTTAATTATCTAGTTTTTCAAATTGATTAAATTTAGAAGTGATTGATCCAACCCATGTTAATTTCTCACTAATTATCAAAATAAATCCAAAAAAAAAGCACAAATAGATTATAATAGTCCAACATCACGAATAATTCAAACACAAACGATAAATGATATACCCCATCTGAATAATGAAGGGCTAAAATTTAAATTTTAGAGTAGGCCCACGGGCAGACAGGTCCAGGAGTTGCCACCGGCCAGCGCTTTTGCTCTTTTTTTCATTTCCAGCTCAATCAGCGTCAGCTATGCGCACTAAAAGCTAGATCAAGCAAATCTCACTCTACTTACTTTTCATTTTTACCAAATTTAAATTCTCACCCTTGCTGATTGGCACATGTACCCGCAGATAATAATAAATTGAATAACAGAAATAACATAACTTTATATTTTTATTTTCAAGGTCATCACTGAAAATAAATTAAGTTCTCTGTACAAGTGAGAAGCTAAAAAAACCATTGAGGGGGACAGTTTTTATAATGTCCTGAAGTCTGTAGGATCATTAACTGAACTTCAATTCCATACAACTCCAGAGAGATATATAGAAGATAGAAGACAATGGAAAAATCAACGAGCAATATTTGACATGATCGTATCATGCAGGCAGTGGCTCCTCTGCAATTGTACAATGAAACAAAGCTAATGTGCATTCAACTGGTTCATGGTTGTAACTGTAAAATAAAAATAGAAAGATGGAAACCTTTTGTTTTTCTTGCTGCTTGATTTGAGATGTCACCAGAGGGTACATCAGGAAGATCGATAAGCTCATCTTCTTTGATCTCGACCTGGGAATCAGCTATAGGCTCTAATGCCTGAGAAGGAACTGTAGGCAAGGATTGGAGGGTAATCTGCAAGTATACAAAAGGATTCCAAGGTTAAATGCACGATCACTCAGATGTTGGATGCACAAATACAACGGAATTTGATTGTATTTCGAAAATTCAATGTCGCATCTTCAGGTCGGTGAACCAGGTAGTTACTATAAACTGCACCTTTGGTTGCCTACTGAAACCACTAGACATTGTGTGCTCCAAGCAAAAGTTGGAAATAAATGGGTTGATGCAGTTTTTATAAGGTGCAGGTTCAACTGTTTACTGAAACTGCTACTCATCATATACAAGTTGAATATTAAAAATAAATAAATTAAGCATGCGACAATTCCATTGCAAAACCAGAAAGCCCAAAGGAAGGTATTGAGAGATTTCTGGAAGAAAAACTTGCCTCAGTTTCCAAATTCTCAAACTCTGCTAGAACCTCTTCCTCATCTTCGGGAGATAGACTCTCTCCCAGGATTGCATTTATTTCCTTCAAAATGGAAAAAAAAAAAAAAAGAGAAGAAAAACAGCTCCACAACTTTAGGAAGTACATTCACATTTATGTGAGAGAGAAACTGGTGAAAATAAGAAAACTATAGATCAAAAAGAACTACGATTAACATTTCAAAAAAAACTAATCAAAACTACACGAATTTAGATTTATCAAACTTTTCCAAGCTAACACTTTTATTTAAATCCTCCCTCTAAGAAAGAAATAAGAAAACAAAGGAAACATAGAGGTTACAACATTACCTTGTAAACACGATACTGACAATGCCCAAAGATATAGAATTTTATACAACATAGTGTATTTGTTTTAACAAATGTCCTAATGGCTATTTCAGAAACAACCTAACAGCAACCTAAGACTTCAAACAAGCATCCTTCACAAATTATGATCAACCAACTAGAAAAATTAACTTAGCTCTAAAAGGCAAAAAGAGAAACTAATGACCTGTTTCTTAATAAAAAAAAAAAAACCACAAATACCAGGATTTTAACCATACAGTTCTACCTCTAACTTGAAGCCAGGAACCCTAGGTCCTGGAGAGGACCACTTCTCTCTCACCTAGATTTTGCAATTTTTTTTTTCCTTTTCACAACACCAAACAAGTCATCCTTGAAGACCTATAGCAGTTTTATCCTCTGTAGAAACCACATCCCCATCAATTATATTGTAAATATTGCAGTTTCTTCTCCTAAGTGGCTTGCTTGCATAATCAACATAACTTACCCATCATTTATATGGTAAATATTGCAGTTTCTTCTTTTAAGTGGCTTACTTGCATAGTTAAACATAACTTCTGTAGTCTTAGTCATTGACCAAGTCATCAATTTGATGTTCTAAGTTAAATATGAGATTTGTTTTACTGGTTAACCATCTATCCAAATGAAGTGATTGGTCAATATGAGTCATGGATCAAATACAAAAGCTTGGGTAGAAAATCGATAAAGACCAGCACAGATCTTACCTCTTGATAAGCCTTTGCCTCAGCGGAATCATCCATAAGCTTCTGAACATCCTCCAAACTGATCTCACTTTGTATAGACTTAATGGCATTACTTCCTGCCTTCAGGCTTTCAAATATAGCTTTCTGTCTGCTTGCTAATTCAACATCTGCCAACTGAAGCAGGCACAGAACTATCATAAACCCCTTAAGTGGTAACTATACTTGCATCTCTAGAAAAATGATAAAGATACAATTATGCACCATACTTGCTGCTCAACGTTTATAAGCCAACCATCAACTTGTTTGAGTAGCTCTTCTTGAGTTTTCTTCTTCTTAAGTGCAAGCAATGCCCGATCTTTCCTCTTCTCCCGAATCAAGTCCCTAGCAGCTTGTTTCTCAGCTTCAATCACAACTTCAAGCTAATCAAGCAAAGGAAATGGGAACATATAATTCAGACATGGCTTTATAAGCAAACTACAAAGTTGTAATTGAAAACTGAAGCGGATTTTCATACAGGATAAATATCTCACATTGAAATAAGTAGATTGAAGAGGGAACAATAGCTTTTCAAACATCTTAACATCCCTAATGACATTTTTAGGGTCAAAAACAGTAAATCTGCTTACCACTAGTAGATGTCATGGTCAGGAAACTGTCAAGCTGGAAGGTAAGGAATTGAATTATGCTGGTAGAGTGGAGCTCTTAATATCAGTCATATTGGGCATATGCTAGTAGACTTCCAAATGCATAAAAAAAGGTTAAAGCAGCTCATGGCAAAAATTTTGTTATATGGTGAGGTCAAATAGGTAATGCACAAGGAGATGGGTGGGTTAAAACGGAAGAGCAGAATAGGCTTGGTTTATTTATATCCAGGATATAGCATGGTGGCATCTAAATAGGAATTTTTGTTATTAAGATGTTATTTAGTATATTCTTGGAAAGAATTCCATATTGATTATAAAGACATCTCTCAAGGACTTGAATTCATGCTGTCATGGTGTATGTATGCATAAACTTCTTGTTTGGAGACAGAAAGAATACAAGATTTGAATGGATTACTGTCACCAGAGAGATTATTCTTGCTAATGAGGGAGATTACAAGTTACAAGTTTCCTGACAAACAAATGAAGGCAGTCACATCAATCAAACAAGGGAAGTGGAATCTTGAATATGTACAGCCATTCCAATTCTCATGCCTGCAGAAACTTTTTCTTTCTATTCCCATATTGAGCATAAGCAAGAAGGATGAGGTGGTTTGGACTTTAATCAACTCAATGCAGTACACACTTAAACCAGATAAGCTAATGACAGGTAGCACTACCCCTGTTAGCTGGAACTGACTAGTTTAGTTTAAGGGAGTAAAAACAACAAATGGATAAGAAAATATGATTGCATTATAAGGTTGCAATTGAACAGATCAAGTAAATCCAGACAGATATGATGAAACCTATTAGTTCGAAAGCACCATGAAGAGCAACAAAAAGCTGCATCACTTAATTCATCAAGTAAAATCTCCTTGTGCTTCAGGACCCCATAGTAGCAAGAATGTGCTAAACTATTCACAGGAGTGGAAACTGCAGCGGTTAAGAAATTGCAACCTTCCAAATAGGAACTTGTCAACCCATGAGCATACCATGAAGAAACCATGTTGATCTAGATTCTATAGGTTGAGAACTACTCTTATACATAAGCATGTAAGAAAAAAAAATTTTAAATGAGAGACAAAAGAAAAGAAAGAATTGGTGTTAAATTGAAAGTTCTCACTGCCTAGAAAAGATAGTCCCTGTAAGAGGAGCTAGCATTGGGAAGAGTTGCAACCGTGCTCGAAAGGAAAAATTTAGTGCAGCTGTAATGAAGCTCAATCTATTTTGAATTTTTAACTTAAATGCACTGCATCTATATCAGAAAAATTGTATACATACTTAAGGTGGGAATTGTGTGTGTTCTGAAGAGAATTTTTAAGGTGGGAAATGAAATGGATCTCTGTTACATACTAAAATGATGATATACATTGTAACAGAAACATGGATAATAAAAAGCAAAATTGTATTAATTCAAAATACTTCCTGTACATAGGATCTTGACCTCTTTTTTATAAATTGACAATAAAACTTATTTTCCATAAAATAAAAACTTCGTTTATCTCAATAACAGCTCTATAAAAACTCTAACTAACTTTTCTAAAAACTAAATCAGATTTTTCTAAAAACATTCCACTATTTTCTAAGAGATATTACAAACTATCAAAATTTGATGACTTGGACAATTATAAACTTTTCAACAATATTTTAAATAGAATCTAAAATACTAACTGAGGTACTAAGTCATCAACTGATTAAGAATAATGTCCAACAGAAAATTAGACTTTGACCAATTAACGAAATGAGAGTTTGAAATAAACCAAGATAATTATGATATGATCATCCAATTCCATCATCTTTTAGCAGAGAACTGATTCACTATAGCCTGATGGAGAAGGTCACTGAAAAAGGGAATTTTGGTCTCTCTCAGTGAGAATATACAACTGCCCTCTTACTTAAAATGCAGGCAACGGGGAAGGATACACTTGGAAATAATTGAAGATCGACGATGCCCTAGGCAATCAGCAATAACTCCTAAAAGACGGATTTTTCTAGATATTATGCTCATTTTGAGCTTGAAAATTCCCTAAAACAAAAAAAAACGTTAACAAAAGTCAGACAATGACCTAATTAGCTGGGGGAACGGTCAACAAGTTCAAAGCACGATAGAACGAGATGATACGATGTGAAGGAACTACCTGCTGCTGGTACTGAGCGAGCTTACGGCGTTGTGTCTTGAGAGACAGGATGGCTCGATCCACCTCCGTGATCTTGGGCTTCTTCACGAATATGTTGCCCATCAATCAAGTCCGTCTCGCCCTGAAGAATTCAGATCAACCGAAGAGGGGTGTAGACAATCAGAAGAGTAGGAAGAAAGGGAAAGATCGTCACCTAGAAAGAAGAGGAAAGGCAAGACGGAAGGGGAGGAAGTTAAGCAAAAGGATCAATATTAGGTTTTTTAGTGGACCGGCGAGTTTGCGTGACATGCCATGCAAATAATCGCTGTAAAAGTCTTAATTGAATCAGCCCACCTCAATTAGATAAATAAAAGAAAATTCAATAAGTTGTATTTATTTATAAATGACCTATTTTGGTTAAAAATAAAAATAAAAATAAACCAATTTGACCTACGTAGTTGCTCATGGTGCCTTGCTCGTCGAGCTCTTTTCAACCGAACGCTTGAATCATATTTGTTATTTTTTTAAAAAAATATGCTAGTTAAAAATTTGAGAAAAGTTAAAATAACATGCTTTTTTTTAAGAATTGTCTAACATCTCATCCATGAAATGATACTACTATCCTCTTTACGATGATGCTTATATCTTTTCAACTCAGCTCGATGCTATCTAGTATGGATAATCATTTTCTCAAAGGTGAGTACCCGGAGCTATAGTATAATAGTAGGACATTCAGATTATCATCTAAGTATTCATAGTTTGAGTCTCAGTTATGATAAATTTATAAAAAAATTTCCTCCAAATGGGCACGCAATTAAAGGATGTTGGGCTCTTGGGCTGCTCACTGTAAGTACTTCCCGATTTATCCTGGTGACCGGTGGAAAACTTTCGTGGAGCTGGGCCGGTCACCCAGACTCGACGTTACCCAGCCTGGTTAATTATTTTTTTTATTTTTTTATATCTCTCTCGTTCGAATCATGTGCGTTGTAATAATTATAAAATTATAGTTATTACATATTTATAACAATTATAATTTATAGCTATCACAATATATATTTTTTTAAACTAAAATTATTAGGAGCGACTAAAAAAATTTTAAATGATATTTTTTGAGTTTAAAACTTGATCATTATGAGTTTTACCCTATACTTAGTTGTAGATTTTTAAATAAATTTTGATTTGATATATTATGTGTCGCATGATTTAATCCAAATCAAAAGTTATTGTTGGTGCAATTTGCGCTAATAATCAAACTCAGATTTTGATATATGACAAAAGATTAAAATTAGATGTTATATTTATCTAACCTTTTTACCAAGTGTGTAGGATTGAAAGACTTAGGACCTAACACCAGACTGAAGCCCAAGTAAGTTGATACCTAGTAGGAAGTCCAATTGGGTCCGTGGGGCTTGACAATTAGCTGAAGCCTAGGTAGATTGATACGTGACAGGAAGTCCAACCGGGTCTATGAGACCTGGCAATTGGCTGAAGTCTAGATAAGACAATCTGATAGAAAGACTTGGTGGGTTAAAGAAGTCAAGTAAATACTGCAATTGGTAAGTGAAGGTAAGTCACTGGAGAAGAGAGATCTGGTGAGGACGAGTCCTGGTGGAACTATAGGTGCGGTCCAGCTTATAGTCATTTCAGATATCTAAAATGAGATAATGACTAGATCCTGATCTTGGGAAGATAGAATTTAATTAATAACCATTTTATTTTAACTATGCTAACTCTATTGTGCAGACTATATATTGTTATGTGGATTAACACCTTTTTACAAGGTTAAAATGCAAAATTGAAACTTGGATGAATAGTATTTGAGGTGGCTCAGGTGGAAACCAAGATGTCTCGATTCACACTGGAGGCGCCCTAGATGACTACGGGTGCCTCCACACGAACAAGCGGTGAATATCATATTTTAGCATTGGAGGTGTCTCAGTTGGGAACTAAGACACCTCAGTTCAGACTCGAGGCACCTCAGATGGGAGTGAGGGCGCCTTCGAGAGGATAACCTCTATAGTTTGTGCATTAGATTAGAGCTACGAAGTGAGGTGCCTTAGCTGGGAATTAAGGCGCCCTCAATGTCCTTTATAAGGGTTGTTTGTCTATGCTATCCAATATAACTACTAGAAGAACTATTCCGATCATTTTACTGCTTCGTTCTCTAACTGTTGCGACTCTACTATGCCCGACCATTGCCGGCAGACCGACACCAACACACGAGCTCGATCAAATTCCATTCTTTTAAGTGTTGATAATGATTTTATTTATTGTGTATCTTTTATACTTGCAAAAGGAAAGTGTAGGGTGTTACACTTTCCTCATTTCTATACTCGACTACTCTACTAGGATTTTACTTATAGAGAGTGTTGGATCGAGATACGCGTGAGAGAGAGAGTGAATCACATGGTTTTTTAAAAATCATTCTTTTTTTTGTTTTGAAAAGTGAGTACGCAATGGAATTAAAATACAGAAACAAAAAGCTAAAATACAAGTATGCAAGTGATTTACTTGGTTCAGATCCTTCATCGACTTATACTCCAAGACTCAGGTCTCGCGAACCTATCGATGAGTAATTCACTAATAACCTTTTTTTGGAACCACCAGAAGATGGGATCAAATATAAAACTATACGAACAAGTGTAACACGCTACACTTTTCCTTTTGCTATAATTAAGTACAGAACTGAATTTCGTTACCCAACACTTTCAAAGATGATTTGCTTAGGTTCAGTGTTAGATGGCTCCTCGGTAATAGTCAGATGTAGCAACATCGTAGCAGAGCAATAGCAGGAAGCCGGAGCAGTCAGAACGTTAAATGGGCGCATAGAAGCTTATAGAAGAGTTGATGAAGAAACCTTGGTCAAATGCCTCTTTTATAAGGAATGGAAGACACCTTCTATAGCATTGAAGGAGCCTTCAATGCCAAGTTCAATTCCTTAAAAAGTGGCTCCTTATCGTTGACGATGTTTCTACCTTATCTGACCAAAGGCGCCTTCCAAGCACTCGAAGGCGCCTTCCATGAATAGTACTTAAGACGCCTTCTATCGCTTGGAAGACGTCTTAGGTTCTGTTCACCGAGGCCTTTTATGCTCCCTTTTGTTGGGACACTCTGGAGCTAAGGGGGAGGGGGTGAATAGCTAGCTTCATGTTGATGCTGATCTTTTACATTGGAATACTCGAAGCAATCTCTCCAATGCTAACAATATGAATTTATTTGGTATCCACCTCAAATGAGGTGACTAATCCAAGAATCAAGCCCTCTCTCACACATCCACTATGAATACACTCATTTTCGGAAATAATCCAAAGATGGAGAAGTCTCGTACAAACTCACACACAAAGAAGATACAAGAAGAGGAAAATACAAGGTAATATAAATGAATTTTACAAGATTTATAATGATGAAACCCTAGCTTATTCTCTCCTTGCTTGTAGACACCTCTTGATCAGCTTGGAAGTGCAGCAATACTTCTCTCTAAGTCTCCAAGAATCTGGTGTGAAGATCGTGTAAGCTCGGTGAAGAGAGTGGAAGAAGGGATTTGCTGAACAGTGCACGCATCCTCCCTTTACTACAGCTCTGCGGGCGCCTTAATCGATTAAGAATCTCCTTAATCGACTACCATGTCAACAACCTACATAACGACTACTTTTCTGAATCTTAATCGACTAACCCAGTCATTTACGCATGCCTAGCCTGATCGATTAGACATACTTCTGTTTGTGCGAGAATGGCCTATAAGCAATTAAGGCTCTCTGATTAATCACTTACTAAACTCTATGTGCCTTCACAAATTCCTAGCTTAAGTGATTACTCTAATTGCTTAAGCCAAGCTGAAACTCACTATGCTTCGTGAAGTTCTGGCTTAAGCAATCAAGCATATCACTTACCGAGCTTAAGCGATTTGCCTAATCGCTTAAGATATGGAAATCGATTAGCCTAATTGATTATCAACCCCTAACTTACAAACCTAAGTCTAGGGTTCCTTTATCCAACATCCGGTCAATTGTGACCAATTGGGACTTCACATTGCCTGGCATCCGATCAACCTTGACCTGCTGGGACTTCTCCACCAAATGTTCGATTAATCCTTTGACCCACTTGAGCTATGCATCTCATGTCAAGTGTCCGGTCATCCTTGACTCACTTAGACTTCTAATCACCAGGTGTCTGGTCAACTCTTGACCCACCTTAGCTTTCAACTGCTTGGCTTCACTCACCAGGGCCTTCCCCATATGCCTAGCTTTACTCACTAGGGCTTTCACCTGGCTTCACTCACCATGATTTTCAAACTGCATGGCTTCACTCATCAGGATTTTCTATCTGCATAGCTTCACTCACTAGGGCTTCCACTTGACTTCACTGATTAAGACTTTCTGTTAGAGTGTATACTAAAAGTCTAGCTTTTGTAAACATTTATTTATGAAATAAAAGAATCACATTAGTCAAATGTCTGCATTTTATTTGTTAAGTGTAGTTGTTCAATTAATTTATAATGTAGATAATATGGTGAATAATGTCACATATAAAAGATCATGTTATCAGTTCTTTATAAATTATAAATTATAAACAATTGCTCACGACTGAGATAGAAAGGAACAAACCATTGGAATAGTCGTAGTGTAATTAGGTATTAGTTTATCTTGACTAATAAATTATACTAGTACACTCTAAGTGTATTGAGTAGGATCATTTTAGGTAAGTTCTTTTTATACTGACTTAATAAAAGAACTAGACCTTAGTTATTATGGAAGTGTGTGCTCTTAATCCTAATATAATAACAAGTATATATATATAGTATTTATTTCTTTAACTTATCAAAGGGTGAGATTTAGCTTGATAAATCAATATACCTGATAAGTTGGGAAATGATATTACTTATAGTGTGTGTTGTTGATTATAGAAGGAAACTGTGTCCTAGTAATCTAGGTTAAGAATGTCCCCAAGAATAGCTCATAAGGATTGTCATGTTAAACCCTGCAGGTGGACTTAGTCCGACATGACAATGAGGTTGAGTGGTACTACTCTTGAAGCTAGATATTAATTAAGTGAGTTGTCAGTAACTTACTTAATTAGTGGACATTTGTTATCTTAAACACAGGGAGACTAACGCACTCATGATAAAAAGGAGTCCATAATGTAAGTTGGGATTGGTGTGGTAGTGCAATAATAACTCTCTAGTGGAATGAGCTATTATTGATGAACTTGAGTTGTGTGTTCGGGGCGAACACGGGATACTCAAGCTCATCGGAAGGCCAAAACTAATTTCTCCTTTAGGTCCCTGTCGTAGCCTCATTAAAGACTCAAGTCTATCCAAATAAAAGCCCTTCTTGGTGTCCAAGAGAGGGCCGACCCAAGGCTTGGTGACCAAGCCAAGGGTCGGCCACCATCTTTTCTTAAGGGGTCGGCCCCTTGCTTGGTGCCCAAGCAAGAAGGGGCCGGCCATATTAATTCAAAAGTGAAGGGGTGTTTTAAAATTTTAAAATATTCTCTTTGTAGAAAACTATAAGTTTTAAAAGAGAAATTTTAAAATGAAATTTTTTTCTTATTTGAATTAGGCCACATGGTTTAATAGAGAGTTTAAAAGTTTTAAAACTTTCCTTTTTTAACCATCCTCATGGTTTTAGAAAAAGGAAGAGAAGTTTTAAAATTAAAATTTTCTATTTTTGTAACCATGTTAAAAAAGGAAATTTTTAGAAGACAAGTTTTAAATTTTAAAACATGGTTTTAATTTTTAAAACTTTACTTTTTTAACATCCACTTTAAGAAAGAGAGCTTGTAAAATTTTATTAGAGGATTTCTTCTTTTATAAAATTTTATAAAAATTATTTTTCCTTCTTG
The DNA here is from genome assembly GCF_018446385.1 of Zingiber officinale. Classification (NCBI taxonomy): domain Eukaryota; kingdom Viridiplantae; phylum Streptophyta; class Magnoliopsida; order Zingiberales; family Zingiberaceae; genus Zingiber; species Zingiber officinale. The sequence continues at coordinate 102,392,812 of NC_056003.1, forward strand.
ATGATGTAGCCGGCCACCCTTGCTTGGTGCCCAAGCAAGGGTCGGCTAATCAAGCCAATCATTCCATGATTGATGATTGATTCAATCAAGAGGAAAGAAAAGGAAAAATAAAAAGGAAAAAGGAAAAAGGAAAAAGGAAAAACAAGAGGAAGATTTTAATTTTTGTAAAAAGTCTTTCCTTATTTGCCTTGGGCAAGTAATATAAAAGAAGGGGAGGGGAGGCCTCATGAGATAACAATTCTTATTCTCTTGTTGGTGATCCTCTTGTGGCTGACCCTCTCTCCCTCTCTTTTCCCTTTGCTCTCTTTTGCTCCTTGGTGGTGGTGGTGGCCGAAACATAGAGAAGAAGGAGAAGCTCTTTGGGCGGTGTTCATCTTGGAGGTTCGTCACCCACACGACATCCAAGGCGAGACGAGGAATACGGCAGAAGATCTCGAGGTCATTAGCATACAAAGAGAAGGTATAACTAGTAATCTTCTTCCGCATCATGCTAGTTATTTTTCTTTGTATGAATTTCAAACACAAGAGGCATTAGATTCTAGTTTTTTGAATTTGTTATTCGAGTTTGTGTTTTTTGTTTTTCGAATTTGTGATTCAATTATTTTTTTTGGTTAAACCTAGAGTTATATAGGGAAATTAAATATTAGCTTTCCTTAAAAGGGTTTGTCTAGGAAGTGGTGGTTGCTCCCACATCCAAGAAGGTCTAGTGCCTCGCCATGTTTAACTTGGAAGCCAATTTTGGAAATTAATATTTAATTGAATTTATAACATAGGTGGATTTGGATCAATAGTGTTAAGTTCCACTTGTGATCCAAGTATAAACCATTAAGAACAGATAAGTTAAATTTGGAATCAATAATTTTAAGTTTCGTTTGCAATTCCTAATTTAACTTCTAAAGAACACAATAGGTTATTTAGGAAAGGTTCGACACTTGTACAAAATTTTTGTACAGTGAAACTGGTACGATCTTCCTAGGACTAGCTAACAATTGGTATCAGAGCTAGGGTTTGCCTCTGTGTGTTTTGGTTTTCAAATAGATTATACACATGTCATACATATTTTAGGCAGGATAATAGTAGGATGTGCTAACTTTGTGGTTGCAGACTCCAACTATTATGTCATATAAATATTGTGTGTGATTAGACCCTTGGACATGTCAAGGGCATTATTTTGTGTGTGCATAATTGTATTTAACTAATATAGCAGGAGCTATATTAGCCCTAGGTTTTTAGAATTTTATTTTTTTATCTAGATTACATGTACATTCCTTTGTGAAATATAGGATCGATATATGTAAAATTCTATATTTGTCGCGGATCATATTCTTGCAAGGCGTGGTGCAATTAGAGGACCAGAGGTGCAGCGGAATAAAGAAGCAAGATAGATGCGATGACTGGACCCGATGGCGGTGGCTAAAGATGACAGCAACTAGGGTTGGAGCATACTGAAGACAGTGATGGAAAAGGCCATAATAGTTGGAAAATTAATTTCTTTTATTTACTGTGATGTATATGTGCATGATATGCTAGCATAGGTTAAAATCCTCAATTTTAAATAACTAAGTGGGAGAGGAATTTTAATAAATTCCACGGTCTCCATTACTAGTTTGTAAGTGATGCAAACAAACTTGCGCGTTGGCTCTGAGTGCCTTCCTCCATATCGGATGAGTTTGTTTGTGGATCACTAGATCAAACTTCCATTTTGGATGACTATAGGAAATTAATCAAGAGCGTGTGATCTTCCCCATCGGAAGGGACACAATCTTATTAATGGACTAAGTGTCAAGTAATGGTATACACTTATGCACGTCTAATAGTATCCTCCCCATCGGAGTCACTACTATTATTTGTGTGACCGAAGAAAAACCAACTATTAATTTTATTTATCATAAAGTTAGGTTGACAAGAATAAAATTAATGGGTAAAACCTCATCTTACAAATGTTTGATTTTATATACGTCCACACTATCGTGACATGCAAAATTCATGGTGATTTGAGGTGTTGGTTAATTTAAAATAGTATTGTTTGAGGAATCAATATTATTCTAAATTTAGAGTCTTGACCAAAGTTTATTTTTTTGTGATTCTTAGGATGACTTTCAACCCACTGGCCATTAGTCTGAAAAAGAATAGACTTATTGGTCCCAACTATATAGATTGGAAAAGAAACTTGCATATTGTCTTAACTACTGAAAGCTATAAGTTTGTACTGTCAGAGGTATGCCTAGATACACCTAATGGTGATTCTACCCCAAAGGAGATTGAGTATCATAAGAAATAGGTAAAAGCAGATGAGATGGCGGGATGTTACATTTTGGCTTCAATGTCAAATGTATTACAACATCAACATCAAGATTTACCAACTGCTTATGATATAATGAATAATCTCAAAGAACTCTTTGGGCACCAGAGTCGGACTGCTAGGCAAGAGGCAATGAGAAAGTTAATGACAGCCACCATGTCGGAGGGGACACCTATAAGGGATCATATCCTCAAAATGATGGCTTATCTGAATGAAATACAAGTCCTTGGAGGAGAAATCGATGGGGAAACCCAGGTAGATATAATTCTCCAAACGCTACCCAGAAGTTTTGAGCAGTTCCGCCTGAACTATAATATGAATTAAAGAGAATATACATTGGCGAAACTTCTAACAGAACTACAGGCAGCAGAAGGTATATTTCGTCACCGTTCTCAAATTCACTATGCTGAAAATGGTTCTACTTCTAAGTCGAAAGGCAAGAAGAAGAAGAAATAGATCTTTTCAGCAAAGAAGGTGAATAAACCTCAGGGTACAGGACAAAAAGCTGGAATGAAGAAGCCGAAGGGCAAGTGCTTCATCTGCAAGCAGTCAGGACATTGGAAGGCGGGCTGTCCTCGTAGGAATCAGAACAATAAAGGTATATCTCATTCTCTAGTAGTTGAAGCATGTTTAGCGGTGTTATCTACCAGCACCTGGTGTGTAGATACGGGAGCCACTGATCATGTCTGCAACTCTTTGCAGGGGTTCTAGGAAACCCGACGACTATTTGAAGGAGAGATAACCGCCTACATGGGCAATGCTACTAAGGTGGCGGTTGTTGCAGTGGGAGACGTCTACTTATCTTTCGATAGGAATAGAAGTTTGGTTTTAAGAAATTGTCTTTATGTACCCAATTTTAGAAAGAATTTAATTTCAGTTTCTAAACTATATTTGGATGGATATTCTGTTTCTTTCAATAAAAATGTAGTTATAAAGAGAAATAGAGTTATTATCTGTTCTGGTGTATTGGTTGACAATTTATATACATTAAATCCAATTTCTCCCATAAAGTAACAAATGGAAATTAATAACACATCTTCTAACTCTAATAAGAGAAAAGAACCTTCGAAGATGAACCAAACATATCTTTGGCATCTAAGGCTTGGTCATATTAACTTAAGTAGGATTTAAAGGCTTATAGCCGATGGACTCTTGGGTACATTAGAGTTGGAAAACTTTCCAACCTGTGAATCTTGCTTGGAAGGTAAAATGACCAAGAGACCTTTTAAGGCCAAGGGGTATAGAGCCAAAGATGTGTTAGAACTGATTCATTCTGATTTGTGTGGTCCTATGTCTATCCAGGCAAGAGGTGGTTTCGAATACTTTATCTCTTTTATAGACAATTATTCGAGATACGGATACATTTACTTGATACGCCGCAAGTCTGAGTGCTTTGATAAGTTCAAAGAGTATAAGGCTGATGTGGAGAAACGTCTTGGTAAAAGTATCAAAATACTACGGTCTGATCGTGGTGGCGAATACCTCTTAGGAGAGTTTAGGAATTACTTATCAGAGGCTAGGATTTAATCCCAGTTGTCTGCACCTGGTACACCCCAACAGAATGGTGTGGCAGAACGAAGGAATGAGACTCTTATGGAGATGGTTAGATCGATGATGAGTTATTCAGAATTACTAAATTTGTTTTGGGGATATGCTCTGGAAATAACAGCGCACATTCTGAACTTAGTACCTTCTAAATCAGTACCTTCTACTCCCTCAGAATTATGGAATGGGCGAAAGCCCAGTCTAAGACATATTCGGATTTGGGATAGTCCAGCACATCTGTTAAAAGTAGATGCTGATAAGTTAGAATGTCATACAGAAGTTTGCGTGTTTGTGGGTTATTCTAGAGGAACGAAAGGTGGTTTATTTTATAGCCCTAAAGACCAGAAGGTCATTATTAGCACCAATGCCCAGTTTTTAGAAGAAGACTATATAATGGACCACAAGCCCAAAAGTAAAATTGTTCTAGAAGAAATGAGAGAGGACACGTCCACTTCAGTACCAATAGTACAAGATGAAGTACCACAAGAGACTGCAACACGTGTCACACATGATACACAACCACAAACAGTGCCTCGTCATAGTTGAAGGGTTGTGAGGTAACCTGAGAGATTCATGTTTTTGGGAGAGTCTTCGGACTTGATCCTGGGTAAACATGAACCTGATCTCCGGACATATGACGAAGCACTCCAAGATATAGATGCAGTATCTTGGCAAAAGGCAATGAATTCTGAAATAGAGTCTATGTATTCTAATAAGGTCTGGGAGCTTGTAGAACCACCAGATGGTGTAAAAGCAGTTGGATGCAAGTGGATCTACAAAAGGAAAAGAGGGACAGACGAGAAGGTAGAAACCTTTAAGGCAAGGCTTGTTGCGAAAGGGTATACTCAGAAAGAGGGAATCAATTATGAGGGGACCTTTTCACCGGTAGCTATTCTTAAGTCTATCCAGATACTCTTATCCATTACCGCTCATATGGATTATGAGATTTGGCAAATGGATGTCAAGACAGCTTTCCTTAACGGAAGTCTTGAAGAAAACATTCATATGAAGCAACCAGAGGGGTTCATTGAAAAGGGCAAAGAGCATCTAGTGTGTAAGCTCAATCGGTCCATTTATGGACTGAAGCAAGCTTCAAGATCTTGGAACATCCGATTTAATGAAGTAATCCAATCATATGGATTTATTCAGTGTCCGGATGAGTCTTGTGTATACAAGAAGTGTAACGGAAACGTTGTGGTATTTCTTGTACTATACGTAGATGATATTTTGTTAATTGACAACAATGTTATGTCTATCTCAAGCTTCATATATAGATACAATCCTTGCTCATTTTAACATGCAGAACTCCAAAAAGGGTTTCTTACCTTTTAGGCATGGAGTAGTCTTATCTAAAGAGATGTCTCCGAAGACATCAAAGGAGATAGAGGACATGAAGGCAGTTCCTTATGCTTCGGCTGTGGGAAGCCTAATGTATGCAATGCTCTGTACGAGACTTGATATCTGTTTTGTCGTGGGCATTGGTTAGCAGATATCAGAGTAACCCTGGACAAGGACATTGGACTATTGTAAAGTATATATTGAAGTACCTTAGAAGGACTAGAGATTATTTGTTAGTTTACCAAGCAGACAATTTGCTCCTTGTGGGTTACACGGATTCGGATTTCCGATCAGATAGGGACAACAGTAAGTCTACATCAGGCTATGTGTTTACTTTAGGAGATGGAGCCATTGAATGGAGGAGTGTCAAGCAGAAATGCGTTTCAGACTTAACCATGGAAGTTGAGTATGCGGCAGCCTCTGAGGCAGCCAAAGAAGCTGTATGGCTCAGGAACTTCATAATGGACTTAGATGTGATTCCTGATTTGCCCAAAATCATCACAATTTATTGTGATAATAGCGGTGCAGTTGCAAACTTGAATGAACCATGACCCCATAAGGCAAGTAAACATATAGAGCGCAAGTACCACCTGATACGAGACATCGTCAAGCGAGGAGAAGTTGTCGCCGCCAAGATTGCATCAACAGATAACCTGGCAGATCCTTTCACTAAGGCCCTTCCGGCGAAAACTTTTGATCGGCATGTGGAGGGGATGAGAATCAGATGTATGGCAGCTTAGTCTTTTAGTATAAGTGGGAGATTGTTAGAGTGTATACTAAAGGCCTAGCTTATGTAAACATTTATTTATGAAATAAAAGAATCACATTGGTCAAATGTCTACATTTTATTTGTTAAGTGTAGCTGTTCAATTAATTTATAATGTAGATGATCCTGTCCGAAAGCTGAATCAATGGACGCTGGGCACGTGGCGCTTTCCGGTTGCTGACGTGGGTCTTCGACTGCTGGTGCGAACTTCCGACGATCCTGCAAAGAAGTCGGGCCGGGAAGGGGTTCCCGACGGCGACCCTCCGACGCTCAAGTCAGGCAAGCTAATAGTGAAGAAGTGGCTCTGAAAAGTGTAGAACACGTACCTCCGGCGAAGTATAGGGCTCCTTATATAGAGCGGTGAAAGAGCTCACGCACACCTACCGAGGCACATACGTGTCCTCGGCCCATACCTCGGTATGTGTTTGTCAAAAAGCTTACCTGACACCATACTGCTACAGTCCAGGCACGTCTTCGATGGGACAGTAGAACACCTTGCCGCCAGATTTGGAGTATGGCCTAGTCATAAGACTTGACAGCTGTCATAAGATGTTCCTTGTCCTTCTCTCCCTACTCCATGCCAGGGCGTCCGGCCGGCCGGCACTCATCTTCCGTCCGGATGGTCGGCACTCATCTCCCGTCCGGCCAGCCGGCACTCATCTCACGTCCGGCCAGCCGGCACTCATCTCACGTCCGGCCCTCCATATGCATCGGTATGCTGGGGAGATCCTCGGTAAGGTGCTATATGGGGACTGCTAGCAGTATGTTACCTTATGTCTACGGCCGAGCATGACTTCCGCTCGGCGCTTCGTTACTGTTCAATCGAGCGCCGGAACCCCGACTCCTGTCGGGGCGCCTTTTGCCATCGGTTATTCACCGGTCGACCGGCCGGGAGGTCGGCCCATCCTTCTCCGGTCGGCCACCTGGCCCTTTGACTTCCACGTGGCGTTGACCCTTCAAAATGGGGGTCCCCTGTTCTAACCGCCGGATCACTTGCCTCCCCCTCAAGTCTAGTCGAAGGAGGCGAAGTCCGACTGACTGGACTGCCGATCTGACTGAGTAACGACCGCTACACTAGTCCGCTCGGCCAGGCATAGGGATGCTCATCCGGTCGGCGATGTCTTGCCCGTGTCTTGTATTCCCTTGGAATCCATGCCGAATCCTCTCCCTTACTGCCAAGCACGTGCACTACGCACAGTAAGGGGCGTTCATTAAATGTGACCCGTGTCCTGCTGACACGTGGCGATCTCGCTTTTGTCAGTGTATGGCGGTGGCGTTACCTCCGATTGGACAGCCGTCGTTTGAAATGAACGGCTGGATGATGGCCTCATTCTTCACGACCTTAATCGGACGGTGGAAGCTGCTTGCGGCCGTCGTTATAAAACTCGTGACTTCTCCTCTTCGCCGCATTTCGGCTTCATCGATCCTCGATGCCCCACTGCTCCTTTCTTCTCCTGCGACCTCGCTTCTCCGACGACCCCGAAGCCCTTTGCGACCATCCTTTTGCTTGTAAGCCTTTCTTTTCCTCGCTTCCTCCCTCCTTTTCTTCCTGTTAGTCGTCTCTATCATTCTGCCCCCTTCTTTTCTTGCTTTATTTCCTTTTCCTTTCATTCCGCGTTCGTTCCCTGCCCTATACCATGACTAGCACCTCACAGTCGACCGGCGGCGCTCCTGGTCTCTGGTATACGACCATGGAGAGCCGGTTTGACGAGGAGGACGCGTTGCGCCTCGCTCGGACTTATGACATCCCTTCCGACCACCACATAGTATTAGCCACCCCCGCCGACCGGCCTCATGAAACGCCGCCCGTCACCGTTCTTTTCTTCCGAGACCAATTTTTGGCCGGGCTACGCTTTCCACCCCATAAGTTTTTCTTGCAAGTGTGCAACTATTTTCGCATCCCTCTAGGCCAGTTAGTCCCGAATTCCATTAGGCTGCTGAGCGGGATAGTAATTCTCTTTAAACTGAACGACATTCCATTAGACCCCAAAGTCTTCCACTATTTTTACTACCCTAAGCAAGCCGAGTGGGGCACTTTCATTTTTCAATCGAGGATAGATTTTGTCCTTTTTGATAATATGCCGAGCTCCAACAAACACTGGAAGGAGCATTTTTTCTACATGCGCTTCCCCGAGCCACCGGCCTTCCGTATCAAGTGGCAGACGGCGATGCCCGAGCAACCGGAGCTCGGCAAGTTTAGGGGCGATCCGGCCTACCTTCATGCAGCTGACCGGCTGGTCGGCCAGCGCTATCACATCGACAAGCTGCTCCTTCCGGGAGTACTGTATATATTCGGCTTGTCTTTTATCCCAGCCGATCTGCCTTGCAGCATGAGTAAGTTCTCTTATCTTCCCGTTTCTTTTGTTCTAACTGATTTATTCTTTGTTTCTGCAGCCGAAGTTATGTGGCGTGCAAAGGCTACCGAGCGGCTGAAACTGCGAGCCGCTGAGATCGAGGCAGCCAAGAATAAAGAGGTCGCCGAGCGGAGCTTGGACTCAGCTGGTCTGGCCAGCGGAGAGGGTGAGGGGACTCAGAGTGTCCCCGAAGCCTTAGACGCTTCTGCCTCTCTCGGCGAGGCTACGGACGATATAGAGCCTTCTACTCAAGTCAAGGTAGAGGGCCGTTCGGCCGACGAAGTTCCCCTGGCAGCTCGGAAATGTAGACGGCCAGAGCCAGCCTCTCAACCAACTCCATCTGATGAACCGTCGTCCGAGCGGGGCGATGAAGCTCCAGTGCTGTCCGGGACGATCTCTATAGAGAGTACCCCCATGCCGCGCGGCTCTCCAAGGGCTACCTCTGAGGTGCCGCCCGCCAGTCCTCTGCGAACCATGCGTCGCCTTAGGCGATTGGGTGATCTTCCTTCCTCAAGTGGTGAGCCGTCCGGTAAAGCAACTGCGCCCCAGGGTGATCCGAGCGGCCCGAGATTGATAAAAACTATCCTACGCCTTCCGTCGGAGGAATATATGGCGGCTGCTGATCGGCCAGTGGTCCCCGAGCAGCAGATCACCCTCACGGGTCCTCTTGCCAAAGCCTGGAAGGATGCTCGGCTTCGAATTACAATGATGACCCCCGGTCAGCTAGGTGACAGCAATCTACAACAGGCGACCGGGGTATGTTCTTTTGCCTTGTTAGTTATTTGGATTTAGTTTCTAACTTGCTCCTGTCCGTTTGCAGAATTGGATGGAGTAGATTGCTATCAGCAATCGCCTAGCCGAACTGGAAGACGAGCTGAAAAAGCTCAAAGCCGCGGGTGAAAGCAGACAGTCAATGGTCGCTCTGGAGAAGGCAAAAAAACTGCTGGAAGCCGAACGGGGTAAGTCTTCCGGCTTGTCGAGCGAAGTGGCTCGACTCGAGGCTTTGGTCAAGCAGCGGGACAAAGAGATAAAGACCGTGACCACCCGGAAGCGCCAAGCCATCGACGACATGGATGTGATGAAGGTAGAGAACCGGGGGCTAGAGCAGAGAGTGAAGGAATTAGACGCCTTGCTCAAGACTGAACGGGAGGGTCGTTCGGCCGACGAGGCTAAAGCGGAAGGGGCTCGGAAAGATCTTCAAGCTGCCCTCGATGCTTCTAAAGCTACTTTTAAAGAATATCAGGATGGGGAGCCTGGTCAGTCGGCGGAGGTGCGTAAAGCTTTCATCTGCTCGGATGAATTTGGCGAAAGGTTTAGCGACAAGCTATCCTTAACTTTTGAAGAGGCGATCAAAGTGGCAGTGGAATATCTGAAGACCAAAGGCCACATACCTGCCGAGCTGTCCGTCCCCTCCGAAGATTTGGCGGCCATGATGGGCTCCATCCCCGACTCTCTCTTTAACTTTAATGAAAGTGAATGAGGGGTTTATGTAATTTCTCTAAGTGTGCAATCTTTTGTATGCCTGCCGTTCGGGGCGAATATTATAAATTTTGTCTGTCCACCGCTCGGCATAAGTGGATTGTCTCCTTTTGTTATTTGTTCATTTTACCAGCGTCCCATCTTTACTTTCGTCTCGGTCGTAATTTTCTCGCGTCCCAGGTACATTTCGTAAAGGAGCCGCTCGGCCCCACGCTTTCCTTATTCTTGCCTCATCAGCAGGCCCGATCAGAGGTCGGCCTTTACAACCGAGCAGGACCTTGCAGAAAGTTATCCATCCGGAGGATTTATAGCCTCCGGTTGCTCGCCTTTTAATGTAAATCTTTACCATCTAAGCTAGGCGATCTGCCGATCGACAGATTTATAGACGCCGACGCGTCTCTCGATTTTTAACGTCGGAGCTCGACGGTCTTCCGCTCGGCGGGTTTATAGACGCCGGCTCGTCTCTCGATTTTTAACGTCGGAGCTCGACGATCTTCCGCTCGGAGGGTTTATAGACGCCGGCTCGTCTCTCGATTTTTAACGTCAGAGCTCGACAGTCTTTCGCTCGGAGGGTTTATAGACGCCGGCTAGTCTCTCGATTTTTAACGTCGGAGCTCGACTTCCTTCCGCTCGGAGGGTTTATAGACGCCGGCTCATCTCTCGATATTTAACGTCGGAACTCGACAGCCTTCCGCTCGGAGGGTTTATAGACGCCGGCTCGTCTCTTGATATTTAACGTCGGATCTCGAAGGCCTTCTGCTCGGAGGGTTTATAGACGCCGGCTCGTCTCTTGATATTTAACGTCGGAGCTCGACGGTCTTCCGCTCGGAGGGTTTATAGACGCCGGCTCGTCTCTCGATATTTAACGTCGGAGCTCGACGGTCTTCCGCTCGGAGGGTTTATAAACGCCGGCTCGTCTCTTGATATTTAACATCGGAGCTCGACGGTCTTCCGCTCGGAGGGTTTATAGACGCCGGCTCGTCTCTCGATTTTTAACGTCGGAGCTCGACGGTCTTCCGCTCGGAGGGTTTATAGACGCCAGCTGGTCTCTTGATTTTTAACGTTGGAGCTCGACAGTCTTCCGCTCGGAGGGTTTATAGACGCCGGCTCGTCTCTCGATTTTTAACGTCGGAGCTCGACGGTCTTCCGCTTGGAGGGTTTATAGACGCCGGCTCGTCTCTCGATATTTAACATCGGAGCTTGACGGTCTTTCGCTCGGAGGGTTTATAGACGTCGGCTCGTCTCTCGATATTTAACGTCGGAGCTCGACGGCCTTCCGCTCGGAGGGTTTATAGACGCCGGCTCGTCTCTCGATATTTAACGTCGGAGCTCGACGGTCTTCCGCTCGGAGGGTTTATAGACGCCGGCTCGTCTCTCGATATTTAACGTCGGAGCTCAACGATCTTCCGCTCGGAGGGTTTATAGACGCCGTCTCGTCTCTCGATATTTAACGTCGGAGCTCGACGGCCTTCAAGGCTAATTTCAACACGGTCTGAGCGGCACGTGGTCTTCGTGTAGTCGACCGTTCGACCAATAATTCCAAAATGCGTTTTATCACTTTGCCTCCTGCATTAAAAGGACATAGGCGACCAAGACACACATAAAATGAATTACATCGGCGCACCTTTCACCCAGCTCGGTACGGATGGAGGTGGTTCGCTCGACCATCCTCTTTCCCCTTGAATGCTGATCGGATCGTTATCTCGGCCCCTTGGTGAGATGTTCTCTGGTCGAAACTCGGCTTCCGCTCAGCCTCCTAACTCTGACGTCGCTTGTTGCTCCATCCGCTCGACTTACGCCTTCTGTTTCTGTTGCTCCACAAGCTTAACCGCTCTTGCCTCGATCAGAGCGTCGAGCTCCTCCGTGGAGAGCATCACCGTATGCGGTCGTCCAGCTTCGTCCATTGCTTTCGGTCAGCTGCAGATGCATTCCCACAGACGGCGCCAAATTGATCATGTCCGAAAGCTGAATCAATGGACGCTGGGCATGTGGCGCTTTCCGGTTGCTGATGTGGGTCTTCGACTGCTGGTACGAACTTCCGGCGATCCTACAAAGAAGTCGGGCCGGGAAGGGATTCCCGGCGGTGACCCTCCGACGCTCAAGTCAGGCAAGCTAATAGTGAAGAAGTGGCTCCGAAAAGTGTAGAACACGTACCTCCGGTGAAGTATAGGGCTCCTTATATAGAGCGGTGAAAGAGCTCACGCACACCTACCGAGGCACATACGTGTCCTCAGCCCATACCTCGGTATGTGTTTGTCAGAAAACTTACCTGACACCATACTGCTACAGTCCAGGCACGTCTTCGATGGGACAGCAGAACACCTTGCCACCAGATTTGGAGTATGGCCTAGTCATAAGACTTGACAGCTGTCATAAGATGTTCCTTGTCCTTCTCTCCCTACTCCATGCCGGGGCGTCCGGCCGGCCGACACTCATCTTCCGTCCGGCCGGTCGGCACTCATCTCCCGTCCGGCCAGCCGGCACTCATCTCACGTCCGGCCAGCCGGCACTCATCTCACGTCCGGCCAGCCGACACTCATCTCACGTCCGACCCTCCATATGCATCGGTATGCTGGGGAGATCCTCGGTAAGGTGCTATGTGGGGACTGCTAGCAGTATGTTACCTTATGTCCATGGCCGAGCATGAATTCTGCTCGGCGCTTCGTTACTGTTCAATCGAGCGCTGGAACCCCGACTCCTGTCGGGGCGCCTTTTGCCATCGGTTATTCACCGGTCGACCGGCCGGGAGGTCAGCCCATCCTTCTCCGGTCGGCCACCTGGCCCTTTGACTTCCACGTGGCGTTGACCCTTCAAAATGGGGGTCCCCTGTTCTAACCGCCGGATCAGTAGATAATATGGTGAATGATGTCACACACAGAAGATTATGTTATCAGTTCTTTATAAATTATAAACAGTTGCTCACGACTGAGATGGAAAGGAACAAACCATTGGAATAGTCGTAGTGTAATTAGGTATTAGTTTATCTTGACTAATAAATTACACTAGTACACTCTAAGTGTATTGAGTAGGACCATTTTAGGTAAGTTCTTTTTATACTGACTTAATAAAAGAACTAGACCTTAGTTATTATGGAAGTGTGTACTCTTAATCCTAATATAATAACAAGTATATATAGTATTTATTTCTTTAACTTATCAAAGGGTGAGATTTAGCTTGATAAATCAATATACCCGATAAGTTGGGAAATGATATTACTTATAGTGTGTGTTATTGATTATAGAAGGAAACTGTGTCCTAGTAATCTAGGTTGAGAATGTCCCCAAGAATAGCTCATAAGGATTGTCATGTTAAACCCTGCAGGTGGACTTATTCTGACATGACAATGAGGTTGAGTGGTACTACTCTTGGAGCTATATATTAAACTTTACCTTTCTTCTTGGTCAATTTTGGACACTTACTTTTGTGGTGTCCATTTTTCCTACATTCAAAGCAAATGATATGACTTTTATTATTAACAATTGAAATTATTATACCTTTACTTGTAGGGGTGACATATGATCCTCCATTTGATTTGTCTTGACTTGTGGAGGTGGCATCATCTTCCTCTCCATTTGACCCGGAAGTAGAAATCTCTTCTTGCTCCAGTGTCAATGAATGATGCTTCCCCTCAATCCTAGACGTGGAAGCCTCTTCATCTTCATCTTTATGCACATGAAATAAGGAGTACACTCCTTTGCCTTTGTCTTCGTGCTCTTTTAAGGATGGATCTTCTTCACTTTCTTCCTCTTCGAATGTTAAGCATCTCTGAACCTCTGAATCTCATTCCTCTTCCTCTTGATCCAATGAGTTGTTCAACTCTGATACCACTTGTTGGAATACTTTAGAGCTAGAGAGGGGTGAATAGCTTGCTTCATGTTGATGATGATCTTTTGCTGTGGAATACCCAAAGCAATCTCTTCAATGCTAACAATATGGATTTACTTGGTATCCATCTCAAATGAGGTGACTAATCCAAGGATACGGCCCTCTCTCACACATCCTCTATGAATACACTCTTTCTTGAAAATAATCCAGAGGTAGAGAAGCCTCGTATAAGCTCACATACAAAGAAGATACAAGAAGAGGAAAATACAAGCTAATATAAATGAAATCTTACAAGATTTACAATGATGAAACCTTAGCTTGTTTTCTTCTTGCGTGTAGGCATCTCTTGATAAACTTGGAAGTGTAGCAATACTTCTCTCTAAGTCTCCAAGAATCTGGTGTGAAGATCGTGTAAGCTCGGTGAAGAGAGTGGATGAAGGGATCTGTTGAACAGTGCATGCATCCACCCTTTACTTCAGCTCTGTGGGTGCCTTAATTGATTAAGAATCTCCTTAATCGACTACCATGTCAGCAACCTACATAACGACTACTTTTCTGAATCCTAATCGACTAACCCAGTTGATTACGCATGCCTAATCGACTAGCTTGATCGATTAGGCATGCTTCTATTTGTGCAAGAACGACCCATAAGTGATTAAGGCTCTCTGATTAACTGCTTACCAAACTCTCTATGCCTTCACGAATTCCTAGCTTAAGTGATTACTCTAATTGCTTAAGCTAAGCTGAAACTCATTGTGCTTCGTGAAATTTTGGCTCAAGCGATCAAGCAGATCACTTACCGAGCTTAAGCGATTTGCCTATCGCTTAAGATATGGTAATCGATTAGCCTAATCGATTACCAACCCCTAACTTACAAACCTATGTATAGGATTCTTTTATCCAACATCCTGTCAACCGTGACCTGTTGGGATTTCACATTGCCTAGCATCTGGTCAACCTTGACCTGTTAGGACTTCTCCACCAAGTGTCGGATCAATCCTTTGACCCACTTGAGCTTTTCATCTCGTGTCAAGTGTCTGGTCAATCTTGACCCACTTGAACTTCCAATCACCAGGTGTCCGGTCAACTCTTGACCCACCTTGACTTTCAACTGCATGGCTTCGCTCACCAGGACCTTCCCCATCTACCTAGTTTCACTCATTAGAGCTTTCACCTGATTTCACTCATCAGGATTTTCAAACTGTCTGTCTTCACTTACCAGGACTTTTCATCTACCTAGCTTCATTCACTAGTGCTTTCACCTGACTTCACTCACAAGGATTTTCCAACTGTCTGGCTTCACTCACCAGGAATTCTCATCTGTCTAGCTTCACTTACTAGGACTTTTACCTGGCTTCACTCACCGGGACTTTCCACACCAAGTGTCCGATCAATATTGATCCACTTGAATTTTTTTCTTCTACCAACCTTTCTGTTGGACTTGCCCTTACCTAACTTCCAGTTAGGACTTCCATATCAAGTATCTGGTTAATCTTGACCTACTTGACTATTCTTCACATTAAATTGATCAAACTTTAACCATTGCACCTGTAATCTCCATATATTGTCAAACATCAAGACTTAAGCTTGAGTCAACTCAAGCTTAGTCAAACTGGTCAGCCTTAACCTAGGAAAATTGTACCAACACCTTTATCCTGTAAAAAGTGTTAGTCCAACACAAAAATATTTAACTTGCAAAATAAGGTTAACATAATAATAATAAGCAGTAATAATTAGCTCCTATCCTTCTAAGACCATGTCAAAGTCTCAGTTTAGGGATCCAAAATTGGACCAATGCCTAAAGTCCAAACTTGGACTCGTCCTCACCGTAACTCTCTCCTCCAGTGACTTACCTTCACTTACTAACTTGCAATCTATTGACTAGCCTCTTGACCTACCAGATCTTCTCACCAGTTGTCAGGTCCGTAAACCCAACTAGACTTTGACCAGATGTTAGGCCCCGCGGATCCAACTAAACTTTTTGCTAGATATCAGGTCAGCCCTTTGACCTATCTGGGCTTCGCAACAATTATTAGATCCTCATACCTAGTTGGGTTTCATACTGGTGTCAGATTCCCTAGATCCGTCAATCCCTTCATGCTCGGTAAATGCATTAGATTACAAAAATACCTAACTTAACTCACTTATATTCATCAAAATTTGAGTTAGACTATTAGTGCAAATTGTATCAACAATCTTCTCCTTTTTGATGTAATGACAACTTGGGTTAAAGTTAGGAAAAATAAGTACATAAAAGTATAGTTAGAGAAAAATAATGCATAGAATAACTTGATATGCATAAGTCTATTCTTTGTTTCATCTCTTGATCATCTATTCTTTTTCACATTCTTTTTCTAACTTAATCCTAACTTAATCCCCTACTCTTTCCCTTTGGCATTCATAAAAAAATATAATGTATAAGTGTACTAAAGTATGAAAAATCTAAATACTCAAGTAAACAAAGCAAGTAAGAATTTTTTCTAAGTGAGCATAAACAAACTTGTAGGTTTATTATAGGGAGGAGTTAAGAAAATTTTCTAAAGTATTTTGAAAGAGATTTCAAAATTTTTGAATGGTTTCAAAACTTTGAAAATTGAATTTGCTAAAATAAATCATTTTGCAAAGCTAAATTATGAAAGAAGTTAAGAAATTAGTTTTCAAGATAGATTTCAAAACATGTTTTTTTAAAAAAATTGTTGCAAAAATTTTGTAAAAAATTTTAAAGTGCTTTCAAATAAATTTTTCCAAGAAACATAATTTTGGAAATATTTTCAAAATAGTTTTCAAACAAACTAAAAAGGTTTGCCAAAGATAATGTTTGAAAGAAATTTCAAAATTTTCAGATGGTTTCAAAGTGAAAGGATAATTTTTGCAAAAATTTTCTAAAATTTTCAAAATGTTTTCAAAACATCTTTTAAAGTATTTTTCAAATTATTTTGAAGCAACTTTCAAGACACTTGCATTTGATTTTTTAAAATAGATATTTGAAAAAGTGTAAGAATTTTTGCAAAGTAAGTTTTGAAAGGTATTTTTGAAAGTATTTTACAAAAAAATTTGAGTAAGTTTCAAAATCCTCTTTTTAGTTTTCAAAAAAGAAATAAATCATTTTCATAGTAGTTTTCAAATATCCTCCCCCTGAACTTGATATTAAAAAATATTTATTTAAAAATTACCCTTAAATATATAACTATTAGTTACTAACTAACTATTAGAAGATAAAAGTATTCACTTGGTTTAAAATTTTCTGTCCAGACTTATGTTGATGCACTGATATAAACATTTAAAGTCCAGGCAAAAGGCCTACGCATTTCAGGCCATTCTAAGTTTTTGAAAATAGAATTAAGATAGACCTAGTGTGTTTGTGAGATGCTCATTACCTAGATCTATAGGATTAGACTTTCTAGGAGTTTGATCTAGACTAAGGCCAAAATAAATTTTTAAACACTAAGAAGATGGGAATTTTTAGAAAATATAAGTAAAGAATTTTCTTAGAATTTGTAAGTCATTTGAAAATTTATAATAAGAGTCCTAGTCTAACATTCCTAGTTTTCTTCTTAGGTTACTAATGTTTTATTAAGTTAAAGATAAGTTAAGTTTGAATTCTTAAGTTTGATTTAAGTGTATTCAGTAGGTTTTATTTTTGAATTGATATTGATCCTGTCTAATATCCGGGAAGATGACGGGCCAAGGACGCGGCACTTTCTTTGACTCAATGAAGACTCCTCGTGATATGTAAAATAGGGAACATCAGTGCTAGACCGAGAAGGGGTTTTCATCGTTGGCCCTCTGATGCTCAAGTCAGTTTCTGACGATGTAAAATAGCAGAAACTACAGTATAAGTGTGTAGAAATGACGTTGCACATACCTTTCTCTGTAGATGGGAACCCCTTTTATAATGTTAATATGGTGCTTGTGCATGCCTCTCAAGGCATAGACATGTCTTCCTAGGTGTCCTAGGAAGAGACAGGTCAAAAAGTGTCTCTAACACCATTCCTTAAGTAGCCATGTAATCCTTTGACGTGATAGCCTAGAAGCTTTTAAAGTATGATTTATCTGCTAGACATGCCCTACTGTCAACGGCACAAATTACTAAAAAGATATGATAGGATATATGGTGGGATCATGCTAGGCCGACTAGCGTTGTTTCGGCCAGGCTGCTACAGCTCAACAGTGTCATTAGGTTTGCTGGCTCATCCCTTTTCCTGCTCCTTGACTATCCTCAGTTATCTTGGCCTGACCGGGCTTGGTTCCCAGTTGACGAGATCAATGACTACTTATCTTTTTTTTTTATAGTCGTAGGGCAATTTTACCTGGCCAAGAAAGGTTCATCTTACTTGTCTCCTAAGCTAGTACCATCCGCTCGGTCGTAGCCAGTTCGCTCGACCGTAGAAGGTCCGCTTGGTGGACTTGGCTACCCTACATAACTTTATCTTCCACGTTAGCCGGTCTTCCCTACTTTGACCTATCTTCAGTGGAACCCCTCATCATTACTAGATCACAAGCCTCCCTTTCAAGTCTAGTCGAAGGAGGCTGCAAGTTCAACTGACTGGACCATTAGAGCATCCACAGTTATGGATACCCTCAAGGAGCTCTTTCAATGCCACGTCAAAAGTAAAAACCCCTCTGTTTCTCTCTACTGTCAAAAAATCTCTCAACAACTTCTTCATGGGGGTCCCATATTTTTTAATTATATAATTCTTATCTCTCATTCATATTTTACCATATATATAATTAAATTTTTATAAAATATAAATCTATAAATTGTTGACATCCGGAATAACATTAATAATTTAAAAAAATACATAAATATTACCATACATCAAATAAAAAGACATAAATTATAATAATACATAAAAAATAAACTTAAACACATATACTCCAAGTCATGTCTCTATTTAATTTTTTTAACCATTTTCTCATGTATCAGAAGTTGTCCTGGTGTCAACTCACTAGTATCCTTGATAAGAATTTCATAATCCTTATAAAAGATCTCAACTTTTCGCAAAACCATTTTTTCCATTTGATATTCTTTAATATCTTGCCATTCTTTGTCAAGGATTTGTTCCATTATGTAGCACTCTCTGACTTTGGATTTGCCTTTCATGTTCACTGTCTTTTGTCCTATCGGATGAATGTGGGCTTTAGAGTCATCAACATCAACACTCGTATCTGGATTTGAATTTGATGCTGAAGTGTGCCCCCCTGATTTTGATATCCTTGTCTTCTTGTTAGAGGAATGCACAACTGATTATGAAGCATATTTCTCATATTATTTGAAAACCCTTCACACATGCATATGCTTGAAATCCTTATTTTTATTGTTGGCTTTTCATATATTTAGTGTGTTCTCCAACACATTCTCATCATTTCATCCGCTTTGACGATGAATATACAAATTATTATAGGTTGCAAAAAATTCATTTACCATTGATGTAAACTTATAGTAATGTGATTTTAACACCTGATAGCTTCTCTTCATAGTTCTAATGGGTTGATGCTTATTATAGTAATCAGCTATATGTTTCCAAAAAGTTTATTCCTTCTAGTCATTACCAATGACTGCGTTGGTGCTAATAGTTGCCCATGACTTCGCAAGGACCATGTCTTCATTAAGAGACCAAAATCTTCGTTTCGAATCATCTTTCTCTGGTTCAACTTCACACTTTTATTGTGATGAGTGTGGTGGCCACTGAGATGTTGGAGCAGACGATGGCATTAGAGAGGTTCTTTATCACTAATAGATGGGTCGATAGTAACCCTTCTTGCTTCATTCGAAAACATGGTTGGTGGTTGAGGAGGTGAAAATACAAAGGCAAAGAAGGCATCCCAAATTGGTTGCTCATGGCTGACCAATCTTGGTGTAAATACATACCAAATGGAGCTGGGGAGACATACTCTAAAGGGGAAGGGGAAAATTATGAGAACATTTGAGAAATTTGAAAGACCTGGTGGAACATATGAAATATTTTAGAAATTTGGACAATATTGTGCGTGAGAGAAAAATTGAGGATATTGGGCATCATGGTTTGGAGGAGTGCAGGTATTTTGAGAAGAAGTATTTTCTTTCGCATTTGAAGAATTCAAAAGGTTTGTAAAAGAAATATTGAAATTATCGTCCATCTCAAATACAAATAGAGAATGAAAAATATGAAAGAAATATAAAAGAAAGAGATGAATGGAAAAAAAATATGAATTTATAGTGTATTTATAGAATTTTTTTAATTAAAAAAATTGAATGTTGAACAACGGCTATTAAATTAGCCGTTGTTTAACGTCTATTTTCAACGTTCAATTAATTTCTTCTCAACTTAATGTGTGTGTGCATTTTTTAATAATAAATATAAAAAAATAATTAAAAAAAGACTGACGATGAAGCGACTCCATCGCTTGAGGGACGAACCTTCCTCCCACTATGCTAATTTAAAGGATTCGGAGTTAGTCACTCTTTAAGGGATGTTACCTCCTTTAGAAGTGATTTGATCTGAACATTGGACTTAGCTAATTTATGCATAAGGTAATTAACTAAGTTATACAACCGAGAAATACTTACAGTGGGGTTCGACCCTTCGGAAACGGATATGAATTCGTGGCTTCTCTCGGACTCAGCTTCCGATTCGTCCTCACTTTCGGATTCGTTGACTTGGTCCTGGGTCGTCAGTGCAAGGTAGCTCGTTTGTTCGAACTCTTCATCGGACTCTTCTGATGAAGACTCGTCCCAGGTTGCTTTCAGAGCTTTCTTCTTTCTTTGCTTCTTTGCATCCTTTTGATTAGGACAGTTGGCTTTGATATGTCCCTTTTGGTTGCAGCCATAGCAGGTTACTTCCAACTTCATCTTGGAACTTGGTTGAACCTTCTTGGACTGGATCACCTTCTTGACATCCTTCTTGTTGAAGCCCTTCTTCTTTTTGTAGAGCTTTCTTACCAGGTTGATGAGTTCAACTGTGATCTCCTCGTCGTCATCATCCGAGTCTGGTTCTTCTTCTGACTCCGGTTTGGTCCTATGCCTTGCTTTAGGTTCCCTGGTTCTGCTTGTACCTGCAATTAAAGTAATACCTTTCTCAACCAATAGAGCATTAATTTGTTCATGTAATTCAAATTTAGCAAACAATTCGTCTAATTTAATTGAATAGAGATCCTTGGATACCTTGTAAGCATCTACCATTAATGTCACTACAAGAAAACAGGGTATCAAAAACAGAATTTTAAAACGGAACAAAAATCTGTTTTAAATTTTAATAAATTATAAACGGATTTGCTACGGAAATATTATTTCGTTTAACTTAAAAAAATAATATTATAGAAAAAAAATTTAAAACGGATTTTAAAATAAATTAGAAACAAAATTTATAAATTAATTTTTATAAACAAAAATAAATACGAATTAGCAACGAAATTTGATACGAAACTAGTTTTTGTTTGTAAATCTGTTTAAAGTTATTTTAAACAGAAAATAAATCTGTTTATAAAGTATATAATATGAGAAATAAATTATTAAGTAATTATAAATATATTTTATTTTAAATAAAAAAAAGCCTAAACCTATTTGAGCGTTTCTCTCCCAAATCCCGCACTCGCGTTTTCTACTTCGTCGGCGCACACGAACGATTTCTTCTCCAACTGCACGCGCGCGATTTCTCCTCCGGCTTGCACGCGATCTTCTTCTCCGGTCCCAAATCAAGCACGGCTTTAAGACAAGCATGGCTTTGACTTAAGGGGCAAGCGATCTTCTTCTCTGTCTCCAAATCACGCACGCACAACCCTCCGGCTTAAGGCGCACGCGATCTTCTTCTCCGGCGTTCTTTCTACGATCCACCGAACAAGCTTAAGCTCAGGTATCTCATTTGCTTCTTTTCCAGCCTTCTTCTCTGTTCCAGAACGCGCAACACCAGTTGCATCCTACTCATGCGATCGAGGTCATTCGTGTGACCTAATCGCGCGGTGGTTGTTGCACACGACGCTAGTTGCTTGCACGACCTAATTGGTTGCTACCTTGGCACTACCGCAGCCACCATATTGGTTGCCTTGGTCGTCTTGGCTGCTGTCTTTCCCCTGCCGTGGCCTTGGTCATGTTTTTTTTATTTATTGTTTTATTAATAAAATTATTTTTTCAACAAGATATTATTATAACAATGTTTTAATATTGTTGTTTTCTTGCTGTGCATACAAGTTGTCATCCAATTGAAGCAGTAACAAAACTTGATTTTTTATGTTCTTGTTTCTTATATAATCTAATTCTAGATTGAGATTGTCATAGTTGTAATTATTGTATGTTAACTATATAATCTCAAGTAAACTTATCATGATGAGATGGATCAGGTACTATAAAGTATAAACCATCATACCAAGAGTTATTCATGCAAACTGATACAAGCAATGGTCATGATTCAACAATTTCTGCTTGTGAAAAGGGTTATATTTCTGACTACCATCGATTTGGATGGCTATGATTTTTAGCTCTCTACATACATGCACTTGGACGCTTCAAGGATCTTGTGGCATGTACTAATGGACTAGTTTCTATACTGGTTAGTCTGTGGAACATATATTTCAAACTTCTATGCCAATGTATTTTATTGTAGAAACATTTTCTTCACTTCCAAAGCTCCTTATTACTGTTTTTTCCCATGTAGGCTATACTTATTCTCCATTAGCCCAAGCATATCAGGAAATTTAGTATTCAAGACTCACCAATCTTTGGTAATTACATCCTGTACCTTTTTTTTGTTTCCAGTATTGTGAGTCAATTATTTGTATACTGTTTCTCATCTTAGTTGTGATTGCTAATATGGCATTCCATTTTCAGCTAAACGGTCAGATAAGGGAGTCAACCTTTTAGCTTCTCTATGCTAGAAAATATGATGCCTCAGAGGGCAAACTGCGAGGAGTAATGGAAATGACAAATAACTTGATAGTGGGCATATTGAAGAAAAAACCACAAGAAGCTTCAAATGCAAGGAATGAATGTATGGTTTATATCGACACAGGTCTTAAGCCATCTTTACTGCCCTTTTACTTCATACACTTTCTAATATTTGTGTCATAATAGTTATTTCTATGTTATAGATGGCTTGACTTATTTTGATAACCTCTTGGAGGAAAAGTCATTAAAGTCAAGTATATTTATCTTAGAGAAAGATTATGAAGATGCAATCCTTAGCTAGATGAGCGAATGTTTGTTAATGACAGTGAAAGTATAGTTGGTAGTGGAAGCTTATCTGGAGGTGCTATTAACATGTGTGGAACAAAGGTATGGTTCTGCAGCAATATGCTTCTTCTAATTTATCGCAATCTGTCTGATTGTTTGATGTTATTCAATCGTAGAGAAAGTATGAGTTAATTGCTTCACCAGCAAAGTCTATCACAAGTCCATTGTCTCCACTCATGTTCTCCTGGTTCTCCTTTGTCATAAGATGAGGTGGGAAGACAAATTTCAGATGATAACGTGATTAATGATGCAAGATGCGAAGAAGATAGTTCATCAGTAGTTCGACGAAGAGGACCTAATCACGGATCTCAAATTCCAACCAATATTGATGAACGGACTCAAATAAATGTGGTTATGAATAAGTAAGTCATATGACCTTTTAAATTTATTAAGTTTTGATACTTTTGTATTAAATTAATTTTGTTGTTATAATATTCTTAATTTTGTTATCTTTAGATTTGTCGAAAATGAGGTTCCTCGTGAAATTAAAAATGATATCAAAGAAGTGATTAAAGGAGTATGGCCAACGTGGAAAAAGGTGTCTAATGATATTAAAGATTTACTTTGGAAAAATTTTAAGGTAAGTAATACATTTTTTAATTAGAGCAGCCATTGATTATTTATTCACATATGATATTATATATAATCATTGATTATTTATTTGTTTTGATGCAGTTGAGATATAATTGGGATAATTTTACCGACAGATAAATGAAAAAGGTATGGAATGAAAATATTCAAGTGAGAGATATAGGGCATCCATTCATTTGGCTAAGAAAGTAGCATTATCATCTGCACAAGAAGATTTAGGAAGGAAACCAGACATATTAGATATGATAGGTAGATGACCTGATTGGATGGAAGCTAATATATGGAATGGCTTGATTAAAATTCATTGGAATAAAGAAGATCACAAGATCAAATGTGAAATTGCACGGAAGAATAAAATGACAGCGAAGGATGAGTCTACTACCAAGCATACTGGGGATTCAATTTCTTTTGGATCACACCGTGAGAGAATGGTAACCCTCCTTTTCTAACATGTTTATTCCATTAATTTACACATTCGATAAATTTATTATATATTTGACATTTAGATATAAATTCAATGTATCTCATTTGTTTTATTTTATATTGACATGTATTATGTATGATTGTAGAAAAAAGATTTGGGACGAAATGTGGATGAATTTGAGGTTTTTGAACAAATGCATAAAAGAAAGCAAGGTATTGGAGAGTTTGTGGATAACAAATCAGCTCGAGTTAGTATAAGTCAACATAATTAATTATTCATTAATTTTCTATTAGCTTATATTAATTCTTACTTGTTGGTTTTTATATATGTTAAACTAATATAAGCTCTTGTAATATGGACAGGAACAATATAAAGAGAGACAAAATATTGATGATCAGTCTACTCGACCTTCATTCAATCTCAAATCATGGTGTGATGTGGTGGGCGACCCATGTAAGGGGAGGGTGTACGGATTTGGACGCAATCAACATTTTAGAAGATCATACAATGGAAATTCCAATGAAATGTGCTCTCATGAGAAGAACAAGGAATTATCTCAAGAAATTGAAGACATGCGTGCTATTAGCAAGAGGATGGAGGAAGAAATTACTGAAAGCAAAAATAAATTGGAACTCGTTATCAAAGAAAATAGACAGAGGGAAGAACAACTTATCGAGGAAAGTAGGCAAAGAGAAGAAAATCTAAAAGAGATGGTTCGTAAAATGATTCAAGAGGCGGGATATACAAATCATTTATATCCAGGAGGATCTGGTCCCTGTGAGCGCCGTGATAAGCGAAATAAAGATTAAATATTGATGTTATCTTTGATTAATGGTTAAATGTATTTAGATGATGTGAATATTTATTTATTTCAATATTAATTTTATGATACTTTTGCATTAGAAATTAATTGTTTTAAAAATTTTAAATTTATTTGAAATGTGTGCCTGTTAAAAGTATCATGTAGATGATAAATATAAATAATAATATAAATTTAATGATAAATTTAAAAATGAAGCTATATATAGATTTATAAATAAAATTATAAACGGATTTATAAACAAATTAAAATTATAATTAATATGTTATTTGAGACAAATTAATAATGAGTTTAAAACAAAATTCGAGACAGAATTTATAAACTGAATTATAAATGAATTTATAAACAAATCAAAATTATATTTTTTAGGTAATTTAAGACAGACTAATGACGGATTTAAAACAAAATTAGAAACAGAATTTATATTTTCAATTAATTTCATTTGGTCAAATAAAAACAGATTCACAAACAAATTTTTAATTTGTTTATGAAATTTGAGACGGAATATTTCCGTCTCAAATTTAGCCACGGGGGTTTCACTAACGGATATTGGAAACGGAATATTTCGTCTCAAATATTCTTTAGAGACGGAAAAATGACTATCAGAGACGGAATTTTTCGTCTCTGAAGCCTTGTTTTCTTGTAGTGTGTCCACAAGGTATTCCTCGAGAAAGCATTGAGTGAATACTTGATTATGTCTCTATTTTCTACCTTTTGTCCGATTGCATGGAGACTGTTGAGGAGGTCTTGGATGCGTGCATGCAGTTGGCTCGCCATTTCACCTTCCTGCAACTTTATATTATATAATTTATTAAGAATGAGATCCCTCTTACTTACCTTTATATATGATGTATCCTCGTGTAGCTCAATTAGTTTTTGCCATAATTCTTTGGCGATCGAGAAGGGGTCGACGCGGTTCAGCTTCTCCTTGGTTAGGCCGCACTGAAGTGTACAGGTTGCTTTGGCGTTTGCTTCTACCTTCTTTATCAGAGATGCATCCCAGTTCTCGCACGATATTAGCTTACCGTCATTGTGAGTTGGGAGTTCAAGACCGGTTTTGACGATCATCCAGACTTCAAAATGTGTTTGAAGGTACGACTCCATTCGACCCTTTCAGTAGCCGAAGTCTTCTCTAGTGAAGAGCGGAGGTCAGGCTGTACTGTAGCCTTCTTGAAGAGCCATAGAACTTGCACAAGAAAAATAACAAAAGAAACTTGTCCCAGGACTTGATCCTGGATTAGTAGTGCGGGTTAAAAGAAAAACTAACACGCGATCTCGAGTGGTGTTGCACCAATTTCGAGAAAAATTCGATTATGAAAAAAATCGAAGGGTGGCAAGAATATCGATTCCAATCGACTCTGAAAAACAAAAAAATCACCACGAAAAAATTGCTTGAATGATGGTTGCACCAAATCGAAGCGACCCCGCTCTAATACCAATTGTTGGATCGAGACGCGCTAGAGGGGGGGGCAAAAAACTATCGAGTAAATGCAGCGAAAATTAAAACACAACACAGAAGGACACCAAGTGTTTTTACTTGATTCGGAGCCTGGGGCGACTCCTACTCCAAGGCCCATGCTCGTTGAGCGTTTACTTTGGGCAATCACTATAATCGCGCAAATATTACAAAAGTTATTACAATAACAGTAATAGAAAAACTATACCGATAATAAAGAAATGAAACTTTGCAACTTCAGGTCGTCGAGGTCATGTTGTAGCTTAGCCGGATTGTCTCGTTAGTAGTGCACAGCTGAAAGATGGCTCAGAATGTGATTGATGCAAGCTGCGGTCGAGACTGCTTTATAAAGGCTGTTGAGGGCGCCTTTAAGCCCCTTGAGGGCGCCTCCATCACCGCCGGATCCGCGACGTGGATTTGCTCCGAAGTAGTCTTCATCTATCCACTTGAGGCACCTCCAACCTCCTGGAGGGCGCCTTCAATGTCGTCCGAGGCACCTCAGCACTCCATGAGGGTGCCTCCAGCTTCGCTGCGCGCACTCCTCAGTCTTTGCACCCGAGGCGCCTCCAAGCTCCATAGAAGGCGCCTCGGGTACTGTTCATCCGAGGTAAAACTTGCTCCTTTATCCCTGCAAGATATGTTAGACCCAAAAATACCCTACAACACAAAGTTATCACATAATAATATCATGAATATAAAAGTCTGACAATCACCGGACTGTTTGGTTCTGATTTCGGATTTCTGACCGGAAACTCTAGGTCGAACCAACGTCTACTGTTCCCTCAACGAGGAATGCGCACTCACTTACTCCACTTAGGAGAGTATACCCGTTGTCAGTCTGGTCCTCCAGACCGACTGGACTTTTGCTCAGCGCCCGAGTCTCTTCAGGTCTTTTCGCTGGATGTCCGCTCTACGACCCGTCCAGACTTTCCACCTGGTTCGCGACACTAGGACTTTCCACCTAGAGTATCTGACTCTAGGACTTTTGCTTGAAGACCTCGACCCGCCAAGGCTTTCCGCCTAGGGTTACCACCCCCTAGGACCTAGGATTACCACCCCCTAGGACCTAGGATTACCACCCCCTAGGGGTTTCCTATCTGCCTAACCGCAACTAGGACTTTTGTCTAAGATACCTTAGGACTTTTCCTACAAGCTCATTCAGCACATTAGAACACAAATAATCTTAACTTTGAATCCTTTGCCATTATCAAAATTCAGGTTTGATCGTCGGATGCTTCCCGCACCAACAGATCTATCCTCTAAAGCTATAGGTATGCTGCTGTGTGATTACTAATTTTATCACACTGATTTTTCTTCATTGTGTATTTGAAGGGATCATGTTATTTGTACACCAATTTGTTATAAGTATTTGTTATGAGTTTTGTTGTTCTGATTCGTTTATTTTCTTTTGAATGGTTATTTTGATTAGAATTGATTTTTTTAAGCTTGGTATGAGAATTTTACTAGTTTGTATGCACAAAAGATATCCTAGAACCTTATTTGGATTTAAGCTTTGGAAGTTTGGTTAATTTGGTCTAACACTAAATTAACCGATATTTTATGGGTTCAGTTTTGATTGATTTTTGTGAAAAATTCGGTCAATTCAGTAAATTTAGAAAAATTTTGGTTTGATCGATTTTGGTCAATTTGGCTCAGTTGGTTCAATTTAGAACCAAATGCTCAGCCCTACGCACAGAAGCTTGTAGAAGGGTTAATGAAGAAGCCTTGGTCGAATGCCTCTTTTATAAGGGATGGAAGACACATTCCATAGCATTAAAGGCACCTTCAATGCCAAGTTCAATCCCTTAAAAAGTGACTCCTTATCGTCGACGATGTCTCTGCCTTATCCAACCGAAGGCGCCTTCCAAGCACTCGAAGGCGCCTACTATGAACAATACTCAAGGCACCTTCCGTCACCTGAAAAGTTCCTCGGGTATTATTCACCCAAGGTCTTTTGCCCTGTAAAAAGTATTAGTCCAATGTAAAAATATTTAACCTATAAAACATAGTTAGCACAATAATAATAAGCAGTAATAATTAGTTCTTATCCTTCTAAGACCAAAAACTAGTCAAGGTCTCAATTTAGGGTTCTAAAAATGGACCTAAACTAGACCATAGCCTAAAGTCCAAACTTGGACTCGTCCTCACCAGAACTCTCTCCTCAAGTGATTTACCTTCACTTACCAACTTGTAGTCTATTGACTAGCCTCTTGATCCACTAGGTCTTCTCACTAGTTGTCAGGTTCATAGACCCAACTGGAGTTCAGCTAGCTGTCAGGCCCTGTGGACCGAGTCAGACTTTCTGCCAGATATCAAGTTAGTCCTTTGACCTATTTGGTCTTCGCACCAACTATCGAGTCCTTAAACATAGTTGGGTTTCATCCTGGTGTCAGGTTCCCTAGACCCGTCAATCCCTGCACCCTCGGTAAATGTATTAGATTACAAAAATACCTAACTTAACTCACTTGTCATTCATCAAAACCCGAGTTAGACCATTAATGCAAATTACACCAACATAAAGATTTAGTGATTGTAACGACCCGGCCCTTTGGCCTCTTGGGCGGCCCTTGTGGTGGCCCAACTGGTGGCCTTTATGTCGTCGGCTCATTTGGCGACCTCTCATGTCGTCGACCGACGACCCTTTGGCCGTGTCGTTACTCACTAGGACTTTCCACCCCTGGCAGTGAATTTTTACCTCCCCTAGGATTCAAACTCTAAACCTCCAGGCTTAAGTATTAGAATTTATGAATCCTGGTAGCCAAGTGAGCGGCAGCCAAGTGAGCGCCGCTCACTTGGCTACCAGGATTCATAAACTCTAATACTTAAGCCTGGAGGTTTAGAGTTCGAATCCTGGGGGAGGCAAAAATTCACTGCCAGGGGTGGAAAGTCCTAGTGAGTAACGGCACGGCCAAAGGGTCGTCGGTCGACGACATGAGAGGTCACCAAATGGGCCGACGACATAATGGCCACCAGTTAGGCCGCCACAAGGGTCGCCCAAGAGGCCAAAGGGCCGGGTCGTTACAATAAAAAACGCTCACTTGGCTACCAGGGTTCATAAACTCTTGTACTTAAGCCTGGAGGTCTAGAGTTCGAATCCTGAGGGAGGCAAAAATCCACTGCCAGGGGTGGAAAGTCCTAGTGAGTAACGGCACGGTCAAGGGTCGTCGGTCGACGACATTAGAGGTCGCCAAATGGGCCGACGACATAAGGGGCCGCCAGTGGGCCACCGCAAGGGCCGCCCAAGAGGCCAAAGGGCCGGGTCGTTACAGTGATTACTTGTCAGAAAGGTCCAAGGGACCTGAGTCTTCGAGTAAGAGTCATCAAAGTCTCCGAACCAAGTAAAAACCCTTATGTTCTTCTGTTTGTGTTTTTCGTTTATTCCGCTACGTACTCATATTTTTAAAACTGAAAGGAAACATTT
This sequence comes from Zingiber officinale, assembly GCF_018446385.1. Classification (NCBI taxonomy): domain Eukaryota; kingdom Viridiplantae; phylum Streptophyta; class Magnoliopsida; order Zingiberales; family Zingiberaceae; genus Zingiber; species Zingiber officinale. Next base: position 102,422,338 of record NC_056003.1, read on the forward strand.
TTAAAATCACGTGATTTACTCTCCCTCTTACATGTATCGATCCTACAGTTATAACCTCTCAAAATTTAGAATTTAACATTCACATTGTAGCAATTATGATTTTGTAACTACTATAACTTGTTGGGTGTCTCTATGTGCAGACAAAAATATGTTTTCAAAAAACACGTAGTAGAAGTATAATAATTTTCTAAATTATTACAACACATATCACACATATCAACAAGAACATACATGTGTAAACATAATCGTAGAATAAAATTTTGTTTAGAAATTATACCTATTAGATGATGTGTAACATAAATGACATCAACAAGCAAGTCTCACAAGACTTGCCTCTATTCATATCCACATCGAGATACCTTCAGATAACTTTTCAAAGCCATAAGTTTCATCTCCGTTTTGGTTCTAACTAAAGGAGGGAGACAACATGATTTGAGAGAGAACCCCACGATCCGATTTGGTGCTCAATGACAATAGCAACCCGACGACACCAAAATGGGCAACAACAAAAGGTTTTGTCCGACGGCTACTATTATCCGACGACTGGAGGTCAGTAGTAAGGTGGTTGGGAGGATGTTTGACGATAGCAGGTGGCCAGGACTAGATGGCCAGTGGTAGTAGGATAGCCGACGGCAACCAAAGGTGGTGGCGGCCCCTTGGGGTGGGCAGCAACAACAAGAGAGAGAGAGAGAGAGAGGGAGAGGAAAAACCTAAAACTAAAATTCTTATTTTTCTTCTCCCATGGAGGGGTTTTAATACAGCTCCATCAAAATTTGATAAGCAAGATCCAACCCATACCCAATAAGCCAACCCAATCCATTAGCAATAAGCTTGGTTCAAAAACAAAACCAATTTGGTTTAAAATCAAACCAATTTTGGTTCATTACTAAATCAAACCAATTTTGGTTCATTACTAAATCAAACCAATTTTGGTTCATAACTAAATCAAAATGGATTCAACTCGACTATAATAGGCGTAACCCACTAATGCTTCTAGCCAAATAAATATTTTCCAAATTTGTCTTTCGTCTGATCCTATTGGACTTAAACTCTCTTAATCTGAGAATCCTATTTTCAAACTTGTTTTATGTTATTTCAGATATACTTATAGTGAGCATGACCCAATAGGTTCCTGATTATGTTGGTCGTTTATAATTAACCATTAATTATGAATCGATCATGAGAGACACCTAGTAGTATATCATGATCCCCAATTGACTAAAAAATTATAATTAATCCCAGAATAAATTTTAAACCCCTTCAACAGCTACAGTTATCAGTGCGCATGTTCATTTCACTTATCTTTTATCCACTTAGTTCATAACATAGTTTATATGCCAGTCTCCACTAGATTGACTATATCACACATAGTCCAAGTAATAGTTCCTTATCTTGTGGATTAAATTACTCAAACACATGTCCAAAAAGACCATCCGCTTGACATGTTTTTCTTTAGCTAAAGACTCATAAGTAATAATCCTAACAAGATGCCATATGGTATATGCCTCCTTATAAAAGTAGTGGTGAATCTTCTATGAGATATTTAAATATTTTAAAGTATATTGACTTATACCCAATTATTCCAGACCTACACCTCCCAAGAAATGTTTTGATAAGATGTCAAAGTATAAGTCTCCATGACCAAGATGACTTGAATACCTCATGTCTAAAGAAAATTGTACTCAAGCTACAATGAGATCTTCATTTCCATATAATAAACCACATAAAATCTCATAGCAGGTCACATTTGATGAACTAGATACCTTTAACTAGCATCCACATGTTAACTCTCAACATTTCAATATTTCCAGCTAGCAAAGATTGACTTCTTGGTTAGACCAAGGGGTATAATATATATGCTAGTTTCACATAATTGACGATATCCAGTTTTCATCAATCTATCGAATAAGAAATATTTCAATATGTACATCATTACACATGATGAGATATCTACTAATTGTGATCTAATCATAATTTTTCTCATGTTATACATTGTATTGTGGATTTCATTAATTTAATTTAAGATCAATCACATGCATATAGAATGTACACTCAAATAGTAAATTTTAATTATCAAATAAATAATACAATATATAATGTGATTACCTTAGGATACTCTCAAATATAACATACTTCCTCTTGGTCTAATGTCAATCGCCTTGGTATCTAATACCAGAGGACTCAACATGCCTTTCAAACTTACTTTGTAGTAGAAGTTTTGTCAAAGGATCTGCTAGATTTCTTTTGGTAGAATTTTTATCAATTTGTATTTCTTTGCTATTTATGATCTCTTTGATCAAGTGAAAGCATTGAAGCATATATTTAGATAGTTGATGAGACCTAAGTTCCTTAGCCTATGTAATGACCCCATTGATGTTGTAGTAAACTAGTAATACTTCAACAATGCTCACAACCACTCTAAGTTCAATGATGAACTTCTTGATCCAAGCTGCTTTCTTTGTCGCTTCTACACCATTGCCTCAGGGGCAAATAACTTCTATTCATTGGAGCAAAGGTGAAGTCGTTACCTTAGCAGCCCCTCTAGGGTTGCCCCACGCTTTGGAAGGGGGTAAGCCACTAGGGAATTTGCCCTAGCACAATAACCCTGTGCATAATGGAGGTCAGACACCCAGTGTATTTTGTGCCCCTTGAAAATTGATCCCAATTAAGATCTATTGGAGCAACCACCCATGCATGTGTCAATTACGCTAACCCATGGGGGCAACAATTTCCTATGTGCTCACCTAATTCTCCTGATTATATTTATGTCTTCAAACATTAATTTAATCTAATATATTGAGATTAGTGAATTTTTGAACATGAATTATATTTTTCAAACACATTCATATTCAAAAAATCACTAATCTCAATATATTGGGTCAATTTATGTTTGAATGTATGAATATAATCAGGAGAACTAAACGAACACATAAGAACCAGTTTATATCATTCTGAGCTCTCTAAGTTCTTCAACCAACTTCAGACATATCTATTCTTTTTTTAAAAAAAAAAAAGAAAAAAGAAGGCCCAAATTGACAACGAATCCATGGATTCATCTCTAAAGCTGCGATGAATCCTTGGATTTATCGTAAAATGATCTTTTAAAAAAAAATATGTCTGAAGTCGGTTGATAGACCTAGAGAGCTCGGAATAATATTAAACTAGTTTTTATTTGTTCATCTAGTTCTCTTGATTATATCTATATTTTTAAAAATCAATTTAACCTAATATATATATATTTTTCATAGCTAAGTCAATTAGATGGACTTTAAATGATGAATGACTTAGTAAAAATCCTAAAAAACATTATTCATTGAATACTTTAGAGTTATTTTGACATTAAAAAATCATTGATCTCATTATTAGGTCAAATTGATGTTTGAAGGAATAGATATAATCAGGAGAACTAGAGAAATACATAGAAACTAATTTTAAATCATTCTGGGCTCTCTAAGTCCATCAATCGGTTTCAAACATATCTATCTTTTTTTTAAAAAAAAAGCCCAAATTGGCGACGAATCCATAGATTCATCACAAAATGAGGCTTTTTAATAAATAAATAAATATATCTGAAGTCGATTGATGGACCTAGAAAGTTTGGAATGACATGAAATCAATTTTTATGTGTTCCTCTAGTTCTCCTGATTATATCCATGTCTTTAAAAATTATTTTGACCCAATATATTTTTTCATAAATAAGTTTATTAGATAGACTTAAAACAATGAATGACTTAGTAAAAATCCTAAAAAGAGTTATTGATTGAATATGATAGAATCATTTTGATATTAAAAAAATCACTGATCTCAACATATTAGGTCAAACTGATGTTTGAAGGAATAGATATAATCACAAGAACTAGAGAAACACATAGGAACTAGTTTTATAATATTCTGACCTTTTTAGGTCTATCAACCGGCTTCAGACATAATTATTTTTTTAAAAAAATAAATATGTTTGAAGTCAGTTGATGGACCTAGAGAACTCAAAATGATATCAAACCAGTTCATATGTGCTCTTCTAGTTCTTCTGATTATATTTATTCCTTCAAGCATTAATTTGACCTAATATATTGAGATCAGTGATTTTTTGAATACTAACTAAAATTTTTAGACACATTGATCGTCAAAAAATCATTAATCTCAATATTTTGGGTCAAATTGATGTTTAAAGGCATATATATAATAGGAAAACTAGAGAAATATATAGAAACTGATTTCATATCATCTGATCTCTCTATGTCTATCAATTGACTTCAAACATAATTATTTTTTATTTTTAAAATGCAGATTCTACGATGAATCCATGGATTCGTCGCAGATTCTGCGATAAATTTGGTGACGAAGTTGTTTTCATCACCAAAAAAACCCTAAAATTTCTCAACCTACCTGACTCCCCCATTGCCCTAAGTTTTTTCCTTCGGTAGTGTCAACAGAGGCAGTGACGATTCCTCTCCTACAATGATGATCTCTGGCTGGTAAGCTTCCTCGCTCTCCCCTCACCCTTGTCTTCCCTCTCCAACAAGCAGTCGACCTTGGCCGACTGTGGGAGGTCATGGGAGGCTGTAACTAGCTTTGGCTAGCAACTAGAGCACGCGGCTAGCCTTGGCTGGCTACAGGAGGTCGTACTTGCCCTTAGCTGGCCATGGGAGGGTTAGCTGTTCTTAGACGGTTGATGTCCTTGTCCGACCATGGCAGACCTTGGCTGGTCATGGTTAGCCTTGGCCAGCTGCGACAGGCCTTGGTCGGGCACATCGGCCAAGCCAGCCGTGGCTAGTCATATTAGGGCTTGGCTAGCCACAACTGTCTATGGAAAGAATCACTGTCCATGGCTATCGTTGGTTGGTCGGTGGCCATGAGGTGCCTACAAGGTATGGTATGTTGATGGTCGTGAGGCTATATGTGTTTATATACCTTTATATTTAATTGTTGACTTTGTAATATTGTTTGTGCAGGTACATATTTGATATGTTTGGAGAGGTGCTCATCTTTATATTTAATGCTTTACAAATTTATCTGTTAATTCTCTGTATTTTTTCTATAGGTCATTAGAAGTGGCATCTTGTCGTCGCAGGTTTCATACACTCTCTCATCTCTTAGTAAATATGATAAGTTTTTTAATGTTCTTCATTATGAATCAAATTTACAATTTACTTTATCTTATATTTGAATTTTCATAATATCTTTTGATGGGGTGGCAGTAGACGTAGTTCTCAGGGCCAGTCGGATTCAACACCTACGACTGTACCTACACCCCATGATCAGGTAAGACCTTCGTATTCACCTTCACCATGCCAGTCGCTAGTACCCATGCATGATCCTTCCCCTAGAAACTCGATCACTGTGACCAGCAAAAGAATAATAGAAAATAAGAAAAACATCACATGTTCATTTTTTACTTAATTCGGAGCCTTCGACGACTCCTACTTCAAGACTCAGGTCCTTTGGACCTTTCCAATGGGTAATCCACTAATGAAGAATTGAGTACAAGAATAAGGCAAGTGTAACAACCCTACACTTCTAGTATAAAAACCAATCATTTGGAGATGAACATTTGCGATGAATAATTTTTGTCCCAAATTTATGATGATTTTTTTAAAAAATTTGTTGCAAAATTCATCCCTAAATGATGAATTTTTTGTAGTGTTACTTAGAAATAAAGTAAATAACTATAAATTAAATTTTACTAACACATAGATGAAGAATTTGTGAGCTTAGGTGTTGGAGTTGATCCATCTGCAGCAATCGGGTGAAGTAGCATTGTAGGACAGCGACAAAGTGAAGTTGGAGTAGTCGAATGATAGTGAATAAGCATAGGAGTTCACATATGAGGCTACTTCTTTTATAAGCATTTCTGGGTGCCTGCACCACCCTCAGGCGTCTGGACTAAGGCTTATCCAATCTTGCTCCATCGCTAAATTATCCATTTTCAGGCCCCTAAACCACCTCTGGGCACTTAGATCGCTAGCGTGGCTGCACCTCGGCAAAGCTCTATCTTGTAGTCTTTATCCACTCTCGGGCACCTAGACCACCCCTGAGCGCTTGGATGCTAACGTATGCTGGCCAATCAGAGTGCTCCAACTACATGAAAAGCTAGGTTCGGGCCAATTCTGACACTTGGACCTACTCAGGGTGCTCAAACCTCTAGGCGCCTGGAATCCCTTTTTCCAGCTTTCACTTTCCTACACTGCAGAGTTAGCACAACAAGCATAATATGAGAAAATCAATGTTTTGATAGTGTCAAGATTGTTCAGTCTTGATTGTAAATTTTACTAAAACCCTAGGTCGGATCAATGCTTACTGTTCCCTCAACCGAGAATGCATCCTCACTGGATCTCTCCTCCAGTGCTTACCTAATCTTACCTGCCAAACATCTGGTCCTCCAGACCTATTTGGACTTTCTCTGGTCCTTCTTAGTGTCTAATTAACCTGATCAACTAAGACTTTCCTACAACATCAAGTTAGTACAATAGATAAAATATTAAAGCAAATAAGTGTTAGCAGCTTTCAAGATTCGTTGGTCTAGTCGACCATCGCACATTACCTAGGGTTGCCTTCCCCTAAGGTTTTCCACTGCGTAGCTTTACTTACTAAGACTTTTTCCACCTAACTTTACTCACTTGGGCCTAGCTTTACTCATTTAGGGCTTCCATTGCCTAGCTTCACTCACCAAGACTTCCACCATCTAGTGTCACTCACTAGGACTTAGCTTCACTCATTAGGGCTTTCACTATCTAGCTTCACTCGCCAAGATTTCCACCACCTAGCTTCACTCACTAGGGCTTAACTTCACTCACTAGGGCTTCCACATCTTGGCTTCACTCACCAAGACTTTTCCTTGTCTAACCTCCAGTTAGGACTAGTCCTTACTAGTCATCTAATCCTGACTTGACTTCTTTCTTATAAACATCAAGTCCAGTTTGGATCGACCCTTGATCAAACTTACCTGACTTAGGTACATTGTCAAATATCAAAATCCTAGAAATCGATTGCACCGACATAAATATTTCTAACTAAAGGTCATTCTTCCCCTTTTGTTGGAGCAATTGTGTGACCCTAAGTTTTGATATTTGGACAAAGATTTAAGTTAGGATTATTGTTGTATTTTATATATGCTTGTGAGTGTGTAGGATGAAGGTATAACAAGGAAAGTCCAAGTGTGATCTTGGCAAAGGCAAAGTCCAAGTGGGATCTTGGTAAAGGTGTAAGTCCAAGTATGTAGTCTTGGCAACGTAAGTCCAAGTGTAACATTGGCAAGGTTGAAGTGTCAGAGCAAGGAGCTCTTGGCAAAGGATGAAGTCCCAGAGGTGAGCAGTCTCTTAACAATGAAAGATCCAACAATAAGGACATGGCCGCAGGAATCTCTTGAGGCAAAACGTGAAAGATGGAGAAGCATTTGAGGGACGCAAGGCTGTTAGAGGAAGCTAGAAGGCAAGGTCAAGGTTGTGTTGTCAAGGATGAGTGCTGAAAGAATGTACTCGGGGTAAACCTTAGGTTTATGATTTACCAGTCGACTAGTGTATGTACCAGTCAATTGGGAAGAGAACATAATGTTTATGTTCTCTCAATCGAAGTGGACCAGTCTACTGGTCTTGGCACTAGTTGACTGGTATCGAGCTATTAGGATTATAACGGTCGAATTCTATAGAGGACCAGTTGACTGATAACAGTAAACATAGATTAAATATTTTTCTCAAGCTCTATATAATAGAGCTCAGGGTGGTTGTCTTGGATGATGACAATAGGAGTGGCTAACCTCTATTAGAGTCTCCAAAGCTCTCTTGGTGATCAAGAGTATGTGTTCAAGTATTTGTAGCAGATTTCTCCACCGACAAAGAGCTTGAGCTAGCTAGAGCTTTCTGGGGAATCATCCACTGATGGATTGGGATCATCCACCTTACAGACAACTATAGAGTAGGAATAAGTTATCTCCGAACCATGTAAACAAATGTGTCAGTTTGTTCTTCTTGTTTTTATTATATTTAGAGTAGCTTTCTATTTTCTTGTTTGTATTTTCGCTACGCTAACAAGTATAGGAAGCGATCAAAGTGGGTGATCAGCTATTCATCCCTTCTATCCGAGTATCAAGGTCCTAACAATTGGTATCAGAGCAAGGAGCTCTCTTGAAGGACTAATCGCTAGAAGGAGCATGCGCTAGAGGAAGAAGATGACGAGATGGAGTCAAAAGGTCCGCTAGGATGGGACATCCTGATCCCAACCTCCATATGAGCGCGAGGACTTCGACTATTGAAGGAAGTGCTTGGAGATATGATTCCAAATGAATTGAAAATAATGGATTACGTTGGAGGAATCATTTGAAGCTATAACATACAAGAAGGGAAAGAGTCTCCGACCTCGATATTGGACCGAGGAGCAAAGGGAGCAATCAGAGACGAATAAAGAGGTAACAAGAATTTTATTAAATCTTTTGCCTTCTAATGTGTTGGTTAATGTAGGTGATTACAAGAAAGCAAGTGACCTTTAGAAAAAGATAATTACATTTTATGAAAGTCCTACACAAGTCCATGGAGTGGAGGAGCCCAAGGAGAAGGGCTCATTAGTCCAAGAGGAGGAGAAGGATCAATCAGATGTGGAGATGAGTTCAGCATTCGAAAAGGAGGAAGAAGTGGAACTGTCCACATCTTCAAGTAAGGAAGAAGAGTTCAAGACAAGTGAGAAAGAAGTCTTGGAAGTTCAACCCTCAACCTCAACCTCAACTACTGAGAAGAGTGGGAAATCACACATCAAGTGCTTTGAATGTGGTGAGATGGGACACTACAAGAGTAGGTGTCCATTGCTCAAGAAGGTAAAGAAGGTAAATCCTAAATCCTATAAAGTTGATTTAATAACTAATGTGGGTTGTAGGGATAGTGTGAAGGAGAAGAAGTATATTAAATGCTTCACTTGTGGTGAGCAAGGACACTACCACACAAAATTCCTAAAAAAGGGAGAGCTCAAGAAGATGTAGCAATTGAAGAAGTGGAGGAGTATGGAGGCTCAAGTCAAGGGGGAGCTTCAAAGGTAAAGGAGAAGGTAAACCCTAATTTGAAGTTTAATTAAAATTTATATTCTTCCATACATGTTAGAAATAATATTGTAAATATTTACCCGTGCATAATTATGGATTTAGATATAAGGATAGAAATAGGATTAACATAGTTGACAACCTTAGGAAATCGAATGTTAAGGTTAGATCGAACCAAAAATAATCTACTTTGCCTAAGGAGAGTAAAATATAAGTACCCCGTGGTAATTTTGATGTGGTCAATCAAATTAAGTTGGGTCATGTTTATGTTTGAAGCCTTGTATCTAAGTGTGCAAGAACTTAGGAGCACAAGAAGTCGAGTAGAAGACGTAGCTAGCGAGAAGGATAGAACAGAAAGGGAGTCGATGGGCTTGGTACATTCGAAGGACTAGGTGTTGTGTAGATGAGAAGGATGTGCACAACTTTCGAGGGATAAGAAGCTGGAGAGGAAGTCTGCTCGAGAAGAAGGTCAGAGTTGGGTTCGGGTGAGCTCTACTCTGGATAATCGGAGCATCACTTACATGAACAATGATCAGCTAAAAGGTCGATCTTCCTCATGGAAGGTGCCTTCAATGGCTTAGAAGGCACCTCGTATGAATATTGTGAAGGCGTCTTCCAACCTATTGTAGGTGCCTTCAATAGTCGTTCACTGAAGATAAAAGTTTTATTTTCAGCGAATAAAACTTATCATGTTAGAGGCAACTTGGACCTCCTTGGAGGCACCTCCGAGCTACAGGTAGGATTTTTCAAAGGTTATAAAAAGACCCCTAGAGCTAAGAAATTAACAACAATTTCTGTATTCATTTCCTACTATCTCTCTAAGCTATCAAAGAGTGTAAAAGGTTTCTCCACCTTCAACGAAGGAGATTTTTCTAGTGCTTTCATCTATCTTGGATTAACTGTTGGATCAAGACGCACGTGAGAGGGGGGTGAATCACATGGTTTTGAAAAAACTTTTATTTTAATTTTAAAATCAAAGTAACTAAGTGCAGTGGAAATAAGAATAAAAATAGAAAACGACTAGGATGCAAGCAGTTTTACTTGGTTCAGAGCATGACAACTCCTACTCCAAGACCCCAGGTCTCGCAGACCTAACGACGGTGTCACGCCCAGAGGGTAAGGTTATCCGATGAAAATTGGACAATATCTCCCCTATAACAATGATAATTGAAACATGTATACAATGCTACAAGGCTACTCACAAGCTATCAATAGCGCACATGGATCGATGTAAATACAACCACGTAGTTTATAAGCAGCCCATATAGTTGGAAGTAAACACAACCATGTAGTTGATAAACACCCCACACAACTGAAACAAAACACAGTGGAAGTCTCAAAATAACAAACATAAAATTATAAAATAATTAACTGCGAGCCGACTCAGCTTAACACAACAACATCAAACCAAATACAAGAAATCATAAAGCTAAACTCCAAGTCCATGTCGAGATATTACAATACCAAGTTCACAAATTCAAAACACAAATAAAGTAGGAAACAAAACTAGAAAACCATCCTCGGATGTGACATGGGACCAACAGTCAAGGTCCTCCAAGTATCCTTGTACTATCTACCTATTCCCTGATAAAAGAAAAATCAGTTTAAGGGGTGGTGAGTGCTAATAACTTAGCGGGTAATAGACAAATAGTGCATAAGCATAATATATAACTAGAGAGCTAAAGGTATACAGTCTTATAGGGAAAAGTATCATAAACTACAAAGATATATCATAATCAATGTCCATACTTGAATCCATTTCTAAGCTAGTAATAGAAAGTCAGGGTAGTGAGGAATTGCAATAATACTGCTCATAATTATAAGGATAACATGTGAGGTATATACATCCTACCAATAAGTAAGTCAGTGTCTAACACATGCAACAGGTATATAACTTATTCTATGTAAGCATATCACAGTCATATGGATACAATAAAAATAACAGCATAAGCAAACATAATAATAAAAGTGTATGCATAGATGGTCACTCCCGCTCAACCCCCTACATCACGACCCCTTATAGTCAAGAGGCTGAGACAATGACAACTGTACAACACTCCAGCCACCACTACTCTTGAGGGATCAAGTGGATAGTTAGCGTAGTAACTAACTAACTACGTAGCAACGGGGCTCCCTACTGCTCGCATCTCCAGCCGCCACTATCCATGAGTGACCGAGTGGGAGCACAACAAGACAAATGACACGTACTCCAGCTACCACTACCTATGAGTGGATAAGTGTGCGGCTCGGGTCAACGACTTTCTCAACCACAAAGGAGAATTTATTGTTAACATGTATGCAATGATATGATGAGCAAGATGCAGCAGTCATCACATATATAAATAACTATCAGCTATGCTACAATAAAACCAGCATGCTCAATAGGTACATGTATAAGCAGCAATCAAAGCAAGTAAACATGGTATCTAGTAACTACTATATATATCATGGATGACAACGAGAGACTGTATAGCATAGATCGGATCATCTAACCAACATTCTTAAGTTATCATTCTTAAGTTATCCAAGAGGTGATTTGCCCTATATAGTAGTCCTTTGCATGGAAGAGGTCAGACACCCAATAAATTATTTTATACTTTGACCCTAAGACCTATTAAAGTAATCACCTATACCGATACCAACTACATCAACACAAGGATAACAATTTTTATTCATGAACATTTGCAAGTTAAATATACATATATTTAAATTATTCATTTAATTTAATGAGTTGGTCCAATTTATCATTTAATTGACAAACACCAAATTCTTACATAATCAAATACCAAATTTATTAAATACGTTTGATTTATTTACCACTTTAATTAACTTCACTTAATTATAATCATTTTAGCTAAAAGAAAAAAAAATGAATGCTACATTTAACTGTCATTAAATTCATAACTTATCTTCTTCTTTTTTTTTCCTCTTATATAATACCAGAGAGACACAAATGCTTCACTGCCTTTTCAACTTTTTGGTGACGGTCTTTATCTGTTTGGTGTGCCTTCCCCTTCATTCTTTTGTTTAGTTTAAATAAAAGAATATATTAAATTGAGACAAAATATAAACAGAAAATATATATAGCAAGCCAAAACTAATTAATCGTTCTCATTAAAAGATCGGTGTTAAATGTTCTATTAAATGTTGCTTATCAAATTTTCCACTGATTGCTCTTTAGTGGTCCTCATAAGTGAGATTTGCTTCTATAATAACTCCTACATCGTTTAAGTGATATTATTTTAGTGTATGGGGGCGATCGGAAGGTTATTAAGTCTTTATTCCACTAAATAAAATTAATTATATAAATTCTTCTATATTATTAGATTCGATCCTTAACAATTCTTAATAAAATTTTATTTTTAAAAAACATTTCAATTGAATTATTTAGAGTATATATCATTACACCACAAGAGATACAACAATACTGATAGAAATTTTCATCGCTAAGTCAATGTAACCACCAATTAGTGAAGGAAATAAACGGTCACAATGGTTTTGGTCGCAAATGGACCTAGCAACGAAATTTAGTGACGGAAATAAAAATGCTATGATTAAATTAAGCTAAAATTTTCACAACACCCCCTCAATTGCAAGATTTAAATTCTATTTACATTTAAATTTCAATCTAACATTTAAAAACTCATTCATTACACTCAACATTCACAAACCATGGTCATTCACAAACCACGATACATTACAAATCGTCCAACATTCACAAACTCATTCATTTATTAACAAAACAACATTCATATTTAACAATAAAGCAATATTTAAAGTATGATACATGGTTCAAAAATAATACATTCATCAATTTCATCCCAAAACAAGCACATATAGCTTAAATCCAACACATCCCATCCTGTTAAAAAACTAGTACATTCATTATCATCTCATCCTACAATAAGTGCAATATGATATATAAATTATTAGCAAACAAATACATAATTCAACTTCATTAAATTTCCTATTTTGAAAAAAAAAATCAATATATATATATATATGAGAAAAACTACATTAGAAAAATATACAAACTCGTAACCATAAGTTTAACATGTTTTTAAAAAATATACCCTAATGAGAAATTGGATATTTGTTGATCAAGTATCGACAACAGTGTAAAAAATGCACAAACTGATCGAGCAACGATAAAAGTATCATCTTTTTTTTATGTATATTGTGAAATACCTCCCACAAGTACGAAATATTTGTAAAGTATCTACCTGCATACACACAATTTTTTATAAATTAAAAAAGTTCATTAATAATTAAAAATTCTTATATAATTTTATTCTAACTCACCAAATCTATTGCACACTCTACAATAGATCATGATCTAGCCTATGCTTTATGGATCCTATGCTTGGTTCAACGAGTTTAGTATTTCTATTATTTCGAGTAATCGATGAATTTTACTGTCATTTTTCTGCTGCCCAAATGTTCTTCCATGCATCCCAAATCTTAATTGGTACATGGGATGACCTCGTTCCCTTCCTTATCCACTTGTATAATAAGTCCTTGTATAATTTTGATAATAATTGTTCCATGTTTCTTTAAATTCTACCTATGTCCTGGCTACCAAATATATTTTTCCTACAATAATATCGAGAAAATTAGTATAAAAGGATATTATATTATATTATACACTATCAATAATATTCAAATTAATTATCAAAATTTTCTTATAATAAAAATCTTTAAGATATTGGTCTACATATTCTATGTAAACCAAAACCGTACTAATGCCCTTTAAATTTGTTTAGTTATGGAAGCAGATACACTATGACTATCGAAGTAAAACTACATGAAAAACTTTTTTTTTTCAAAATAATAAATAAAAGAGTAGATGAATTTGAATTACTAATAACATCAATATTTACCAATCCCTAACAATTATTAACATAATCTGGTCACCGTGTACTACTACAATATCTAATATGATTATATTTGCAAAATAACTTTATAACACATATACATTCCAAATAATAGTCAAATTAGAACAATAATATCTTATATGGTAAAAGTAGTGAGATTTACATGTAAAAAGCTAGCATATCCTAAAATTTAATCATCATTACAATCTTAAATCATTAACATTAATAATTTTTAAATCTTCATTGCTAGACTTTATTAGTACATCAAACTCTCACTACTGAACATCTCTCCATCATCTATTTCCTCATAAGTGACATTTATATCTACAAATAATTGGAATATTGATTGAATTTATGAATCAACTAAATGTATATATCTCCACTTCCTCATCTTGAAATGCATCATGGTTTTGGGTTGTGATAGAGTTCAACATTTCTATGGTCGAGCAAGACTTCATTCGATAAACTACTAACCATTCACTAGATCTTCTTCTCTTCATCAAGTATCCCATATAGAAAACTTGACCATCTTGTACCGTGAAAATGAAGGGTTCAAATTTGTTAAATTTTTATTTGCATTAACTTCAACTAAATTGTAGTTTGAATGTATTCTAGTACCTATTCTTGGAATCAAATCATACCATGAATATTTTAATAACACGTATACCTTTAATGGGTAAAGTAGGATGTTCAACCTTAATGATTTTGTCAAGTCTACCTTAGTAATCAAATTTAACATTAGTGTTATTGATAGATCCTTTTATGCAAACACCTAAATTATAGGTATGTGTGTGTGAATCGCATTGTGCCACATGAAATTTGAAGTCATTAACATAATAACCAGAGTAGACTCTTATGTCATAGAGAGGTTTTGATGCAAGATTAATTATCCTTTCATCTTACACATTTGAGATTCTACGATTTTTCACTTAAAAAAGTAGCTATGATATAAATTATAGATTATATAATACACTTAAATAAAATAATTTAGTCTCTAACTTGCATATATTTCAAACTAAAATATAAATTACGACTCTAACTTTTTCTCTAAACACTTGCACCCATTGATGGATTTTGTAATTGCAATTGTTGTTCGTACATGCTGTCAAGGAAGACATACTTAAGAAATATGGTATACATAACAAATAAATATAAGGGGATAAATGTTTGAATATAGAAGTTAACTCACTTTAAGTAGGGTTTAACCTCGTCACAGTTCAAGAGTATGTATGTTCTTATTACATGATATTATTTTTAGATTTAACCATCTATAAATAGATGCATCTATTAGCTTATCAGAAAACTTAAAAATAAAAGGTATTTCTGTATTTTTCAATTGAGTATCATCAGAATTTCGAGGACATTTGCAATGTTTGATTTTCACATTATCAATAAAATAATATGAGCAAAGAAAAAGCTTCTTCAACCAACTAAGCATAACATATTGATGCCTCAATTCTTGCTTTGTTACAAATATTATTTAATTTTCTCAAAAAAATTGTTCAAATTGATACATTCATCTGTACTGTATCAGACCAGCTAGTCGTGTCTCGTAAGGTAAATGAGCTGGTAGATGATCTGTTGAATCAAAAGAACTAGGTGAGATATGCTCTCAAGTTTACATAGTATAAGAGGAATATCTATTTTTAGCCGAAGCATATCGGCTATCATAATAACCCTCAATGTCAATTCTCCGAAAAATAGACTCAATTCTGTAAATATTTGTCAAACATTATTAGGAAGTAAGTTAAAAAAAAGTTATTAGAATAAGTGTTTGCATGAACATGTAACAGTCATGACTCTTCATTCTTAACATTTTTAATTTCTTCATGTCCACGCATCAAGCCATATTCAAGGCATATATATTAAGGAATTTGATTTCTTTCAATCAACTACAAAATATCTACTTACTTTGTTTATCCAATATATAACAAGCCTTTGAAAATTTATTGATTGTTTCATTCTGATACAACTTATGTCTATTAACTAATTCTTTCAATTCCTCACGTGATTTTGTTTTATCTTTAGTTTTTCTCAAAATATTTATCATAGTTTTGAAAATATTATCAATTTTTTTAATCAACATGCATCAATCTAAATTATGTTAAATGAGCATATACTTCCAATATTAGTCTCAAATTATGCTCAATTTCTTCCCGACACACTTGTACACCCTAATAATGTATTTATTTTAATCATCAAAATCCGTTTGAGTAACTGGTACAAATCTAGTGTTGTATATTTTCTGCAGGGATTTCCTCTCCTAACTTGATTACGGGCAGAAATTTTATGACCACTTCATTTTTATGAATTCTTTTTTATTTTGCATGAAAGGGTGCTTCAAAAGTAAAAAAAAAAATTATGATAATTATTAAACTAAGATATCTTCTCACTACAAGGTAATGAAAATGCATTAAACTTTGTCATGCAATATGGACATGCTAACTTACCAGTCGTGCTTCATCTTGACAATAGTAAGTATACTAAAAAATCACCAATCATCCATAATAAATAAGTATACAAGGTAAAATTATTACTTGTAATATCATAAGTCTCCAACTTTACATTTCATAATTCTTTCAATTTGGCAATCAGAGGTTGAAAAAAAAAACTATCTTCTTTTTTAATTTCTTTAGACTTGGAATAATTACAGTAAAGAACATGTATTCATCTTTTATTCACATCCATGATAGTAAGTTTTATTGTATTAATATAACTGACCAAGATGAATATCGCTATTCAGATTGACCAAATGGCTGAAATTCATCTGCTGAAAGTCTTAGTCTTACATTACGTGGTTCCATTGCAAAGGAGGGAAATGTTATATCAAGATGTTTCCATACATGGGAGTTAGAAGGATGATATATTATATCTCCTTTGTGTACATGCTCATTATGCAACCTCATGTGACTTGCTGTTGCCATAGATGTATACAAACGTTGACGTTTAGCAGTTAATGAAAAGTAAAACATATTTTTCCATGCTAAATTTTTATTTTTCTTCTCTAATATACAACTACGCTGCCTATAATGAGGAGTGATTACACCTTCTGCATTCAATAAGTTTACTATCTTCGTTCCAAAAGATCATATAGTTATTTATACAATAATCAATCTTTTCTATATGTAATTCTAAATATTTAACCAATTTCTTTGTACTGTAGAAGCTATCGGTCATTATATTATCAACAAGGAGCAACTCTGATATCAATTGACAAATATCATCATAACATCATTTTTAAAAATGATATTCTACCTTGATGTTCAATAGCCTTGCAATAACTGATAGTTGAGAATGACAAGAAGGAATGTCTTCTCACACTTCCCTTTCACTAGCCTTTAATATGTGTATAGTTTCTGAACTTCATGTGTTTATATTTTATCTATATTAGAATAATCAAGCGTATTTATCATGTTGTAAATCATTGATTGCATTGTCATTAGATGATGATTTCTCTCGAGCAATAGGGTCAAATGACAAAGTAACAGAATGTCTAATTGACTCAATCAAATAAAGCTCTCCATGATAGTACCAATTGTAATAATTTAGAACAAAATAATTTTTACCTAGCTATAATTTCACAGTATCCTCATTATGGAAAGTTATATTTTTATATTTACAATGATTACACGACAACGTAACTTATCACCATCCATAGAATTTAGCTGATACTTAGCGAAGTTCACAAACTCTTCAACTCCATTAAAATATTCAACAGTGATATATTCATTTACTAACCTATTATATATTCAAACTTTATTCATATACATTGTGCCCTCGAGGCATGGTTTAGTGGTAAGTGCTTAGGATAAGATTGTAGTGGTTGGGGAGGCAAGACTCAGCAGAGGGTTTCATCGCCTCTATAGATCCCCGCCCAGGAACTTGCTACTTGTGCTTCCTCACTTTACCTCTCTCCCAATGCTAGTGGATTTGGGAGGGTCGCTAATATGGTGACTCCACATTTATTCATATAAATTATAACATAATGAGAAATAAGTTTACAACATTATTAAACATGTAACATTTAACATGCATATAATTAAAACTTAAACTTAATTAAATCAATAAAACCTAATACTATCAATAAATAACCATGTATCATATATCTAAAGTCGGTGCACAAAAAAGGTTGTCTCCAAAAAAAGTTTAAGAACATGCTAAAAATAGAGAACTTGTACAAACAATATTATGAAATTAACAATCAAATAGAGGGGCGCACAAACAATAATCAAATACTTGGGTTGCACGACCGCCTGGCTAGGGCTGCACGGGTGCCCAGACATGGCTACATGCGCGCTTGACCGCCAAGCCATGGTTGCACGCCCGCCTGCCCACTAGGCGAGGGTTGCACATGCGCTCAATCGATAGCCCAAGCACAGCTTGAGGCCACGACTAGCCTCTTGAACACAACGTGAGGTCGCGGTCGGCCTCTCGAGCACAGCACGAGGCTGGGGTTGGCCTCTTGACCTTGACGAGAGCCCAATGTTGCGATCGAAGATGGGAGGGGAGATGATTACCCGTGTGCCGAAGAGGAGATCATGTGTCGAAGAGGAGATCGGACACCGGAGATCGGAGAGAGCAATCGGTGTCGGAGAGGAGGTCGGGGAGAGAGAGGAGAGAAACAAATTAGGAATCCTAATATTATTCAGAATTAGTGACATATTTAATTTTTATTGCTAAATTGATGACAAAATTAAATTTTCATCATCGAATTAGTGATTGAAAAAAAGTTTTGTCATTATATTAGCGACAAGATTAAATTTCCATTATTGAGTTAGTTATGAAAATTAATTATGTCATTAATTAAATAAATTAAATATGATTTTCTTTGAGAGTTTTCTTATTGTGTTAATTGTTTTAATATTAATAAGAACTTAAATTGATTGTCGGTTCTTCAAACTTAACTTGGGTTGAATATATGATTGATCCTTAACAACAATCTATCAACATGGATCATTATTGATTAATGAATGTTGAGTATGATTGCCGGTGGTTGATAGTTGATACTCGTCAATCACCTTGGTTGTCATTGATGATGGGCGACAATGATTAACGATAAATTAAGTTAGGTTAAAGATAAACTAAATCATTTCAGATAATTAGAAAAATCTAGAACCATCTAAAATTAAACTAACCTCATTTTTCTCTCTCTTATTTATTTTTATTTTGATTCAAAAGATAGAATATCCATAATTCAACTCAGCCCATTTTTCTTTCAATCTTTCTTGATTATTATTATTATTATTATTCTCATTAAAAAAATTATCTATAATTAAACTTAAATTCAAGCAAGAATATACAAATGCTATGTCTTAATAAATGCTAATAATTACACGTAAATTATAATTATAAACTGAAATATACTGAAATGATAACAATTACAAGAAATTTTATACGAACATATAGAGACTACATGCATTTATGATACACAATTTAAATTCATACAAGCGTCGTATTATAATTAAATTTCTGAACCAAGTTCACAAGTAGAAAAAAATTAGTTTTTCCATTGATACAACTTATTATTAGGAAACATACAATTATTAAAAAATGTATCATAATATTCAAAATCTTCGTAGTAATTTATTGATTTTTTAATGATTAAAAAAATCTAATTCGGATTTAAAAAATTATTATTCTTAATATAATAGGTCAAATTGATATTTAAAGTCATGTATAATTAAAAGAATTAGATGAATATATATATGAATTGGTTTTATATTATTCCGAACTCTTTAGCTTCATTAGTTGATTTTAACCGAAACTGACTATGGACCTAGAGAGATCGGAATGAAATGGAACAAGATCCTATATTCTCATCTAGCTCTTCTCATTATATATGTGCTCTCAAACATCAATTCGATACACTGTACTGAGAGTAACAAATTTTTTATCATAAAAGATTTTTTAATATTTAAAAGAATATATATGATCCGGTGGTAAAGGAGGGAGCCCGGCCGTACAGTGGTCAACGACACGCGGAAGTCAAAGTCAAGATGGTCAGCCCAAGGGTCATGCCGAGCGGGGGTGTCACCTCGCCGATCTGCCGGGATAGCGCCCAGGGCAACGCAAAGACAGCCCGATCGCACGTCGGGCTTCCGATGCTCAGGGGTTCCTGTGTAAAAGAACCGACGAGCCGAGCGGCATGTCCGCTCGGCCAAGCTACCAAACAACTAAGGGTGTGTGCCCGTCCGAGCATACAACCGAGCGACTCTCCCGCTCTGTCTAGTAACAGGCAAGAGGAGAATAAAAGGGACAGCTGGTGATATCCTTCTCGAGACAAGCACCGCCGACCAACCGCATGGTCGGCGGACAGACTAGACAGAGAATCATACGGTGGAAGCTTCCACTGTCATATCAGAGATATGCTCGGACGGTTGCGATATGGCGTCAGGCACACTTTTCTGACACGACCATTCTAAGGTATGCTTTGAGGAGCGTGCATGCCTCAGGAAGCGT
Organism: Zingiber officinale; assembly: GCF_018446385.1. Lineage (NCBI taxonomy): Eukaryota > Viridiplantae > Streptophyta > Magnoliopsida > Zingiberales > Zingiberaceae > Zingiber > Zingiber officinale. Next base: position 102,442,693 of record NC_056003.1, read on the forward strand.
GCACGCGCCACCCCGGATCCTATATAAGGACCCCCCAGACTTCGACGGAGGTACGCGCGATTCTTCAATGTAGCTACAGTATCGTTACTCTGCTTCTACTTCATCTCGCCGTTGCCTGACTTGAACGTCGGAGGGTCGTTGCCAGAAACCCCTTCCCGGCCCGGTTTTGTGCTTGTAAGTTTCCACCGGAGGCTCACACCAGTCGGAGGATCGTACGCCGTCAACGAGAGCGTCATGTCCCCAGCGTCTGTCGACTCAGCACTCGGACAGAATCAATTTGGCGTCGTCTGTGGGAACACACCTGAATCCGAGCCGAGAAGATGGAGGAAGCTGGACGTTCACACACCATGATGCTCTCTCCCGAAGAACTTGACGCGCTCATCCAGGCGCGAGCAGCAAAGATAGTGGAGCAGCAGCAAAAAGCGCTAACCGAGCAGAGGGCGCAACAGGGGACCTCGGCGTCGGGTGGCCGAGCGGCCCAAGAAGATCGACCGGAGCAATACTCCACTTGGGTACAGAATAAAGGTCAGACTGGCACACCAGGAGACGTGCCGCCCGCCCCTATTCCGTTCCACCGAGCCTTGTTCCAGACTCCGTCCGAGCTAGCTCAAGCCAACCACGGGTCTTCCAACGAAGCTCCCGTGCGGGACGCCAGGAAGGGGAAGGTGCCTCAGACCGAGTCATCCCTCGAGCGGATTAATCGCTAGGTCTTTGAGGCGATTCTGTAAGATCCACTTCCAAAGCATTACGCCCCCTAGCGATCGGAGAGTACAACGGCACAACCGACCCGAACGACCACCTCGGTAAGTTCGACAACGTCGCCACTCTACATCAATACACCGATGGAGTTAAATGCAGGGTCTTCCTCACCACCCTGTCCGGCTCCGCACAACGTTGGTTTCGGAGGTTGCCGGACGGATCGGTACGGAGCTTCAAGGACTTCCGAGCGGCGTTTCTCCACCACTTTGCCAGCAGCCGACGCTACCAGAAAACCAGCATCAGTGTAACACCCATAGGATCCCTAGCAATTTTATGAATTTTACCATGATTAAGATAGGCCTTATGTGGATTTTTTTCAAAATAAAAGAAAAATAGAACAAAAAAGAGCCATGACCAAGGTTTGAACCTTGGACCTTGTGTTAGATGCATATATGTGATAACCAGTAGCCCCAGCAGGCGTGTGCTGTTAGGAAAAGAAGGGGAATTGTAGTTAAGGTGAAGGCCTTTCATTTAGAAGGAGACTTAGAAGGAAAAGTTGGAGTTGCCTTCTTCCTCCCTAATGGAAAAAAGATGAATTGCCTTCTTCCTTCATTCAACATAAATAAGAAAAAGGGAAAGAGAACTTCATTTTCTTCTCTTTTCTTCCTTCCTTCTTCTCTCCACCGAAAAATCAAAGTCTCACCCTCACCATTGCCGAAACCAAGCCAAAGAAATTCTTCTAGGAAAAAGTTTCAAGAAGCAAAGGGTATTCTCTTAGAAAATTTAAGCGAGAGGATGTAAGTATTCCCTCACCTGCAGTACAATAGTTCTCATACGCTTTATGTTTAAAAGTTGTTTGAAAAACTTAGGGATTTTCTTGCAAGTTTCGGCCAAGATAAGGAGTTGTGGTCACTTATGGTTGTCAAGTTTACAATTTATGCTTCATGTTGTAACAAAAAGTCTAGAACATCACTCTTGAGGTTTCGGCCAAGATGGAATACAAGGCTTAGAGTAAAATTTTAAGACCTAATCATGTTTGTTTATGCTCCTTCATGATGTATGATCTATTATATGTTGTTAGTTAAGTTTTCATGCTACATGTTGTATAAACAAAACCTAGAACCTTACCTTAGGTTTCGGCCAAGGATCAACATAAGGCTTAGAGCAAGGTTTTGAAATCTAATCATGCTTGTTTATGCTCCTTCATGATGTATGATCTATTATATGTTGTTAGTTAAGTTTTCATGCTACATGTTGTATAAACAAAACCTAGAACCTTACCTTAGGTTTCGGCCAAGGATGAACATAAGGCTTAGAGCAAGGTTTTGAAATCTAATCATGCTTATTTATGCTCCTTCATGATGTATGATCTATTATATGTTATTAGTTAAGTTTTCATGTTACATGTTGTATAAACAAAACTTAGAACCTTACCTTAGGTTTCGGCCAAGGATCAACATAAGGCTTAGAGCAAGGTTTTGAAATCCAATCAAGCTTGTTTATGCTCATTCATGATGTATGAACTATTATATGTTGTTAGTTAAGTTTTCATGCTACATGTTGTATAAACAAAACCTAGAACCTTACCTTAGGTTTCGGCCAAGGATGAACATAAGGCTTAGAGCAAGGTTTTGAAATCTAATCATGCTTGTTTATGCTCCTTCATGATGTATGATCTATTATATGTTGTTAGTTAAGTTTTCATGCTACATGTTGTATAAAAAAAAACTAGAACCTTACCTTAGGTTTCGGCCAAGGATCAACATAAGGCTTAGAGCAAGGTTTTGAAATCTAATCACGCTTGTTTATGCTCATTCATGATGTATGAACTATTATATGTTGTTAGTTAAGTTTTCATGCTACATGTTGTATAAACAAAACTTAGAACCTTACCTTAGGTTTCGGCCAAGGATGAACATAAGGCTTAGAGCAAGATTTTGAAATCTAATCATGCTTGTTTATGCTCCTTCATGATGTATGATATATTATATGTTGTTAGTTAAGTTTTCATGCTACATGTTGTATAAACAAAACTTAAAACCTTACCTTAGGTTTCGGCCAAGGATGAACATAAGGCTTAGAGCAAGGTTTTGAAATCTAATCATGTTTGTTTATGCTCCTTCATGATGTATGATCTATTATATGTTGTTAGTTAAGTTTTCATGCTACATGTTGTATAAACAAAACCTAGAACCTTACCTTAGATTTCGGCCAAGGATGAACATAAGGCTTAGAGCAAGGTTTTGAAATCTAATCATGCTTGTTTATGCTCCATCATGATGTATGATCCCTTGTCTATGGTTAGTTTAAGTTTTCATTCTTTTTGTGGTAGTCAAAGTTTAAGATCCTTACCTTTAGGGTTCGGCCAAGATTAAATGGAAGGTTTAGGGAAAAGTTTTGAACCTAATTATTCATGTTTATGTTTTCTCTAAGGAATGCTATGTGTTATGTGCACTTTATGCTACTATGTTATGCAAGGCTTATGTATGATGAAAAGTCTAAGAGATGCTTCCCTTAAGTTGGGACTAAGAGTACTCTTCATGATATGACAAGAATATGATATGTCATGATAGGACAAGAACATGATATGCTATGATATGATATGATATGAAATATGATATGTTATTTTACTTTGTATGGCTTGTATCAGGGATGAGCTCCTAAGTTTCTCCAAGGTCGATGGTCTATGAAATGGGCCTAGTAAAAGGGATGGGCTCCTAAGTTGCCCCTAGGTCGATGTTCTATGAAACGGGCCTAGTTCCTAGTAGGTTCAAGATTTGCTACCTTGGATCTACTTAGGATGCGCGCATTTATGTATGTATGTGGTACAAAGTCGGGCCCTCATGATGAGATTATGTTTAAGTATTTATATGATATATATGTTTTCAAAAGACATCTTGCATATACTCATTCATGATACATGTTTTCAAAGGACATCTTGCATATGCTTATTCATGCTAAATGTTTTCCCTTATGTTTTAGTAAGATGTTCCTTTTTGAAAAATAAGTTTATGATGCCTAGATGATCATGTTACTACTTTGTGTATGAACTCTCACATGCTATGTTATGATTTACTTACATAAGTATGACTCTACTTTATGCTAGTATGCAGATTTATATCTAGATGTTGGTTAAATGAACATGTTACCACTTTATGTTTAGATGCATGATTCATGTTTTGTGAGTAGGAAAGAATCTTACTAAGCCTATGTGCTTATAGTTTAATTTCCCTTGTACTGCAGATAAAGGAAAGGAATGGTTGAATTAAAAGGGAGCAGCAGGAAGAGCAAGAATGTGTGTGGCAGTGGCATGGTGGAATAAATCTGCTTAATGTTTCTATGTTCTAAAACTTTACGTATGATGGATGATATTTATTGATGTCTACTCACTATGAACTTATGTTTTGATGATCTCTGATAGTATGCTTATTTCAAGTAAAATGCTATGCATTATGTAGTAAGTAGTAGATGTTAGATCAAGTTATGAATGTTAACATGACACTACAAGAAAAATCCTTATAGACATCGGTGGAACAACAACGGTTTTAAGCAAAAACCGATGTCTTTGAGTATTTTACACCGATTTTTCCAAAAAACCGGTGTCTATGAGCATAAATTTTCGCTCATACACATCGATTTTTTTAGCCGATGTTAATGAGCGCCTTTTTTCATTAATAGACATCAATTTTAATTAAAACCCTGTGTCTATGAACCAAAATTCTAGCGGACTTTTTTAGCGCGCTTTCTTTTGGGCTTCTCCTCGCCCACCATAAATCAAAACCCTAATCCTCTGCATCCTCCTTTTAGGAGTTACCATTTGAAAGAAGAGCAATGGATCTCTCGACGACGACGTGGACGGCGGCAGTCGTCGGCGCTGTCACGGTCTACTGGTTCGTGTGGGTGGTGGGCTCGGCGGAAGTGAAAGGCAAGCAGGCAGTGAACCTTAAGATGGGATCGATCATGCGAGATAAGGTGCAGGACAAGTACAAGCAGTACTGGTCCTTCTTTCTCTGCTTCAAGGAGGGCCTAGCACCATTACTATATTAGTGAAGTGAGAGCTAGATCCCCTCGTTTCCCCGATCCGATCGCCATCCGAACTCCTAGGGTTTGACGTCCGGCGGCTCCTTCTTGTTCCGATGGCCTCTCCGGCCCTTCCTCTCCCCCTGCGTATCTTCCATTCTTGATGCAGGACAAGGCGGCCGCGGAGGACGGCGAGAAGGAGACTTTTTCAAAGAAGTCGCGCCACTGTGAAGCTGAGATGCCCCTTACTGATTCCAAGGAAGACTCTTTCCTCTTTCCCGTGGAGGAGATCGTCCAGTACCCTCTTCTGGGATACGTCGCTCCCTCTTCCATCAGCTTCAGCCCCGATGGGCGCTTGATCTCCTATCTCTTCAGCCCTGATGGTACCCTCCACCGTAAAGTCTTCGCCTTTGATGTTGCCTCACGGCAACAGGAGCTTGTGTTTTGCCCGCCTGATGGAGGCGGCCTCAATGAGAGTAATCTCTCGGCTAAAGAGAAGCTGAGGCGAGAGAGGTCAAGGGAGAGGGGATTGGGAGTCACGAGGTACGAGTGGAAATCGAGGTCGACGTCCTCTTCTTGCTCTGCTCCAGGGAAGCCCACTATCATGGTGCCATTGCCAAATGGGGTCTGTGCTCTGCCCTATTTCCTGATTTATTGAGCAAGTGTTGACATTCAGCTAATAGGTCAATTGTATTTGAAGCAATTTCTATTTTGAACATTAAAATGCTTCATCACAAGTAGCTATTCTACGTGCCTTTCTACCTGTTGATCTTAAACTTTCTTCTTTGATTATGATATATTAAGTGATCGCTATCTGTTTCATCAGGTATATTTCCAAGAAATATCAGGCTCAGAGCCAGAGCTCAAACTTACATGTTGTGTTGGCTCGCCAATTATTGACCCGCATCTGTCACCAGATGGAAGCATGCTTGCATATGTCAGGGATGATGAACTCCATGTTTTAAACCCGTCTGGTGGGGAGCCTAAACAATTAACTTTTGGAGCAATTGCAAATAGAAAGGTGGGATTCGTTTCTTGTTTAATGTGTTGCAGATTGATTATAGTTTTTGTAACTTGGAAATTCTTTGTCATGTGCTAGTGGTATGTATCCCTTACTATCATCTTTTTTGTTCTGATAACTTCCAATACTTGGGATTGTCTTCTAACTTGACATAACTGTTGGGACGAGTTACCGTCTCGTAAGCTAAATAATCGGTGGTAAAGGTTACTTGGAGAATATTATAATTTTATGTTGAGTCTTCAAGTTCTCTCCTGTTTATTATGTAGCTTGGTTGTCTCATCATAAAATGTAGTAGGTCACTGGAACCTATTGGTATACTCATGTATACCACAGCGCCGCCCCAGGCTGTTTGGGGAGTATCAGAGCAGCAACACAATAAGAAGGTTGAGGCGACCATAGAGGAGGTATGTGAACACATTGCACTCAGATGTGCTGGCTAGCTGTTGGCAATGAAATCTAAGCTATTTAAATCTATGTTTTAGATTGTTATTCATACTAGCATGTTGTATCACTCTTTGCTTATTCCTTTGGTGTAGTATCAACTTAAAATATGAGAATAATCTTTAAGCTCAATCACAATTCAAGATTTAGCAGCATTTTGAAGAATATGGTGTTTCAATATTGCTCTAAAAGGTGATATTAGTAATTCTTAATTTAATATTCTCCTCTATTGTAATATTATTTTAATGGTGATTGTCTGAGCCTTTGGCTAGGTGTTGGGCTGTGGGTCAACCGCCTGCTATCTGGAACCATATTTTAGTACCTTATGTTTCGACATATTATTTTTATCAGGCATAATGTTAGTACCAAATAAATATTTATGTTATGCTTGTTTATACAAGACGTGCATGCGAGTTCAGCTTGCTTTATGTTTTAAGCTTGAAAGCCTATCCGAAAAACTTTTTCTATTATGATGTTACTTATAAGCAATTCATGTTTACAAAGATTTCATGATGAAGATTACTTAAATGATTATTTGTATTATATGCAGTATTGGATAAACTTGAATTGGTTTGGACCTTTTGATGTGATTAACAATTCAATTTTAATTATTGTTCCTATTTTCCTGTGTTTGTAAGAATTCTATTGTAATGTTTATTCCTATTTTCTACATTTGGATCCTCTGTATGAGTATGTTTTCCTTCGTAAATCAGTAGTCTTAACTCTTATCAGTTCACTTTTATTAATCTCTTATTAATTCTTTAGTACTCTTGCATATTATCCCATTTTCTAAGAAGACAATAACAGTTTTGGTTTGTAGAAGAATAGGACACATTGCTAGCAGATTGTTCTAATACAAGTTGAGTTTCTAAGGTTATCTGTTTAAATAAAAATCTTCTCTTCCTATTTCATTTTGTTCTTTTGAAAATTTATTATGTCAATATAAGTAGAATCTTTTTGAGTTTCTGAGTTTATCTATTTAAATAAAAATCTTCTCTTCCTATTAGCTAATTCTATTGCTTGCTAGTGATTATACTTATCTACTATTTGCTTTACTCTCACATGTGAGAGTCAGTTCTTTTCTTACATGTTTATTTATATCAGATATTTAAGTTTATTTTATTTGTAACAAGTACTCTCTTTTTTCCTGTGTTTAGGAAAGTGAAAGTGAGGATGATGGTCTTGACATGGGTGATGATGATGATGTTGAGGAACCTGATAATGAACCAGAGGCTGTTAGGAAAGAACCAACCATTGAGAAACCTGCTCCTGTTTCAGCACCACCCAAAGATGCTGAAAGGCAACTATCAAAGAAGGAGCTTTAGAAAAAGGAAATGGCAGAGTTGGATGCACTTCTACATGAAATGGGCATTGCAAATAAAGATAGTAATACTGCACAAAATGAGACAGCTGGTAATGTCTTCTTTCACATAATTAGTTTATTTTTGATAGATAGTAAATTTTAATTCACTTGAGTTGCTTTATATATATGAAGCGACTGTTTAATGTGTGTTGAATTTGTTTATCCTTGTTATGCAGACAAGAAGCAACTGGAGGAAAGTAGTGAAGGGGAGAAGAAAGAAAGTGTTGGTGCTCCTTCAGAGAACAGAATCTTAAAGAAGAAGAAATCCAAGAAAGAAAAATCATCAAAGGAACATGAAGAGAATGATCAGAATCAGGAGAAAGGAGACATTGAAGCTGAAGTGGAAGATGCATCTGCAGTTGACGTAAAGGAAAGGATAAAGAATGTGGCCTCCATGAGGAAGAAGAAATCAAGCAAAGAGATGGATGCCGAACAGTTGAATAAAAGGGCTTCTTACTTAAGCAGTAGGTTAATTGATACCTCAACTGGCCAATTGTAAGAAGAATATTTGTGTAATTTGTGGATACGGATTTAATGTGTACAATATCTATTATCTTTTTATGTTGTAAGAATAATATTTGTGCTGGTTACATGGATATTGACTTGTTTGTATAATATCGGATTTTCACTGTTTCAGAAATTGAATCCGTGTCGTTAAACAATACTGATATTACATCGGTTTTCCACCCCTACTAAAACTGGTGTCATTAACTAATATTACATCAGTTTTACACCGTTGCTGAAACAGTGTCGTTAAGTGATACTACACCGGTTCATAACCGATTCGAAAACTAGTGTCGTTAAGTGATACTACACCGGTTTTAACCCGATGTCTAAAATGGCAGACCTTTTACATCGCCTTCATAGACATCGGTCGAAAATGTAATAGACAGCGGTGGAAAACCGATGTCTATGAGGGTTTTTGTTGTAGTGTGATATGTTGGATATATGATCCTATGATAATGAGCATGTTTCTATGACAACATGATTGTATGCTTAAGTTAGTTTAATTTGTTTCAAAAAAAAACATTATTTACTTCCACTGCCATGTATGTATGTTTGCAAGTAACCCCCGCCCTTTCGCCCCCTTCCCGAGTGGCGAGGAAGAGCGGGGCGTTACAGTTTGGTATCAGAGCAGGTTCTGTCTTTCCACTACACACACATCAAGCCTTCATCCTGCCGCTCCAAGTAAGAATTTCTATGCCATCTTTATGCCTACTTTATTTTTTTATGTATGATAAGAAATCTAGGTATGATAACATGCTTACTCTATTCTTTTAAGTATGATAAGGAATGTTATAATCTAAGTATACATGAAGGTAGGGTAGGAATAATGATAACTTATGATTAAGCTTTGTTGAGAATAATAATGACCTTATGCTAGCCTGGTTAGGAATAATGATAACTTATGCTAGCCTTGTTGTCATTTATGAAGATAAGCATGCTAGAAGACGCAATACCAGAGCCGATGAGACGGTACCCCCACCTGATTTGATGCATGTAGTCACCAAACTTCAGCGTCAGGTTACGGAACAGTAGCAAGTGATTAATGCTCTGATGAATCAGCAGGGGAATCCTGTTACCCCACCAGGGAATTAGAACACGATGCCAGTCATACCTACAGCTGTGCCAGTACCACCGACACCAGTACCACCCGTGGGCCCTGCCCTAGGGATCAGACAGGAGGCATACCTGATTCAGTGGCAGAGACTGAAGCCGAAAGCCTTCTCTGGTAATTGTGAACCATGGGACGCTCAAGCCTGGTTTAAGACTTTGGAAAGCATAGTAGAACTATTGGACTGACTAGAGCATGATAAAGTCAAGTGTGCATCATTCTACCTTACGGGAGATGCCAGAATGTGGTGGGACCGAGTTAAAGCAAAAAGACAAGTGAACCAAATGAGATGGATGGATTTTGAAGCTGAGTTCTTTGAAGAATTCTTCCATATGCATGTTACCAACAAACATTACGACGAGTTCACCGAATTTCGGCAAGGTGACCTGTCCATTAATGAAGCTGTGAAAAGATTCAACCGACTAACACGCCTATGCCCAGAGTTGGTCAGTACGGAAAGAGAAAGGGTCAGACTCATGCTGAAGATGCTCAGACCCGAAATAGCTCTGAACGTGACTGGAGGAGTTAATAGACCGCAGACCGTAGAAGAGCTAATCAGCAATGCCCTGATCACTGAACATTACTTGAAGGCAATGAACGAGGGCAAGAGTCAAGCCCAACCAGGAGGACAGAAACCTCAAAATACCAGAGCCAGCTGGAAAGGAAACCACAGTGGTAAGAGAAAGCAATGGAACGACTCTAAGGGTGGTCCAGCAAGCAAGCAACTCATGTTTCCTCAGTCTATCACATGTGGGAAGAAGTACCCAGGGATATGCCGGATAGGCACAAATAAGTGCTACAACTGTGGATTGGAAGGACATATGGCCAGAAACTGCCCTACTCAGGTTCAGACACCTCCTCAACAGTATGTCCAGAACCGAGGTGCTCCCTCACAGCTACACCTAATGCAAGCTGCAATAGAAGGGCCTCAGATAAGCCAAGGGAGATTGGAAGCTCCGCCAGTTACGACGAATGCCAGGATCTTCTCCCTCACTAAGGAAGATGTGGCGAATGATTCTACAATTGTCACAGGTCAGATATTTATTTTCAGTCAGCTTGCTACTGTATTATTTGATACTGGGGCAACGCACTCATTCGTCTCTACACTTTTCATAAGAAAGATAGACATGCCACCTCAAGCCTTAGATTTCAAGTTCTTAACGACCCTACCGTCGGGAGAAGTGATGTCATCTACTCATATGCTGTGAGCCGCACCCATCAGAATCGCAGACAGAGAACTCTACTGTAATCTGATAGTACTCGATATGCAAGATTATGATATTATATTGGGCATGGATTTCCTGAGCAAGTATGGTGCCTCAATAGAATGCCGTAATAGAAAAGTAGTTTTCCGGCCAGAAGTAGAACCGATGTTTGAGTTTATCGGAGAGACAAGGAAAGGAACCAAGGAATTCTTATCAGCCTTTAAGGCACAGAAGATGTTAGACAGCGGATGCACTGGGTTTCTAGCACGTGTGGTGGATACGAGTCAAGCGAAGAACCAAAAACTGGAAGATGTCAGAATTGTATGCAACTACCCAGAGGTATTCCCCGATGAACTACCAGGGTTAGCCCACGATAGAGAAATTGAATTTGAGATCGAAGTGATTCCGGGCACTAAACTGATCTCTAAAGCACCTTACCGTATGGCACCGGCTGAATTAAAGGAACTTCAGGAACAGCTACAAGAGTTACTCGACAAGGGACTCATCCGGCCTAGTCACTCTCCATGGGGTGCTCCGGTATTATTCGTAAAGAAGAAGGATGGGTCTATGCGAATGTGTATAGACTACCGAGCGTTAAATAAAGTGACGATCAAGAACAAGTATCCTCTACCACTGATTGACGACCTGTTTGACCAATTGAAGGGCGCCACCATCTTCTCTAAGATTGACCTGAGGTCTGGCTATCATCAAGTAAAAGTGAAACAGGACGATATACCGAAGACGACTTTCCGAACAAGATACGGACACTATGAGTTCTTAGTTATGCCCTTCGGAGTGACGAATGCTCCTGCCTTGTTTATGGACCTGATGAATCAGGTATTCTCAGCGTTTCTCGACAAATTTGTGATCGTCTTCATCGATGATATCCTCATCTATTCGAGAACTTAAGAAGAGCATGCCGAACACCTGAGCATTGTGTTGCAGATTCTTCAGGAGAAGCATCTGTATGCAAAGTTCTCCAAATGCGAGTTCTGGCTCGATCGAGTATCATTTTTAGGTCATGTTATCTCCAAGGATGGAGTGATGGTAGACCCAACAAAGATTGAAGCCGTAAGTAACTGGAACAGGCCAAAGAATGCCAGTGAGATCAGAAGTTTCCTTGGGCTAGCAGGCTATTACAGGAAGTTTGTCGAGAGCTTCTCTAGAATTGTAGCCCCTATGACATCTCTCACCAGGAAGAACAAGAAGTATGAATGGACCGATGACTGTGAGAAGAGTTTCACATAATTGAAAAGGAGACTGACCAGTGCTCCAATCCTCACTTTTCTGGAAAGTAATGAAAGTTCCGATATATACAATGACGCCTCCATATTAGGACTCGGAGTTGTACTCATGCAGAATGGCAAGGTCATTGCCTATGCCTCTAGGCAACTTAAGGAACATGAAAGGAATTATTCCACTCACGATCTAGAGCTAGCAGTTGTGGTCTTTGCTCTCAAAATATGGCGGCATTACCTAAATGGAGCGCAGTGTAAGATTTATACAGATCACCAGAGTCTGAAATATTTCTTCACACAGAAGGACCTAAACATGAGACAACGTAGATGACATTACCTAAATGGAGCGTAGTGTAAGATTTATACAGATCACCAGAGTCTGAAATATTTCTTCACACAGAAGGACCTAAACATGAGACAACGTAGATGGCTCGAGCTAGTCAAGGACTATGATTGCGAGATCTTCTACCATCTGGGAAAAGCGAACAAAGTGGTCGATGCACTCAGCAAAAAGTCCTGTGCCACCTCAAGGGAAGTTATGTGACGATATGAAGCAGAAATACCCAGAATTATTTTAAGTTCGAGGACAAACTTTTATGAGGTATGGGGGACTGTAACACCCATAGGATCCCTAGCAATTTTATGAATTTTACCATGATTAAGATAGGCCTTATGTGGATTTTTTTCAAAATAGAAGAAAAATAGAACCAAAAAGAGGCATGACCAAGGTTTGAACCTTGGACCTTGTGTTAGATGCATGTATGTGATAACCAATAGCCCAAGCAGGGGTGTGCTGTTAGGAAAAGAAGGGGAATTGTAGTTAAGGTGAAGGCATTTCATTTAGAAGGAGACTTAGAAGGAAAAGTTGGAGTTGCCTTCTTCCTCCCTAATGGAAAAAGATGAATTGCCTTCTTCCATCATTCAACATAAATAAGAAAAAGGGAAAGAGAACTTCATTTTCTTCTCTTTTCTTCCTTCCTTCTTCTCTCCACCGAAAAACCAAAGTCTCACCCTCACCATTGTCGAAACCAAGCCAAAGAAACTCTTCTAGGAAAAAGTTTCAAGAAGCAAAGGGTATTCTCTTAGAAAATTTAAGCGAGAGGATGTAAGTATTCCCTCACCTGCAGTACAATAGTTCTCGTACGCTTTATGTTTAAAAGTTGTTTGAAAAACTTAGGGATTTCCTTGCAAGTTTCGGCCAAGATAAGGAGTTGTGGTCACTTATGGTTGTCAAGTTTACAATTTATGCTTCATGTTGTAACAAAAAGTCTAGAACCTCTCTCTTGAGGTTTCGGCCAAGATGGAATACAAGGCTTAGAGTAAAATTTTAAGACCTAATCATACTTGTTTATGCTCCTTCATGATGTATGATCTATTATATGTTGTTAGTTAAGTTTTCATGCTACATGTTGTATAAACAAAACCTAGAACCTTACCTTAGGTTTCGGCCAAGGATCAACATAAGGCTTAGAGCAAGGTTTTGAAATCTAATCATGCTTGTTTATGCTCCTTCATGATGTATGATCTATTATATGTTGTTAGTTAAGTTTTCATGCTACATGTTGTATAAACAAAACCTAGAACCTTACCTTAGGTTTCGGCCAAGGATGAACATAAGGCTTAGAGCAAGGTTTTGAAATCTAATCATGCTTGTTTATGCTCCATCATGATGTATGATCCCTTGTCTATGGTTAGTTTAAGTTTTCATTCTTTTTGTGGTAGTCAAAGTTTAAGATCCTTACCTTTAGGGTTCGGCCAAGATTAAATGGAAGGTTTAGGGAAAAGTTTTGAACATAACTATGCATGTTTATGTTTTCTCTAAGGAATGTTATGTGTTATGTGCACTTTATGCTACTATGTTATGCAAGGCTTATGTATGATGAAAAGCCTAAGAGATGCTTCCCTTAAGTTGGGACTAAGAGCACTCTTCATGATATGACAAGAATATGATATGTCATGATAGGATAAGAACATGATATGCTATGATATGATATGATATGAAATATGATATGTTATTTTACTTTGTATGGCTTGTATCAGAGATGGGCTCCTAAGTTGCCCCTAGGTCGATGGTCTATGAAACGGGCCTAGTAAAAGGGATGGGCTCCTAAGTTGCCCCTAGGTCGATGGTCTATGAAACGGGCCTAGTTCCTAGTAGGTTCAAGATTTGCTACCTTGGATCTACTTAGGATGCACGCATTTATGTATGTATGTGGTATAAAGACGGGCCCTCATGATGAGATTATGTTTAAGTATTTATATGATATATATGTTTTCGAAAGACATCTTGCATATACTCATTCATGATGCATGTTTTCAAAGGACATCTTGCATATGCTTATTCATGCTAAATGTTTTCCCTTATTGTTTAGTAAGATGTTCCTTTTTGAAAAATAAGTTTATGATGCCTAGATGATCATGTTACTACTTTGTGTATGAACTCTCACATGCTATGTTATGATTTACTTACATGAGTATGACTCTACTTTATGCTAGTATGCAGATTTATATCTAGATGTTGGTTAAAGGAATATGTTACCACTTTATGTTTAGATGCATGATTCATGTTTTGTGAGTAGGAAAGAATCTTACTAAGCCTATATGCTTATAGTTTAATTTCCCTTGTACTGCAGACAAAGGAAAGGAATGGTTGAATTAAAAGGGAGCAGCAGGAAGGGCAAGAATGTGTGTGGCAGTGGCATGGTGGAATAAATCTGCTTAATGTTTCTATGTTCTAAAACTTTACGTATGATGGATGATATTTATTGATGTCTACTCACTATGAACTTATGTTTTGATGATCTCTGATAGTATGCTTATTTCAAGTAAAATGCTATGCATTATGTAGTAAGTAGTAGATGTTAGATCAAGTTATAAATGTTAACATGATATGTTGGATATATGATCCTATGATAATGAGCATGTTTCTATGACAACATGATTGTATGCTTAAGTTAGTTTAATTTGTTTCAAAAAAAAATAACATTATTTACTTCCGCTGCCATGTATGTATGTTTGCAAGTAACCCCCATCCTTTCGCCCCCTTCCCGAGTGGCGGGGAAGGGCGGGGCGTTACAATCAACTTATTTTCTATAAAGCAAGGGCCGAGAGAAAGCCTCCGAACTTACATCCAGCGTTTCGACCAGGCGGTCATGGATATCCCCACTGTCTCATCCGAGACCATGATGCATGTCTTCACTCAGGGCCTAGTCGATGGGGATTTCTTCCGCTCGCTCATCCGAAAGTCGTCCCGCGACTACGATCACATGTTGAAGAAGGCGAACGAATACATTAATGTGGAGGAGGCTCAGGCAGCCAGGAGGAAAGAAGCACCACCCAAGCCTTCAGCGCCGACCGAGCGTAGACCACCGGCCAGTCATCAACCCCCAAGGGGACCCCGCGCTAAAGGAGCATGCCCTCATCAAGAGGCAAGGTTGCACGCCGTCCAACATGTGGTAGCCGATCGGCCCAAGCCAAAAGGCAAGGTATGGACCCCCATGTTTTGTTCGCTTCACCAGTCAGCAACCCACAACACCCGTGATTGTCAAAGTCTCGGCCCGATCGCTCACCCAGCGCCGAGAAGCTATCGCCGCCAATCGCCTTCGCCTGACCGACGGCATAATCATCAAAATGTCGGACGGCGAGAAGCCAGACAGTCACCCGAGCAGCGACACCCGCACCAACCAAGAAGCAACCCCCGAGCCTCCCATGAGCGAGCCAGACCGTCTGCTCGGGAGGAAGAAAATAGAAGCAACACCGCCCAGGGGGAAATCAACATCATTACTGGAGGGCCAACCAGCGGAGACTCCAACCGAGCCCGCAAGTCGTACGCCCGACGGTTGGAGATCCATGTCGTAGGATGCAGCCGAGAGAAGGCGAACGGGCCCGAGATCAGCTTCGGCCCTGGCGACCTCGAGGGAGTTGAAATGCCTCACGACGACGTCCTCATTATCCGAGCGGTAATAGTAAACTACACTATTCATCGCATCTTTATTGACACAGGGAGCTCGGTCAACATCATCTTCAAGAGGACGTTCGACCAGCTTCAGATCGACAGGGTTGAGCTGCTGCCTATGACAACGTTCTTGTTCGGATTCATTGGTAACGAGGTTCAGCCGGTCGGCCAGATGAAATTGGTTATTTCGCTCGGTGAAGAGCCACTCAGAAGGACGCGGACCACTAACTTCATCGTAGTGGACGCACCCTCGGCGTACAACGTCATTTTGGGCCGACCAGCCCTCAGTGAATTTCGGGTTATCGTCTCAACATTCTATCAAAAGATCAAGTTCCCTGTCGAGGACCAAGTGGGAGAGGTCAGAGGCGATCAGTTGGCAGCGCGGCGCTGCTATGTGGAAATGGTCTGAGCCGAGTCGAGGTATGCTCGGAAGGCCCCCCGGATCGAGGTAAATGCTATAACTGAAAGGCCTCCCACCTTAGTCTATGAAGAAAAAGAAGAAGTGCAGATCCGGGATGGTTGACCGGAGGCCACCACCTTCGTTACATCCGACCTAGAAGCCGACCCGAAGGAGGAGCTGATCAGGTGCCTACAGCGCAACAATGATGTCTTCGCGTGGTCAACACACGAGCTACCAGGCATCTCGCCGAGCGTCGCATAGCACGAGCTTCATGTCCGACCGGACGCTCGACCCGTAAAGCAGAGGAAGAGGGACTTCAGCGCGGAGCAGAATGTCATCATCAGAGCTGAAGTCGAGAAGCTTCTGGAAGCCGGCCATAAACGGGAAGTGCAATTCCCGAGCTAGCTCGCAAATGTGGTGTTAGTCTCCAAGCCAGGTAACAAGTGGAGAGTCTGCATCGACTTCCGGGATCTGAACAAGGCATGCCCAAAGGATTTTTACCTTTTGCCCCGGATTGATCAAATGGTGGATTCGACGGCTAGGTGCGAGCTGATATGCATGTTGGATGCATATCAGGGATACCATCAAGTGTCGCTCACCCATGACGATCAGGAGAAAGTAAGCTTCATAACTGCGGACGACACTTACTGCTACAACGTGATGCCGTTCGGATTGAAGAACGCAAGTGCTACATACCAGCGGCTCATGAACAAAGTGTTCCGGAAGCAAATCGGGCGAAACCTGGAGCTATACATTGATGACATACTTATTAAATCAATCTGAGCAGTCAACCTTTGTGCAGATATAGAGGAAACCTTCGGGACGCTGAGGACATACGGGGTCAAGTTAAATCCCCAGAAGTGTCTGTTCGGAGCAAAAAAGTGGGTGCTTCCTGGGGTACATCATGACCGAGCGGGGCATAGAGGCAAATCCCAGTAAAGTGAAAGCGCTGCAAGACATGCCGCCTCTCAGAAATCTAAAGGAAGCTCAACACCTTACGGGACGAATAACCGCGCTGTCCAGATTCATCTCGAAGACTGTCGACCGGAGCTTGCCCTTTTTTAAGATTTTGCGCCGAGCCACTAAGTTCTAATGGGACGCATAGTGCGACAAAGCCTTCGAAGAGCTCAAAGTATACCTCAATTCCTTACCCGTGTTAGCCAAGACGGTCGTCGGGGAAGCCCTTAGAGTTTACTTGTCCTCGACTGAATATGCCGTCGGGTCGGCTCTTGTGAGGCCGGACGGTGAAGAACAACCTGTGTACTTCTTAAGACACATACTAAAGGATGCTGAGTCCCGTTACACTGGTCTCGAGAAGTTAGCCTTTGCGCTGGTACTCGCCGCTCGAAGGCTCCGCCCTTATTTTCTGGCGCACCCGATCGTTGTGATGACGAACAGCCCCTTGGGGAGGGTCCTTCTCAATCCAGAGGCATCCGGTCGACTAATTAAATGGACCACAGAACTTAGCGAATTCAACATACGGTATCATCCCCGAACGGCCATCAAGGCGCAGTTGTTAGCAAATTTTGTCATTGAGGTACCAGATCCCGAGCCCGAAGCCACCTGGAGGGTGTACGTGGACGGATCATCCACTCGGCAAGGAAGTGGGATCGGTGTGTTGTTAATCTCCCCCCCCCCCCCCACCAAGAATGGATGCATTTGTCCGTACGGCTGGATTATCAAGTGACCAATAATGAAGCAGAGTATGAGGCGTTGATAGCGGGCCTACAGGCCGCTCGGCGTGTGGGAGCCAGCAAGGTCTTGATTCATTCAGATTCACAGTTGGCTACTCAGCAACTCTCAGGAGCATTCGAGATAAGCAACGTCAGGCTCAAGCTTTATGCGGGAGCCTTCGAAAAACTGAAGACCAGTTTTCGAGAGGTGCTCATCCAGAAGATCCCCCGAGAGGAGAATCAGGCTGCAGATGAGCTGGCTAAGCTAGCTAGCTCGATATCACCAATTGTCATCCAACAATCAATCAAGCAAGTATCTCTGGTCGCCCACATCGATCGGATGGAGGGGCTCACATTCCCAAATGACTGGCGGACGGCTATAGCAGAATTTCTGAAGTTAGGGGCAATACCTTACGATCGGGAGGAAGTGCATCTGCTCAGCAGGAGAGCTGGTCGGTTCATCCTCATTGGCGACCGGCTCTACAAAAAAACATTCTCCAGGCCTCTGCTCAAATGTGTTGGTCCAGAGGATGTGGACTATATTCTGCAAGAGGTACACCAAGGCTCATGCGGTGGGCATCTAAGCGACCGCTCGTTATCGAGAAAGATTCTTTTGGTCGACTACTTTTGGCCAACTTTACAGGAGGATGCCGCTCGGACAGTCACCACATGCTTATCTTTCCAGAAATACCATAATTTCTCACATCGTCCCACAGAGGAGTTAAAGACATCCACAGTGTCCTGCCCTTTCGATCAATGGGGCATGGACATTGTAGGACTATTTCCAATGGTGACCGGACAGCGGAAGTTTTTACTAGTAGCGGTAGATTATTTCTCAAAGTGGGTGGAAGCCGAGCCGCTCGCGAAAATAACCGAGCAGATGGTCAAGAAGTTCATCTGGCAGCACATAATATGTCGGTTCTGCACTCCACGACGGCTCATGTCCGACAATGGACGGCAATTCCTCGGACAGTAGCTTAGAGAATGGTGCGAGGGGTATAACATTCGACAACACTTCACCTCCGTGGCTTATCCGCAGAGCAACGGGCAGGCTGAGGTCGCTAATCGAGAGATCCTTCGGATTCTTCGAGTTTGGCTCGACCATATCGGTGGCAACTGGGTAGATGAGCTCTCGGGCGTGTTATGGGTGATTTGCACTACCCCTAAGGAGGGAACGGGGGTCACGCCTTTCCACTTGGTGTATGGAGGGGAGGTTGTCGTTCCCGTGGAGGTTGGAGTAGAATCTGATCGGGTACAACAATACGACGCGAGTAACGCCGAGCGGAGGTAGCTGGAGTTGGACATGGTAGACGAGGCGAGAGCCAAGGCAGCCGTCCGGCTAATGGCGTACCGGCAAAGAATGAAGCAGAATTACAATAGGTGAGTGATTCCCAAGGCATTCCAAGTTGGCGACTTTGTATGGAAAAAGGTGAAGTCGATCGGAGATGTGAGCAAGTTGGAGGCACCCTGGGCTGGGCCCTTCAAGGTCATCGAGAAGCTCTGATCGGGCGTCTATTACCTCGAGGATGAAGATGGGCGGCAGCTAGAACGACCATGGAGCGCTAAACATCTCCAGCCGTATCGAGTTGGATGAAAGGTGTGCCCATGTAATTCGTTATATGTACTTTCTGTTCCTCGGCTCCCTTTGAATGCAGGAATGATATCAAAAAGAAAAGAATACGCCGAACGGCTAGGCCTCATGAAGACCATCGAGCGGTGACGTTAAACTCTAGGGTCGAAGAGGCGACCACAAATATCCCGCTCGGAAGACCGTCGAGTGGCGACCTTAAACTCTAGGGTCGAAGCGGCGACCATAAATATCCCGCTCGCGGAAGACCGTCGAACGGCGACGTTAAACTCTAAGGTCGAAGCGGCGACCATAAATATCCCGCTCGGAAGACCGTCGAGCGGCGACGTTAAACTCTAGGGTCGAAGTGGTGACCATAAATATCCCGATCGAAAGACCGTCGAGCGGCAATGTTAAACTCTAGGGTCGAAGCGGCGACCATAAATATCCCGCTCGAAAGACCGTCGAGCGGCGACGTTAAACTCTAGGATCGAAGCGGCGACCATAAATATCCCGCTCAAAAGACCGTCGAGCGGCGACGTTAAACTCTAGGGTCGAAGCGGTGACCATAAATATCCCGCTTGAAAGACCGTCGAGCAGCGACGTTAAACTCTAGAGTCGAACCGGTGACTATAAAAACCCCGGCTTGAAGACCGTCGAGTGGTGACGTTAACTCTAGGGTGGCGACCATAAATATCCCGCTCGGAAGACCGTCGAGTGGCGACGTTAAACTCTAGAGTCGGACCGACGACTATAAATCCCCCGGCCCGAAGACCGTCCCCCGGTCATAAAGTTCAGCCTTGTCACCGCGTAAACCTAATGGGAATTACGAAAGATGGTCTGGTATTCGACTGTCGAGCGGTAGCTCAAAGGGTAAGGGGTGAAGGCCTGCACGAATCAGACAACTCGCTCGGATATACACAGCACATAAAGCAAACAGTGAAAGGCCAAAAATTCATTAAGCAAAATAAGTCGAACGGCGAATACATAAAATGAAAAAGACCGAACGGCCAGTACACAGCCACGACTTCACTCTAGATAATTGAAAAGCTCGTCCAGAATCGTGGTTAGAAGATCAGCATGATCACGGACAGGAATACTGAAATCCTCTGGAAGATGACCCTTTGTCTTCAGATAATCAGCCGTGGCGGTGATGGCAAGCTCGAACGCATGGACAAGCTGAGTGCAAGCTTTCTCAACAAATTTCTCCGAGTGGATGTAGTTATGCTACATGACAGCAAACCGGCTCAGCTCTGCTTCTTGATATTCTTGGAGGGCGGCTCGGGAGGCCTCAAATGCATCCTTGAAGGTCTTCAAATCGTCCTCGAGAGCAATCACCTCCGTCGAGCGGCCAGCCTTCTCGGCGGTAAGAAGATCAGTCAGCTCCTTGACCTTCAACACAAGCCCTCGAGCCTTGACATTCTTCGCCTCCAGGTCGGTGATGGCTTGATTCTTCCTGTTGGTGGTCAAAGTGATCTTCTTGTCGTATGTTTTGACCTGGGTCTCGAGCCAGTCCACCATAGTTTGCAAGCCTGAGGATTTGTGCCGCTCGGCCTCTAGCAGTTTGTTGGTCTTGTCCAGGTCGACCTTCAGCTCGGCGTAAGAGGGGCCCTGAGGAGGGGCCCCACCGGAAACTTTGAGTTTTTTGAACTCTTCCTCCAAAGACGTCAGGCGTTCGCATACCGCTATGCTCTCCACCCAGTACTGCAACCAGGTCAGAAGGGAAAAGGTCATTACCGAACGAAGATGAAAAAAGGAAGGCTGCGGTCAAGGTTACCCCGGTAGCTTGTTGCAGATGGTTGTTGCCGAGCAACCCCGCAGGCATCAGGGCGATACACGCCCGGGCGTCCTCCCAGACCTTCGCCAGCGGTCCCCGGATAGATATTTGGTGCTCGGGGCTCATCGGCCGGTCGGCCGCCTGCACATATTCCTCCGTAGGTAGGTGGAGTATGGCCTTGATCGTCCTGCACCCGCCCGGTGCAGACTGAGCAGACGCTGTAGGAGGAGAGGATTGGCCGATCGGCTTGGAGCGAATAAGAGATCGCCGGCTCGCCCGCGGAGCAGGAGGAAGTGAGCTGAGGGGCTGAGCCGCGAGGGGATCGGAAGGCCAATCGCCTTGAGACAGGGTCCGATCGGAAGACAGCGCTTCCCACAGTCGCCGGAGCCGTTGGAGGGGGATCGTCCATCTGCTCGGACACATGTACGGCTGAGGTGGCCGAGCGGGTGGGTGTGCCCGTTCGACATCTTTTGCGTCTAATCAATGGAAGTTCGTCGCCTGAAGACCCGGCTTCCTCGGGCTGAGTGGCCGGTTGAGCACTCGAAGGAGCAGTCTCTCCTGCTTCCTCAGTAGTGGCGGTCTGAGCGGCAGACACATCGCCCGCCGGCTGTACCTCTTCGCTCTCGCCTTCATGAGAGCCAACTGGGGTGATGTCAAGTCTCTCCGCCTCCTGCGTGGCAGCCGCCTCTATCTCGGTAGCCTTGCGTTTCAGCATGCCGAACACCACTGATTTCATCATAGTCTCGACTGCAAGAAAAAGAAAAGAAATCAATTAGACTCAAGGAAGAGGAGGGAAAGTTATTTCTTACCCGGGCCGTTCGGAAGCCTCGTTCGGATCGGGCTTAAGCCGAATAGATACATCATCCCTTCGGGCAGCAGCTTATGGATGTCCAGCTTCAGCCCGGCCAGCAAGCTAGCCTCATGCAAGAAAGCGGGCTCGGTCCTATACCTCTTCAGGTCGGGGGGAGGCGGCAGTGAAGTTTGCCATTGGGTTCGGAAGGGTGGCGGCTCGGGAAAACTCAAAAAGAAGAAATGGTCCTTCCAATGCTTGTTCGAGGTAGGCATTTTATCAAAGAAAACCAAGCCGATCCGAGCTTGAAACAAGAAGGTGCCCAGCTCGGACTGCTTGGGATAATAAAAATAATGAAAAATCTGAGGCCTGAGGGGGATATTGTGCACTCAGAAGAGCACAACTACGCCGCACAGCAGCCTGAAGGAGTTGGGCACGAGTTGTCCGAGCGGAATGCGAAAGTAGTTGCACACTTCTATGATAAACGGGTGGATGGGAAACCTAACGCCACCTACGAATTGGTCACGGAAGAAGGTAACAGTTCCGGCCAGCGGGTCATGAGGCCGGTCAGACGGCTCGGCCAAGGTGAGTTTGTGGTCAGCAAGGATGTCATATGCGTTGATCAGTTTGAAGGTGTCACCCGAGTCGAACTGACTCTCCATGGCGTGATACCAGAGGCCATGAGAAAGGGCGAAAGAACTGGCCATGGTCGGAAAATGAAAATGCAGAGGGTTCGCCGAAAGATTGACAGAAAGAACGACGATAAAGGCAACGCCGAGGAAAGCAGAGAGAAGCAAACGCGAAAACAAGAGAGGATCAGAGAGCTTACAAAAGGAAACCCATAAGGGAGGTAGAAGATCGCCGGAACGCTGGAGGCCAAGGGAATCAAGGAAGCACACGGGGGGCAGTAACGATGGAGAAGAGGTCGGCGCCGATGCTTTATAAACATAGGGTTCGGTCAACCTCAGCCGTTCGATTCAGGTCACAGGGATCGAAGTTAACATCCAACCGTTGAATTCAAAACACCGCCTGTCCCATCAGAGCTAACGCCCTCGCCGTACGATGACGGCGGTGGCACCACGTGGCAACAAGTTAGGGGGCGACATTTAATGAACGCCATTACACAGGCATGGGTGCGTGCTTGGCCTCAATAGCAGGGATTTGCACGAATCCCGAGGAGATTCTGAAGATGTCAGCATTAATCGCCCTCGGATCGGCATGATAATCAGCGGCGAGCAAAACTTTCCAAGGCCTAGTAGGTAGGCCGTCGAGCGGTTGTCTGACCCCTCGGAGTGCCCGAGCGGCGAAGCATTCGCCTCAGAGGCCGACCGGCTGCTTCACCACCCAACTGGTAGTCCAGTCAGTCGGACTTTCAGCCTCCTTCGACTAGACTTAAGGGGAAGGCACGTGATCCGGTGGTAAAGGAGGGAGCCCGGCCGTACAGTGGTCAACGACACGCGGAAGTCAAAGTCAAGATGGTCAGCCCAAGGGTCATGCCGAGCGGGGGTGTCACCTCGCCAATCGGTCGGGATAGCGCCCAGGCCAACGCAAAGACAGCCCGATCGCACGTCGGGCTTCCGATGCTCAGGGGTTCCTGTGTTAAAGAACCGACGAGCCGAGCGGCATGTCCGCTCGGCCAAGCTATCAAACAACTAAGGGTGTGTGCTCGTCCAAGCATACAACCGAGCGGCTCTCCCGCTCGGTCTAGTAACGGGCAAGAGGAGAATAAAAGGGACAGCTGGCGATATCCTTCTCGAGACAAGCGCCGCCGACCAACGGCATGGTCGGAGGACAGACTGGACAAAGAATCGTACGGTGGAAGCTTCCACTGTCATATCAGAGATATGCTCGGACGGTTGCGGTATGGCGTCAGGGACACTTTTCTGACAGGACCATTCTGAGGTATGCTTTGAGGAGCGTGCACACCTCGGTAGGGGTGTAATCAAGCCGAGCCGAGCTGAGCCGAACTCTTGGATGTTTGAGTTTAGCTCGTTTATAATCGAGCCGAGCTCGAGCTTTATTTAACGAATATATTCATGGCTCACGAGCTTATTCGAGCTTTTATCGAGCCTAAACGAGCTTAATAAATATAAATTATAAATTTAAATATTCATTAAAAACTAAATTATATATTTTAAAAAATTTATAATATTCTTGTTAAAATTTATAATTTTATTCTAATAAATAAATTTAATATATTTGTTTATGTTTTTCATAAGTAGAGTGTAAAATTTATAAATTCAATATCAAAACTATTATTTTTTTTATTTAAAAGTTGATTTATGAGCTTAACGAACATGTTCACGAGCTAACGAGCCGAATATTGTGAAGCTTGAGCTTGGTTTGTTTATCTTAACGAGCCTCATTAAACGAGCTCAAACAAACTTTTATCGAATCGAGCTTCGAATAGCTCACGAGCGGCTTGGCTCATTTACACCCCTACGCCTCGGGAAGTGTGCACGCGAGACGTGTACGTCTCGGGAAGCGTGCACGCGAGGCATGCACGCTCCCCCCGGATCCTATATAAGGACCCCCAGACTTCGACGGAGATACGCGCGATTCTTCACTGTAGCTACAGTATCGTTACTCTGCTTCTACTTCATCTCGTCGTTGCTTGACTTGAGCGTCGGAGGGCCATCGCCGGGAACCCCTTCCTGGCTTGATTTTGTACTTGCAGGTTTCCACCGGAGGCTCACACCAGTCGGAGGATCGTACGCCGTCAACGAGAGCGTCACGTCCCCAGCGTCTGTCAACTTAGCACTCGGAGAGGATCAATATGAATCGATTGCTATGTTGTAATAATCGATTCCACAAATGAGTAAAGAAGTAAAATAGGTATTGGATATATGATTTGATAATTTTAAAATTAAAATAGTTGACGTAATTTGCTGAACTTTCTTTTCTCCCTCATTTCTCATAATCAAAACGCAAGAGACCACTCACAACCACGCCCGACATCCATGCTTAGTCTTGTACAACCGCTCAACGGACGTCCTCAACCGCCTCATACATCGCGAACCACCTTGAGTGATCACCTTGCGCGACCCTATGTGCATGACCTATGCAGACGCCTTGTGTGGCTCTGCATAAGGTTGTCAATGAACTAAGTGTTCGTAAACAAGTTTGGTGTTCGGTTTAGTAAGAATTTGTTTATGTTCGTTGAATATATACAAGATCAATTAAATAAATAAATTTGAATAGTTCTTTAAATTAAATAAACAAACTTGAACACAAATGTTCAGCTCTTTAATGTTTGCGTACAACGTTCATGAACAATTTTCACAAACCATATTCATTAATAAAACTTTTATCAATATGATAAATAAATAATAAAATAAAATAAATAAATAAATTTAAATTATTAAGTTTAATAATCAATTAAACAATTAAAAATATTAAATAATCAAATAAATTTAAATTAAGAGTTAGATAACATATAAACGAACAAAATTCAAACCAAAATTAAAATAAATTCAACCACATAAAAAATAAATCAAATTAAATTTAAATAATTATTTATTTCGCTCGGCGATGGACACCCGATCCCCTCCCAAGATGAAAGAAAAGGCCACGCCATATCATGACCTGGCAGTGCCCATGCAACCATTAAATCTCATACCAAAGAATTTGTGCTCATCAATGCGGGGCATGTACCCCGCCGATCTTCTCTGTAGAGTTCCACTGCCAACCCGCAGCCCACCGCCACTCACTCTTCCTTTAAATAAGCCCCCTGTTGCATTTACCTCGCCTTCATTAATTCCTCCGCCCTGACGCAGACAGCTCCAACCGCAACGACCCCACTCCCATTTTGCCCTCACTACATTTGCCTATTGCGCTCTATTTCTACCTTTTTCCATTCCTTCCCTCCGCTGCGTGCGCTGATCCCTAGACGCGTACGCTGTGCCAATTAAACCCCCCACAACTGTTTTTTTGGGCACCCTTTCTCATGAGCCTTGATGATCTCGTCTCATTATTCATTATAAACACTCCTGACTCCTACCGCCCACACCACTTACTCGCTCACTGATCACCGATATCTTCTTCCACGTCGCGCGCCATGGCGGATCTCAGTCGCTTCTTCGTGGCGTCCTCGCTCGCCGTGTCGGTGGTAGTGTTTCTTTTGCTCGGGTTTCGGAGGAGGAGGCCGTCTCTGAAGCTGCCGCCGGGGCCTGGCGGGTGGCCCTTCGTCGGGAACCTGTTCCAGATTGCCTTCGCCGGCAAGCCCATGATCCACCTCGTCCGCGACCTCCGCCTCCGGTACGGTCCCATCTTCACCCTCCGCATGGGGGTCCGCACGCTCATCGTGGTGACCAGCCCGGAGCTGGTGCACGAGGCGCTCATCGAGAAGGGGCAGCTCTTCGCGTCGCGCCCTGCCGAGAGCACCATCCGCGCCGTCTTCAGCTGCGACAAGTTCACCGTCAACTCCGCCGTCTACGGCCCGGAGTGGAGGTCTCTTCGCCGTAACATGGTCTCCGGGATGCTCAGCGCCTCCCGGCTCCGAGAGTTTCACCCTGCCCGCGTTTCCGCCATGGATCGCTTCGTCCAACGCCTCCGCGCCGAGGCGGAAGCCAACGGCGGAGCTGTGTGGGTCCTCCGTAACGCCCGCTTCGCCGTCTTCGCCATCCTCCTCTCCATGACCTTCGGGGTCACGCTGGAAGAGGACGAAATCGTGCGAATAGACGAAATGATGAAGCGGGTGCTGCTCTGCATCAGCCCCAGGATGGACGACTACCTGCCCTTCCTCGGTCCCTTCTACGCCAAACACCAGAGGAAGGTGCTCCAGGTGAGGAAGGAGCAGGTGGAGACCGTCACCGCGCTGATCAATCGGCGGCGAGCCATCCTCAACGACCGGAGAATCGAGCCCCACGCTGCTCCCTTCTCCTACCTCGACTCCCTTTTAGACCTCAAAGTGGACGGCCGCGACTGCGCGCCCAGCGAGCCTCAGCTCGTGACGCTGTGCTCGGAGTTCATCAACGGCGGCACGGACACAACCTCCACCGCCATCGAGTGGGCCATGGCCCGCATCATCGACAATCCCAACATCCAGGCGAAGCTCCACGAGGAAATCGTCGCGACGGTGGGCGATCGACCGGTGGACGACCGGGACATCGAGAAACTGACATACTTGCAGGCCTTCGTGAAGGAGCTCCTGAGGAAGCACCCGCCGACGTACTTCTCGCTGACCCACGCGGCGGTAGAGCTGGCCAAGCTCGGCGGCTACGACATCCCTCCGGACGCCAACCTGGAGCTGTTTCTCCCCACCATCTCCGAGGACCCGAGGCTGTGGTCGAACCCGCTGGAGTTCAACCCCGACAGGTTCATAACAGGCGGGGAGGCAGCCGACATCACCGGCTCGGCGGGGATCAGGATGATCCCGTTCGGGGCAGGGAGGAGGATATGCCCCGGGCTGGCGATGGGCACCACGCACATCGGCTTGATGGTAGCGAGGATGGTGCAGGCGTTCGAGTGGCAGCTGCATCCGTCGGAGCCCAAGCTCGACTTCATGGACAAGGTGGAATTCACCATCGTCATGAAGCGCCGCCTCCTCGCCCTAGTCAAGCCCAGGAACTGAACAAATTCCATAACTACAAAACAAAAGCTACTCCCGGCGCTTTGTCATTATGTTTATCTACTACGAAGAAGGACAACAGAAAAAAACAAACAAACAAACAAAAAATCAGAGAGTTTGGGTGGATTGGTAAGCCCAGAATAGATTGCAGAAGCAGAAGATAAATTATATGTTGACAGTTTGAAAGATTGTTAATTTTTAATCTAAGCAGTTTCCTTCATCTTTGTGTGACTTTATCTGGTAAAAGGTGGTCTTGTTCAAGATACAATGCATTTCCTTTAACAATAGATGTTTCTCCAGCCATACAATTTACAGCCAAACACCCTCATCCAAGTGCATCCAGCTTTGCACTTCCATTTCAAGGGTGGTCAGTGGGCCTTACAATAATTATCATCTTTCCCCAACTGGATTATTGTTCTATACATGTTAAATACGGTATCTATACAAAAAAAATAAATAATCAGTAACCGTGGGTGTAAATAGGTGTGAAAATCCATATGGTGTTCATGCTGCATCTGACAATTGGATTATATGATCGGAAGTTAGCTGGCTCACTGTGGGATTTCCAGTGGCATCGATGTCTAGAGTAATAGTGTCGCCGGGCTTATAGTTTCCAGCGAGAATTGCTTCACTAATGACATCTTCAATGAGACTAGCAATGGCTCTTCTCAAGGGTCTGGCACCATAGCTTCGATCAAAACCTTGTTCGCAGACCAAATTCATGATGGCATCTGATACCTTTAAACCAATCCCGAGAGATGAAAGCCTGCTCCTAACTTGCTCCAACATTATATTTGAAATCTCCAGCATCTGAAAGAAGGGAAGTCCATTAGAATTATATCATGACTCCATAATGCTTATTTGAAAATTGTAACCCAATTGAGCAGCAGCAGCAGCTTTAAGAGCAAAAAGTTTTTGACTGCAAATTTGTCCTTATACATAAACAACTTGCTTTTATTAGAAAAGATAAAATGAAAAAAAAATGTCCAAAAGCAATTTTTTTTACTCCAGCAGATGACTTAATCAACTTCTTTCAACCAAATTTTTCTCCTGACCAACTAGATCACATTAAATTTAGGATCTCAGTTTAATGAAGGTTCATTCTGTTCTTATCACCACCAGATGAGCATTTGGATTTAATTGTTATATTTAGAAATAATCTAAAAAGAAATAAATTTGATCATAAACATTGGTAAATTTCTCAAGGGATGCAAGTGAATTTTGGGTATCCAAAATCATGCCTCCCTCCAAAATGTCCAAATCATGCACATTCTCTCTCCATATATCCCAAATACCCTTGGTTTGGTGTTTTTTAGTTCAAAAATGATTTTTGGGCTTTTTATTACTCATTTTGATTCATCTTTATAACTCAAACATCAGATTACTCTATTTGTCATTTATAACTGTGTGTTTTGAAAGTAGTGGGCATGATTTTAGAATATCCAAACTTCAAATGTGCCATTGGGGAAATCTACCTAAACACAGAGAAGCTCAATTACTGACACAAAAGATTGAGATTAGAGTACAACATATTGAAATGAGATGATGTTCAAGGGTGACGAATAGATTTATAGTAAGAAAAGTTGAATCAATTAAAACTAATGCAATGGAAAGAAGGGCTAAAGAAAACTAGTTAATAGTTTGATTGACATAAAATTTTCTAATAATAAGACTATCATACTGTCCAATGTAGATAGCTGGCCCTAAATAGTGGAGACTAATACCAGTTTGATGATGGCAACGAATTAAACAAGCATGAATTTCTTAATAACTTTGTAAATAATAAAGTTCAATAATCAACACGATGAGAATTAAATTAAAGAACCAACCTGAGTTTGCTCAAGGGAGCGGAAAATAACCACTTCATCAATTCTGTTAAGTAGCTCAGGACGAAAATATGCTTTTATCTCTTCCATCACTATTGTCTTCATCGAGGCATATGAGTTACATTCTGTGTCTTCTGCAACAAAGAAACCTATGCTCCGTCTACCTTTCGAAATTGCTTCAGACCCAACATTAGATGTCATGACAATCAATGTGTTCTTGAATGAAACTCTCCGCCCCTATTGAACACAGGTTAATGAATAGCAAAAAACACTATTAAACAAAGTATGATTGAAAAACACCAAATTTGATATGATAATAATATTTCCAAATCTTAGAGAAAGGGTGCCATGGATACATATCAAGAATGTGGAAAACTGAGCAAGTAATTTGGACAATTAATACCATACAGACTATAACTATATTGATCGAAATAGATATAGTCAGCTATGCAAGTTTACTGATAAGAATGAGGGAAAAAAGTAACTCAGTGTGTTTTTTCTCAAAGAAAAATTGCCAAAGTTCAAAACAAGGAACGATAATTAGCTTGAAGATTAGTGGCGTATTAAAACCAAGCCATGGGATTCTGTTGCTTTCTGTAAAATATGATATTCTAATGCCTAAACCATGCCAAAGACAATGTAATATCAGGAATTAGTTAAGATAATTGCCTCCCGATCATGAAAGAGATTGATGCTTTCAACATGGAGATAAGATATACAATAGACGAATTCATATTAAAATCTACCATCTATTTGGAGTATACTATATGTAACTTCATTCTTTTGGGGTAGTTTGTTAAGATTTCAATTATCAGAAGCAACAAAAAGACAGCAAGCTGTCCTAGTTGAACGCATGAGATTATCAGACTTCTCTAGTGTCTCCCAAAAGAGATTAATGCTTACGGCAATTGAATAAGACATACAACAGATGCAGTCATGCCATATGTATCCTAGGCATCTGTGTTTAACATACCATAAACTTCATTTGTTCTTGGTGGTCATTTAAGACTTTGCTTATCAGATCAATGAAAAGATGGTGAGAAGTTGAACACTTAACATTTTACAATAACCATGATGCTTCATGATCTTTGACCAGGTGTAAAAGTATAGCAATACTGTCAGTAACAATTAAGATACTAGAACATTGAACTTTCAGGATCTAAATAAAATAAAATAAAATTGCAATCTAGTTTCCTGAAAAATTTTGCAACAAGTTTTAGCTGGTAGCAAGTCATATGCTTATATAGTACAAAGAATCAGTTGAAGTAAATTTTGGAAATGATAAAATTATTAAAAAAATTTGCAATATAAAAACCACATTAATATCCAATCTATAGCGATGAAATCATTTATATCTGACAAACAATGACAAATGAAAAATCATAGAGAAGTAAAAGGTTAATTTTATGAGTGTTTGTACTTGTTGACTGCATCCTGAAATACTAACCTGAGAGTCAGTTAGGTGACCATCTTCAAATACTTGGAGGAGGATATTAAATATATCAGGGTGAGCTTTCTCTATCTCATCAAGCAAGATAACTGTAAAAGGCCGCCTCCTAACTGCTTCAGTCAAGGTACCACCCTCTCCATACCCAATGTATCCTGGTGGAGATCCAATCAGCTTACTCACAGTATGTCTCTCCATGTACTCACTCATATCCAAGCGCAACATGCTTTCCTCCTTTTATAGAAAATATAATGAGTAGAGAAAACTAAAGTCAGTGGAAAATCACATGAAGACGTTATAAAGATAATAAGCAGTGAAAAAAACTCAGTGACAGTATATACAACTTGGAATCAAAGTTTAAAGTATTTCTCCACAGTGGAGTTTTGATTTCTAGTCACAACAATATGGTTTGGGAGCCTTATTGTGCTGACATTCAGCACACTTTAGCACATTTAAAAGTGCACCAATATCAAATCAAATGAGTTTGCTCTTATAACTTCTTTTAACTTAGCTTATTTACCTCCAAATGTAAACTTACAACAATTAAAAAGTTAATTAAATTAACTTTAGCAACAAGTTCAACAAATATAGTAAGTACCTTGACTGATGATATAATTTACTAATACTAAAATAATTATCACACATTGAAAGAGAGCATTGAACAAGAACAATAAATTCAACCTTGTCGATCGATACCAATAAACGTTGAAACTGTGCTTTGGGTTCCATGAGTTATTATCTACATCTATGCATAGACTAATGGATGGTAGGGAGAAATGGGAAAGAGGCAATACCGATCCAAAGTAGGAGGCAGCTAATGCTTTTGTCAGCTCAGTTTTACCAACCCCAGTTGGACCACAGAAAAGCATTGCAGCAATAGGCCTATCGGGATCCTTCAGACCAACGCGTGATCGCTTCACAGCTCGAGATATTGCACTAACAGCATCATCCTGGCCAATTACACGTTTTCTCAGTTCCTCATCCAAACCAACTAATAGTTTTCTCTCATCTGCATTGATCTGCTGTACTGGGATTCCTGACCAAAGAGAGGCAACAGTGGCTATCTCCTCTGTCCCGACAAAGATTTTTCTGCAACATAGCAAAATAAAAAGAAAAAATATGTACACTTCAGCTCTTCAGAAAGTTCAATAATGTCGTTGCATACATATTTGATAAAAGATATATATCCTACTCATTATCATTTAGTGAAGATGGATTAGAAGACATTGGAATCTCAAGATCTAAAGATTGATCTTCCTTGATGGTTTTGTCAGCAGAATATGTCAACTTGTTTTCTGACACCTGAATGGGAAGCAGAAAACTATTATTCACTGTTATAGAAGAAAAATATTCTTGAGGCTATGGCATGACAATTTCATCATAATGGAACCTAATGAAATAGAAGCAAAGATAACAATGGAATGCAAGGAAAAGCATGACATAAAAGTTCTGGTTTTGACTATTTCATAAAAATTATGATATATAGGTAAAGAGGATATTAAATGCCTCAACCATGTGTGTGTTAGAGCTAAAAAGTACTCACTTTCAACGGTAAACAATTTTTGACAAAATTTTTATACTTTTAATACTATTTTAAGTCCACTCTTCTATAAATGATTTCACATCCACTTGGGCAATCATCCAGAACCAAAAAAGAGTTACACTCTCCATAAATAGTATGACATGGGTATGAAGTTATTACCAGTGCATGCATTGCCTGGACTGCCCTAATCTCTTGCCAGTATTCTTCTGGTGACTTTAAAAGCACAGAGAGTTTCTCTTCCTTCTTCTTCTTGAATGCATCCATACGAGCTCTACTACCAGCTTCATCAATCAGATCAATTGCTTTATCAGGAAGATGTCTATCTGCAATATATCTAGCTGAGAGGTATACTGCAGCATTTATGGCATCTAATGTGAATGTGCACTTATGATGGCTCTCATATTTCTCGCGTAAGCCCAGTAATATCTTCACTGCATCCTCCTATTGCATTTTTAAAAAGGGGAAGCAAAATTTAGCACAGAGGAAGCAAATAATCATAAAAGTGAAAGAAGATAAAGAGTACCTGACTAGGCTCATTTATCAGCACTGGTTGGAATCGGCGAGCTAAAGCTTTATCCTTCTCGAAGTGTGTCTTATGTTCATCTAAAGTTGTTGATGCAATACACTGCATCATGAGAATTGACACAGAACACAAAATAAGTAATAGCAAAAAAAAAGAGATATTTGATTGCTTTTATCTATAGAGAATCTAATGCAGTATGAAGATTCAAATCACAGAAAAATTGGACCTCTCAACTCACTAAAGAGAAAAATATTATTAAACTGAAAAAAAAATGATTAGTTCAAGGAATTCTAACCCCTTTTGTACTTCAATAAGATCAAGTTTGAAAAATAATGACCTAACTTATTCCTAAAACAATATAACAATTTTTCTAAAACAATTCTTAAAATCAAACAAAATTGCAAATATTTTAAACATGAAATTTAAAAGAAACCTAAATTTATCCCCAAATCTCATACTGTGCCATTCTCCTAATGGAAATGATGCAACAGGGTGTAGAGGCCAACGGTTTCCCATGAGCAAATCATAGCGACCAAAGAGGTAGCCATTGTGCTCGCATTTTCAGAAGGTATGTCAATTTATTTATGAAGCCACAACAACTTGCAAAATTTACATTTTCAGACAAAATAAGATCCATAATTCTCTCCACAATGAAAAACTTGAATGACCATAAAAACTGATTATTCTATTCAAATATTGAAGAAACTCCAGCGACATATATTATCAGTATGTTAGACTGCTCATGAACACTTTGCTAGGTCAACAATGACACAAAATTGATTGGTGTTTTACCTGCAATTCGCCTCTACCAAGAGGAGGTTTCAACAAATTAGCTATATCAAGACCTGAGCCTTTGTTACCTCTTCCAACAGTACCAGAACCAATCAGTGTATGAACCTCATCAATAAAGAGTATGACATCACCTGAATTGTGAAAAAAATTCAGAATGCTAGGGTACATTAAAAACAGAAAATTATCCATAAGATGATGGTCCTGCTAACCTGATTTCTGTACTTCGGATATCAAACCAGTAACTCGGGTTTCCAGCTCCCCCCTTTCTTTAGCACCCGCCAACAATAAGCCAACATCAAGTGACATTATTCGTTTCTCCTGTATAAAAGAAAATTTAAAAAGACATGTACACGAGTGTACGGGTGATAATTATCATCACAATGCATGAAAAGCACACCATAAGGAAAGAAGGAATGTCGCCTTCAGCAATGCGAAGTGCCAATCCTTCAGCAATTGCTGTTTTTCCAACACCTGCATCTCCCAAAAGAATTGGATTATTTTTTGTTCGTCGGCAAAGGATCTGAACAATTCTCTGGATCTCTGTATCTCGACCAATGATAGGATCAATGAGCCCCTCTCTAGCATGAGCGGTTAAATCAACACAAAAATCTGTCAATGGTCCTTTTTCTGGAAAGAAGGCAAAAAAAGATTAATCTTTGATGTAGAGAAGCAAAAGTTAATATTACACCTCCAATAGTCAAGAACCTTTTGGCTTACCTTGAGACCTCAAACTTGTAGATTTTGTGGCAGAAGGTTTCTCCTTTATCTTCTGAGATGATGCCAATGGCTCTCTACCATCCTTGGCAAGCTCCACTTGGAGTTTGGACAGGGCAACTGATGCTAAGCGACTCATATCTGCTCCCAATCTAATAATGATAAGCCACAAGTTAGATGGCAGTTTGTGACTATAAGGTTAAGGTTCCTATCAAATCTAATTCAAAGCATTAAGGTTAAAAGAAGATGCTATAAGTGCTGATTAAGCATCGAGTAATGAATAAAGAAACTGCTAGAGAGATTCTGAAAATAGATGCCATTTATTCTTCTATGGAAAAACATTTTGCCTGCTTTTACACATAATCTCGCTGAGTGACCCTCAGTGAAACAGTGGATACTATTCTGAACTGGAAAAATAAGGTAAAAGTCAAAGGTTCACCTTTGATAGTACACTCATCAATTGTCCATTGACCCTGAAATGGGAATATCCTTGTGCATTACAATGCCCTTTATTAAGTATACTTACACATCATGCTAGTACCATGTCGATCATGATTCAATTCTTTGGATGAATATTAGACATTTTAAAGTGAGCAGGATGACATTGAATGGGTCATTCTCCTTCAGGACGTGTTGTGCCTACACAAAGGGTTTCTATAAACAGCCATGAGACATGAATTTGAATCTAAAGAGAAAAATTATATTCTGCCTTAATGGAGGTATCCTATAATGGTCGCAATGACTACTGAACTGCTTATCTGAATTTCACGACACGGCAGAATATGAGGTAGACATGTACATACTAGCTTATTGTGCCATGGATTGTTGTTAAATATTGAGTAATAGGTAAACTAAAAGCATCCAGGATACAGGACAAAGGTGATTTTTGCATCCCTGAAAATTTGATTTATGTTTCCAACTAGCGCACTCTTCAGTCAAACACCGAATGAAATACTTGACTAAATAAGTCTCAAATGGTTATACTGTAAACCTCAACAAGCTAAGAAGAATTCAAGAACTTCAAGCATGCTAATCAGAAGCTTTTCAACATAAGAAAACATGAACCCTTCTTTTGCATTACGTTACTTCTGATACCAAATGAGTTAAACTTCAGTCAATTGAATTGTTTATTTTGTATCTGAGGACAAGTCAAATCAGCAATACATACAGTACACAGCTCCATCATAATCAAGTAGACATGCTTTGAGGTTATTGTAGCTGAGAATAAAATATACTCTTTTGACTCTCTTGATCTGGTGCATATCAAAGGTGTTAGGTCAATATATATAGATGCTACATTTTTTATTTTATTTTCTTTTTTAAGATGATTTACCCTAAACCCTAATTTCCACCCTGTCATTATTAAACATTTGAGCATAATTCAGTTGTCATCTAAAAACCTTTTTAGATAGCCATTCCACTGGATAAAAAAATCATATGCAGTCATAGCATTCGATCTATTATCTGGGCACAGAAAACAACGATACTTCTCACAAAACTATATCTCATCAATGCACCAATCAATCAATTGCTTGGCATGAAACAATGATGAAATGGAACAGTGATAGACATAACCGCAAGCCTATAGCAATGAGGACTTGAGCATTGATACAATTACAACAACAACAACCATGCCTTATCCTACTAGGTGGGGTCGGCATTGATACAATTGTTGTGAAAAAATTAAATCTTGCAGGCTAACCAACTTCTGCTTTATGATTTTTCTTGCCTCTATATTATATGAAGGATAGATGAATGACATTGTGGTTATACAATAGAAGGAATGACAAAACCACATTCCTCCTTTCTGACTGCAGAAGTTAAATGCAGGAAGATTTCAGTGAAAGAATGAAAGTTAAGCCACTTTTCTTTGTCAATCTAAACTCTAAAGATACTGTGGATCAACAAGTGAGCCTAATAGACTTGCTATATTTCCCTTTTCGTGGCACACTAGGTTATCCTATCACTGTACATTGCATTTCTAAGTGAATTAGCTTCAAATTTAAGTTTTCATCTTTTCTCAGATAACAAAAGCGAGAAAAAAATTCACTCAAAAAAGTTAAACAGAAAGGAGAGAATAAAAGATGCCATTCGATATACCTCTTGAGCACCTGCGCCGCGCTGCCGTCATCGGCGTTGAAGAGGCCGATCGCAATATGCTCCGGACCAACAAAATTGCATCCCATGCTCCTGGAAAAATCCACAGCAGCCTCAAACACCCGCTTGCTGCTGGTGGAGAAGGGCACGTCGGTGGCTGCGGCCGAGAGGGAGGGCGCGGGAGCCTCCTCGTTCCAGATTTCTCGGACGGCCTCGCGGGCTTGGTCGATGGTGACACCAGATCCGAGGAAGCCGACGAGGGAGCGCTCCTCGGCGACGAGCCCGAGGAGGAGGTGCTGGTTGAAGACCATCTCCTTCCCCATCGCGCGCGCCTCCCGCTGGGAGAAGATGACGGCCTTGATGGCCCGCTCGGTAAAGCGCTCGAAGATGGCGGAGATGGCTGCTCTTCGGGCGGGTCGGCGCGTGCCGCAGCGGCGGGTGGAGGGCAA
Source organism: Zingiber officinale (assembly GCF_018446385.1). Taxonomy (NCBI): domain Eukaryota; kingdom Viridiplantae; phylum Streptophyta; class Magnoliopsida; order Zingiberales; family Zingiberaceae; genus Zingiber; species Zingiber officinale. The sequence goes on from NC_056003.1 coordinate 102,479,417, forward strand.
GGGTAGGAAAGTGTAAGAGCGGCGCCGGAGATCGACCCGCCTGGAGGAGGACAAGGCGGAGGAGGCGGCGATGAAGCGGGAGGCGGATGTGACGGTGAGGCGGTGGTAGGAGGGCCGTAAGGAGTGGAGAGTAAGGAGGGAAGGAGCCGATGAGGAGGCGCAGCAGCAGGTCGCCTCCATGATTTTCAAGATTCTCTTCCTCTGGTTCCTGCCCTAGACGCCGATCGAAGAAGTAGAAATCGAGACGAAATTAGAGAGAAGAAGATACTGCTCCCGTATAGTTAAAGAATAATAAATAATTTAATGCTGTGTTTTCGTTGCTTTCGTGTACAAATAATCAACTGTTGAGTGGCGTGAGCGGAAGGGCAGGGAAGGGAAGGAAAGGGAGAAGATGCGTGGTAAATTAAGAAACAAAAGGAGAAGTTAAATAGGAAGGAAGAAGGGAAGGAGTTAGGAAGGTGGAGCACGTCGGGGCGGTGAGGATCCGCCGACGGGAGACCACTGTTTTGTTTCGGTGCTTTAAGTTTCTGTCGATCTATCTATCTGGTGGGGAAGAGAGAAGGGAAATGAACGGAACAGGGGAAGACGCCAACGTACATCCTCTGTCACCGTCCATCTTGACTCGGTAAATAATAAGAATAATCGAATTTAGGGTAAATAAAATAAGGGGGTTGGTTTGCGTGGAAGGTGTGGGAATCGCCTCTGTTGACTATTGGGCGAGAAGGCCTACGGTGCCACTCTGGTCTTGCGGTCATCTCGATCTCGCGCTGGCTGGTTGGCTGGCTGACTGGTGAGCCCGGCTGTCGTACGTGCCGATCTCGCATTGCGCGGCGCTGCGATCTCATGCCGTGCTTTGCGTTGATGTCGCACTCGCGGCCTTTGACCTTGTGCCGTGTCTTGATCTCGTGCTCGCTGCTCCACCTCACTCACGTTCCTTGAGCTCAGAGTATTTCCAATATAAGATTTTTAAAATGATTTGTAAAATGAAAAAATTAATAAAAATTTTCTAATCATTATGAATATAAGATTTAAAGTTTATTATTAAAGAACAATAATGAAATTTTATTTTATTTTTTTTTTAAATTGATGTAATATATATGTAATCATATAATTACATATTATAAAATAGAACATATAAAAATCATTTAAAATTCTAACTATTGAAGATGTTTCAATAGATTTTTAGAATATTGATATGATATGATGTAACATATTAAGATCATAAAAAAAAATTATAAAATTATAATTATTGGAGATGCCCTAACACCCTAGCCGACTCGCCTCGCGCTTGTGCTGTCGTGGACTCGTGGCCAACAGGAGTGAATCGAGACCGTTAATTAATTGCTCGCGACAGTTCTTCCGTTTCGTTAGCATGGTTCACGTGCAACTTATATTTTTCAAGTAAATTGATTCTCCCACCCCCTCCTAATAGCACCTACCTCTTCTCTCCTTTTTCTAAATTACTTTTATACCCCTAAAATAATAAGTTATTTTATTTTAATTCCTTAAGTTTTATTTTTTAATCAATTTTATTTATTATTTTTCATAATTTTTTATTATATACTAATGGTCACACATGTGCATTTTAGCATTAAAATACTAAAGTTGAGTCATTAGGGTAAAGTACCCGACTTTTGAAAATCTAAATTATTTGGGTCTTTAAAAATTTGAATTGCTTAGATTTTCGAGTATCACCCTTACGGCTTCCCTATGAAAAAAATTAATTTAATTTAATATTATACTTATCTTAGTAAAAAAAACTAAGAAAAGTATATTTTTTAACATTACCGGCCTAAAATATTTATAGAAGATTTTTTGATCATAGTGTTGTCAATTCTAAGATGTGGAACTAAAGAGAACTATATTTTTTTTATATAAAACAACCGGAGAAAATTAATGATGAGAAAAATTCATAATAATATGTCGCAGTTGAGTCTCGAACTCTAGATCACTGATTGTTTCGCTTGTGGAATTACTAATAAATCTTGAAATTATTTTTAGTATGAATAGAAAAAAAAATATTAACGTAAATTCATTTTAGGTTCACCAAAGTTAGTTAGTAAAGGGGGAGATTTTTAATAAAATAGTAAGATAATTTTTAATATTTGTTCATTTATGATATGAAGTATATATAGATACACCACTAAACGTGTTGAGAACAGAATTTGGTAGCCAATATATTATTCTAATTGAATTGGTTCGAGCCATGAGCACCAGCAATATATTGGATAGAATCTATGCCTTTGGAAATGATCATCGTATCAAGATACAATTTTGTACTACATACATTTGATGAGAATATTAGGAGTTATTTTATTTACTTGCCATTAAGAACTCATCTAGTTCCAAACCAAGAGCGTCAAAAAATAACTATTGCTCATGTTGGCAATCACTTAGTGCAAGTTTTCTTACACCCTCATTATCCTGTACCACTCATTCTAATGTAGTGGTAGCAACATTTATCGTACAAAGCTAAATGATAGATTACTCGTTATAGAATACGTATTCATTCATTTATGGTACAAAATAATAGGTATACAAGCAGAATTTGGAGACAATATTGATTAAAATTTCTATTTTTATACATTTTTTTGTATTTTTTTTTATATTATTACATGTACTCTTCATTTTGAAAAAAAAAATTATTCATAAACTATAAATGTGTTTATCATTTTTCTTAATATTTTTGTTAGTTTTATATATATAATTTTTATTTTAATCCATATTTTTATACTTTTTAAATGTTTTACAAATAATAACTCTTAAAATCTATCAAAAAATAAATAAAAACTACAAATATATAATAAAAAATTATTCAAAAAAATAAAACTAATAAAAAAATTGATAAAAAAATATTAAAAAATTGATTAACAAAAAAAACCAATAAATTTTTTTTAAAAAAAAAACAAAACTTTAAAAAAAAAAAAACGTGGAATCCCGGCAATAGCTGCAATCCTGAATCTAGTAGCCTACCTAACCGAGTGCGACCTTGTTGTACTTGTACAATGGGAAGGCCCAATTTCTTGTTGGTACTTGTTTCGGAGAATTTGTACACTTCCGCATAATTTTGGGAGCATTTGGAGAAAAGAGACGATGGCCGTTCGGTGTCATCGCCTTTGACCCTCCGCCACCAGGTACATAAGAGGATGGTTTGGTCCCGCACAATTTTGGTCGTCTATGGCCCATGCAAACACACTAATCTTGTGAATGATTAAGTTTATTAATTACTTATCCAATGGGGTTGTGTTTCACCATTTTTTTTATATATATTTTCAAGGCCATCGCCTAACATCATGCTCTTTGGTCATTTGTCAAAAATAATATTTAATGTCCATTTATCATATCTTATAATTGTAGATATTGTAAGTACAATTTAGATATTGTTGTTAACACCAATACAAGACGCATGTTAATTCCAACTTATCATTGATGTTATTGAAGGCGTTTATAAAAAATAAAACTAAATTCTAACCGAGTGCGTCCACACACTAGGTGAGAGGATATGTGAGGACAACATGGTGTCCTCCCATATCTTTTAAATTAAAAAAATTTTAAAAAAAATAAAATTAAAAATCAACAAATAAAATATAATTTTAATTTTTAAATTAAAATTAACAAATTAAATAGAGAATATGGGAGGACAACATGGTGTCCTCCCATATCTTTTTAATTAAAAAAATTTAAAAAAAAATAAAATTAAAAATCAACAAATAAAATGTAATTTTAAATTTTAAATTTTAAAATTAAAATTAACAAATTAAATTAGTGGTATATTTTTCATGAGGTTAAAATAAAAAAAATAAACAGCTAAATCCATACAACGACTAGTTAACAACTATTTTATAAAAAAAAAAAATTTTAACCTATAAATATTCATCATTTTACATAACTTATTTCAATTATGTAAATACTTAAATCATTCTAAAAATTTTCTCTCTATTATTTTCCTCCGAAATTGATGAAAATAATCAAAGATTTTTTTAGAAAAATACTTTTTCCCCAAATTTATAAATTCCATCAAGTTATCCACATTTTCCATATCCACTAAATTATCCACATAATTCATACTCATCAAAAAATTCATATGGTCCATATTCACCAAATTATCCATATCTATAAAATTATCAATCTAATCCACATTCAACCTGTTGGTTGTTACTCGAAATATCGTACCGGTTCCCCTGTACAAAAATTTTGTACAAGTCCTGAACCTTTTCTAACAACCTATTGTGTTCTTTAGAAATTAAATTCAGAATCACAAACAGAACTTAACATTATTGATCCAAATTCACCCATGTTATAAATTCGATTAAATATTTATTTCAAAGATCGGCTCCCAGGTCAAACATGACGAGACATTTGACCTTCTTGGGTATGGGATCATCCACCACTGCCTCGACAAAGCCTTTCAAAGAAATTCAATATTTAATCTCCTTATAGTAACCCTAGATTTTGTTGGATCGAAAAGAATTTAGATATCTCCACAATAGCATGATATTGCCCACTTTGGGCCTAAGCCCTCATGGCTTTGCTCTTGGGCTCTCCCCAAAAGGCCTCATGCCAATGGAGATATCTTTTCTCTTATAAACCCATGATCTTTCCCATGTGTTTCCAATATGGGACTATGTTTGCAACCTTACAACCCCAACAATCCCCCCTCAAACAAAGGACCATAGGCTTCCCACGTCCGATCCTCGACCCACCAGGTCTTCCTGCCCCTCGGTCCACCCGACCTACTAGGACTTCCTTGCATAGTCGCAACTAGGACTTCCTGCCTGGTGTCTGGTCTTCTTGATATGAACATAGGAGCCCCCACTTTCTTTGTTCAAGGTCAATATTGTACCCACATGGCTCAATCAGACCATAGCTCTTGTGCACAGTCGGCGGTTAAACCTTCTGGCAGTCCGGGCTCTGATACCAATTGTTGGATCGAAAAGAATTTAGATATCTCCACAATAGCATGATATTATCCACTTTGGGCCTAAGCCCTCATGGCTTTGCTCTTGGGCTCTCCCCAAAAGGCCTCATGCCAATAGAGATATCTTTTCTCTTATAAACCCATGATCTTTCCCATGTGTTTCCAATATGGGATTATGTTTGCAACCTTGCAACCCCAACATATTTAACCAATAAGAACAATCAAATCACAAGATCGAAAAACAAAAGAAACACAAAATCGAAACATAAATCCGAAACCTAGAATCACTGGCCTCTTGTGTTTGGTATTTCAAGATATAAACAAAAGGATGAACTAGTTATGATGCGGAAATTAATAACTAGTTATACCTTATGTAGCTTATAGACCTCACGATCTTCTGTCGTATTCCTCTTCTTATCTCGGACGTCGTGTGGGCGATGATCTACCGAGACAATAATCCACCCAAGCCTCCTTCTCCTTGCAAGTTTTGGCCACCAAGAGTCTTATAGAGATGAAGAACTTGTTGGTGCGGTTAGCACTAACGATTTAACCCAGGTTTTGATGAATGACAAATCAAGTTAAGTTAGTCTGTTGTTGTCTAACACTCTGATCGAGTGTGCAGAAGAAGTCCAGACAGGTCGACGGGCTGACCGGATGTCTGGCACGAAGCCCAGCTAGGTCGACGGGCTGACCGGATAGCTGGCGAGAAGTCCAAGCAGGTCGACGGGCTGACCGGACGCTTGGCGAGAAGTCCAGCTAGGTCGACGGGCTGACCGGATAGCTGGCAAGAAGTCCAGACGGGTCGAAGGGCTGATCGGACGTCTGGCAGGTAAGTGAGGTAAGTCACTGGAGGGGAGTGACTGCGAGGACGCGTTCCCGGGAAAGGAACATTAGGCGTCGATCCGGCTTAGATTCATTTCGGATGTCTAAGTTGAGATCGTGACTAGATTCCGGTCTCGGAAAGACGGAATCTAAGTCATACTATTTGTGCTAATTCATACTATTATAAAATGTGCTAACAATCTATGTTGCAGGATATATATTGCCTCGGACTAACTTTGTTTTGCAGGAAAAGGGAGTTTTCTGGAACAAGGTGGTCTGGGCCCCCGGAAGGCAAATTATATCCAGCCAAGTCGTCGCCACGTGGAGCATCTCGGTTTGAGCAGCTACGTCACATTCCAGGCGCCCGGAAGGAATCCAGGCGCCCGGAAGGAATCCAGGCGCCCGGAGCAACATATAAAAGAAGCCCCAGGCAGGAGCTTCAGAATCATCAATCTGAGAACTCTTCTACTGCTGGTCCTGCTGCTCTACTGCGACGCCAACAAAGCTCCGACAAAGTGCTCCTTCAGTTTTTAGTTAATTTCCTTGTCGGTATTACTTTGTTTCACTAGCATTCCCTGTATTCATTTTGTAATTATATTCGAATTGTTAGTGATTGCCCAATGAAGTGGTCAAGGACCACGGGCCTTCGAGTAGGAGTCGTCACAGGCTCCGAACGAAGTAAAAACAACTGTGTTCATTTACTTTTCCGCTGCGTATTTTTACTCGACTTTTCGAATCGATATTCACCCCCCTCTCTATCGAATCTAACGGTCCTACAAGTGGTATCAGAGTAGGTACCGCTCTGATTTGGTGCAACCATCAATCAAGCAAAGGGGGGTCGTTTTAAAGAAAAAAAAATAGATATTGTTTGTCTTTTAAATAAAACCTTACGCCTTTCATTTTTTCCCTCCAAAACGGTTTTTGAAAAATACATCGTCATCTTTTCACCATTGTTTAGTATTTAAAAAATATTACATTTTCAAAATTTTGAAATACTATTTTTTTCAAATATTTTATTAATAATTTAATAATATTCTATTATTTTTTCCGAAAATAGTGAAATATTTTTTTTCCAGCACTGCTAATCCAAGACCAAGTCTTGGGATTTTTTTCTTCTGTTTCTCTGTGTGCAAGAATAATGACTCTTCAAGAAGGACGGAACCCCCACGAACCACCACCATACGATCAAGATTTCAACTATTGGAAGCGATTAATGGAATGCTTCTTAGGAAGCGTAAACTTTGATTATTGGCTGATATTGAGAAAACCTTCTCAGAACTCAGAACTAAACACAAATGTAAGTAAAATCATTTGTAATGTTTTACCTAACAATGTTTTATGCAGACTAGAAAAGTACAAAGATGCACATGAGCTTTGGACCCAATTGATCAAACTTCACGAGGAGCTCGAGGATCAAGTAAAAATCGAATCCGAACTCGGGTTAGATCCAATCGAAAAACCTACTGAATTAGGGGTTGCGCTCAAGGTTAGTGATATTTACCAAAATACCTCTGCTAATAGTAGTTTAAAAAATATGAGCATTGATCTGGTTATTTCTGAAAATATATGTGAAAATAATGTAGTTGACAATAATTACAAAAATACCCCTAGGATATTATCTGATAAAACAAATCCAATTAATTTAAAAAATTCAAAATTAAACCTAAACAAATCTGAAAACTCAAATGATAGAGATGACAAGGTCAATATTGATCTAGATAAAATTAATAAATTATTTAATAATCTAGACAATATTAATTTAGAAAATCCTATCCAAACCCAAGATAATTTAATTAATAAAAAATTAAATTTTAACGATAAGAATAATCTAATAAATTCCACTAATTATATCAACTTAAAAAATAAAGAAAATATAAGAATAAAATCAAACACATTGATAAAATCAAAACTAAATTTAACAAAATTAAAATTAAATGTTAAAAATAACATATTAAATAAAGATAATCTGAAAAATTCAAAATTAACAATTAATAAAAGGTTAAAAGATAAACCTTTAAGGAAACATAATTCAAACAATTTAATTAATTCAAATTTAAAAATGAATAAATACTTAAACTTTAAAAATAAGCTAGTAAAGAAAGATAATTCAATTAACCTAATAAAAGTGAAATTGAAAGAAAATTTAAATATTAAATACATTCTCCTAAAGAAAGATAATTTGACTAATTTAATTAATTCAAAATTAAAAACTTGAATCTAAATTACAAATTAAACATTAGATTTTAACCAAAACTTAACTATAATAAACCCATAACTAAAAACTAAATTAATGACTAATAATTCAGGGGGAGGTTCCAGAATAGCTGGCACCTCCAAAACTAACCTACCCGACAGGGTAACCCTAACCAACCTACCCGAAAAGGGTAACCCCAACCTACCCGACAGGGTAATTAGAACTAGTTAAAGAGGGTTCAAGTTTAACTTGAATCATTGTACTGGTGAAGTTTTTTGATGATAGTACGTTGGGGAAGCTTGGGCATCGCATGTCTAGAAAGATATGGCTTCGATCTGGTGCATTTGGCCAAGTGGAACTGACCGAAACTACCTTTAAATGGATCCTAACTAGTTAGGCCAAGGTTTAGTACTAAGCTCCGTGGATATGACTATTCGGAAAACATCGAAAGGTTGGTTACTTCTAATGACGTCCAAGTAACTCACCAAGCTTAGAAATTTATCCGAAGAATGTCTATTTGTTGAGACCAAAGCTAAACCTGAATCTAACACAAGTTAAACCAAACTCTGTAATTAAATCTAATTCATCTCACAAAATTATAGGATTCTCTGATTGATAATCTAGATCGGGTGAGATGAATAAGGATTAAATTACTTAATTTTCAAACTAAATTAAAATTAAATTTTGAATTTCAAATTAAAATTAAATTTTGAAATTCAAATTAAAATTAAATTTTGAATTTCAAATTAAAATTAAATTTTGAATTTCAAATTAAATTAAATTAAATTAAATTAAAATTTTTTAAAAATCTATTTTAAAAAATTAAAATTAATTTTTTTTCTTAAAAATTTATTTTAAAACTTATTTTTTTAAATTAAAAATTTATTTTAAAAATTAAACATAATTTTTTTTATCTTAAAAATTTATTTTAACCAAAAAATTATTTTAACTTAAAAATTTATTTTAACCTAAAAATAATTTAAACTTAATTATTTAAAAAACTATTTTAAAATTCTTTAAAAACTATTTAAAAAACTATTTTAAAATTCTTTAAAAACTATTTTAAAAAACTATTTTAAAAATTCTTTAAAAACTATTTTAAAAATTCTTTAAAAACTCTTTAAAAACTATTTTACAATTCTTTTTAAAAAAAAACTATTTTAAAAATTCTTTAAAAACTATTTAAAAAACTATTTTAAAAATTCTTTAAAAATTATTTAAAAACTATTTTAAAAACTCTTTAAAAACTATTTAAAAAACTATTTTAAAATTCTTTAAAAACTATTTAAAAAAACTATTTTAAAAATTCTTTAAAAACTATTTTAAAAATTATTTTAAAAACTCTTTTAAAAATCATTTTAAAAACTTTAAAAAATTCTTTTAAAAATTATTTTAAAACATTTTAGAAAATTATTTTAAAAACTATTATAAAAATCATTTTAAAAAACTTTAAAAAATTATTTTAAAAATTATTTTAAAAATTATTTTAAAACATTTTAAAAATTATTTTAAAACATTTTAAAAATTATTTTAAAAACTCTTTTAAAAATCATTTTAAAAACTTTAAAAAATTCTTTTAAAACATTTTAGAAAATTATTTTAAAAACTATTTTAAAAATCATTTTAAAAACTTTAAACAATTCTTTTAAAAATTATTTTAAAACATTTTAAAAATTATTTTAAAAACTCTTTTAAAAATCATTTTAAAAACTTTAAAAAATTCTTTTAAAAATTATTTTAAAACATTTTAAAAAATTATTTTAAAAACTCTTTTAAAAATCATTTTAAAAACTTTAAAAAATTCTTTTAAAAATTATTTTAAAAACTCTTTTAAAAATCATTTTAAAAACTTTAAAAAATTCTTATTAAAATTATTTTAAAACATTTTAAAAATTATTTTAAAAACTCTTTTAAAAATCATTTTAAAAACTTTAAAAAATTCTTTTAAAAATTATTTTAAAACATTTTAGAAAATTATTTTAAAAACTATTTTAAAAATCATTTTAAAAACTTTTAAAAATTCTTTTAAAAATTATTTTAAAACATTTTAAAAATTTATTTTAAAAACTATTTTAAAAACTTTAAAAATTTATTTTAAAAATTATTTTAAAACATTTTAAAAAATTATTTTAAAAAATCATTTTAAAAACTTTAAAAAATTCTTTTAAAAATTAAACATCATTTTAACCTTAAAACTATTTTTTAATTTAACTTAACTGAAAATTAGATCTTAAATTAAAACTCATTAAAACTTAATTTAAACATTACTTTTCAACTTAATTTAACCTAACTGAAAATTAAAACTTAAATTAAAACTTAAAAATTTAACTTAAACTTAAAACTTAAACCTAAATTAATCACTGATATTAATTTTTCAAAACTGAATTGAACTTATATTAATTGTCATTAAATAATTATAAAAATTATTTTAAAATCCTGTTAGAAATCCCTTAAAAATAATAATTATTATAATTCTTTTAAATTCATTTAAAACTTAGACACCTAACTTAAAAACTTAAATTCTGTTAACTTTAAACTTAATTATGTAATTAATAAGTAGAACTTAACTATTTAAGTTTAACTTTATTTGAGAACTAAGCTTGATTTGATTAGAACCTAGGTTTAACCTTAGTAAAAATATTAAAATTACTCTAAGTCATTTTTTTTTATCAACCTTTAAAATATTAATTATTTTTTAAAAACATAATTAAAGTTTGACTTAAATTGAACCTTACTTAACCTTGTTTAATAACGAGTTTAATTTCAAATTACTACCAATTTTAAACTAAGTTAATCCAACTTAAAAGGAAGTAAATGAAAAGTTAAATTATAACTAACACCTTCATCAATTAATACAAAATTTAGATTATATTAAATTATTGAATCAAGCAAAATTTAATCAATTTAGATTATATTAAATTATTGAATCAAGCAAAATTTAATCAAAAAATTATTAATATTGATTAATTATTGAATTAATAACAACTTATCTTACTTAACATTACACTAAAGGTTAACTCATTTCAACTGAATCTAACGTTAATTAAGTTTAGTCAAATTTAAATGAACAATTTTATAAAGATAATTATAAAATCGCCTAAAACACTTAGGTACGAAAATATGTTACGGTTGTAAAATTTTATATTAAGGGGGAGTAATAAATAAGGTGGATTAATAAATTAAAGGAGTATCAAATTCAGGGGGAGGTTTTTAATTATCTCCTTAAGTGTTATTTTTTAATCTTCTCTTTAAAATCTCTCTAGAAAATACTACCTCAATTTTTTTTTCTCTACTTTGAATATATTTAGCAAATATTTTCAAAATTTTATGTCAGGTTCAGGGGGAGAAATAAAACTAATTTAGTTTTTCAAATCGAATTTTAAGCTTAATTTTGAAAATCAATTTTCAAAATCAACCTGTTTAAAATTGTGAAAAATTTCTTAAATCAACTCACAATTGTTTGTTTTAAATCACAAACTTTTTATCCTTTTTACTTAGTTCTTGAAAACTGAACTTTTCTAGTATTTTAAACCATAGTTTTGAAACTAGTACTTTTGAACTTTGAAAATTTGATTTTGGAAAAAGAATTCTACAAAATTATTTTTGAAAACTAAAAGTAAAGTTCAAAATCATTTTCCTTAATTTTGAAAATTGAATCTTTTACAAACTTAGTGTTGAAAAATTAATTTCAATCAGGTTTGAAAACTGGATTTTTCAAACTTAGTTTTGGAATTTTGATTTTGAAAACTTATGTTTGAAAAGCGTTTCAAAGTTGAAACGTGTCTTGAAAATTTAAAACTTGATCTTGAAATTTAGAACTTATACACTTATGTTTGAAAGTTGTTTTTCTAAAAGCTAAAAGCTAATGTTTCAAACAAGTTTTCAAAAAGTTTAAACTCCCCCAGATTATCTTGACATTTTTTCTTTGTCTGAAGTCTATGCTTACTTAATCCATGCTTATTTTTGATGAATGCCAAAGGGGGAGGGTTAGGTAGTTAAGTTAGCTAAACCAGAATTGAAAATACAAACTAACTTAAAAACCCTTTAAATGCTTGTTTTTTTCTTGCATATGTTTTCACTAACTTAACCAGGTTGTCATTCCATCAAAAAGGGGGAGATTGTTGGTGCGGTTAGCACTAACGATTTAACCCAGGTTTTGATGAATGACAAATCAGGTTAAGTTAGTCTATTGTTGTCTAACACTCTGATCGAGTGTGCAGAAGAAGTCCAGACAGGTCGACAGGCTGACCGGATGTCTGGCACGAAGCCCAGCTAGGTCGACGGGCCGACCCAAGCGGGTCGACGGGCTGACCGGACGCTTGGCGAGAAGTCCAGCTAGGTCGACGGGCTGACCGGATAGCTGGCAAGAAGTCCAGACGGGTTGAAGGGCTGACCGGACGTCTGGCAGGTAAGTGAGGTAAGTCACTGGAGGGGAGTGACTGCGAGGACGCGTTCCCGGGAAAGGAACATTAGGCGTCGATCCGGCTTAGATTCATTTCGGATGTCTAAGTTGAGATCGTGACTAGATTCCGGTCTCGGAAAGACGGAATCTAAGTCATACTATTTGTGCTAATTCATACTATTATAAAATGTGCTAACAATCTATGTTGCAGGATATATATTGCCTCGGACTAACTTTGTTTTGCAGGAAAAGGGAGTTTCTGGAACAAGGTGGTCCGGGTGCTCGGAGGGGATCCGGGCGCCCGGAAGGCAAATTATATCCAGCCAAGTCGTCGCCACGTGGAGCATCTCGGTTTGAGCAGCTACGTCACATTCCAGGCGCCCGGAAGGAATCCAGGCGCCCGGAGCAACATATAAAGACAATCAATCATCAATCTGAGAACTCTTCTACTGCTGGTCCTGCTGCGACGCCAACAAAGCTCCGACAAAGTGCTCCTTCGGTTTTTAGTTAATTTCCTTGTCGGTATTACTTTGTTTCACTAGCATTCCCTGTATTCATTTTGTAATTATATTCGAATTGTTAGTGATTGCCCAATGAAGTGGTCAAGGACCACGGGCCTTCGAGTAGGAGTCGTCACAGGCTCCGAACGAAGTAAAAACAACTGTGTTCATTTACTTTTCCGCTGCGTATTTTTACTCGACTTTTCGAATCGATATTCACCCCCCCCTCTATCGAATCTAACGGTCCTACAGAACTTTGGCCACCAACCAAGCTTCAAGGGATGCAAGAAACAAAGCCTCCTATCTCTCCTTCTTCCTGTAGCAAGATCCGACCACCACCAAGCTCCTTGAGATGAAGATGTCGCCGGCCACACAAGGAAGAAGAATAGGAGAAAAGGAGGAAGAGAGGGTCGGCCACCACCAAGGAATAGAAGAGAGGAATACTAGATCATATATTCTTGTGAGGTGAGACACCTCTACCCTCTCTTTTATATTCCTTGGTCTTGGCAAATAAGAAAAGTTTTAATAAAAACTTATTATTCTCTTTGCCAATGAAAATAAAATTTAATTAAAATTTCCTTTTAATCCTTTTAATGGCCGACCACCACCATCTCCTCCAAACAAGGAAAGTTTTAAACACAAAATTAAAACTTCCTAATTTGTTTCCAGAAATTTTTAAAATAAAAATTTCTCTTTTAAAATTCCCTTCATGGTTGGTTATAAAAAGAAACTTTTATAAATTAAAATCTCTCTACATGTGGATGGTTACAAGGAAAGTTTTCTCAAAATTAAAAATTTCCTTTTCAATCTACAAATAAAGAAAGATATCAAATCTTTCTTTTAATCTTTTGTAGAAAACTATAAAAAGAAATATTTATAATTTTAAAACTCTCTTTTAAAACCATGAGGATGGTTACAAAAAAAGAAAGTTTTATCAAAAATTAAAATCTTCCTTTTAACTACAAATAAGGAAAGATATCAAACATTTCTCTTAATCCTTTGTAGAAAGCTATAAAAGGGAAGATTTAAATTTTAAACTCTCTTTTAAAACCATAACTTCCACATAAGAAAAGGTTTTAAAAATTAAAATCCTTTTATTGTGTTGTGGCCGACCACCTAAGCTTGGGCTCCAAGCTAGAGTCGGCCACCTACTTGACCCATCTAACCTTGGTTTGACCGGCCCTAGCTTGGGCTCCAATCTAGGCTTGGCCGACCACCTTAAGGTGGGTATAGGTGGGTATAACACTTTATAAATAAGAGGCCATCACATGGACCGAGAGGAGGAATTGGTTTTGGTCTCCCGATGAACTTGAGCTTCCCGTGTTCACCCCGAACACCCAACTCGAGTTCATCAATAATAACTCATACCACTAAAGAGTTATTATTGAAGTACCGCACTAATCCCATATTACTATATGGGCTCCTTCTTATCATGAGTGTGTTAATCTCCCTGTGTTTAAAATATCGAATGCCCACTAATTAAATGAGTTACTGACAACTCACTTAATTAATATCTATCTCCAAGAGTAGTACCACTCAACCTTATTGTCATGTCGGACTAAGTCCACCTGCAGGGTTTACATGACAATCCTTATGAGCTCCTCTTGGGAACATCATCAACCTAGATTCCTAGGACACAATTTCCTTCTATAATCAACAACACACACTATAAATAATATCATTTCCCAACTTATCGGGCCTTTTGATTTATTGAGCTAAATCTCACCCTTTGATAAGTCAAAGAAATAAATACTATATATATGCGCTTGTTATTATATCAGGATTAAGAGCACACACTTCTATAATAACAAATGTCTTGTTCTTTTATTCAGTCAGTATAAAAGGAACTTACCTTAAATGATCCAGCTCAATACACTCTGAGTGTACTAGTGTAATTTTATAGTCAAGATAAACTAATACCAAATTAACTACAATTATTCCAATGGTTTTGTTCCTATCCATCTTAGTCGTGAGCAACTGTTTATAATTTATAAAGAACTGATAACATGATCTTCTATGTGTGACACCACACACCATGTTATCTACAATATAAATTAATTGAACAACTACACTTAGCATATAAATGTAGACATTTGACCAATGTGATTCTTTATTTCTAAATAAATGTTTATACAAAAGCTAGACTTTTAGTATACATTCCAACACAACCGGTATGTCTTTTATATCTCCAACAGAAAATGAATCATTTACTCTGACTTTTATTCCAAAGACTTAATTATCTGACCGTGAATCCTCAATTGAACTCGTAAATTTAGAGAAGGCGGATTCTTCCCTTTCTTGTCCTTCGGGACTTCAAATGGCTCTTCCACCACTATCATTGTGTCCCAATCCGTCTCGAAGAAGTTCTTCATCTTCACCATCCAAAAGATGATGTCCCATAAGCTTCATCCTTCGAACTTTGACAGATCTATCAAGTCGGTCATCTTTGCTTCCTCGACGGTTAGTCTGACGGAGAGCGACCTTGCTTTGATACCACTTGTAGGAGATCGATGGCCGGCTAGAAGGGGGGTTGGATAGACGGCACCCACAAATCGATTGCTTTCTACGTATTCATTAGTGCGCAAGCGGAAATACAATAACAAATACAAATACAAATACAAACAT
Organism: Zingiber officinale; assembly: GCF_018446385.1. Lineage (NCBI taxonomy): Eukaryota > Viridiplantae > Streptophyta > Magnoliopsida > Zingiberales > Zingiberaceae > Zingiber > Zingiber officinale. The sequence continues at coordinate 102,494,878 of NC_056003.1, forward strand.
AAACAAGAAAGAAATGTAAACCAATACACGTTGATGTAACGTGGTTCGGAGATAACTTGCTCCTACTTCACGACTGTCCGTAAGGTGGATGATCCCTCAATCTGTCGGTGGATTAGCCCCGGTAAACTCCGGCTATCTCAAGTTGCTCCTTGTGGGTGGAGAAACCTCACCACAAACTCACCAAGACCTATTGGATTACACAAGCACTTGAGAACTCTTATGACTACTAATTAGGTTTTAACCAAGTCTAATTTTGTCACCTTGGCCGGCCATCCCAAGCTCCTTCTTATAGAGTTTGGAAGAAAATAACCCTGCTGTTTTACCATTACCAGTCGACTAGTCTTTGCACCAGTCGACTGGTGCCAGCCCAACGATTCTCTCAACGGCTCTCTACCAGTCGACTGCTATAGTGTACCAGTCGACTGCTACAGTGTACCAGTCGACTGCTACAGTACCCCCCCCCCCCCCCCCCCCCCCCCCCCCCGTTTTTCCCTAGGTACAATTTCTCATGCACTCGTACCCTCACAACTCACTTTACTCTTCTTTGCAGCCTTTACCTCTTGCCTTCAAGCCTACTTCCTATGACTCTCATCCCTTGGATGCATCCAAGCCCGCGGCTCGTCCCCAATGTCATCCTTTGCGTATGTCTCGAAATCGCTTCCCTCGGTCCTTGTCCTTGCTACCTTATCCACGGTCCCTCGGATGCTCCATCCTTCACCGGACCTGAAGCCATCAAGCTAAGTCATACGTGTATCCTGCAAACCTACACACTCACATACATATATCAAATAACAAGGGTAAACCTAACTTAAACCCTTTGCCCAAACACCAAAACACATGGTCACACAGACCATTGGGATTACTCCAACAGGGGACACCAAGTGGAAGACTGGACAGGTCGAGATCAGATATTCAGCATGAAGTCCTGATGTCTTAGATGCTGAGCAAAAGTCTAGATGGTCTAGAGGACCGATCTGGCAAATGGTAAACTCTCTTGAGAGAAGTAGGTGAGGACGCATTCCTCGAAGAGGAAACAATAGACGTCAGTCTAATCTAGAGTTTCAGCGAAACTTAAAGTTAGGACCGAACAGTTCAGAAGCTGTCAAAGTTACTTTTTATATATTGTTTTCCTATTATTCTAACTCTATTTTGTAGAAAACTAACAATTTTACAGGTTCAGATTTTACCCTATTCGGTCGATCAAATGTCAAGATCGGTCGATCGAACCCCAGAGATCATATCAGCTTGTGACTAAGTTTCAACCAAGGATCGATCGACCGAACCTTGAGTTCAGTGAACCGAACAGTGGATAACTGACTTGATCGGACCGAGTTGATTGGATCAGATAACCCAGCGAGGATAGCTGGATCGGTCAACCAAACGACGGGATCGGTCGACCGAACGAAAGCTTTATCTGAAGTGGTAGAATTTGAATGAGAAGCGGGGCAGATTTAAAAGGTTCTGTTGATCAATTAGGGGGATCGATCGATCGATCAAAGTCGAGTCAAACCTGATCCCGAGATCAGTGGATTTGGATTAGGCTCAACTTAGCTATAAAAGGAGGCCTTGACCAAGCACTTCAACAACGAACTCTAACGATCTCTCTTGTGCACGCTGCTCCAAAGACAAGTCCACAAAGCCGTAACGTCGCTCCGACGACCGAAAGCTCGTATCTCCAACTCTCCAAAGTCGGTGGTATAATTGTTCATTGTACTTTAATTATATTATCATTGTACTTCATCTCTGTATTTGAATTTCTGAAACTATAGTGATTGTCCAACGATAACACTCTCAAGTGCGTGCCTTGGAGTGGGAGTCGCCATAGGCTATGAATCAAGTAAATCTTAGTGTGTTTGTGATTGTCTATTTCTTTATTTCCACTGTGTATTATGTGTTTTCTGAAAAACGAATGTGAAAGTCACGAGTACTATTCACCCCCTCGCCTCTAGCACATCTCGATCCTATACTTAGTTGAACATATTTGGTCACAATATAACAATAATCCTTAAATTAGTATTTTATAGTTTCTCTTTACATTTAATTTATATGTTATTTTTTAATTTTATACCAGTGTGATTTTTTTATATGTTGTACTCTTTCATTTCAAATTTATAATAATATTTTAATTTTAAATAAATGACACTCATAAAATAAGAAAAAAATATTTTATGTAATAAATATATTTTAAAATAATAATATTATTTATTTTAAATAATAATTATTTAAATTATGTAAATAAAATTAAAATTATATTTATTTAATATAAAATAAGAATAAAGATGAATGAGTGGACAACAAGTCACACAAATAATGAGTGTTAATGTTAAAATGAATGTGAGGGAATAAATATATTAATATAATGTGTATATGGCATGTGGACCCTACAATAATGAGTGTTAATATTAAAATGAATGTGAGAGAATAAATGTGTTAATATAATGTGTATATGGCTTACATACCCCATGCTTTTTGATGAGGTGGTGAGTGTTATAACACCCACAAATGTGGATGCTCTCGGAATCATAATCTTATGTAGAATCGATTTGGAATCAGAATCGGATCGGTTGAGATAGATCGTATGATCTTATCAAAACCCTTAAAAATTTATGTTACAGGATTAATAATTAAAAAAATATCTAAAAATCTCATTTGCTTTTAACTAGATTAATAATTTTATATATACATATAACCGTCAACACTCACATCTAAGATGACATTATTATATATACAAATTTAAATTAACTATTAATTTAACTATCATTCTTGCACAATATCATTCAATATATTTATATTTTTATATCATAAATGAACGGGTATGAAATTTATATCAACACAATAATAATAATAATAATAATAATTACATATTTCAACCTCAAGAATGTTAGGACCTTCGGACGCGGCTAGAGAGGGGGTGTAAATAGTCGACCCCAAATTCACGTTTCTTCCTACAATTTTAGTTAGCGCAGTGGAAATAAAAGATAGAAATGAAACAGGAGAATATCAAACCTCAAACGCGACGATATAACGAGGTTCGTGTTAGGACCAAAAGTAGCTAGAGGGGGGGGGGGGGGTGAATAGCTCGTCGCGTGCTCGTCGCTTGGCGTTGCTTGGCGTTGCTTGTTTCTTCTAAGATATGCAGCGGAAAATAACAGAAACAATCACACAACGCTAACAAGGTTGGTTTACTTGGTATCCACCTCACAAGAGGTGACTAGTCCAAGGATCCACACCACGCACGCACCCTCCACTATGAAAACACTCCTTTTCGGTAACTACCGAGGGCGGAGAAGCCCTACAAGACTCTCAGTACAAGAAGAAAGGAAAGGGAAACAAAACACAAGCGCAAAGCTTACAATGAGTACAGAAAACCCTAACCCTAGCTTCTCTTCTTGCCTTTGATCCGCCTCTTGACTTGGAAAGCTTCAAGAACTGGCGATCTGATCTTTGAGAGCGCTGTGGAGAAGTTGGCGAGAGATCTGGAGTGTATCGGTGAAGAGCTGCCGAAGGAATCGTGCGCCTGCGGCCTTTATCGACGCCAACGGTCGGATCCCGATCGATTCGAATGTTCCCAATCGATCGGGGAGGCTTTGGATCGATTCACGGATCGATCCGGGAGCGCCATAAAGCTGGCTCGGATCGATCCATGGATCGATCCGGCGCTTATCGCGCGGCAACGTCAATCAATCCATCGATTGGGACATCGGATCGATCACGGATCGATCCGAGCTTCTGACCGAAAAGCACTGGATCGATCCGATCGATCCGGCCTCTGGATCGATCCGACTTGGTTTTGCCCAAAACCAAGTTCTAAGACTCCCAAACCAACATCCGGTCATTCTTGACTGTTGGTACATCATGCCAGCATCCGGTCACTCCTTTGACCGCTAGGACTTCCCACCAAGTGTCGGTCAATCCCTTTGACCCACTCGGACTTTTCTAGTCGTGCCAAGTATCCGGTCACTCCCTTGACCTACTTGGACTTCCACCAGATGTCTGGTCAACCTTGACCCATCTGGATTTCCTCATGCCAAGTATCCAGTCAATCCTTTGACCTACTTGGACTTCCCAACACCAGATGTCCGATCATCCTTGATCCATCTGAATTTTCTCTTGCCTGGCTTCACTTACCAGGACTTTCACCTAGTTTCACTCACTAGGGTTTTCCATCTGCCTAGTTTCACTCACTAGTGTTTTCCATCTGCCTAGCTTCACTCACTAGGTCTTTCACCTGGCTTCACTCACCAGGATTTTCTTTCTGCCTAACATCCCAGTTAGGACTTCCCAGTCAAGTATTCGGTCAACCTTGACCTACTTGACTCTTCTTCAATTAACATCTTATTGTCAAACATCTAAACTCAAACCAAGACTCAGCTTGGTCAACCAGGTCAACCTTGACCTGAGGGATGTTGCACCAACAATCTCCCCCTTTTTGATGTTTGACAATACCACAATAACACTTACAATACCACATGTAAGTTAGGCTAATCCCATAGCCTCATTCTTCATGCCACTAGGTAATGAAAGCATAAGTTAAGCTCTTCATTCTCCCCCTAAGAGGGCAAACTCCCTCTTAGATAATGAAAGCCTAACTGACTCCCTTTCACTAGTCTTTTCATTCTCCCCCTATTGGCACACATCAAACTCCCCTGTAGGGCACACTCAACCCATCTTTAGGCACACATCAACCCATGCCTCAATTTCGGGTATACTTCAACAAATCCATTGTTGAAAGACTCTCCCCCTGAAGAGTTGCTCATCGTTGTTCACAACATCACTCGTTGTGATCAACACGATAAAGAAGGTCCCATACCCTTCATTCATCCTTAACCCATGCCTCATTGTAGACAAATACTCAACCCTGAGCATTTTCTAACCACGTGAGTTTCCACTTGAACTAATGAGGATATCCACTCCCCATTTCAAGTTCAAAAGCTCATACATGAGCATTTTCCTTAAAAGAAGGTTAACCACCTTCCAAGGTTCATGAAAAGATAATTTTTCATGTCTTTAAAGAGTCCCTCCCCCTAAAGACATGGTGGTAACTTCTGTCATTGCACCAACAATGACTTGGAATTCCTAAACCTTTAGGAAACCCAAATTTAGAAGTTTTGAGGTTCAAATATTCAAAATTTGAAACAAACCTCAACCTAAACTTCAACTTAGCCTTCCTTAACCAATCCATCCTTGTTTTCACATGAAAACACCCGTTTTATGTATACAAATGTATTTTTAGGGGTTTGGAATGGTTACCTAGACTAAAATAGGTTTAGACTGCTGAAATCAGGCCTTCCCAGCCAAAATCAGCATCCTGGATCGATTTGAGTTGGGTTCCAATCGATTCAACCTATTTGAATCGATCCACTGATCGATTCAGGATGTATGGATCGATCGGCTGATCGATCCAGCGAGCTTCTGTTCGCAAGAGTTGCCTTCTGAATCGATCCACGGATCGATTCAGGCACTCCAATCGATCCATGGATCGATCGGAGCTCTGATAGTTGCTGAAATTCCATTTCAGTCAACTTCAGAAACCCCTAGAAAATTCTACAAAAATCCAAAAATCATGAAATTTCGTGTAGACATTATTTAGGGCATACTTAATCATGGAAAAATAGTTTTCTATGAAAATACATCATATTTTCAAAGATTGACACAAACTTGAAAACTTGCAAAAACTTTAGTGTTTTCTTCAAGTTTGTGTCTAACTATTCAATGGTGATTACTATCAAAAGATAGCCTTCACCAAGGTTTTCCAAAAACATTTTAAAAACATTTTCAAAACCAATATCCCATCATGTTCCTTGGGCATAATGCACATGACTTGTACATTAGCTTTCCCAATGATGGGAAAACACATAACTATGTGTTTTGATGAACCTAAAACTCAAAAGAATGCACTAAATCAACATCTTGAGTTTTGTTCATCTTCCTAACATCTCACTTGTATCTAATGTACACTAAAACACGTACAAGTCACCTTATAGTCCTTGTGAGATGTGAGATTTTGGTTTTGCCCTAATCTAGGAATCATGCATATTTATCTAGGCATTCTAGAGATATTAGACATCCACCTAGGATGTCACTTGTCAATAATTGTTGTTAAATGCCATTTGTCCTTAATTACAAGGAAATAACCTAATGCATGATAATGTTATGGCATACATCAAAATAAAATAACTTTCAAAAGAAAGATTCCTATAACTACATGATGTAAGAATGTCATGACATATGATGGGCAAACAATCATGGCAAGATTTAGCATAAATAAAATATACCTAGATTAACTATCTAAGTATCCTTAAAACCTTAGCTAAACTTACAACTTAAACCTAGATTGCCCTAAAGTGCTTAAAGAAAATGTCAAAGCCTAAATTGACATTTCTAATTCCCTTGATTAATGTATGCCAATTGAAAGTAAGCATATCCTCAAATGTTGGCATATGTCATTTTTCAACAAGAGTAGCACTTTTAAATTAAGGCCCGGATTGCCTTAAATTTCCTAAGAACATACCAAAATCCCAACTTGGTATTTCTCTAGGTTTTCCCAATTTATGCCTTTTTAAGATAAAATCAATTTTCCACCATTAGGCACATTTTACTCTTTCAAGGAGTAAATAATAATTTCATTTCATTTTCAAAGGTTAACAAAAACCTTGAAAATGCTCCTTGAGTGTCAATTTCCTCAAAGTTGGGTTAACTACCCTTCTAATCGGAGTTGACACTCTCTAACCCATCTATGGGGTAGAGAAGATGCTCCTAGGAACCCAACACCTATTGGTGCTCCTTGGATGCTCTAGGTATTCACTAGGGATAACTTCCCTAGATACCTTCCTAGTGACCTTGTTTGGCTTCTTGGAGGCCTTGGTCATACTTTCTAGGTCAACTCTAGGGATAGCCTCCCTTGTGACCTTGTTTGTGACTTTCTTAGACTTCTTAGAAGCCTTAGTCACATTTATTGCAAAAATACTCTTAGGGATGACTTCCCTAGTATTTTTGGCTTGACCACTAGACCTAGGGTTTGTTCCATAACTATATGGAACTCTATGGTAAGAGGGCACATCCTTCTTAGCATTTGGTTTGTATCCCAAACCTCTATGGCCATTTGATGGCTTTTGTACCCCTAAACCTAGGTTATGCTCATTTTGCCCTAATAGGATATTTTCCATCTTTTTTAGGGTCTTTTCCATTTTATCAAGTCTTGACCTCAAGACTTGATTTTCCATCACTAAGTCCTTAGTTTTTGGTTTTCCATTAAGTTCATGAGCATTTTTGTTTCTAGGCTTGTAGCTACAATCCTTAGAGTTCTTGCCTAGACTTTTACCTACATTCCTAGCCTTAGGTGTAGTAGTTTTGGCATGTAGGGCCACATGCTTTTCCTTAAAGCCCTCATGCTTCCTATTCTTATGGTAAATCGCATTAAAATGATAAAAATTAGAACTATCATGCTTTTTACCATAATGTAAAGGAGTAGGCTCAATAAATGTTACCTTCTTCTTTACCTTGGAGGCTCCCCCTTGACTAATGCCTCCTCCTTGAGCCTTGACCATCTTCTTCCCCTTAGGGCATTGACTCCGATAATGCCCCTTTTGATTGCAAGAGAAACACACAATGTGCTCCTTGCTCTTTTTTGTTCCGGGGATGGTCTCCTTGGGCTTCACCTTACCTTTTTGTGCCACTTGGCCCTTCTTCTTGGCCAATTTAGGACACTTGCTCTTGTAGTGCCCATGTTCCCTACACTCAAAGCATATAATATGATTTTTATTATTAATTGAAATATTTATACCTTTGCTTGTAGGGGTGGCATCTTTTCCTTTGGATCCGGAGGTAGAAGCTTCCTCTTGATCGGACCTTGATTCTCCTCCATTTGATTTTTCTTGACTTGTGGAGGTAGAATCTTCTTCCTCCTCTTCGTCTCTTGACCCGGATGTAGAAGCTTCTCCTTCTTCTTGATCCGGCGTCACCAAGGATTGCTCCCCCTCAATCCTAGAGGTGGAGACTTCATCATCTTGAACATGAAACAAGGAGTATGCTCCCTCCTTGTTCCCTTCGTTGCATTCCCTTGAGGATGAAGCTTCTTGGATTTCCTCTTCTTCGGAGGTTGAGCATCTCTCAACCTCGGAGTCCTCCTCTTGGTCTTGCTCCAAAGAGTCACCCTCTCTGGATTCTTCATGATCTTGTACAGTGGAGGGGATCTCTTCATGAAGCTTGGCCAATTTGCTCCATAGCTCCTTTGCATCTTCAAACTCTCCAATTTTGCAAAGGATGGTGCTTGGCAATAAATTGACCAAAAGCTTGGTCACTTTGTCATTGGCCTCGCACCTTTGGACTTGCTCCGGGCTCCATTTGCTTTTCTTTAGAACTTTGCCCTTTGAATTTCTTGGAGCCTTGAAGCCTTCCATTAGAGCAAACCATTGCTCTATCTCCATCATAAGAAAATTTTCGATTCTTGATTTCCAAGAATCGAAACTTGTAGAAGTGTATGGTGGAGCCACCCTTGTGTCAAATCCAAGCCCATCTTGGAATTGCATCTTGAAGTTGAGCTTGATAAAGTCTTGAACTTGAAGAATTTGCTCCAACTTCTTCACCCTCTAGCTTTTCTTGATATGCTTGACCCTTCCGGCGATGATTCCGGTGAAGAGCAGCCTCGCTCTGATACCACTTGTTAGGACCAAAAGTAGCTAGAGGGGGGGGTGAATAGCTCGTCGCGTGCTCGTCGCTTGGCGTTGCTTGTTTCTTCTAAGATATGCAGCGGAAAATAACAGAAACAATCACACAACGCTAACAAGGTTGGTTTACTTGGTATCCACCTCACAAGAGGTGACTAGTCCAAGGATCCACACCACGCACGCACCCTCCACTATGAAAACACTCCTTTTCGGTAACTACCGAAGTAAAAGCCCTACAAGACTCTCGTACAAGAAGAAAGGAAGGAAACAAAACACAAAAGCTTACAATGAGTCTGAAAACCCTAACCCTAGCTTCTCTTCTTGCCTTTGATCCGCCTCTTGACTTGGAAAGCTTCAAAATCCTTCAAGAACTGGCGATCTGATCTTTGAGAGCGCTGTGGAGGAGAGATCCGGAGTGTATCGGTGAAGAGTGCCGAAGGAAATGTGCGCTGCGGCCTTTATCGACGCCAACGGTCGGATCCCGATCGATTCGAATGTTCCCAATCGATCGGGAGGCTTTGGATCGATTCACGGATCGATCCGGAGCGCCTCTTGGGGAACGTGGATCGATCCATGGATCGATCCGGTGATTCCCCGCAGGCGTCCCAATCGATCGATCGATTGGGACATCTGGATCGATCCACGGATCGATCCGAGGCTTCGTCATTGAAAGCACGGATCGATCCACGATCGATCAGCTCTGAATCGATCCCGATCGATCCAAGACTAATTTTGCCCAAACCAAGTTCTAAGACTCCCAAACCAACATCCGGTCATTCTTGACCTGTTGGTACATCATGCCTAGCATCTGGTCACTCCTTTGACCTGCTAGGACTTCCCACCAAGTGTCTGGTCAATCCCTTTGACCCACTTCGACTTTTCTAGTCGTGCCAAGTATCCGGTCACTCCCTTGACCTACTTGGACTTCCACCAGATGTCTGGTCAACCTTGACCCATCTGGATTTCCTCATGCCAAGTATCCAGTCAATCCTTTGACCTACTTGGACTTCCCAACACCAGATGTCCGATCATCCTTGATCCATCTGAATTTTCCCTTGCCTGGCTTCACTTACCAGGACTTTCACCTAGTTTCACTCACTAGGGTTTTCCATCTGCCTAGTTTCACTCACTAGTGTTTTCCATCTGCCTAGCTTCACTCACTAGGTCTTTCACCTGGCTTCACTCACCAGGATTTTCTTTCTGCCTAACATCCCAGTTAGGACTTCCCAGTCAAGTATTCGGTCAACCTTGACCTACTTGACTCTTCTTCAATTAACATCTTATTGTCAAACATCTAAACTCAAACCAAGACTCAGCTTGGTCAACCAGGTCAACCTTGACCTGAGGGATGTTGCACCAACAGTTCGGAGATGATACTCCTACTCCTCGGCGTGTCCGTAAGGTGGACGAATCCTATCAATCCGTCGGTGGATGAGACCCCGGAAAACCGGCTAATAAAAACTCCTTCTGGGTGGAGAAACCTCGCCACAATCTCTCTTGCAACAGCAAGATCGGAGTACAAAGATAAAAAAAGAAGCCAAGAACAATATGAATGTAAAAACACTAGTTTGCTTGCCTTCTCGTCGACTGGTGATGAAGCAACCACTTCACGGATGCCAACAATAGCAGCAACTGATCAGTTGGAGTCCAGCCGAGGGAAGCTCACACGAAGCTTCAGGGATGAAGAGCTCAGCAAAGCTCAGATCGCAGTCAAGAGTAGTAAGTTCTCTCTTTGTGTAGAGGCCCTCAACATCGATTTATATCCTGAACCTGCGAAGAAGACAAAGAAGACAATCAGCGTTGTGACTCAGCGGCTGGGCTCGGACCGATCGGGCTATGGCCGATCGGTCGAGAATCTGATCGGTCGGACCGATCGCTAGTGGATCGGTCCACGGCCGATCCCCTATTATTTTACGAATCCATCGCTTATCGATCGGTCACCGGACCGATCGGATAACCTGTTCTTTGTGAGTTACCGATCGGTCAGAGACCGATCAGATAACTATATCATGGATCGGATGCACCAATCCAGTGACAAAGATCATCGGATCGGTCAGCGGACCGATCCAAGCCTCTGTTGGTTTATGGCCTCGACCTTCTCTAGTCTAGAGAACGAGCTCCCGACCCTCTCGACCTAGTTCGGAGAATGAGCTACCGAGCCCTCTCGGACTTCGTCCGGCGGACGAGCTACCGAGCCCTCTCTGACCTAGTCCGGAGAACGAGCTACCGAGCCCTCTCCGACTCCATCCAGTCCAGAGAACGAGCTACCGAGCCCTCTCCGACTTCCACGTCCGGTCCAGAGAACGAGCTACCGAGCCCTCTCTGACTTTATCCCATGCCAAGCTTCCATACTTGGACTTTTCCCCGTGCCAAGCTCCCTGCTTGGACTTTTCCCGTGCCAAGCTCCCTGCTTGGACTTTTCCGTGCCAAGTCTCCATACTTGGACTTTTCCCGAATCAGGTCAACTCAAGTCGGGTCAACCAGGTCAACCTTGACCTAAGGTTGCACCCACAATCCCCCAAGTTCCTATTCTTGTCAAACATCAAAATACAACTTCTCTATTCTTGTCAAACATCAAAATACAACTTCTCTATTCTTGTCAAACATCAAAATATACCTCGAGTCAGGTCAACTCGAGTCGGGTCACCCAGGTCAACCTTGACCTAAGGTTGCACCAACAAAGAATATTCCCTTGGTTTATAAAATAACTCAATTTAAAGGCCAACAAAATAGCTCATGTAGCAGAAGCTATTCATCCTTTGATTTGAATGTGAAAGTTGAAAATTAGCTTCTATAGACCCATTGATTCCACAAAATACTAGACAATATGCATAAAAAAAATTATCGTTTTAGGAAAAAATGATAGAATATCATTGATTAAAACTAACTAAAAATAATTAAACAGATATTTAAATAATCTCAAAATCCTAACACTAAATTTGCAAAGACAAAAAAAAAGATAATAAAAAAAGACTAAAAATCTTTTGCACATCCGAAAAGACTTTAAACAATATTTTTGGATTTAAAACTGGATAACTAAGGGTAAACCACTTAACTAACTATAGATCTTTGAACGAGTATCATATAGCTCAACTTGAGTCAAAAGTTATGGTTAGGGATGTAAATGAGTCGAGCCGAGCCGAGCCGAGTCGAGCCGAGCATTGGAGTGTTCAAACTTATTTGATAAGATAACCAAACTAAGTTGAGCCGAGCTTAAAATGAACTAATCCTTTGAAATGATTGTTCAACCTTGGCTTGGCTTATTTTTTATGAGCTTGAGCTTGCTTGAATGTTGACTTGAGATTGGTTCGTTTAGATGTTATTGAACTCTTAATTCAAGGTTGGCTTGAGCTTGATTCATTTAGATGTTATCAAACTCTCAATTTAAACTTATTTGGTTGTTTAAAACTTTTAGTTATTTGATTGGTTATTGAATTTGATAATTCAAACTTATTTATTTATTTTATTTTATTATTTATTTAGCATATTGATAAGAGTTTTATCAATCAATATAGTTTGTGAATATTGTTCACGAATGTTGTTCACAAACATTGTTTATGAACGGTAACAAGCTGAATACATATGTATTCAAGCTTGTTTGTTTAATTTAACAAGCTATTCAAGCTTGTTTATTTAATTAATCTTATGTATATTGAATGAATATAAACAAACTCTTACCAAGCCGAACACCAAGGTTGTTCACGGATGTTTGGTTCATTTACATCCCTAAATTATGGTCTCTAAAAGCTTCTACTAATGCTTCTTTGACCCTACCGATTCCGTTTCGATCTTGCTTCTATTCTACTGTAAAAATCGATTCCGCACAATTAGGATCGATTTATGCTTCTAGATTATAGGATTGTGTATCCAAATCATGATTTTACAAACATGGGTTAGCATCATTTATTTAATACTATCTTTCTTTGTCTCAAATCTACGTTGTGTGTTTGTACATTGTTCATATTAATCTTCTTCTTGGATACTTTTTGCATCCAATGAGTTTAACTCTTTTAGATGGGACAGATACCTCTTGGTTGGTATACATCCCTCTCAAACTTCATGACTTCAAGCTATTTATTGGAATCAATATTCCATCTCACTTCTTTGTAGCTAATGGTTCTGTCATCCTTTGAAAAAAAAAACTCATTATTATTTGAGGAGACTTGAGATTCATATCCCTACAAGTCCTTATAAACCTTGTTGGACCTACTTAATCCTTATGTGCCAAATATCTTCTTCTTGTTTTTCAACTTTTAATTGTTGTCTTGAATCTCTTTAAGGTTAATCTTTCTTCCAAGTATCTCTTGGTATAAATAAATAAATATTCTTCTAATTTTTGCCTATTATAAAATTGCTCAATTTTCTAATTATAGTGTAAAAGCTACCTTCTATTTTTTTTTAAAAAAAAATGGCTTGAAGAAGTAAAATGCCGAGGAGGAATTACTATAGTTTAATAAATAGGATAAGCAATATGCTTAGCATTATGACAACAAACACTTTTATAAATTCCCATTAGACCACCTCAATTACTTGGGTTATTTGCACTCTTAACTTAAGTAAAGGAAAGAAAAAAACTAATTGTGTTCTTTTAGTAATTTAATTTATTTATCTCCATGTCATCAACTAACCCAAATAATATAAATTAGTTATCACGAGCTATTGTAAGAGTTACCGTTTTAATTTATCTCAAGATAAACTTTTAAGAAATATAATCCGAAACACACTCAATGAAACTTGTTAAAAGGAATCCTAAACTCAAATTTTCTAGATGGAGTCTTATCAAATAAATCGACTTTCAAAGATTTTCTAAATTTTGGAGTTAATTTTTTTTCCAAAGTGGGTGAAATAGTAATACATATATTAAACAACTAAATTCTTATAATATTTATAGAAAAGTCGACAATGGGTGAAATACTAACATATATATTTTTAAAAAACACAAACTCTTATAATATTTATAGAAATGTCAAAAGTCGGTGAAATAGTATATATATATATTTAAAAAACATAAACTCTTACCATATTTATGGAAAAGTAAAAGGGCACAAATCAAGAAAAATATCAAACGGACGCCTCGTTATTAATTTTATCATGAAAATATCATTTAATCCCGTGCTATTATAGTAGTTATATGTAGTTATTATAATATGTAAAAGTTATCAAGTAGTTATTAAATTCTCAGGACATAACATAGATGATAAATATATAATATTTTTGATATAATGAATAGGAATCAATTCTCAAGAACTGAGAATTTGAGATTACTCTATCATATGTCTATCGTTTGTGTACCTATATGTACCTTCCTCTATATCCGTGGAACCGATACTAAGAAATCGCTAAGGTAACGGATCTATCTTTTTTATCAATTAACTACTATAATATGTAGAAACTATCCAATAACTGTTATAACATATTTAGGGTGAATTTAAAATTTAAGATTTAGAATTTACACCATATAGAAATTATCTAATAGCTATAATACAATATGTAGAAGATACCCAATAGTTACTATAACGTATTTAGGTTGAGTTTTTGATTTATGATTGTAGCAGCCACTGGCGGAGCCAGGATTTGTAGCCCGCCTGGGTTGCAAATCTCCTCTAAAGATTTCCCGGGCTAAGACCCATTTTACTCTATTTGGGAATGAAAAAAATCAATACAATCAAAGTTAAAAATTAACACAACTTTAATTGGACCACCGGGCTATAGAAAGCCTGGCTCCGCCCTTGGTAGCAGCTACATAATAACTTCTACAATTCTTTTAAAATAATTTTAATTAAATTGATAAATAATATTTTAATATAATAATATTTAAAAAAAGGTTAAACTCACTCTAAATTTATTGTAATAATTATTAAATAACTTTTACATTTTATAGTAACCATTGAGTAATTTTTATATAATATAACAACTACCAGTAACATCAAGCGATAGTTTTGAAATAAAATTCACTGAAGAGATACCTTTAAATTTTTTTTACAAAAGAATGTGTTTTGTAATAATTTATAATTTTTGGGGCGCTTTTGATTTTTTTCAACCAAAGTCAAACAAGATTTTGATTTTTTTTTTTAAACATAAACTATTATTTAATCTGTGTCTAAAATTTTATAGTTGGGTGGCAAAAGGTTTATCCTAAATGTTCCAGGCGATCGATTTTACGGTTGTTTATAGAGAAATAAATCATGAATAATTTTATTTTTAATAGTTGAGAGGACAGAAACCTTTAAATATTTAAAATTCGAAAGTTTGCTAGATATTTAAGTTGTCGATCACATCATCCATCTTTAAATATTCACGTTAGACTCTCTGTATGGGCCCCGGCCGCTTGCCTCATTTTCGTACAACATAAAGCTTCTACGATTTCCGTTTTAGAAGTTAACAAAGTCAACGGCTTTCGCTAATCTTAAATATTCATGCATTCACGTCAAGTCTTTGAGTGAAGGAGTGAAATTAGAATCTAAGTTTTTATCCTTCACAAGCAACAAATCTCTTAACGAATCTAATTTACAATACAAACCCAGGTCAACCTCTTTTTTTATTGCCACAAGAAGCAAATTAACATTATTTTTTCACAAATAAAATTAAAACCACAGATAATTAAGAAGTGGCGTGTACAAATTGGTTACGTGTTAAGCAAACGGGTCATGGTCCGAGACAACGTCTATGGAATTGATAGGGATGTCAAAAATGAATCTAATCTGATAATTCAATTTGAATCGATTCGAAAAAAATTAGGTTCGGATTGAATATTTTCGGATTCGGGTCGAGTTCGGGTTAGAGGGTTGGAGAGTAAAAAAGTTTCGGGTTGGGTCGGGTCGGGTCGGGTTCGGGTTCGGGTTGACCCAAGTTGACCCGGGTTGACTTAAATATAGGGTTTTGTGGGGTTTTTTTTGGGTTAAATCAAATTTTATTTTAAAAATTTAGATATTTTTATATATATTAATATCATGTTTGTATGATAATGATGGAGTATTGAGATAAAAGTGAAGAATTATAGGGAAAATAGCCCCAAAAAGTCATTTTGAATAGGATTTTCGGGTTATATGGGTTGGGTTCGGGTTGATCGGGTTGGTCAGATTCGGGTTCGGGTTGAGGTGTTTGGGTTGAACTCGGGTTCGGGTCGGATTCAGGTTGGATTTAAAAAAAAATTCAATTCGACCCATCCGAATTGACACCCCTAAGAATAGAATCTCCTCTTACCATGTTTAATCAATACATAAAATAAATCATAAATAATTATTAAACATAAATAATTAAATAATATATGAAGAGGACATACACTCAACTACTAATTAAGATTTAAATTTAATCTTAGTCAACTGTCCATCCTGAAATACATCCGCTCCCCACAAACAGATGCTTAAAATTCCTCCTCATTCAAAGATTTATTGGATAAGATCCTTAAATTTCAAATCAATTTGGGGTGCTGCTTTTATAAAAATAACTCTAAATTATTTTTCTAAAAAAAAATCTGGTTTTTATTTTTTTTCGTTCTATTTTTCCCGTTTATTTTATTTTATTCTTATAATTAATTATTAGAAAATAAATTTTTTTTTTAAAAAATTATAATTAAGGTTCTCTTTATTGTAAATTATTTATTTATATTAAAATTTTAAATTAAAAAATAAATATATGAATATATGCAATAACTTAAATTTAGAATAAATCTGAACTCTTTAAAATTATTATTATTATTTAAAAAACAATAGATTTAGTAGATTATTAAGAGAAAATTAGTATAGGTTTAAGATTAAAAAAATTGAAATCAACTCAGAGTGGAATGAAGTAACTTTAAATTGACTTTTGATCACTTAAAAGGTTTATTTTTTTTAAAAAAAATATATAAATAGCTTTAAGATGCAAAAAGTATTAACTTGATGTAAATTAAAATTTTAAAGGCTATATTAACAACTTTAGGATGAAAGAATTTAATCAAATAATTTAATTTTTAATTTTTATCTTGATTAGTTCTAATTTGTTTAAAAAATTTAATTAGATAGAAAGATATTTTGGCAAAGAGGCATATTTTTGATAAAATATAAAATATGGTGCTTGATACCTATCCCTTAAAAATAAAAATAGAAATAAAATAAAATATAGTGTTTGATTTGGAAATGTAAAGCTATGTGCTGCTTTGAATTGCCGTTTGCTTTTTTAATTGATGAATCAAACCATGGTTTTTGTTCCTTTTTTAAAATGCACGCCTATAGATGCTAATGGCCGGCTCCGCCGCCAAAAACACCTATAAATGCCGAGGACGAAATGGACTCGAAGCGAGAGACGCGGCGTTTAGATTCCAACGTCCCCTTCGGTGTTCACCGGTCTTCCTGTCGATCTGGAGGTCAGACGGTCGAGGAATGTGTGTTCTGTTCATCCTGCCTTGTTTTTCGATGTAGCTAATAACACTATCGGAGATTTGGGAATCACCGGCCTCTCTGTTTTTTCTTATCTTCAGCGAAAAGATTTCATTTTTCGTTAGTCTCCTTTATTTCGTTGTAGTGGATTGCGAGTTTTGGAGTCTCTCTTCGTTCTGTTCATCCTGCCTTGTTTTCGATGTAGCCAGTAACAGTATCCGAGATTTGGGAATCACCGGCCTCTCTGTTTCTGTTTCTTTCTCATATTCAGCGAAAAGATTTCATTTTCCGCGAGTCTCCTTTATTTCGTTGTAGTGGATTGCAAGTTTTGGCGTCTCTCTTCGTTCTGAATTTCCGCTGATGTTGTCGGTGCTTATGGTTTTTGTTCCGTTTGTTATGCAGACTTAGGCTTCGAATCTGGTCGAGGCTGGCTTTGTATACTGTAAAGCTCAAGACTTCCCTCGAAGATTGCAAAATTAAACGAGTTGAATTTCTACTCCACAACTTCCAGTCTAAATAACCCTCGAAATGGCCGGAAAGCTGTGGTCCATGTCCGAGGTGCCTGTGAGGCCTCTTGGTCTTTACGATCCCTCCTTTGAGAAAGACGCCTGTGGTGTGGGGTTTATAGCTGACCTAACCGGAAAGTATAGCCATGAAACAGTAAGCTGCTTTTTTGCTTTAAGCTGTCATATGCTCTTGAGAAATTTGTATCTACTTCTATCGTCTTGAATTCATTTCAATCCCGGAGATTAAATTTGTATGCCCTTTCATCCAAAAGAAACCTTGTCATTTGGGGACGTGCCTGAACATTTGTCAAATCTGCAGGTTAACAATGCGTTGCAGATGCTGGAAAGGATGGCTCATCGTGGTGCTTGTGGTTGTGAGGAGAACACTGGAGATGGAGCTGGCATCCTTGTAGCTCTTCCACATGATTTCTTTAAAGAGGTACGTGCTTGATGTCTGTTCAAATTGTCTAGAAGATCAAATTTTGATTTTGATCATCCCGTTCATTCATCATTCACTTTGCCTTATGCATTACTAACATCAAAGTTTCCGTGTGCTTGTCTTTTAGGTAACCAAGAATTTGGGGTTTGTGCTGCCGCCACTTGGTGAATATGCTGTTGGCATGTTCTTCATGCCAACTGATGATATTCGTCGAGAGAAGACCAAAACTGCTTTTACTGAGGTAATTTGCCATATGGAATTCTTACAGTTGATACGGTTGGGATCTAGCTGTGTGATAGCCTAGATGTGGAAATAATGTTTCCTTTTACTGATTTGATTACCACCTTCCATTTTTTTTTTCTTTCCTACTGAAGATGATATGTGCCAAATAAATTAATGAATCATCTGCATGCTCTAGAGGTTTAAAGAGTTTTGTTAACAGATCCTTTCTATGTGGTACTTGATACATAATTCAGTCCCCACATTAGATATGCAAGGAGCCTGAAAGTGCTCAGGCTGCTTACTCCCTCAAGGTTTCTTTTCACCCTAACCAATGGGAAATCATTGTAATATCACCAATGATGATATACCTACATAAAAGGTTCTCTTGTTTCTTCATGTATAGTTAGTTTTCATTTTTTTTTTAATGAAGTTACCCTGTTGCTGAACCATGAATAAGCTTGAGAATGGAAGAAATTTAAAGAGCGTTTGGTTATTCTGTTTCCATATTCATTTTCTAAAAAAACACGCATTTTCTGGAAAATATAAAATGACTTTTAGATCTATTTTTCTAGAAAATGCTATCTATTTTTTTAGAAAACAAATATGGAAAATGCAAGCCAAACACTATTTTCTAGAAAATGCACGTTTTCCATAAAATGGAAATGGAAAACATGTAACCAAATGCTCCGTTACTTTTCTCGCAAACGTGCACAAATTTGAAGCAGGATACCTCTCAGCATTGTATTATTGATTTAAAACACAAACATGAATTTTTTTTTAACAAGATGCTCAATCCTAGAAATACAATTTTTATATGGTTACAATTTTCTCTAACAAGCATTTTGAATTGTTTTCTGGAAACATGCATGACTAAATGCAAGAAAGCCCAGGTAGATGCTTTATTTTTTCTACAAAAAATGGATAATTATCTACTGTTTAAACTGGCCAAGGATTTTCATGCTTTATCAAAATTTGTTGACTACATAGTGCCAACAGTCTTATTCGGACGTCGATATTAGGGAGCTTTGTTTCACTTGTCATGGAACTTACTACATTGGGTTACTCTTCCTTTTATTATTTCTTCTAAATGGTATTTTATGTGATTGCTAACTTCCCACTACATTTTAGTGCTAGCTATGACTAAGAAGATTTGAGCGGTAACTTCCTTCAATTTTAGGTTGCGGAAACCTTAGGACATGATATTCTAGGCTGGCGCCGAGTACCAAAAGATAATACAGATCTTGGTCAGTCTGCTCAGCGGACAGAGCCAATCATTGAGCAGGTTTTTGTTACTCCAAGTCTGAAATCAAATGCCGATTTTGAGCAACAGGTCCAGCTTTAATGTCTATTCTTTTGTTGAGTATTAGAAAAAATTTACAGTCTCATAGAACTTTTACTTGTGACAGTGTTTGAATAACATCACCTGAACTAATGTAGATGTATATACTACGGAGGTTCTCAATAGTTACGATTCGAGCTGTTCTTAATCAGAAGCGTGATGGTGTCAAGGAATTCTATATATGCTCATTGTCTTCAAGGTGATTCATTCATCTTCTTCTCTCCTTTGTAAATGTTCATTTTTATATGAAAGACCTGACTGTTGATAATGGATGATAATTTATTCTAATCCTCAATGTTTGTCTTCTTCTGATCAAGTTTTGTAATAGGATGATGGCTGAGAAAACTCCTAGACCTCATAAAATTTTGCTAACTATTTCTGTTTTTCAGGACAATTGTTTATAAAGGTCAGCTGAAACCTATTCAACTGAAAACATATTATCATGAAGATCTTGCAAGTGAAAAATTCACAAGCTACATGGCCATGGTAAATTTCTCAAATTCCAACCACAACTTTGTTATTTGAGGTAGTTGATGCCTTGGGATTTGTATGCTTTCTAATAACCTAGAGATTCCTATTATAGACCTCTGTTTCATCCTTTCACGTGGTCAATTGTATAAGTTATAACTCAGACAAAAAGAATTTTTTTCTGTTAAAGGTTATTTATAGTTTCCTTGCCATTTTGTATCTTGTCTGAAGAACCCATCTTATGTCCTTTCTAGTTCCATTCACAACTTATCCCCTAACTGAACTAAAACCTTAACATGCGAGTTTAATTTGTGCAAATTAAATTTCAGCCATGTTCATATGCAGGTCCATTCCCGCTTCTCCACGAACACATTTCCTAGCTGGGATCGTGCCCAACCTATGCGTGTTTTGGGTCACAATGGCGAGATTAACACATTACGAGGAAACATAAATTGGTAAAATTGAAAAGAAAAAAAAAAATCATCAGCTAAATATATATTTTTCAGCATGTTTTTTTTCCTTACATATCACATTATTAGTTATTCATCCTTAGGATGAGGGCGCGAGAGGGTCTCTTAAAGTGCAAGGAGTTGGGCTTATCAAAGGATGAAATGAAAAAATTGCTACCGATTGTCGATGCAAGCTCGTCTGATTCTGGTACCCTTGTGAATTTGTTTGATCCTACTTAAGTTGCAAACTTGTTTTAGGTCACGCATTTGCACTTGGATTGATTTAATTCGAGTCATGGAAGTGGATTCTGTATAAATGTGCATGAACTTGACTTTTGTATATCAATTCTGTAGGGGGATTGGATGGTGTTCTTGAGCTCTTGGTTCGTTCTGGTAGGAGCATGCCAGAAGCTGTCATGATGATGATACCTGAGGCATGGCAAAATGACACAAACATGGATCCTGAAAGGAGGGCTTTCTATGAATATTTCTCAGCTCTCATGGAGCCCTGGGATGGACCTGCTCTTATAGCATGTGAGAAGCTATATTTATTCTTGGTGACAAGAACATCAAACACCAGTTAACTAATGAAAGTTTAAAATAAATACAGTTACTGATGGTCGTTATCTTGGAGCCACACTTGATCGGAATGGATTGAGACCAGGTCGGTTCTACATTACAAACACTGGCCTTGTTATCATGGCCAGTGAAGTTGGTGTTGTAGATGTCCCTCCAGAGGATGTAGCTAGGAAAGGAAGGCTCAACCCAGGAATGATGCTATTAGTAGATTTTCAACAAGGTGTTGTCGTCGATGATGAGGCACTGAAGAAACAGTACTCACAAGCCAGGCCATACGGGGAGTGGCTTAGGAGACAAAAGATTTGTCTTGATGAGATTGTCAGTTCTATCACCAAAGACGACATGGTTCCCCCCAATATCTTTGGAGCAGTACTGGTAAGTTCATTCAGGTGCTTCTGCAGCTACTTTAAATGGTTTTTTTATCTCATTCCTTATCTTCTGTACCCCAGAATGACTATGAGAACAAGGAAAAAGTGGGAATCAGTGGTATACTGACTCCACTTAAGGCCTTCGGGTGAGTGAGTTACTGCCGAGTTTTGTTCTTTCTATTTTGACATGCATACTTGAAACGGCATAACTTGGACTTTCTCTCTGCAGCTACACGGTAGAAGATCTAGATATGTTGTTGCTGCCTATGGCAGCAGATGGTAGTGAACCTCTTGGATCAATGGGAAACGATACTCCTTTGGCTGTGATGTCAGTTAGAGAGAATTTAACATTTGCATACTTCAAGCAGATGTTTGCTCAAGTGACCAACCCTCCAATTGATCCAATCAGGGAGAAAATTGTTACATCTATGCAGTGCATGATTGGTCCAGAAGGTGATCTCACTGAGACCGCCGAAGAACAATGCAACCGCCTGTCCTTGAAAGGGCCCCTTCTTTCCATTGAAGAAATGGAAGCTATAAAAAAAATGAACTACAGAGGTTGGCGCAGCAAAGTGCTCGACATCACATATCCAAAAAGACATGGCAGAAAAGGTTTACAGGAGACCTTGGACAAGATATGCTCTGAAGCTCGCGAAGCTATACATGATGGCTATACAACCATAGTATTGTCTGATAGAGGTAAGAACCTATTATTGTCGTTAAATTCATAGCTTACCCATCTGAAACTGATTATGAATTGCAAGTCTACAGTACTTCCTTAACTACTAATCTCCAAAGCATGTTTCCTCTATTATTGCTTGTTACTCATGTGATGGATGTTTCTTGATTTTACTGCTTTTGCTCGACTTCAATGTAGGATTTTCATCAGAGAATGTTGCTGTTAGTTCTCTGCTGGCAGTTGGTGCTGTTCATCAGTATCTGATCTCAACACTAGAGAGAACACTGATTGGGCTGATAGTGGAATTTGCTGAGCCTCGCGAAGTGCATCACTTTTGTACACTGGTTGGATTCGGTGCAGACGCCATATGCCCATATTTGGCAATTGAAGCAATTTGGCGATTGCAGATTGATGGAAAGATTCCAGCAAAAGATGGCCTTGTTGAGCAGTACTTTAAAGCTAGCAACTATGGGATGATGAAAGTCATAGCCAAAATGGGGATATCAACTCTTGCATCTTACAAGGGTGCACAAATTTTTGAAGCTGTAGGTCTGTCATCTGAGGTGATTGACAGATGCTTCAAGAGAACACCGAGCAGAGTCCAAGGTGCAACATTTGAAATGCTTGCTGGAGATGCTCTTCGTCTTCATGAAACAGCATTTCCTTCAAGAGGATTGTCTCCTGTAAGTATAGAATCAGTGACACTTCCTAATCCTGGGAAGTACCACTGGAGAAAAGATGGCGAATTGCATCTCAACGATCCCCTTGCAATTGCCAAGTTGCAAGAGGCAGCCAGATCCAACAGTGTGGCTGCATACAAAGAATATTCAAGGCTCATACAGGAACTTAATAAGGGCTGCAACTTGCGTGGTATGTTGAAGTTTAAAGATGTGACTGAGAAAGTTTCCTTAGACGAAGTGGAACCTGCTAGGGAAATCGTGAAGCGTTTCTGCACAGGTGCTATGAGTTATGGTTCCATATCATTGGAAGCACACTCAACTCTGGCCATTGCGATGAACAAACTCGGAGGCAAATCAAACACTGGTAAAATCTGTCTTGCAACTCCACAAGGGAAACTTTTCTCAGTTTTCTTTTAAAAAGTGCAATTTTGGACTTGATTCTATCAATCTGATTGCCCCTTTTGCATATTGAATATACTACTTTGTTCTTGGAAAAAAAGATTTATTCATAAGATTTAGTCGACTTTCATTAAGGTGAGGGAGGAGAACAACCTTCACGCATGGAGCCGCTTCCAGATGGTTCAAACAATCCAAAGAGGAGCGCAATTAAACAAGTGGCAAGTGGAAGATTTGGTGTCTCAATCTACTACCTCACAAATGCTGATGAACTTCAGATAAAAATGGCACAGGTACTCTACCTGTTGAACTTTCTACTCCACAGTATCAATCTTTTGATGCTTAAATATTGACTTGTGTTGCACAGGGTGCCAAACCAGGTGAAGGGGGTGAACTGCCAGGACACAAGGTCATTGGTAATATCGCGGTCACTCGAAATTCGACAGCAGGTGTCGGGCTCATTAGTCCTCCTCCTCATCACGACATATACTCAATCGAGGACCTCGCGCAGTTAATTTTTGATCTCAAGGTACCCAGTATGATGATATTACTGAACATCTATGCAAGGTAGTAAGTGTTAATGTATCCAAGTCTACTTCTCTTCTCAGAATTCAAACCCAAAGGCTCGAATCAGTGTCAAGCTAGTTTCTGAAGCTGGTGTTGGAGTGATTGCCAGCGGGGTTGTGAAAGGGCATGCAGACCATGTTTTGATTTCCGGCCATGACGGCGGTACCGGAGCTTCACGATGGACTGGAATTAAGAATGCAGGGCTTCCCTGGGAGCTTGGACTGGCTGAAACTCACCAAACTCTGGTCGAGAATGGCCTTCGTGGCCGAACAGTCTTGCAAACTGATGGTCAGCTGAAGACTGGACGAGATGTCGCCGTAGCTGCCCTCCTTGGCGCAGAGGAGTTTGGTTTCAGCACTGCTCCTCTCATAACTCTCGGCTGTATCATGATGCGAAAATGCCATAAGAACACTTGCCCGGTTGGAATTGCCACCCAAGATCCAGTCCTCCGTAAAAAATTTGCAGGAGAACCTGAGCACGTCCTTAACTTTTTCTTCATGCTGGCAGAGGAAGTGCGCGAGATCATGGCACGGTTGGGCTTTCGAACTGTCGACGAAATGGTCGGGCGTGCGGATATGCTAGAGGTGGACAGAGACGTCATCCTGAGGAATGAAAAATTGAACAATATCGATCTCTCACTGCTGCTTACACCGGCAGCTGAAATCAGGCCTGGAGCTGCTCAGTACTGCATTCGGAAGCAGGATCATGGCCTGGACATGGTGTTAGATCAGCAACTCATTCGATCATCGAGACCTGCTCTGGATGAAGGTTTGTCTGTGTACATTGAGGAGAAAGTTTCAAATGAGAACCGCGCCGTTGGTACCATGCTTAGTCACACAGTCACTAGGCGTTATCAAATGGAAGGATTACCTCCGAACACAATCCATATCAAGCTAAATGGCAGTGCTGGCCAGAGTCTCGGGGCTTTTCTCTGCCCCGGCATTACAATTGAACTCGAAGGAGACAGCAACGACTATGTCGGGAAGGGGTTATCCGGTGGCAGCATTGTAGTCTACCCTCCTAGAAACAGTAAGTTTGATCCAAAGGAAAACATAGTCATTGGCAACGTTGCTTTGTATGGAGCCACAAAAGGGGAGGCGTATTTTAACGGAATGGCGGCGGAGAGGTTCTGCGTCCGCAACTCCGGTGCTCGAGCAGTCGTCGAAGGTGTTGGCGATCATGGATGTGAGTACATGACAGGAGGTACTGTGGTTGTGCTCGGGAAAACTGGAAGGAACTTTGCAGCTGGAATGAGTGGCGGAATTGCTTATGTTCTTGATGTGGATGGAAGGTTTAAAAGTCGATGCAATCTCGAACTGGTTAACCTTTACAAGGTTGAGGACGAAGAGGACGTCACGACATTGAAACAGATGATACAACGACATCAACAGCACACCAGAAGTGTGCTTGCAACGGAGGTTCTTTCCAACTTTGATAGATTAATGCCAATGTTTGTTAAGGTGTTTCCTAAAGAATATGAGAAGGTTCTTCTACGATCGACTGAAAATAAAGAAGAAGAAACATTGACGGAAAAAGATGCTAATGAAGAATCTAAGAAGGTAAACTAATTACTTATGTTGTTCATACGATGATCATATTTACATTGTCTTGTTATTCGCAGGAGAAAGTTCCAGTGTCAGCAAACCGGCCAACGCAGGTTGATAATCCTATCAAGGATGGTGGTTTCCTTAAATATGAGCGTCAGGGTATTTCATATAGAGATTCTAATGATCGGATAAAAGATTGGAAAGAAGTTGCTACAGAATTGAAACCTGGACCACTGACAAAAACTCAGTCTGCTCGTTGCATGGACTGTGGAACTCCATTTTGTCATCAGGTAACTTCCAACACAAAGCTTTTGGCAGATGGATTACCTAAAGTTACTCTGAATGAGTACTAATTAGAGAAGCTACAGCCTTTCTTTTGATCATTTTCTCATTTCTTGAATCATTTCAAACTTTTTCTGATAGGAATCTTCTTTATATTGTGACAAATCTTTTTGTCTTTTTCAAAACATGAGGGGGCTTAAATTCATCTTTCTCACAATATGCAGGACAACTCTGGCTGCCCTCTTGGAAATAAGATACCAGAGTTTAACGATCTTGTCCATCAAAATAGGTGGCATGAAGCTTTGGATCGTCTCTTGCAAACAAATAACTTCCCTGAATTTACTGGCCGAGTTTGCCCTGCGCCCTGTGAAGGTTCTTGTGTCCTCGGGATTAATGAGAATCCTGTATCCATTAAGAGCATAGAATGTGCCATCATCGATAATGGATTTGAGCAAGGATGGATGACACCTCGACCACCACTTCTGAGAACTGGGTAACACTGATTTTGACATTCAGTAGTCTTCATATTTCAGTTTGAGTGTAGATTAGAGTGACCATAGAAGTGTTTTTGATTAATTACAAAGAAACGACTAGCTTGTGTTATTGATGCAGGAAGAAGGTAGCCATCATTGGCAGTGGCCCAGCTGGTCTAGCGACTGCTGATCAGCTTAATAAAATGGGTCACTCGGTAGCCGTTTATGAGCGCGCTGACCGCATAGGGGGCTTGATGATGTATGGAGTTCCCAACATGAAGGCAGACAAGTATTACATTGTTCAACGCCGTGTTAGTCTAATGGAGGAGGAAGGAATTAACTTCGTGGTCAATGCAAATGTTGGATTAGATCCGTCGTACTCCGTTGATCATCTCCTTGCCGCGAACGATGCCATTGTGTTGGCTTGTGGAGCTACAAGACCAAGGTAACTTTAGTTATGTCTGCATTACTTAAAGTCCTTGTGTCTGGTAATTGAAATTTGGCACACTGGAAACTCTGTGCAGGGATCTAAAAGCTCCCGGAAGGGAGCTCTCTGGCATTCATTTTGCCATGGAGTTTCTTCATGCAAACACCAAAAGCTTGCTGGACAGCAATTTGGAGGATGATAAATACATCACTGCCAAGTGCAAGAAGGTAGTTGTGGTCGGGGGAGGAGATACAGGAACTGATTGTATTGGGACAGCCATTCGGCACGGCTGCTCCAGTATCATAAACTTGGAACTCCTCCCTCCGCCACCTCGAAGAAGAGCACCTGATAATCCATGGCCCCTGGTTAGTTCTTTCTCCTACTCTAGTTCATAATAATAGAGTACGTATTCTGAATTTGATTTTTTTTTTTATTTCTTTTCTTTTTACTGCAGTGGCCTAGGATCTTCCGAATAGACTATGGTCATCAAGAAGCAGCCACCAAATTCGGAAAAGATCCAAGATCATATCAGGTCTTGACAAAGAGATTTGTAGGAGATGAAAATGGTGTGGTGAAAGGCCTTGAGGTAGTTAAAGTTCACTGGGAAAAGGATAGCAGTGGGCGAGTCCAGTTCAGGGAAGTTGAAGGTTCTCAGGAGATAATTGAGGCTGATCTGATCCTAATAGCAATGGGTTTCCTGGGACCAGAATCGGTGAGATTTCTAATGTTAATTATAGCCTTTTATTTCTCTTTATCTCTATGATAGATTCTGATTTCAAAATGGCAAAATCAGTAGTTTCAGTACAAAACTGATATAGTGAAACCTTAATGGATATGTTGATGAAAAAAGGTTTGTTCTAAATGGTAGTTCTAACTTACCTATGTTCATGGATTTGCTGCTAATCTATTCTAAGCAGTCTGATTAGAATATCTTTGTAGACGCTTGCCGACCAACTTGGGCTGGAGCGAGACAACCGATCAAACTTCAAAACATCTTTGGGACGTTACTCGACCAATGTCGAAGGAGTCTTTGCTGCTGGTGATTGCCGGCGCGGCCAGTCACTGGTTGTCTGGGCCATCAATGAGGGCAGACAAGCAGCATCGGAGGTAGACAAGTACTTGATGAGAGATGAGGCCTAAGTGGCAGACCACAGCACTGATGCTGGTGCTCTACAATGTGGAAATTTAAGCAGTAGGTCGCTAGTGAGTTTCCTCAGTCGTGTAATTTGGGGTAGTTAAGGTGTGAGATTGACATATGTGCATATGAAAGTAGTTTTTTTGTTCTTCTTCTTGTGCCCTTTCTTGTGCTCGTGTTGCTTTCTGTTTGCTGTTCCAAAGTTGTATTGTTCTCTGGGGGGTTTCAAATAAAGAAGGCAGAAATTGATGACTGTAAAGGACCACAGAACTTGCTTTCTGATGTATCGTCAGTTACTTGCGCTTTCAGATTCATCCGGATCAACCCATACAACTCAAGCACATGAAATATACACTATAAAGGACCTCCGGATCAACCCATACAACTCAAGCACATGAAATATACACTATAAAGTACCACAGACAGCACTAAGAGGGCCGCTAAAGTAGTGAATCTATCTTTTATAAAAGACCGCAGAACTTGTCTTTCCCCATCCCATTTTGCATGAGTATGATGTACTTGATGATCCAACAATGTCGCATCCACATCAAGATTCATCATCTTGAGTGTATAAAAATAGTATTGCTGTTGAGGCAACGCCAAAACAGAGGGGGAAATAAAATAAATAAGGTTGGACCTCGCCTTAAATTATAAATACATATGTGTTCATATGCAATGTTATGTCATTGTTCGATATAAATACAACCATCAATTTTAGCTGAGCTCACCAAATTAATGGGATATAAACCACGTGACCTAGTTGCAGCTATAGAATTAAAAGGCCTAATAGAATAAAAATAAGCTGACCGTAAAGAGGAAAAATAGAAGAAAAGAAATGTTCTTATTACAAAAACAAATAAAATGAGGCTATTTTGATCTAGCAAGTGAATTGTAAAATAGAGACGAATGCTTCATTCGGGGAATTCAATCGCGGTGAGACAATAAATCAAAAATACAAATACAATGCAGATGGCATGAAATTACCAGAACTCCAACTTTAGAAATTTCATCAAATAGTCAGATACAGCACACTGCTTACTAGTTTGAACAAATAAACAGTCTAGTTCCTTGCTGTAGAAGCCACTTAACCCCTCTTAATTGGTGAAATATTTCGATTACTTTTAATTTTACAAATAAAACAGTCTAGCAATGAAACATGCGTAAGGGTCCAGCTCCTCAATATTCATCATAACCTTAACCCATTGCATACCTCTGGGTCCAGCTCCTTGCTGTAGTCTCATACTTGCTCTTGTCTGTCTTGTACATGTGAGCAATTTCTGGAACCAACGGATCATCCGGGTTTGGATCAGTTAGGAGGGAGCAGATCGACAGCAGCACCTGTAATAGAACATTTCCTCCTCAAACCTTATTTTGTTACACACTGATATACAGGCTAGTAGTAGATAAGTGTTGGAAAGTCAATTAAAACTTGGATTTTCAGAGTGATGAAGACGAACACATACACATGAATCATTTATCTATTTGTCGGCACAATCATCTAAAGTAACTAAAGACACTACTTAAGTTATGAGCAAATTGGATAACTGGTAAACAACTTTAACTCGTTGATGGATCATGTAGGTTAAACATCCCAAGGTCAAACGTTAGTTTTTAATGTAGGTAGAGAGAAGAAGGGCTGAGAAAAAGTGTAGAATTAGTCCATAGAATGAATCTCCATGGCTACCAGCGAGCCCTAATGGAAATCATTTCTTTACGAATTCATGCAACACAACTGTTAAAGAATAACCAATAGAGGGAATAAAGAACCTTGGAAATAGTCAATGCAGGACTCCATTGTTCCTTTAAGATATCCAGGCAAATGCTTCCATTGCTGTTAATATTTGGATGAAAAACCTTTGTCTTGAAAGCAACCTGGAGAAGAATATAAGATGAAGAGAAACTAGTTAATAGACGCTTGCCAACTAATGTTATCAACCCAAAAACTAGATAAGCGTGATGATGTCCAAGTGAAGCAGAGACTGTAGCCTATGGAGAGAGTTTACCACCTGTTTTTATCTTTTCCATAGGCAGAACATGAAGCCACAAATGTCATGGCCCAGGTTTTGCATCGAAGGTAGTTCCATAATTCACAGAACAACACAAGCAAGGATAATTCAACTGCAATATATGCAAACATGATTTTGTTTCTTTTTACCTCTGTTCTACCCTTTTGTGGTGATGATAGTTTGCATAAGTAATAGTGTGTAAACTCTAAAACAATGTTGAAATAGAAGAGAAATTTCCAAAGCCATGTTGGTGAGACTTGTCATGTGATTTATCTTCACCATAATGGCATAGGACTACAGGAATAACAAAAACTACAAAATGTATAAACCAGATCTTGCATCTAAGCCAACTTTTATAATTCCAATAGAACAGGCAAAAAAAATGCACAACAGATGAAATATGGCAGAAAACCTTCACCAATTTTAACTCAATTATACAAGGTTTTCTTCTTCTATTTAACCATTTCTTTTACTTTGAGCAAAATAATTTCAGACTGATTTCCATGATACAGCAGGAGTGCAACCTATTTCCAACTTCAATTGCTACAACATTCTACAAGAAGAAAGAATTTCATCAAAATGTACAGCATCAAGAATCCTCAAGAAGAAAGGATTAAACAAGTTTAGTTCTACATTTCTGATTCAGCTAAAATTTATCTTCTACTATCTCCCACAAGACTGTAGGAACCGTAAAGCTGTTGCACTTCCCACCCAATACTACTCTACATGGCAATTGCTTCAGCTAATTGCTCTAGAAAAAGCTCTGAATGACAGTTGATGATCAAAGATGAACTTTCAATGAACTTGCTTGCATCTGAAAGGGTTATGGTCCTTTTAGGGAACAATTGCTTCACATCAACTTGTAGCTTAATAACATTCTCAGAAAAGTGAAGCTATGTGCAAGACTTTAATCTATTTGAGGCTTAGTTCACCAATGAAGATCACTTTGCCGTGATCTTGTGTTGAAGATTCCTGCCAAGAGGTATTACTATGAAGCAGGAATAGATATTTAATATGAGAACAACCGCTCTAAATCACCACCATGTGTTTGGTCCGTAGCAACAAGCATTGTCCAATGGGCACAAAGATGGAATCAAGCAAAAAAAGACAACTAGTGCTGCGACATTGGCCAACGCCTATGAATAGGTAATGTTAGGGGCCTTTTTAGAGGACAATGCTCATTAAGACAACACAACTAACCTTAGTAGAGTCGAGCAGCTTCCAGAAGAGTAAAAGATAGAAGAAGCCACGAGTGTTTAAGTCTCCCCTCGTCGGCAAGCCAAGCACCTCAAGGAACTGTATCCACCTCGATCAAGCTCAAAGAGCCCCTTCAGACACTACAACCAAATTGCAGTCACCTCAGGGAATCTCCACAACCCCCTATTGGCCTCAATCGAATTAGTACTAATCTGGCTTCAAGCCCATATTTTGGTCTGAGTCAGAGTAATAAAATTTGAGAAACTAGTTTTATCTATTGTTCTAACCTTAGCAGATTAGCAATGTCTAGGGAATGCAGTGGAACATGGAATAAAGAAGAGAAGACAAGAGGGCAATGCTTGATTTGCTAGATGCACTAAGAAAAAGAAATCATCAAGATCCAAGGCAAGAAGATAACGGTGTATTTGTAATACCAATGAAGTTTATCAAATCATAAGCAAAGCAACCAAGGATGAGGGAGCCATCATTCGCGTTACTGAAGAAGCTCAGCAAATTATAAAAAGACAAATCAAAATGATAACTCAATCCCTAGGATTTAATAGAGAGAACAAGGAAAAAAAAAAGAAAGAGAGCTAGAGAATGAAAAACTGAGGCCATCCAAGTCTAAAATTGTGATTAAGGACCTTCAGGGTGGCTATGAGTCAGAGGAGGATAGTTCCACTGCTGATGGGTTATGAATCGTAGTATATCCCAGACTGAAGGAACAAGGAAAGTAAGGAACTAGTATGGGATATGAATCTAGAGCTAAAATGAGCATGTATTGCACCCATCATTTGAAATCCTTTCACTATTGAAATTAAAGAAGAACCATTTGTAGTCGTGCCAACCTAAACCTTGTGATTATTATAAAATTGGTTCCTATACTATTAGATCAGGAAAATAGGTTCTTGATCTCAATGATCCCGTGCCACGTAATAAAGCTGTTACTTTAAAAACAAACTAATATACCAACAGTATGGAGTAGAGATTGAGATACAAAATTAAACTAAATCCCTTATACCACGATATGAGTCTGATATGCTAAATGCAGTTAATTATATTCTTAATTTTGAATCAACAATTCGATTATGTTCATAATCATGGTCCTGTCCCAGTTCCAGATAGTCTGGTACTAACCATACCAACCACCACATACCTCTAGGATGAGGACATAGTAGGAGTCCCAAAGAACTAGTACTGGTCAGCCAACTTAGTTATCAACTTGCAGTTGATTCTACACTTCATTGGCAGTGTCTGTCACAGGTTATATGGTTATATGGCACAAATGGAGCCTAAGTATAAGATCTGTGTCAGATTATGTCTAGACAAGCTTGAGAATCTTCCTTGATCCAAGTTGAAATATGCTAAAACATCCATTGGCGATTTACAATAATCAGCTTCAAAAAATCTGATAGATTACTTGAATTTATACATGTTGTCCTCCATTATATAACACGCTTCTGCAGTTGATTATACATATCATTAGTGAATGTTTGTCACGCCTATAGCCCAAATGCAGTCTAAGCATAAAAGTTGTCATAGTGAGATCAGCATAACCTTGAGAGATCTTCCTTAATATCCAAGTTGAAATATGCTAAAGCATTCATTGGTAATTTGCAGTAATCAACTCCAAAAGATCAGCTTATATTTCTACATCTACGCCTGAGAACTTTACTTCCATGTGTGTCCCATTATAGTTGGATTTGTACATTATGGCCTCCGTTATATGGCACACTTTAGCATATATTATAAACTATATAACATCATTGGATAATTTTTTTACTAACTAAATTGAAATGTGCTCTTTAACTAATTTATCTAAGAACTAGATAGGAAAAAAGAACTGAAATTATATGAATACACAGAAAAAGATAACATGTACAAATTTTCTTCTCTTTATTTAGAACAGCGAACAATACCTTAGGAGGTTTAAAGGGATAATCTGGAGGAAAGTGGATAGTGACAACAAAAACTCCCCCTGCATATGGGCTGTCAGGTGGACCCATTATTGTTGCTTGCCAATGAAACATATCTTCAGCAACCGGCCCTGTAGGACATTAAAAATTAGGAGGACCATTGCTGAAGCTTATTGTGTAAATTAAGTTTAGATGAGCATGATTCAGAAGCTTGACAAGTTGAAAAAAGCAACCAAGCTTACAAGCAAGTCAAATCTTTGGTATATTGAATTGTGCTTAGTCATCTACTAAAGAACAAACTAACAAGAATATTCCTCAAAGAGCTATCAGTATAAACAATTCCTGAGTTATTCCTTAGGTGCCAGGTCCTATATTTTTCCATTTAATTGGTTACTTTAGCATCTAATAATGTTTGTATGAAATATAATGGAATTAGCAATCATGAGCGACTTGGTAACATGGATAAGTGAATAGAGAAGATACAGAAATAGTGATGTGGGTAAAATTATCCATCAATTCTAAAGGCTCTTAGATGGTTAACACATGTGCTTTGAGAAAGCCAATAGTGTGAACAGACACTGATCCAAATGTTAAAGACTCAACCAACAAAAAGCTAAAATGCACACAGCCATACTAGACAGTAATGGGAAAACTGTTAAAGGGACAAGGCGACATATAGAGAAAGGGAGGAAAGACTTGCTATATTGATCCACAGAATTCTAGGAGACAGCTATGCAACAATTAATTGCCTACTCTGATGAGTCTTTAAATCAATTTCCACTCTGATTAACTCTCCAAATTCACTCCACCTCAACCACAAACTCAACCTTAACTCAAATCACTCAAGTCAAGCAGAAATTAGCCCCACCAGTTCACCCTGGTGAGTTGCCAGACATTTGACCAAATCCAACCTACCTCATCTGTGTTCCTAACAGTTTGACAGACCCATGCTTCTCTAGCCAACTTCTCCAACCAAGATCCGAGTTAGATTCAAAAGCTAGCAAATCACTGTATCAGCTATAGATTTGACCATAACAAATAAGAACATGATTATAGGACATTCTGAAGCAGTCATCCACTATAAATGCTTTCCATTATATTCCCTTTTATATATCAAGACAGCTATCATTCCAGAAGAAAGGAAACAATATTCTGCAGAAGGGAGTAAAATCGGAACAAATGCAAAGTGAAAAAAGCTTTCTTTTTCAAGAGGAACGCAGAACAAAGATAGTAATCCAACCTCGAGCAGCTATCCGCCATGAACAATTTTAATATAACTTTACCATATGCCCGGATCGCTATCGTTAAAGACAGAATGGTCGAATAAATTTTGTAGGATGATATTCTACACATATACACATATTAATCCTACAAACTCCTAAGTTAGCAGGCCTCTGATTCCAACATAAGCTGACGTCGTCTCCTCCGTGTAATGACTTTCCGACGACCAAAATTTAAAGGGGACAAAAAAAAAATTGAATCGGAATCAGATGAAGAAACTAAAGGGGATTTTATCACATCGCCGAGAAAAATCACGTATAAAAGGAAAAAAGAAAGAACCTGCGCTGCAAGAGGTCGGGGGGTCTCTCTGGAGATCCTTCAACTCCTTGATGATACGCCTCGAAGCCATGGATTCGGCGATGACCTAAAAGTTGATTAGAAAAAAAAAAGCAGGAAAGACGATCCAAACGATTCAGCACGAATCGAACCCCAGAAAATAGAAATCGACGACCAATTGATGAAAGACAAGAGAGGAGGAACAAGGCGATCAGCTTAACTGTCTTGGACAATTTAGGCGGATCGACGACCCCCCTCTCTCACACGCGGTTCGGATGACAAAAAACAAAAGGGGAAAGAACGAAGAACTGAATTTGTACGCGTTTCTACACCACTCGCCCGACGACACGGTAACGGGGGGCTGCCTATTCGCGAGAGAATTCGTGTAGTAACTGGCGCCGTTCCATGATATTCCATCTATAATTCGCGCACGCCATCGGCCGTTCAACAGTTGGTCCGGGTCTGAACAAATTCCATTTTCTCACTGGGTTGAATTAAGGACAAAAATCAATTATTTTTTTTCCTTTCTAATTCAAAATGAATTATTTTTAAAATATATATTAAAAGAAGTGTTTTTTTTCCCTTAACCGGATAAAAAATAATTTCACAATATTAAAAAAAATCAATTGAACCTGATCCAATTGAGATGGGGCGAGATGCTACTAATGACGGACCCAAGAGTTCGGACAGATTGGAAGTATAAGTCGGCGATGAGGTAGATATTGACCGTCGGATTGAGATCAGGACGACGCCTTGATTTGTAACGCAGTGTGAGTCTGTGCTCAAAAGGAGGTGGTTAAAAATTAGTTTAGATCTTTTATCCCCGTTTTTCTCTATCTCCATGTTCCATTACTGATCGGACAGTTCAGATGACATCTCAAGGATACTTTCCACATCATAAAAATGTTACATACATCTTAAAGATATCATGATGTTTTGAGATATCATCTGAACCGTCCGATCGGTAATGGGACATGGGGACAGAGAGAAATGGAGACAGGGAATCTGAACTGGTTAAAAATGGTCAAGGCGGACTTCAAATTGCACCGCAGAAGAAATAAAAGGAAGTAGCAAAACATATGAAATAGTAGAGAATCCCACATCATATCTGCCTTGATGATTGATATCATTCCTTTACATAACGGGAGAGGGTTGGGGTTTTAATTCGATTCTGTCAGTAGGGCCACTGTTCATGACTGCGCTGTCTCATGCTCATGATTGATATACCATTCCTTTACATAATAGGAAAGGAGGGGTGGTTTAAATTCGATCATGTCCTTACTCGTAGTGCCGTAAGGATCCTGTATGTGTGACCGTGTGCAGTTAGACACAGTAATTTTTTTTTTAATTTTTAATTTTTTGATGATTTTTTAAGCTTTTAAAAAAAATTAAACCTAAAACAGTTTAGATGTACACATGTGTTTAGGATTTGATGAAGACATAAAATATATATATATATATTATCTTAAATATTTTAGGCTGCATATATCATGCATACCTAAAAAAATTCGATTTAGAATTATTTTTATACTTAATGATCACTCGATAAGATGGAAAGTTGGGACCGAAGTTGATCTTGGACCCTTCGACCTTCTCCCTATTGTATCCTACCATACGAATCTCTAGTCGCTGAGCGTACGACTTTCTGTCTCTATTGGAGTCGTCATCGGTCGGCCCTCCAGTGATCATGTCTATTTTGTTGGGACCGTTGGCCGACTAGAAGGGGGGGTTGAATAACTCTGCATAATTAAAAGAAATGAACCTTTCTCGGACTTAAAAGAACACTAACATAAAATAATTAAATGAACAGAAAAAAAAAACAGAGACTCAGAGTTTTTACTTGATTACAACCGGTGAGGTTGTTACTTCAAGGAAATGAATCACACTACTTTCTCCTTCAGGCGAAGAAACTTCTTTACAGTAATTTACGTACAAAAATGAAGAAGCTAAACAAAGAGGAAAGTGTGTACAAGTGTTGCTCAATAATTCTTGTTGTTATCTAGCTTCTTGATCAAGGTTGTATTTATAACCTTGGTTGGGGCGCCAAAAGCGTTCTAGGCACCTAGGTGGGATAGAATTTTATCCCTGATGCAATGGTCAACATCCACGTCGAAGTGGATAAAAATGAGGTTCCGGATGCCCGGACCCTAAAAGTTAATAGGGTTGACTTTTTCGATCCGGACCCTCTGCTCCGGTGCTGCTCATCTCGGTCCGGGTCTTCCGCTCCGGCTCCACTCGCTTGGGTGATTTCGGCCATTCGGAATAGAGCTCACCCGAACTCAACTTCCGGCTTTCTCGAGCAACCTCCGCTCAGGTTTCTCGTCCCTCGGAAACGTCGTGCGCCTCCTTCTCGTTCGCCCTCATACTTTTCCATAACACCTCGTCCTTCATACGCATCGAGCCCGTTGACTCTCTTCCGTGCCATCCTTCTCGCTGGCTGCGTCTTTTGCTCAACTTTCTGTGCTCTTAAGCTCCTGCACACTTAGACACAAGGTTAAACACAATAGGATCTAATTTAACTTGTTTGATCACATCAAAACTACCTTGGGGTACCAATAATCTCCCCCTTTTTGATGTGAGCAACTCAAGTTAAGTTAGGGTAAACTAACATAAAAATAAAGGTAATTAAAGTGGAAAAAAATATTTAATTTTAATCTACCTTCCCCTAGACTTAATCTTTTTCTTCTCCCCCTTTGATTACATAAAAAATGGGGTACCAAGAAAAATCTAAGGGTAATTTTGTTTTTTAAATAATTTTGAAAAAACTTATCAAGTTTTGAAAATTCTGAAAATTATTTTGATATAAAAAAAAAATTGCAATAATTTTAGAAATTTTAAGTGTTGCAAAAAAAAAAGTAAGTAAAAAAAATTCAAATAGAAAAATTTTCTAATTTTAAAGATAAAATTTTTGTGCAACTATAAAATAAATTTTGGTAAAGCGAAATTTATAAAATAACTTAAAAACTTTAAGTTAAACAGATTAAAAAAATGAGAATTTTTTTTAAGTTAAATAAATTTGTAAAGAAAAAATTGAGAATTTTCTATAAAAAAAATTTGAGTTACTATTTAAAGCATTATCTAATTTTAATTTTAATATTCTATCAGTTAGTCAATTAAACATTTTATTTCAATATTTGGCTTCCAGACTATAGCGAGGCACTAGGCCTTCTTGGTTATTGAAGCAACAACCACTTTCTAGACAAAGTCTCATAAGGAAATTAAACATTTAATGTATTCTCTGAAAGCCTTAAGTCCAATTAATCTTTTAATTAAGACAAGACTTTGGAACCCAGTAAAGGTTCCTTCCAACTGGGTTAATTAGGAATTTCTTAGAGACATATTTCTTTGAAATGTTTCTAATTTGTCCTTTATGATATTTAAAATACCAGTTCAGGTTATATTTTCTAACACTTGGTGGCAAAAAAAAAACGAATACGCTCGCCCCCAGCGCATATTTTCTAACACTTGTACTATATGTGAATGTATTATTTCTCAAGTTATTTATTTCTAGTTGCAAATTGTCATTTTATAGCTTTATTTTGTCAAATTCTTCTAATGGATAAGATTTTGCTAGAATTAACTTTAATTTCTTAATTTCTTTTTCAAGTTTGTAACAATCTTTGGTTAATAATTTCATAAATTTAAATAATTTATCTGGAGGTAGAGATCGTACTTGACTTATCTTATCGATCTCATTATCCGTAGCTCCCCCTGAACTGTTGTTTTCTTCCGATATAGCTCCCCCTTCATCGATGCTCTCGATGCTCATTTCGGACGAGTTTGCTTCGTGTTCATTTTCTTGATGACTTTCCATTAATGTTAAGTCCAGAGAAAGCCTCAACTTCCGATTCGGACGATGTTTCGTCCCACGTCGCCTTTAAAGTCTTGTACTTGTTCGTTTGGACATGCTTCTTTCCTTTGTCCTTATCCTTGTTCTTTAACTTAGGACAGTTGTCCTTAACGTGGCCTTCTTCATTGCAGTGGTAGCATCTAATTGTCCTTTTCTTTCTACTCTGCGGATGGTTAGTTTTTCTTGATTTAAATAACTTTTTAAAATGTCTTACCATCATTACCATTTCATCGTCGTCGAGAGAGGATTCTGACTCATGTTCGTCTCTCGTTACCTTGAAGGCGATGTTGTGTTTCGGCTCCTTTGTACCTGCACATCTCGATTCATGCACTTAAAAGTTAAAAATAATTCTTCTAAGGTAATAGATTCTAAGTCCTTAAGTATCAACTAATGATGCCCATTTCGTATTGTAGGGAATGCATTAAAAGCGTACCTTAGAGAATCTCGGTTGCTTACCTGTTCTCCAAGATTTGAAAGTCTGGTGATAAGCTCCTTAATCCTCGAGTGAAAGTATGCAATTGTTTCATCTTCTTCAAATTGAAGGTTGGTAAGCTGGTTGCGAAGTAAATCCCGTTTCGCGAGTTTGGCTTCAGATGTCCCTTCGTGTAGCTTAAGGAACTTCTCCCAAAGCTCCTTTGCTGAGTTGTAGGTGCTGATGCAGTTGACTTCTTATGGCGGAAGGATGCTCAACAGATGAAACTCTACTTTGCCATTTGCCACGTAGTCGGTCTGCTCCTTTTTCGTCCACTAGTATTCTTCCTTACCTTCGGGTGCTACAAAATCGAACTTCATTATTAACATTAATTCAAAGTCGATTTTAAAGAATACCTGCATTCTCTTTTTCCAGCTACCGAACTCCCCCTCAAACTTTGGTGGGTAGATGCTCAGTTCGACCATCGTCTTTGCTTCGATTGGCGGTTAGTTCTCCTGAAGTGTCCTTGCTCTGATACCACTTGTTGGGACCGTTGACCGGCTAGAAGGGGGGTTGAATAGCCCTGCACAATTAAAAGAAATGAACCTTTCTCAGACTTAAAAGAACACTTGCATAAAATAATTAAATGAACAGAAAAAAGCAGAGGCTCAGAGTTTTTATTTGGTTACAGCCGGAGAAGTTGTTAATCCAAGGAAATGAATCGCACTACTTTCTCCTTCAGGCGGAGAAGCCTCTTTACAGCAATTTATGCACAAAAATGAAGAAGCTAAACAAAGAGGAAAGCGTGTACAAGTGTTGCTCAGTAATTCTTGTTGTTCTCTAGCTTCTGAACCAAGGCTATATTGAGTGCGTGGAGTGAGATATAATTCTATCCCTGATGCAACGGTCAACATCCACGCTGAAGTGGATAAAAATGAGGTTCTGAGCGCCCAGACCCTAAAAGTCAATAGGGTTGACTTTTTTCAGTCGGGGGCCATCTGCTCCGGTGCTGCTCGCCTCGGTCAGGATCTTCCACTCTGGCTCCGCTCGCTTGGGTGATTTCAGCCATCCGGAATAGGGCTCACCCGAACCCAACTTCCGGTCTTCTCGAGCAACCTTCCGCTCCGGCTTCTCGTCCCTCAGAAATGTTGTGCGCCTCATTCTCGTCCGCCCGTGTACTCTTCCGCAACACCTCATCCCTCAGACGCACCAAGCCCGTCGGCTCTCTCCCCATGCTGTCCTTCTTGCTAGCTGCGTCTTTTGCTCGACTTCCTGTGCTCCTAAGCTCATGCACACTTAGACACAAGGTAAACACAACATGACCTAACTTAACTTGTTTGATCACATCAAAACTACCTTGGGGTACCGACATATTTTTCCATGAGCAGCGTTGCTTCTGTTTTCTTCCTCCCGAGCGGAGGGTATGTTTCGCTCAACCGGGACTCAGGTGGGATCAGCGCTATCCCTCCACTGGTGCTGATGGCGTTGCTTGAGCGCCCTTCTTTCATCCTCTCGGCGCCCAGTAAATCGAGGCCTATGCCGCCTATCGGGAGATGGAGATCGGTGACGGTATACTCTCGGAGCCGACCGGCTGACGATCAGTGTTAGATCATAGCAGTTGCACGTGTTGTGCATCGCCGACTGGTGAAAAGAGCAGAACATTAGCGTCCATACTTTGCCCTTTGCTCCTTCTGCCGACCAGAAGCCACATGTTGTACGTCATGTGTCCTGGCCTCTTGGTGTGGTCGCACTCCCTCAACTCTTGGCCCTTTTGGCGGTTGGTGGCTGCTCGACGGTCGCCGCTCGAGCGCCGATGCGGGCTCGGCTGGTGTTTCCTTCTTCCTCGTTGTCTGGGCTTCTTCCACATTTATGTATTCATTGGCCTTCCTGAGTAGGTGGTCGAAGTCCTTAAGCGACTTCCTGATGAGCGACGACCGAAAGAATTCTCCTTCGATGAGCCCTTGAGTGAAGGTGTTTATCATCATCTTAGATGAGATCGAGTGGATATCCATGGCTACTTGGTTAAAGTGACTGATGTACACTTGGAGCGCTCCTTAGGCCCCTGCTTTAGGGAAAAAAGGCTGACGCTCTTCTTCTAATGGCGTCGGCTGCTGGCAAAATGGTGCTCGAATACAGCTCGTAAGTCCTTGAAGCAGCGTATGGATCCATCCAGCAGTCTTCGGAACCAGCGTTGTGCCGAGCCGGAGAGAGTAGTGAGAAAGACTTGGCACTTCACCCCATCAATGTACTGGTGCAGCGTGGCCACGTTATCAAATTTATCCAGATGATCATCTGGATCGGTCATTCCATTGTATTCCCCGATCACCAGTGGAGTATAACGCCTGGGTAGAGGGTCACACAAAATCACTTGAGAGAACTGCAGATTGATCTGCTCGGGCGAAGCGTGACTTTTAGGCACCTTTCCTTTTCGTGCGTCCTGAATGGGAGCGTCGTTTGAAGATGACCCTCTTTCTTGGTTCGCCTAAGCTATTTCTAAGGGGGTTTAGAACAAGCCACGATGAAATGGGATGGGCGCGGGCGGCGCTTCCCCCTGTGTGCCAGTCGGACCCCTATTCTGCCCCCATATGGAAACTGGTTCCGGTCGATCTTTAACTCCCGCTTGCCCTCCTGCTGTCGATGTCGCCTGATAGATCAAATTAGTGTGATAGAGGGGGGGGGGGGGCAAATATCATGCTTTTAAAAACTTTAGGCTTTTAAATCAGAGTCGTACACAACGGAAAGTAAAGAGAGAGAGACAAGTTCATTTACTTCGTTCGGAGCCTAGCTCGACTCCTACTCGAAGACCCGTAGTCCTTGACCACACCGATGGGCAATCACTATAACCCTTCTTTTTGAAATCCTTCGGAAAGAAGCAGATCGTACAAATGAGTAAGATAGTAGCACCCTACTATCTTACTAAATAATGAGTACAATGCAATATAAAATATTATACCGACAGAAGTAGAATATGAAGCACAATTGGTACTTCTGGAGTAGCTTGAAGATTTGTTGCAGACTTGTAGCACGAGGATCTTGAGCTGAGTAGAACCTTTTTTTAGATCAGAAAGTGTTACCGAGCCTCAGACCTCGAGCTCCATTTTATAAGTGCCATTGTTGTTCGGTCGACCGAACCCGCTCCCTTCCTTCCTAGCTAAAGTTTGACGCTAGCTCGATCTTTAGCATTAACTAGTCATTAATGGTTCGGTTGACCGAACCAACTTTTTGGTCGACCGAACAACTTCCTTCCCTGTTCGTCGTGATTTGCCGAGATCAACAGTTAATGCATCATTAGTGCTGATTAGTTCGGTCGACCGATCCCTATGTTCGATTGATCGATCCGCTTCTTTTCCTTTGTTGCTGATCGGTGCTGATGAACTAATGCTGAGTCATCATGGTTCGGTCGACCGATCATACTGTTCGATCGACCGATCAATGTTTGATCGGACTCTGATATGTTCTGACCTGATCTGAATATTGTATTGATTTTGCCTTGTTTGGTCGATCGATCCAGCGATTCGGTCGACCGATCCAGTCGGACCTACAAAACAGTGTTAGGCAAAACATCCTGCAAAACAAATGTTAGCACAATAATATTATAATTACATGAGTAATGTAGGACAGTAGAACTGTCTTGATCTCAACTTGGAAACCTTCTTGGTTTCTTTAGTTGGATCAGCGACCTAAGGTTGTTCCCTACGGGAACCCGACCTCACTATCGTTCCTCCAGTTGTTTACCTCAACCTACCTGCTAAACTTAGATCCTCCAGATCTAGTTTGGACTTTTCACTTAGCTTTGATCGGCTCGCCAGGACTTTTTCCTTGATCTTCGGTCCTCTAGACCTCTCGATCGCACCGCTAAGCTTCGGGTCCCCTCGACCCACTTGGACTTGAACCTGGGTTCCACGATCTGCTAAGATTTCTCCTGCCTAGCCTCCAGCTAGGTCTTTCCCAGTTGAGTAAACAACCTGCACACTCAGTCAACTTGTTAGATCACAACAAGACTTAACTTGAACCTTTGACAACATCAAAACTTAGGTTTGATTCTGGTGCAACTTGCACCAACAATCTTCCCCTTTTTGATGTTTGGCAACCAAGGTTCAAAGTTAAATTAAAATATGCAAAAATTAAATAAATAAGCAATTTTAATTTTTAACTCTCCCCCTGAGTTTAACAATTCTCCCTGAATTTACTATCTCTCCCCCTTTGACACACATTAAAAAATAGGGGAAGACCACCAAATCAATAAGTAAGAATGTACGTTTGATTGCATAAAGTTAAAGTTAATAAATTTATTAAAGAGAAAACTTTGAAAATATTGAAACAGAAAGTAAAATTTGTAAAATAGAACAAAAATGTAGCAAAGTTAAAATGAATGAAGCTAAAAAGTTTAATCTAAAAGGAAATTTTGAAAACAGGAAAAGCATAGATTTTGAAAATTTACACTAGTGTGAAAATAAAAAATCATAAAATATTTTTGAAGTTAAAGAAAACAATTTGAAGCTAAATTCTATTAAAGATAAAACAAAAATTACAGTTAGTGTGATTAGGTGATATTTGAGAAGTATAAAAGTTTGAAAAATTTCAACTTAGTTAAAAATTTCTTTAATATTGAAAAAATTACTAAGTAATTTTGAAAAGAAATTAAAAAGTAAAATTTGTAGATTAAACATTTAAATTTTCGTTGGAGGCTCCCC
Source organism: Zingiber officinale (assembly GCF_018446385.1). Taxonomy (NCBI): domain Eukaryota; kingdom Viridiplantae; phylum Streptophyta; class Magnoliopsida; order Zingiberales; family Zingiberaceae; genus Zingiber; species Zingiber officinale. The sequence continues at coordinate 102,538,089 of NC_056003.1, forward strand.
TAAATCCGATAATAACCTAAAAGTCCAAGCATGGGTAAAAACTAAAGAGAAAGAGTCCTTATGATGAAATGTCCAACCTTCGTTCAAGGCTAACTATCACAAGATAGCAACAATTTTACTCAAGTTGGTCAATTTGAGTGTTTAGAACTAACTAGGTTTTTACTAGCTAGTTAACTCAAATTGATTCATGTATATTGTTTAAAGCCCAGATTTATAGCGATGCACTGACATAAGCATCTGAAATCTTATTCTAGGTCCTAAGCATCTCACTTATTCTAAGTTATCAAGCAAGGGATCCTACTGTCCTTGTGAGATGTTGGCTCCTAGAACAATATGAACATGCAGTTCTACGGTAGAACCTAGGCTACTCTAGAAAATTAAAATATTTTGAAAGAGTTTTGAAAATCAAAATTTTGAAAGAGGGATTTTTACAAAAATAATTTTGAAAAATAAACTAAGTAATAATTTTTAAAAATAAAAGAACTTATTCTATAAAACACATCCCTAATTATCTTCTTAAGTTACTAAATTCTGCTTCAGGTAATGGTTTAGTGAAGATATCCACTAAGTTAGATTTAGATTCAATATAGTTAAGTTCAATGTCCCCTTTTGAAACATGATCCCTAATGAAATGATGTCTTACCTCTATATGTTTCGTTCTAGAGTGATGAACTGGATTTTTAGTTAGATTTATAGAGCTAATATTATCAATGTAGGTTTTTACATTTTTATAATTTAGATTAAAGTCTTTTAAGGTATGTGGCATCCATAGCAATTGGGCTACGCATTCGTCCATCGCAATGTATTCGGCTTCGGTGGTTGATAATGCAACACATAGTTGCTTACGACTAAACCAACTAACTAAAGATGATCCTAGTAATTGACATCCTCCACTAGTACTCTTTCTATCTAACTTACACCCGGCATAATCAGAATCCGAATATCCGACCAAGTCAAATTGTGAAGTTCTAGGGTACTATATTCCTACATTAATAGTTCCATCTAAATATTTAATAATTCTTTTAACCAATGATAAATGAGACTCTTTCGTACAAGTTTGGTATCGGGCGCACATACTGACGGCAAATAAAATGTCGGGTCGGCTTGCCGTTAGATAAAGTAAACTTCCTATTATGCTTCTGTACAATTTTAAGTCAACAGATTTTCCATTTTCGTCACTATCAAGATTTATGTTACTTGCCATAGGTGTTTTAATTTCTTTGGAGTTTTCCATACCAAATTTTTTAATAAGGTCTTTTGTGTATTTAGTTTAATGTACATAGTTACCATCTTTAGTTTGTATAATTTGAAGACCTAAGAAATAGTTTAATTCACCAACTAAACTCATTTCAAATTCATTTTCCATTAAAGTGACAAATTCTTTTAAGAATTTTGAGTTGGTTGATCCAAATACAATATCGTCAACATGTTGGAACCCCAAGGTATTTTGATGTGATCAAACACGTTAAGTTAGGTCCTGTTTTGTCTAATCCTTGTGTCTAAGTGTACAGGAGCTTAGGAACACAGGAAGTCGAGCGGAAGACACGGCTAGCGAGAAGGACGGCACGGGAGAGAGCCGATGGGCTCGGTGCGTCCGAGGGACGAGGTGACCGCGGAAGAGTACACTGGTGGACGAGAAGAACGTACACGACGTTCGAGGGATGAGAAATCGGGAAGGAAGGCTGCTCGAGGAGAAGGTCAAAACTTGGATTCGGGTGAGCCCTATTATGGATGGTCGAGATCACCCAAGCTAGCGGAGTCGGAACAGAAGACCCGGATCGAGACGAGCTGAACCGGAGCAGTGGAACCTAACGACAAAAAGTCAATTGGGTTGACTTAAGTGGTCTGGGCGCCCGGATCCATTCAGGGCGCTCGGACCGTCTGGGCGCGCGGCACCATTCCGAGCACCTGGAAGTGGATTTTGACCAGATCGAGTTTTGACTTGATCTAAACGTTGGGGATAAAATTTTATCCCCCCCCCCCAGGGCGCCCGGACCCTTCAGGGCACCCTGACCAGTGTTATGAATATAGCACTGATTAGCACAGATCATTCAACTCACTTGTAATCAGTTTCTTAGTGCTTTACTTTTCTGTCTGTGCTCTCAACGCTGTAAGAGGCTACTCCGCCCAGAGGAGATTATCAGATACTGTGCCTTCTTCTTGGATTAGCAATCCCCTGATTGCAAACCAAGTAAATCCTCTGTGTCTAATCTCTTTTAATTAGTCTCGTCTCTTTATTATTACAAGTGTTTGTTAATTAGTCGATATATCCGAGAAAGGTTAGATTTATTTTTGTAGGGTAATTCACCCCTCCCCTCTTGTCGGCCTCTAAAGGGACCAACAAGTGGTATCAGAGCAAGGCGCTTCAGGAGGACTAACCGCCGATCGAAGCAACGAGATGGCCGGACCAAGTATCGTTCCACCAAAATTCGAGGGGGACTTCGCACACTGGAAGTGTCGTATGAAGGTATTCCTAAAAACTGATTTCGAAATTCGGTTAATTATAAAGTATGGCTTTGTAGCTCCGACGAATTAGAATGGAGAAGAAAAAGAAGAGAGCCAGTGGACAAAGAAGGAGCAAAGTGATTCCGTAGCGAACAACCATGCGGAATATCACCTGCTGAGCGTGTTGCCGCCTCAAGAAGTCAACCGCATCGAAAGCTACTCGTCGGCCAAAGAACTCTGGGAGAAGTTCCTGGAACTCCACGAAGGGACATCCGAAGCAAAACTGGCTAGAAGAGACATCCTCCGGAACAAACTGACGAACATCCGTCGAAAAAGGTGAGAAGGTAGCCGATCTACATGCGAAGGTAAAGGAATTGATTACTGGTCTCAAGAACCTCGGTGAGACGGTAACAAACCGGGACACCATACTCTACACACTCAATGCGTTTCCTAGAACTCCAGAATGGACATCAATCGTCGACGCCTACTATATCTTAAAAGACCTGGAGGTAAGTACTTTAGAAGAATTGTTCTCTACTCTTGAGTTACATGAAACCAGGTGTGCAAGGACAACAAAGGAATCAAGCCAGATGATCGCACTAAACGCAATCAAGAAGGATGAACCTGAGTCAGATTCAGAAGAGGATCAGGAAGCATATATGGTAAGAAACTTTAAAAAGTTTTTTAGATCTAATAAGTTTAAAAAAATGCAGAATAAAAAGAATCCAAGAAATAGAAGAAGGATGCGTTGCTACCAGTGTCAAAGGGAAGGACACTTCAAAAGAAGACTGTCCAGAACTATAGAAGGACAAAGGCAAAGTACCCAAAAAGCACAAGAACCTAAAAGCTACTTGGGACGACACTTCATCATCTGAGTCCGAAATTCAAGAATATATCGGGCTAGCGCTGATGGCAAGCTACAAAGGGAAAAGTACATCAGAACCCAACATCGATGAAGGGGGAGCGACCTAAAATGAAAGCAGCGAAGCAGGGGGATATTCAGGCTTCAAATCTGATATGGTAAGTGAGGTATTCCTCTTACCCCCTGATCAACTTGACTTTGGAATTAAATCTATGGCAAAATCCATGTATAAATTAGAAAATGAAAATACCAAATTAAAAAATAAAATTTTAGAAACAAAAAGAATTTTGGCAAAATCATGTCTAATAGAGGATTTTGATAAATTGAAACTAGAAAATAATAAATTAAAAGAAGAAATAGAAAATTTGAAAAAGTCTACCTGTTCAAATATTTTTGCTTTTAAAAATTATTGAGGATTAAACTGGTACTATAGGTTTCACCAAAGTCAAATTAGAAAAATATCAAAAGCCTATATACCTAGGAAATACTTGATTAACCCTATAGGTAGGAACCTCTATTGGGTTCCAAAAACATGTTTAACTTGAATTTAAAATTAGACTTAGCATTTTCAGTAAGGAAATTAAACATTTAATTTCTTTATGCGGCTTTGTCTAGAAAGTGGTTGTTGCTCTGATACCACTTGTAGGATCGTTGCGGCCGGCTAGAAGGGGGGTTGGAATTGTTGGAACCCCAAGGTTGTTTTGGTGTGATCAACAAGTTAAGTTAGGTCCTGTGTTGTTTTTAACCTTGTGTCTAAATGTGCAGGAGCTTAGGAGCACAGGTACTCAAGCGGAAGACGTGGCTTACGAGAAGGACGACACGGGGAGAGAGCCGACGGGCTCGGTGCGTCCGAGGGACGAGGTGCCGCGGAAGAGTACTCCGACGAACGAGAAGGGCGTGCGCTGGTTCCAAGGGAGAAGCCGAAGCGGAAGATTGCTCGGGGAGCAAGAGACGCAGCTAGCGAGAAGGTCGGCACAGGAGAGAGTCGACGGGCTCGGTGCGACCGAGGGACGAAGACTGCGGATGAGTACGTTGGCGGACGAGAAGGAATCATGCGGCGATTCCGAGGGACGAGGAGCCGGAGCGGAAGCCTGCTCGAGAAGACTGGAACTTGGGTTCGGGTGAGCCCTTTTCTGGATGGCAGAGATCACCCAAGCAAGCGGATCCGGAGTTGAAGACCCGGACCGAGGTGAACTGAACCGGAGCAGTGGTCCCCGGATGAAAAAGTCAACTCTGGTTGACTTTAGGCTCCGGGGTGCCCGGAACCATTCCGGGCGCCCGGAACAGCCCGAGGCGCTCGGAATGGCTCCGGGCGCCCAGACCTTGAAGTTTGACCAGAATGAGTCTTTTGCTATTTGGACATTGGGGGATAAAATTTTATCCCCTCGAGGGTGCCCGGAACCCTTCGGGGCGCCCCGACCAAGGCTATAAATATAACCTTGGTCCAGAAGCTTTTTAACGAACTCAGAAATTCACTTCCAACGCTTGTGTGCTATAATTTAGAGTTAAGCTTCTGTTTTCTGTGCTTCAACGTTGTAAGAGGCTTCTCCGCCTGAAGGAGTATTTAGTGCTTCAACTTCCTTGAATTAACAACCACATCAGTTGTAACCAATTAAATACTTGTGTCTCTTCTTTTAGTGATCTATTTACTTACTGCTTATTCTTTATGCAAGTATTAGTTTAAGAGTTCGAGAAAGGTATTTTTGTTTTTGTGATTGCAGGCTATCCAACCCCCCTTCTAGCCGGCCACAACGATCCTACAAGTGGTTTCAGAGCCGAGATGCCTCAGAAGGACTAACCACCGTCTGAAGCAACAAAACGATGGTCGGAGCTAGTATCTACCCACCAGCATTCGAGGGGGAGTTTTCTTTATGGAAGAAACAAATAGAGATATATCTAAACACTGATTTTAGTATTTCTTTAATAATGAAATCTGGTTATGAAGCACTAAAGGCAACGAATGGAGAAGAACACGAGTATCATCACTGGTCCAATGAGCAACGTGATGGGTCTATGGCAAACGCTCGGGTAGAATTTCACCTTCTAAGCGTAATACCAGATGAAGATCTCGACAGAATCGGAGAATACAAAAACACAAAAGAACTTTGGGAAAGTTCTTGAAGATTCATGAAGAATCAGAAGAAGCCGAATTCGAGATCGAGGAAATTGCCGAAACAGCAATCATAGTGGAACACCCACCTACAGATGAATAAAGCTCATCCGAGATGAGCATCGAGAAAGGGAGAGAGTCTTCAGAAGAAAGCAATTCAATAGGGGGAGAATCAACGATCAACAAGGTAAGTCAAGTATGGTTTCCACCTCTTGACCAGTTGATTTATTCTATCAATACGTTGCCGCAAGATTTTTGCAAATTAGGAATATTGCCGAAAGACTTTTGTGAATTACGAAGTATTTTTTTGAAAGAATTATGCAAATTAGAAATATTGCCGAAAACTTTTTCCGGATATAATTTTTTTTTCGAATTACAAATTATCTTATTGAAAGAATTTTGCGAATTAGAAATTGAATCATCGAAAGAGTTTTCCGGATTAGAAAATCTTCTGTCGAATAAATTTTGCAAATTATAAAATATTTTGTCGAACGAATTTTGCAAATTAGAAATATTGTCGAAAAACTTTATCAAGTTAGAATTTATATTGATCCGGTAGCAAAGGAGGGGTTCCGTACGGATAGAGGTTAAGGACACGTGGAGGTCAGGGTCGAGGCGATCGACGTAAAAGGTGCGCCGAGCGGGGGCCACCTTGTCGAGCGGCCGCGGCAGAAGGCCAGGTCGGCAAGGAGATAACTCGGCTAAGGTTTGAGTTTCCGACGCTCAGGAATTCACATACGATAGTTGATTGGGCCGAAGGGTCGCTCAGCTGGGTCATAGGCCAACATAGGCGCTATTCATCCGCGCATATGACCGAGCGGCCCACTCGCTCTGCCCCTCCTGCATCCCCCCCGGACGACCAGTATGGTCGAGCGGCTCTCTAGCTCGGTCCGATAAAAGATAGAAGGTGCAGAAGAGTACAAAGGAGACGGCCAGAGATGTCCTTTTCGAGATACGTGTCGCCGACAGACAGCATGGTCGGCGGCTAAACCAGACAGAAGATTATACGGTGGAAGTTTCCACTGTCATGTCAGAGATATGCTCGGGCAGTTGCGGTATGACGTCAGACGTGCTTTTCTGACACATCCATTTGGAGGTATATTTGGGGAAGCGCTCATGCGTCGAGGAGCGTGCATGCGCCTCCTCGGGGGTCTATATAAGGACCCCCAAACTTCGACGGAGGTATGAAATGATCCACACTGTAGCTACAGTTCTCATTATCTTGCTCCAGTTTTCTTCTCACCTGACTTGAGCGTCGGAGGGTCGTCGCCGGGAACCCCTTCCCGGCCCGACTTTGTTGTAGGTTCGCTGGAGGTCCACCTCATCCCGACGTCTATACGAAGCCAGTAGAGAGCACAACGTCCCCATCTTTCATCAGCTCACAGTTCGGATAGGATCAAATTGGCGCTGTCTTTGGGAACGCACCTGAATCCGAGCAGAGAAGATGGAAGGAGCTGGATGACCACACACCGTGACATTCTCTCAGGAGGAGCTCGACGCCCTTATTAAGGCAAGAGCGGCGAAAATCGTGGAGCAACAGCAGCATAAGGCGCTAGCCGAGTGGTTAGCACAACATGCAACTTCGGCATCAGGTGGCCGAGCGGCGGAGGAGGACCGACCGGAGCAATACTCCACATGGGCGCAGAATAAAGGTCAGACCGGCACTCCGGGGAATGCGCCGCCCGCCCCTATTCCGTTTCATCAGGCATTATTCCAGACTCTGTCCGAGCTGGCACAAGCCAATCAAGGGTCATCAGACGAAGTGCCCGTATGGGATGCTATAAAGGGGAAGGCGCCTCGGGCTGAGTCATCCCCGAGCGGATCAATCGACAGTTTTCTGAGGCCATTCTTCAGGATCCACTGCCAAGGCACTACACACCCCCGACGATCGGAGAATATAACGGGACCACCGACCCGGGTGACCATCTGGGTAAGTTCGACAACACGGCCACTTGACATCAATATACCGATGGTGTAAAGTGCAGGGTATTTCTCACCACTCTTTCCGGATCGGCGCAACGGTGGTTCCGGAGACTGCCGAACGAATCGATCACAAGTTTCAAAGAGTTCCGCACTGCTTTCCTTCATCATTTGGCGAGCAGCAGGCGCTACCAGAAGACCAGCGTCAGCCTGCTCTCCATAAAACAAGGCCCGAGGGAGACGCTCCGAGCTTACATCCAGCGCTTCAACCAGGTGGCCATGGACATCCCGACAATCGCCTCAGAGACCATGATGAATGTGTTCACGCAAGGGCTTGTAGAGGGCGATTTCTTCCGCTCGCTCGTCAGAAAGTCGCCTCACAGCTACGACCATATGCTACACAAAGCCAATGAATACATCAATGTGGAGGAAGCCCAGGCGGCAAGAAGAAAAGAAGCACAGGTCTAGCCGCCGACGACAGCCGAGCGGAGGTAACCAACCAGCCATCAACCGCCAAGGGGACCTCGGGCCGAAGGATTACGTTCGCACCACGAACCGAGATCGCAAGCCGTCCAACATGTGGCGGTTGATCGGCCTAAGCAGAAGGGAAAGGTATGGACTCCCATGTTTTGTTCGCTTCACCAGTCAGCCACCCACAACACTCGAGACTGTCGAAGCCTTCCGCCGATCGCTCACCCCGCGCCTAGGAGCTATTGCCGCCGATCCCCTTCACCTGATCGGTGCCCCCGACATCAAGACACTGGGCAACGTGGCGCCATGGAGTCGGTCGAGTGGCAACATCATCATCCGCTGAGGGCCAACCCCCGAGCCTCACAGGAGCGAGCAAGGCCCTCCGCTCGGGAGGAGGAAAATCGAAGCAATACCGCTCGGGGCGAAATCAACATTATCGCTGGGGGCCCTACAGGAGGAGATTCCAACATGGCCAGAAAGTCACACGCTCAGCAATTAAGGATTCATGCAGTGGCCTGCAGTCAAGAGCGAGCACAGGGTCCCGAGATCAGCTTCGGACCTAGGGACTTGGAGGGAGTCGAAGTGCCGCACGACGACACCCTCATCATCCGAGCGGTAATAGCCAATTACACTATTCGTCACATTTTTATTGATACAGGTAGCTCGGTCAACATTATCTTCAAAAAGGCGTTCGACCAACTGCAAATTGATCGGGCCGAGCTGCTCCCAATGACAACCCCCTTGTATGGATTCACCGACAATGAGGTCTTGCCAGTTGGCCAGACTAGGTTGGCTATATCGCTGGGTGAGGAGCCACTACGAAGAACAAGAACCACTAACTTCATAGTGGTCGATGCACCCTCTGCTTACAATGTCATATTGGGGCGACCCGCACTCAACGAATTCTGAGCGGTTATCTCCACTTTCTGCCAGAAGATCAAGTTCCCCGTGGAGGACCAAGTGGGCGAAGTCCGAGGAGACCAGCTGGCTGCCAGGCGATGCTATGTGGAAATGGTCCGAGCCGAGTCCAAGTCCGTGCGGAAAACCTCGCGCCTCGAGGTAAATACCGTAACCGAAAAGCCTCCAACTTTAGTTTACGAAGAAAAGGAAGAGGTGCAAATCCATCCTTCCCGATTGGACTCCACTACGTTCATAGCATCCGACCTGGAACCAAGCCAGAAGGAAAAGCTGGTCGAATGTCTTCAACAGAATTGCGACGTCTTCACTTGGTCGACTCACGAGCTACCGGGAGTCTCGCCAAGCATAGCACAACACGAGCTCCATGTTCGACCGGACGCTTGGCCGGTGAAGCAGAGAAAGAGAGACTTCAGCGCCGAACAGAATGTCATCATCTGAGCTGAAGTCGAGAAGCTTCTGCAAGCTGGCCATATACAGGAGGTGCAATTCCCAAGCTGGCTCGCAAATGTGGTGCTAGTCTCCAAGCCAGACGACAAATGGAGGGTCTGCATCGACTTCCGTGACCTGAATAAAGCATGCCCAAAGGATTTTTACCCTCTGCCCTGAATCGACCAACTCGTAGATTCCACCACTGGATGCGAGCTGATATGCATGTTGGATACATATCAGGGCTACCACCAAGTGTTGCTTGCCCGAGAAGACCAGGAAAAAGTGAGCTTCGTTACTGCGGACGGGACTTACTGTTACAACGTAATGCCGTTCGGGCTGAAGAACGGCGGGCTACATACCAAAGGCTAATGAACAAAGTGTTCCGAGAGCAGATCGGGCGCAACCTGGAGGTATATATGGATGATATACTTATTAAATCTCTCCGGGCGAAGGATCTTTGTGCAGATATAGAGGAAACTTGCCGAATGCTAAGGAAGTATGGAGTCAAGATGAACCCCCAAAAGTGTCTGTTCGGAGCAAAAGGCGGAGCTTCCTCGGTTACATCGTGACCGAGCGAGGTATAGAGGCGAACCCTAGCAAGGTAAAAGCGCCGCAGGATATGCCACCTCCTAGAAATCTGAGGGAAGTGCAACGTCTTGCCGATCGGATAACGGTGTTATCGCGATTCATCTCCAGAACAGCCGACTGGAGCCTACCTTTCTTCAAGATCCAGCGAAAAGCTACTAAGTTTCAATGGGATGGGGAGTGTGATCGGGCGTTTGAAGACTTGAAAGCCTATCTGAATTCGTTATCTGTGTTGGCTAAGCCGAACGTAAGCGAATCGCTCCATATATACTTGTCATCAACCAAGCATGTTGTTGACTCGGCGTTGGTGAAAGAGGACGGAGAAGAGCAGCCCGTGTATTTCCTTAGCCACATTTTAAAAGACGTTGAGTCCCGCTATACCGGTCTCGAGAAGCTCGCTTCCGCACTAGTCCTGGCCGCACGGAGGCTCCGCCCCTATTTCTTAGCACATACGACCATTGTCATGACGAACAGCCCGCTGGGAAGAGTGCTCCTAAATCCAAAAGCATCCGGACGGCTCATCAAGTGGACAACGGAGCTCAGTGAATTTGACATCCAATATCAACCCCACTCGGTGATTAAGTTGCAGTCCTTGGCGGATTTCATAACGGAGGTGTAGAATCCCGAGCCCGAAGCTTTATGGAGAGTATTTGTAGACGGATCATCCACTCGGCTTGGAAGTGGGATTGGTATCTTGCTACTTTCTCCTTAGGAAGAGCGGATGCACCTGTTTGTCCGGTTGGACTATCGAGCAACAAATAATGAAGTAGAGTATGAAGCCCTCATAGCTGGCCTGCAGGCCGCCCGACATGTGGGGGTCGACCGAGTAATCCTTTACTCGGATTCCCAGCTTGTCGCTTAGCAGCTCTCAGGCACTTTTGAGATAAATAATGCGAGACTCAAGCTCTACGCGGAAGCCTTCGAGAAACTTAAACTCAACTTCAGGGAGGTAATCATATAGAAGATACCCCGAACGAAGAACCAGGCGGCGGACGAATTAGCTAAACTTGCAAGCTCGGTAACACCGGTGGTGATCCAGCAGTCGATCAAGCAAGTATCCTTGGTGGCTCATATCGACAAGATGGAGGGTCTCACATTCCCAGGTGACTGGAGGACGGCTATAGTAGAGTGTTTGCGGTCATGAGCCACTCCGTCCGACCGGGATGGAGCCCAGCTTTTGAGAAGGAGAGCCGGCCGGTTCACCCTTATCGAGGACCAGCTTTACAAGAAAGCTTTTTCCCGACCGCTTTTAAAGTGCGTCAGTTCGGAGGACGCGGAATATATATTGAAGGAAGTACATCAAGGATCTTGCGGGGACACCCAAGCGGCCGATCATTAGCTAGGAAGATCCTATTGGGCGGGTACTTCTGGCCAACTCTCCATGAAGACGCCGCTCGGACCATAGGTACTTGCCTTTCTTGCCAGAAATACCACAGCTTCTCCCACCGACCGATGGAAGAGATGAAAGCATCGATGGTATCCTGTCCGTTCGACCAGTGGGGCATGGACATCGTGGGACCCTTACCTATGACGACCGGGCAGAGGAAGTTCCTACTGGTGGCGGTGGACTATTTCTCCAAATGGGTTAAGGCAAAGCCGTTGGCCAAGATCACCGAGCAGATGGTCAAAAAATTCATCTGGCAACATCTCATATGCCGATTCGGCATCCCAAGGCGGCTCGTGTCCAGCAACGGGCAGCAGTTCATCGGACAAGAGCTCCAAGAATGGTGCGAAGGGTACGGCATCGAGCAACACTTCACCTCAGTGGCATACCCGCAGAGTAACAGATAAGCCGAAGTCGCTAACCGGGAAATTCTTCGGATTCTGAGGGTTCAGCTCGACCACCTCGGAGGCAGCTGGGTGGACGAACTCCCCGGCGTCTTATGGGCACTCCGCACGACTCCTAAGGAAGGAACGGGGATCACGCCGTTCCACTTGGTGTACGGAGGAGAGGCGGTCATGCCAGTAGAGGTCGGGATCAAATCCGATCGGGTGCAACAATACAACGCGGACAACGCCGAGAGGAGGTAGCTGGAGCTGGATTTGGTTGATGAGGCGTGAGCTAAAGCAGCTGTTCGACTAATGGCGTACCGACAGAGGATGAAACAAAATTACAATAGGCGAGTAATCCCGAGAGCATTCTAGGTAGGCGATCTAGTATGGAAGAAGGTAAAATCAGTCGGTGATGTGAGCAAGCTGGAGGCTCCCTGGGCGGGACCCTTCAAGGTCGTCAAGAAGCTCCGATCGGGTGCATCCTACCTCGAAGATCAAGACGGACGACGGCTAGAACGACCATGGAACACTAACCACCTCCAACCTTATCGGGCCGGGTAAAAGGTGTGCCTGTGTAATTAATTGTGTGTATTCCTGTTCTGCGCTATCCTTTGAATGCAGGAATAAGATCATAAAAACACCACGGCATAACTAGGGCTTGCCAAACGTCCAAGCTTCTCCAGATCGTCCAGCGGTGACGTTAAACTTTAGAGTCAAACTGGCGACTATAGACCCCCCGGCCTGAAGACCGTCGAGCGGCGACATTAAACTCTAGAGTCGGACCGGCGACTATAAACCCCCCGGCCTGAACACCGTTGAGCGGCGACGTTAAACTCTAGAGTCGGACCGGCGACTATAAACCCCCCGGCCTGAAGATCGTCGAGCGTCGACGTTAAACCTTAGGGTCGGAGCGGCGATTGAAAACATGACTTATAGATTGACGAACGACAATTAGAGGGTCCAGCCTTGATAAACACCCAATAAACTTACGGTGATACGACATTAGGCTACCGAACGGTAACGTGAATATAGAGAGGCACGGGCTCAGAAACCACGCAGTCCAAATGTGCATGATTAGACAAGAAAACGGGCATAGAAAGATTCATTCAACAAAACTAGCCAAATGGCGATTACAAAAGGGTGATAGAGGCCGGACGACCAACATACATACAGGACTTCACTCTAAATAATTAAAAATCTCGTCCGGAATCGTGGTCAGAAGGTCGATATGGTCGCGGACGAGAACAGTAAAGTCTTCGGGCAGCTAGCCCTTTTTCTTCAGATAGTCAGTCGTTGCGGTGATAGCTAGCTCGAAAGCGTGGACGAGCCAGCGCAGGCCTTCACTACAAACTTCTCCGAGTGGATGTAATTCTGCTGCATGACAGTGACTCGACTCGGCTCGGCATCCTCATATTCTTTGAAGGCAGAGCGAGAGGCATCCAACGCCTCTTGGAGTGTCTTCAGGTCAGTTTGAAGGGCGGCCACCTCCGCCGAACAACCATTCTTCTCAGCAGCCAACAAGTTGGTCAACTCGCTGACTTTGACCTCAAGAACCCGGGCTTCAGCGTTCTTCGCTTCCAGGTCAGTAATGGCCTGATTCTTCCTATTAGTGGCCAGAGTAATCTTCTTATCGTAGGTTTTGACCTGGGTCTCGAGCCGGTCTACCATGGTTTGCAAGCCCGAAGATTTATGTCGTTCGACCTCCTGCAATTTGTTGGCCTTCTCCAGATCGGCCTTTAGCTTGGCGTAGGAAGGGCCTTGAAGAGAGGTCCCCCCAGAGACCTTGAGCTTTTTGAATTCCTCCTAGAGGAAAGCTAAGCGGTGGCACACTGCTATACTCTTGACCCAATGCTGTGATTCAGTTAAAAACGTAAAATACCGAACAGAGGATAAGAAGAAAAAGCTTGTAAAGGTTACCCCAGTAGCTTGTTGCAGATGGCTGTTGCCGAGCAGCCCAGGTGACATCACGCCCATGCGCGCTCGGGCGTCCTCCCAGACTTTTGTGAGGGGCCCCCGAATTGTTATTAAGTGTTCGGGGCTCGACGGCTGGTCAGCCTAGCGCAAATATTCCTCTATCGACAGGTGGAGCAGAGCCTTGATAGTCCTGTGTCGGCACGGAGTGGACTGAGCGGACGCGGAATGAGCAGAAGTTTGTCAGACCGGCTCAGAGCGGATGAGAGAGCGCTTGATTATCTGGCGAGTTGGAGGGAGCGAGGTAAGAGGTTGAGCGGCGACGGGGTCGGCAGGCCAGTCTCCTTGAGATTGGGTCCGGTCGGACGATAGCGCTTCCACAGATGCAGGAGCTGGGGGATCGTCTGTCTGTTCGGACACGTGAATGGCAGAGGTTGCTGAGCGGGTGGGGGTGCCCGTTCGGCGACGTTTACGCCCAACCAACGGAACTTCATCATCATCAGAGCCGGCTTCCTCGGGTCGAGTGGCCGGTGGCGCATTCGGTGGAGCGTTCTCCCCAGCTGCATCTGTGGTGACCGTCCGCGCGGCTGACGCCTCGCCCCCCGTACGTACCTCTTCACTCTCACCCTCGTGGGAGCCGATCGGGGTGAGGCCTAGTTTCTCCGCCTCCTGCGCGGCAACGCCTCTATCTCGTCGACCTTGCGCTTCAGCAGGCCAAACACCATTGATTTCATCATAGTCTCGGCTACAAGAAAAAGAAAAGAAATCAGTTATACGCCAAGAAAAGGAGAGAAGGTTATTCCTTACCCGGGCCGTTCAGAAGCCACGTTCGGATCGGGCTTAATCCGAATAGGTACATCATCCCTTCGGACAACAGCTTGTGTATGTCTAGCTTCAGCCCGGCCAGCAAGTTCGCCGCATGCAGAAAAGCGGGCTCATTCCGGTACCTTTTCAGTTCGGGAGGAGTCGGCAACGAAGTTTGCCTTTTCGTCCGGAAGGATGGTGGCTCGGGAAAACACAGGAAGAAAAAATGCTCTCTCCAATGCTTATTAGAGGTAGGCATTTTATCAAAGAAAACTAGACCGATCCGAGCTTGAAACAAGAAGGTGCCAAGCTCGGGCTGCTTAGGGTAGTAAAAATAATGGAAGATTTGGGGCTTAAGGGGAATATTGTGTACTTGGAAGAGCACAACTACGCCGCACAGCAGCCTAAAGGAATTTGGAACAAGTTGCCAAGCGGAATACGAAAATAGTTGCAAACTTCTAAGATAAATGGGTGGATCGGAAACCTAAGGCCGCCTACGAACTGGTCGCGGAAGAAGGTAACAGTGCCGGTCGGTGGGTCATGGGGTCGATCGGATGACTCGGCCAGAATCAGTTTATGGTCATCAAGGATTTCATAAGTATTAAGTAATTTGAAGGCATCTCCCGAATCAAACCTACTCTCCATGGTTTGATACCAAAGACCAGGAGAGGGGGCAGAAGAACTAGCCATTGCCACCGGGATGCAAAGCAAAGGGAAACAGAAAAGGCAACGGAGGATATGAACGGAACAGTGCCTGCGATTCGCAGACACCACCGGAATGCAAAGAAAAAGTGCGAAGAAAACAAAAAAGGAATGATCAAAGAGTTCTTACAGAAAAGAGGATGGCTGGAGAAGAGAGCGAAGGGCCGGAATGTCGAGAATGGGTTCGCCGGAGAATGAAGCAGGAACCTTCAAAAGCACGGGCACGATAGAGTGGAAGCGGCGGAAGGAGAGGAAGCGACCTTATAAAGGTTGGGCTCGAGCTGCAAGGACCGCCTGATCCATGGCACGGGATCCGAGGAGCACATCCACTCGTTGAATTCAAAGCGCCAGGGATCACATCGAGCCTGACAGCTCGAGCAGGCGATGACGGTCGCCTGGCCACATGGCATCACCCCATTGGGTGCATTTAATGACCGCCATTACACAGGCGAGGGCGCGTGCTCGGCCTTAATGGTGAGGATTTGCACGAATTCTGAGGAAATTCAGAGGGCATCGGCGTTGCCCAACGTTGGGTCGGCAAGACATCCATCGGCATGTCGAACTCTCCAAGTGTCAGTGGGTTCCAGGCCGAGCGACATTCTCATCAGATGCAGAACGACCGTCATGTCACCAGGCCGATGGTTCAGTCAGTCGGACTTGCAGCCTCCTTCGACTAGACTTGAGGGGGAGGCACGTGATCCAGTAGCAAAGGAGGGGTTCCTTACGGACAGAGGTTAAGGACATGTGGAGGTCAGGGTCGAGGCGATCAACGTAAAAGGTGCGCCGAGCGGGGGCCACCTTGTCGAGCGGCCGCGGCAGAAGTCCAGGTCGGCAAGGAGATAACTCGGCTAAGGTTCGAGTTTCTGACACTCAGGAATTCACATACGACAGTTGATTGGGCCGAAGGGTCGCTCAGCTGGGCCGTAGGCCAACATAGGCGCTATTCATCCGAGCATATGACCGAGCAACCCACTCGCTTTACCCCTCCTACGTCCCCCCCCGGACGACCAGTATGGCCGAGCGGCTCTCCAGCTCGGCCCGACAAAAGACAGAAGGTGCAGAAGAGTACAAAGGGGACGACCAGAGATATATTTTTCGAGATACGTGTCACCGACAGACAGCATGGTCGGCGGCTGGACCAGACAGAAGATCGTACGGTGGAAGTTTTCACTGTCATGTCAGAAATATGCTTGGGCAGTTGCGGTATGGCGTCAGACGTGCTTTTCTGACACATCCATTTGGAGGTATATTTGGGGAAGCGCTCACGCGTTGAGGAACGTGCATGCGCCTCCCCGAGGGTCTATATAAGGACCCCCAGACTTCGACGGAGGTATGAAATGATCCACACTGTAGCTACAGTTCTCATTATCTTGCTCCAGTTTTCTTCTCACCTGACTTGAGCGTCGGAGGGTTGTCGCCAGGAACCCCTTCCCGGCCCGACTTTGTTGCAGGTTCACCGGAGGTCCACCTCATCCCGACGTCTACACGAAGCCAACAGAGAGCGCCACGTCCCCAGCTTTAATCAGCTTACAGTTCGGACAGGATCATATATTCTTGAAATATTTTTGTGAATTAGAAATTCAAAATATAACAAAAAATATTAAGTCAAAAGAAATAGTTTGTCAATTAAAGAATCTTCGAATTTTTCCGCCAATCTCCATCATTAAGGTCTAGCACGCGCTCATTAAATGCGTTCCAGTGGTTGAATGCCACGTGGTGATGCTGCCGTCATTGTACGGCGTCAGCGTGGTGTTCTGATGGGATCAAGGCGGTTCAAAATGAACGACGCAATGAGTGCTCCGATTCTCGTGACCTGGATCCAACGGTGGAGGCCGCTCGGGCTCCACCCTATAAAAAGCTCCGTTTTCTCCCTTCGCCGCACTCTTGCTCTTGCGTGCCTCCCAACTTCTCGCGTTCCAGCTTTCCGGCGATCTCATTCCTCTGGTTTCGGTGATCTCCGGTGCTCTTTCTTCGATCCTCCTCTTCGTTGCAAGGTTCTCTTTCTTTCCCTCTTCGTTTCCGGCGTTTTCTTTGCATTTCTTTCCCATGTTTCCATCTTCGGGGGTACTGTTTCGTTGCCGTCTTCTTCCTTTTATCCTTTTATCTTTTTTGGTTTCGTCCGCTCGGACAATGGCTAGCTCTTCTCAGCCACAAGACGAAGCCCTTGGCCCATGGTATACTACCATGGAGTCGTGCTTCGATTGGCGCGACGCCGATCTTTTGATTGAAAATTTTGACATCCCTTCTGATTTCGAAGTCATTTTACCCGGTCCCTCCGCTCGGCCTCATAAACCGCCGCGCGGAGCCTTTTGTGTCTTCCGCGACCAGTTTACAGCCGGTCTACGATTTCCCATTCATCCTTTCATCGTTGACGTCTGCAACTTTTTCGGCATTCCGCTTGGAAGCCTAGTCCCCAATACCTTCCGCCTTTTATGCGGCGTCGTTGTCCTGTTCAAAATCCACACTATCCCCCTCCGACCGGAGGTTTTCTATTATTTTTATTACCCTAAACAGTCCGAGCTGGGCACATATATGTTCCAGGCTCGGCCCGGTCTAGTTTTCTTCAATAAACTCCCTTCTTCCAATAAGCATTGGAAAGAATTTTATTTCTACCTCCGCATGCCCGAGCGGGCCCCCTTCCTGATGAAGTGGCAGATCGGACCACCAACCTCCCCAGAGCTCAAAAGATTCAAGACCCGACCGGATTATCTACACGCTGCCAATATGCTTGCCGGTCTGCGGGTCGACATCACCAAATTCCTTCCAGAAGGGGTTATGTACATATTCGGGCTGAGTCCGATCAGAACACCCCTCCTGAGCGGCTTCGGTAAGAATTTTACTTGTGCATTCGCTTTGATTGCTAACTGATTTCCTCCTTTTTCCTTTGCAGCAAACATTGTCATGGAGTCGGTGATGGCTGGCATCTTGAAGAAGAGGGTGGTGGCGCTCGAGGCCGCGCAGCCAAAGAAATGGAGACGCTCGGCATCCAACCGGTCGGCTCGCATGAAGGGGAGAGCGGGACTCAGGAAGAGTCGGCCGCTCAGGCCTCTCATCAGAACGTGGCAAGCGGAGCCACCCCCAGCGGAGGACCAACTGGCCAAGAGGAAGGTTCCGCTCGGGGAGAGGAACAACCCGGACAAAAGAGGTGCCGAGTGGAGACTCCACTCCGATCGGCCACGTCTGCGGTCCAACCATCCGAGCGGGTTACTACAACCGCTCGTGGCAAGGCTCCAGAGGTCGAGGCTATTTCCTCCGACCGGACTCCATCTCAATTGGACGCGTCGGCGGACCCTCTTGAGGCCATTCCAGTCAGCGTCCTTCCGCCCGCTCCCCGTCAAGTCCAACGTTCAACCATTTTATCCCAATTTTTGACGCCGGTCTCCGATCCTTCTCCGGCATCTGCTCAGACAACTCCCGGTCGGCGCCGAACCATCCAGGTCTCCCTTCATCTCCCGACTGAGGAATTAATGCCTGAAGTCGATCGGCCAGCAACGCCCGAGCACTTGATTACCATGAAAGGGCCCTTAGCCGAAATGTGGGTCGACGCTCGGGCGCGCGTCGCCCTGATCCCCCTCAGTAATCTGGCCAACAGCCATATGCAACAGGCCACGGGGGTAAGTTTATTTCATATAGTCCGTTACGCATTATTTTCGATCGGCTTCTAACACCTTGCTCGTGACAGAGATGGGTGGAGGAGATCGCCGTTTACAGTCGTCTAGCGATGGTGGACGCAGAATTGAGACAACTGAAGGCTGCAAGCGGTCCGTCCGGCTCTCAAGGCCCTTCATATGTCGAGCTGAAGAAAGAGCTTAAAAAGGCTCAGGATTTACTGGCGGCCGAGCAGAAGAAGACAGCCGACCAGGCTTACAATCTGGCCGAGCTCGAGCGAGTGAAAAAATCTCTGGATCACAAGATAAGCTTGGCGACCGAGCGGAAGAACACGGCTATCTCTGACCTGGAGAAAAAGAATGTGGAGGCTCGGGGCCTAGAGCAGAAAGTAAAGGAGCTCATGGACCAACTGGCCAAAGAAAAGGTCTCCCGAACGGACGAGGTGGCAAAGCTCGAGGCGACTTTACAAGAGCACAAGGCAGCCGCCGATGCTTCCCGAGCGGCCTTTAAAGAATACCAGGAGGCCGAACCAAGCCGAGTCGCTGCCCTGCAACAGAAATACATCCGTTCGACCGAATTTTCGGAGAAGGTCTATGAGCGGATGTATACGGCGTTTGACCTTGCTATGACCGCCACGATGTCATATTTGAAGTCCAAGGGGCAACTTCCCGAGTCCGCCGCCATCCCGGCCGCAGATCAAGTGGCTCTTCTTGACAATATCCCGAAGGATCTGTACGATTATCTTGAATAAGAAATTTAGATGTAATTCGCTCGCTCAGGCGAAGACTACGGGCGAAGACTACCTTTTTTGTAATTTGGCCGCTCGGCCTTAGTTTCTATAATGCTATGCCTTTCCCTTTGCTAATCCATATGCGTGTTGTCCACTCGGCTCGCTAACTACCATTTATATTCGCCTGCTTCTCCTCATAGTTCTCCCTTTCATCCCACCTTTCTCGTATTCGAAAGGGGTTTTTATGAAGTATTTCGCGTGGATAGTCTGCTCGGATGAAGGTATACTTTTTCGCAAATGGAATTTTTTGAAAGTTATTCGCCAAGTACCTTTGGTTACTTGGCCGCTCGGCAAAACGATCTCTCAGTCGACTTTAGTATCTTAGTCAACGTGACCAGATATTTAACGTCGGAGCTCGACGATCTTCCGCTCGGAGGGTTTATAGACGCCGGCTCGTCTCTCGATTTTTAACGTCGGAGCTCGACGTTCTTCCGCTCGGAGGGTTTATAGACGTCGGCTCGTCTCTCGATTTTTAACGTCGGAGCTCGACGGTCTTCCGCTCGGAGGGTTTATAGATGCCGATTCGTCTCTCGATATTTAACGTCGGAGCTCGACGGTCTTCCGCTCGGAAGGTTTAAAGACGCCGGCTCGTCTCAATTTTTAACGTCGGAGCTCGACGGTCTTCCGCTCGGAGAGTTTATAGACGCCGGCTCATCTCTCGATTTTTAACGTCGGAACTCGACGGTCTTCCGCTCGGAGGGTTTATAGACGCCGACTCGTCTCTCGATATTTAACGTTGGAGCTCGACGGTCTACCGCTCGGAGGGTTTATAGACGCCGGCTCGTCTCTATTTAACGAGCTCGACGGTCTTCCGCCGGAGGGTTTATAGGCACGTCTCTCGATTTTTAACGTCGGAGCTCGACGGTCTTCCTCGGAGGGTTTATAGACGGCGTCTCTCGATTTTTAACGCCGGAGCTCGACGGTCTTCCGCTTCGGAGGGTTTATAGATGCCTGCTCGTCTCTCGATTTTTAACGCCGGAGCTCGACGGTCTTCCGCCGGAGGGTTTATAGACGCGGCTTGTCTCTCGATTTTTAGCTCGACGGTCTTCCGTTCGGAGGGTTTATAGACACCGCCTCGTCTCTCAATTTTAAAGTCGAGCTCGACGGTCTTCCACTCGGAGGGTTTATAGACGCCGGCTCGCTCTCAATTTTATAACGTCGGCTCGGCTCTCCGCTTCGGAGGGTTTATAGACGCCTGCCTCTCGATATTTAACGTCGAGCTCGGCTTCTCCTCGGAGGGTTTATAGACGCTCGCCTCTCGATATTTAACGCCGGAGCTTGACGGTCTTCCGCCGGAGGGTTTATAGACGCCGCCTCGCCTCTCGTTTAACGCCTGAGCTCGACGGTCTTCCTTCGGAGGGTTTATAGACGCCGACTTGTCTCTCGATTTTAACGCCTGAGCTCGACGGTCTTCCGCCGGAGGGTTTATAGACACCGCATCTCTCGATTTTTAACGTCGGAGCTCGACTGTCTTTCACTCGGAAAATTTATAGACGCCGTCGTCTCTCGATTTTTAACGCTGGAGCTCGACGGTCTTACGCTCGGAGGGTTTATAGACGCCGCCTCGTCTCTCGATATTTGTCGGAGTTCGGCGGCCTTCCGCTCGGAGGGTTTATAGACGCTCGCTCTCAATATTTAACGCCTGAGCTCGACGGTCTTCCGCCGGAGGGTTTATAGACGCCGGCCTGTCTCGATTTTAACGCCGGAGCTCGACGGTCTTCCGCCGGAGGGCTTAGCGGGCCTCTCAATTTTTAACGCCGGAGCTCGGACGGTCTTCCGCCGGAGGGTTTATAGACGCCACTCGCCTCTCGATTTTTAACGTCGGAGCTCGATGGTCTTCCGCTCGAGGGTTTATAAACGCCGGCTCTCTCGATTTTTAACGCCGGAGCTCGGCGGTCTTCCGCCGAGGGTTTATAGGCGTCGGCTCCTCGATTTTTAACGTCGAGCTCGACGATCTTCCGCTCGGATGATTTATAGACGGCCGGTCTCTCGATTTTTAACGTCAAGCTTATCCTCTCGGAGGGTTTATAGATGCCTGCTCGTCTCTAACGCCGGAGCTCGACGGTCTTCCACCCGGAGGGTTTATAGACGCCGCCTCGTCTTTAACGTCGGAGCTCGGCGGTCTTCCGCCTGAGGGTTTATAGACGCCGACTGCCTCTCGATTTTAACGTCGGAGCTCGACGATCTTCCGCCGGAGGGTTTATAGACGCCGTCTCTCGATTTTAACATCGGAGCTCGACGGTCTTCCGCCGGAGGGTTTATAGGAGCTCGCCTGCCTCGATTTTTAACGCTTGAGCTCGGCGGTCTTCCGCGGAGGGTTTATAGACGCGGCTCGTGTCTCGATTTTCAACGCCGGAGCTCGGACGGTCTTCCGCCGGAGGGTTTATAGACGCCGGCTCGTCTCTCTATTTAACGCCGAGCTCGACGGCCTTCCGCTCGGAGGGTTTATAGACGCCACTCGCCTCTCGATATTTAACGCCTGAGCTCGACGGTCTTCCGCTCGGAGGGTTTATAGAGCCGGCTCGTCTCCGATATTTAATGTCGGAGCTCGACGGTCTTCCACTCAAAGGGTTTATAGGCGTCGGCTCGTCTCTCGATTTTAACGTCGGAGCTCGACGATCTTCCACTCGGAGGGTTTATAGGCGCCGGCTCGTCTCATTTAACGCCGGAGCTCGACGGTCTTTCGCCGGAGGGTTTATAGACGCCACTCGCTCTCGATATTTAACGTGAGCTCGACGGTCTTCCGCCGGAGGGTTTAGATGCTGGCTCGCCTCTCGATATTTAACGCTCTGAGCTCGGCGGTCTTCCCCGGAGGGTTTATAGGCCGGCTCCTCTCGATTTTTAACGCCTGAGCTCGACGGTCTTCCACTCTGAGGGTTTATAGACGCCGGCTCGATTTTCGGCTCCTCGGTCTTCCGCTCGGAGGGTTTATAGACGCCGGCTCGTCTCTCAATTTTTAACGTCGGAGCTCGACGGTCTTTCGCTCGGAGGGTTTATAGACGCCGGCTCGTCTCTCAATTTTTAACGTCGGAGCTCGACGGTCTTCCGCTTGGAGGGTTTATAGACGCCGGCTCGTCTCTCGATTTTTAACGGCGTAGCTCGAAGGTCTTCCGCTCGGAGGGTTTATAGACGTCGGCTCGTCTCTCGATTTTTAACGTCGGCGCTCGACGGTCTTCCGCTCGGGGGGTTTATAGACGCCGGCTCGTCTCTCGATTTTTAACGTCGGAGTTCCACGGTCTTCCGCTCAGAGGGTTTATAGACGCCGGCTCGTCTCTCGATTTTTAACGTCGGAGCTCGACGATCTTCCGCTCGGAGGGTTTATAGACGCCGGCTCGTCTCTCGATATTTAACGTCGGAGCTCTACGGTCTTCCGCTCGGAGGGTTTATAGACGCCGGCTCGTCTCTCGATATTTAACGTCTGGGCTCAACGGCCATTAAGTCTAATTTTGACACTGCCGTTCGGCGAAGCTATTTGTCATCCTTTAATTATTTCTGCTTCCTGCATTACAAGGATATAGGTGACCAAAACATATATAAAATTACATCAGCGCACCTCTCACCCAGCTCGATACGGCTGGAGATGATTCGCGCTCCATGGTCGATCTAGCCTCCGACCGTCTTTATCCTGCAAATAATAAGCACCCGAGCGGAGCTTTTCAATGACTTTGAAGGGGCCCGCCCAAGGGGCCTCCAGCTTACCGACGTCGCCGATCGGCTTTACTTTTTTCCAGACGAGATCGCCAACTTGGAATGCCCTAGGGATCACGCGTCGGTTGTAGTTCTGCTTCATTCTTTACCGGTACGCCATCAGCCGGACGGACGCCTTGGCTCGCTCTTCGTCGACCAAATCCAGCTCCATGTTCCTCCGCTCGGCGTTGTCATCATCATAGTTCTGGATCCGGACGGACTTGACGCCGACTTTGACAGGAATAACCGCTTTGCCGCCATACACTAGATGGAAGGGCGTGACGCCCGTTCCTTCCTTTGGGGTTGTTCGGATGGCCCATAGGACGCCCGACACTTCATCCACCCAGCTTCCTCCCAAATGGTCGAGCCGAGCACGCAGAATGCGAAGAATTTCCCGGTTGGCTACTTCGGCTTGACCATTGCTTTGGGGATATGCCACGGACGTGAAGTGTTGCTCGATGCCATAGCTTTTGCACCAATCTTCGAGCAACTTTCCCGCGAATTGCCGCCCGTTGTCGGAAACAAGTCGACGGGGGATGCCGAACTGGCAGATGATATGTTGCCAGATAAACTTCTTGACCATTTGCTCGGTGATCTTGGCTAGTGGCTCGACCTCCACCCATTTGGAAAAATAATCGACTGCCACTAGTAGAAATTTTCGCTGCCCGATCGCCATAGGAAACGGGCCTACAATATCCATTTCCCATTGGTCAAACGGACAGGACACGGTAGCTGCTTTCATTTCCTCCGCCGGTCGGTGGGAGAAGTTATGGTACTTCTGGCAAGAAAGGCACGTCGCGAAGGTCCGACCGGCATCCGCTTGCAGGGTTGGCCAAAAGTATCCGGCCAGCAGGATCTTTTTAGCCAGCGATCGTCCGCCCGGATGCCCTTCGCACGATCCTTGGTGCACTTCTTGGAGGATGTACGCCGCGTCTTCCGAGCTCACGCATTTCAACAGCGGGCGAGAGAAAGCCTTCTTGTAGAGTTAGTCTCCAATGAGTGTGAACCGACTGGCTCTCCTTCTTAATAGTTGGGCAGCATCCTGATCGAGCGGTGTCGTGCCCGAGCGCAGAAACTCTATGATGGCTGTCCTCCAGTCGCTCGGAAACGCGAGGCCCTCCATCCGGTCGACATGTGCCACCAAAGATACTTGTTCAGTTGGCTGTTGGATGACGACCGACGTTATTGAACTTGCTAGTTTGGCCAACTCATCTGCCGCCTGGTTTTCCGCTCGGGGTATCTTCTGGATAATGACCTCTCTGAAATGGGCCTTGAGCTTTTCGAAGGCTTCCGCGTAGAGTTTGAGCCGTGCGTTGTTAATTTCAAAAGTACCTGAGAGCTGCTGCGCGGCAAGCTGTGAATCTGAATGCAGTGTCACCTGACCGGCCCCCACATGCCGGGCGGCCTGCAAGCCTATTATAAGGGCTTCATACTCCGCTTCATTATTTGTAGCTCTATAATCCAGCCGGATGGATAAGTGCATCTTTTCTTCTTGGCGAGAAAGTAATAACACCCCAATTCCGCTCCCGAGCCGAGTGGACGATCCATCCACAAATAATTTCCACATAGCTTCGGGCTCTGGCCTTTGTACTTCGGTGATAAAATCTGCCAAGGACTAAGCCTTTATCGCCGAACGGGGCTGGTATTGAATGTCAAATTCGCTCAACTCCGTTGTCCATTTGATGAGCCGCCCGGACGCTTCTGGATTTAACAGCACTCTTCCCAATGGGCTATTCGTCCGGACGATGATAGTATGAGCCAAGAAATAGGGACGGAGGCGCCGAGCGGCGAGGACCAAAGCGAAAGTCAGCTTCTCGAGCCCAGTGTAGCGAGTTTCAGCATCTTTTAAAATATGGCTTAGAAAATATATAGGTTTTTCTCCGCTCGCCCTTACTAGTGCCGAGTCGACTGCCTGCTCAGTTGAAGATAAATAGATACAAAGTAGCTCACCCATGGCTGGCTTGGCTAGCACAGGCAGAGAGTTCAAGTATGTTTTCAGATCTTCGAACGCCCGATCGCATTCTTCATCCCAGTGAAACTTAGTGGCTTTGCGCAAGATTTTGAAAAAAGGTAAGCTCCGGTCGGTAGTCTTGGAGATGAATCTGGACAAAGCAGTTATCCGACCGGTCAAGCGCTGCACTTCCCTCAGATTTCTTGGGGGCGGCATATCTTGTAATGCTTTCACTTTGTTGGGATTTGCCTCGATGCCCCGCTCAGTCACTATGTATCCCAAGAAACGCCCGCCCTTTGCTCCGAACAGACATTTCTGAGGGTTGAGCTTAACTCCATACCTCCTCAGCGTTCGGAAAGTCTCCTCCATGTCTTTAAAGAGATCGGCCGATCGGACGGATTTGATGAGAATATTGTCCACGTATACTTCCAAATTGCATCCGATCTGCTCCTTGAACACTTTGTTCATCAAGCGCTGGTAAGTTGCTCCAGCGTTCTTCAGGTCGAACGACATCACATTGTAGCAGTACGTGCCGTCGGCTGTAATGAAGCTAACTTTCTCCTGATCTGCTCGGGCGAGCGGCACTTGATGATAGCCTTGATAAGCGTCGAGCATACATATCAACTCGCAGCCAGCCGTGGAGTCCACCAGTTGATCGATCCGAGGCAGAGGATAAAAATCCTTCGGGCAAGCTTTGTTGAGATCCCAAAAATCTATGCATACTCTCCACTTGTTGCCCGGCTTGGAGACTAATACTACATTCGCCAGCCAGCTCAGGAACTGGACCTCGCGTATATGGTCGGCTTCCAAGAGCTTCTCAACCTCCGCTCGGATGATGGCATTCTTCTCTTGAAATCCCTTTTCTCGCTTCCCGCGTCCGTCGGACATGTAGCTCAGGTCGCTTATGCTCGGCGAAATTCTGCAAGGCGTCGACCAGACGAAGACATCACAGTTTCTCTAGAGGCATTTGATCACTTCCTCTTTCTGGCTCGCCTCTAGATCGGCCGCAACGAACGTGGTGGCCTCCGATCGGGTCGGGTGAATCTGCACTTCCTCTTTTTCTTCATAAACCAAAGAGGGAGGTTTTTCAGTTATAGCGTTCACCTCGATCCGTGGCGTCTTCCGAGCGGAATTGGCTTCTGCTCGGACCATCTCAACGTAGCATCGCCGAGTTGCTAATTGATCTCCTCGTACTTCTCCCACTTTGTCTTCAACCGGGAACTTGATCTTTTGGTGGAAGGTGGAAACGGCCGCTCAGAATTCACTGAGAGTCGGTCGTCCCAATATTACGTTGTATGCCGACGGAGAGTCCACCACGACGAAGTTTGCAGTCCGCGTCCTTCTGAGCGGCTCTTCTCCTAGAGAAATAGCCAGTCGGATCTGTCCGACCGGCAGAAATTCATTGCCCGTAAACCCGTAGAGGGGGGTTGTCATGGGCAGCAGCTCGGCTCGATCAATTTGTAGTTGATCGAAGACCTTTTTGAATATGATATTGACCGAGCTTTCTGTGTCAATAAAAACGTGGCGAATAGTATAGTTAGCTATTACCGCTTTGATGAGGAGGGCATCGTCATTCGGCACTTCGACTCCCTCCAAGTCCTTGGGCCCGAAGCTGATTTCGGGTCCGCTTGCCCGTTCCTGGCTGCAACCGACCGCATGGATCTGGAGCTACCGGACGCTCGCTTTCCTTGCTCGGTTGGAGTCGCCTCCGGTCGGCCCGCCAGCTATAATGTTGATTTCGCCTCGGGAAGTGTTACTTCTATTTTCTTCTTCCCGAGCGGACGGTCGGGGCCGCTCCCGAGACATCCGGGGATTCTCACGCTTCGGAGTGTGATGTTGCTCGGGAGTCTGTTGTCGCCTGTCGGCTACCATCCGATTGGCTTCACGAGGCCTCTGTCGCCTGTCGGATGATGGCGATCGGCGGTGGCCACCCCGGGGCACGGGGTGGGCAATCAGAGGAAGGCTTCGGCAATCCCTTGTATTGTGCGTGTCGGTCCGATGGAAAGAGCAGAACATAGGGGTCCATACCTTCCTCTTTGATTTGAGCCGCTCGGCAGCTACTTCTTGTACATGGGACCTAGCCTGGGGGGAGCGGATTGCTTCGGCCCTCGGTCCTCTGGGCGGCTGATGAGCATTGTGCGGCTTCCGCTCGGCAGGGGGAGCCCGCTCAGTGGAAGTTTCCTTTCTTCGTGCCGCTTGGGCTTCCTCCACGTTGATGTATTCATTGGCTTGGTGTAGCATATGGTCGTAGTCCCGGGGCGGCTTCCGAATGAGCGATCGGAAGAAGTCCTCGTCCACGAGGCCTTGCGTGAAGGCATTCATCATGGTTTCCGAGGTGGCCGTTGGAATATCCATAGCCACCCTGTTGAACCGCTGGATATAGGCTCGGAGCGATTCGCGGGCTTCTTGTTTAATGGCAAACAGACTGACACTAGTCTTCTGATAGCGCCTACTGCTTGCAAAGTGGTGAAGGAAGGCCGTGCGGAAGTCCTTGAAACTTGAGATAGATCCGTCCGGCAATCTCCGAAACCACCGTTGAGCCGATCCCGAGAGGGTGGTTAGAAAAACTCGACACTTCACCCCATCTGTGTATTAATGAAGAGTAGCCGTGTTGTCGAACTTACCCAAATGATCATCCGGGTCGGTAGTTCCATTGTATTCACCGATCGCCGGGGGCACATAGTGCTTTGGCAGAGAGTCTTGTAGAATAGCCTCTGAGAATTGACGGTTGATCCGTTCGGGCGAGGCGTCCGCTCGGGGGGCTTTGCCTTTTCTGCTGTCTCGTCTTGGTACTTCATCTGAAGAAGATCCTCGATCACGATTAACTGCTGCGGCTTCAGGAGTGCGAAATAGGGCTCGATGGAATGGAACTGTGGCCGGCAGTGCTTCCGCTCGGCCATCTGATGCTGATGTTGCTTGCTGCTCAATCCGCTCGGCTTGCGACTTTTGTCTTTGTTCCACAAGCTTAGCGGCTCTTGTCTCGATCAAACCGTCGAGCTCCTCTGTGGAGAGCATCACCGAGTGCGGTCGTCCAGCCTCATCCATTGCTTCCGATCGGATTCAGGAGCGTTCCCACAGACGGTGCCAAATTGATCCTGTCCGAATCGCTGAATCAACGGACGCTGGGCACGTGGCGCTCTCCTGGTTGCTGACGTAGATCTCCGACCGGTCGTACGACGCTCCGGCGAACCTGCAAAGAAGTCGGGCCGGGAGGGGGTTCCCGGCGACGACCCTCCGACGCTCAAGTCAGGCAAACAGACAACAAAGAAGTGGCTCCAAAAATCGTAGCACACGTACCTCCGGTGAAGGGTGAGGCCCTTTATATAGGGCTGGAAAGGGACTCACGCACACAGATCGAGGCGAACACGTGTCCTCAGCCCATACCTCAATATGGGCTTGTTAGAAAAGCTTACCTGACCCCTTACTGCTACAGTCCGAGCACGTCTTTGATGGGACAGCGGACCCCTGTCATAAGATCTGCGTATGGCCTGCTCCTCGAACATGCCCGCTGTCAGAGGATGTTTCCTTGTCCTGTTCTCTTCTTACTACACGCCGAGTGTCCGGCCGGTCGGCAGTCCCCTTGTGTCTGGCCGGTCATACGTGCTGGTCCACTTAGGATATTCCCGGTAGTGTGCTCTGTGGAGACTGATCGCAGTATTGCTACCTTATGCCTTCGGCCGAGTGGGCCACCCGCTCAGCAGTACGATCCTGTTCAACGAGCCTCAGAACCCTGACTCCTCGCCGGGTGCCTTTGACTCCGATGGGACCCCGTTTGGCCGACCGGTCTCCTCTTCTCCGGTCGGCCGTTCGACCCTTTGACTTCCACGTGGCGTTGACTTCCCTCAGAGGGGGGTCCCTGTTCTTATCGCCGGATCACCAAGTATTGAAATGAAAAGTTTAATTGACTAACTGAAAAAGCATTAATTTAAATTACTTAATGCTTTAAAAGGGTTATTCAATTTGTTTTAGAGAAAATTTTCAAAAATATTCATGTTCTCAAAAACTTAGAAAATTTTTTTAAGTTAGAATTTACCTTAAACTTGTTTAGAAACCCCAATTTTTTATGTGATCAAAGGGGGAGAAGTATGTTAAGTCTAGGGGGAGGTATATACTTTTTTTTTTGAATTGAATAATCTTTGGACTCATTTGCAAAATTATTTGTTTTTATTGCATTTGTTTACCCTAACTTAACTTGGGTTGCTCACATCAAAAAGGGGGAGATTGTTGGAGCCCCAAGGTGTTTTGATGTGATCAAACATGTTAAGTTAGGTCATGTTTTGTCTAACCCTTGTGTCTAAGTGTACAGAACTTAGAAACACAGGAAGTCGAGCAGAAGACGCGACTAGCGAGAAGGACGGCACGGGAGAGAGTCGACGGGCTCGGTGCGTCCGAGGGATGAGGTGACCGCGAAAGAGTACACCGGTGGACGAGAAGAACGTACGCGATGTTCGAGGGACGAGAAACCGGGAAGGAAGGCTGCTCGAGGAGAAGGCCGGAACTTGGGTTCGGGTGAGCCCTATTCCAGATGACCGAGATCACCCAAGCTAGCGGAGCCGGAACAGAAGACCTGAACCGAGATGAGCTGAACCGGAGCAATGGAACCGGACCACAAAAAGTCAACTGGGTTGACTTAAGTGGTCCGGGCGCCCGGATCCATTCAGGACGCCCTGACCGTCCGGGCGCCCGGAAATGGATTTTGACCAAATCAAGTTTTGACTTGATCTGAACGTTGGGGGATAAAATTTTATCCCCCCCAGGGCGCCCCGACCAGTGCTATAAATATAACACTGATTAGCACAGATCATTCAACTGATCACTTGTAATCAGTTTCTTGGTGCTTTACTTTTCTGTCTGTGCTCTCAATGCTGTAAGAGGCTACTCCGCCTAGAGGAGATCATCAGATACTGCGCCTTCTTTTCCTTGGATTAGCAATCCCCTGATTGCAAACC
This sequence comes from Zingiber officinale, assembly GCF_018446385.1. Taxonomy (NCBI): domain Eukaryota; kingdom Viridiplantae; phylum Streptophyta; class Magnoliopsida; order Zingiberales; family Zingiberaceae; genus Zingiber; species Zingiber officinale. Next base: position 102,568,005 of record NC_056003.1, read on the forward strand.
AAGTAAACCCTCTGTGTCTAATCTCTTTTAATTAGTCTCGTCTCTTTATTATTACAAGTGTTTGTTAATTAGTCGATATATCCGAGAAAGGTTAGCTTTATTTTTGTAGGACAATTCACCCCTCCCCTCTTGCCGGCCTCCAAAGGGACCAACACAACATAGACTTGAGCTAAGAAAATGTCTGAATTAAAGGCTTTAATAAAAAGTGTAGGATCAATTTGTCCTTCTTTAAACCCTTTTGATTTAAGAAAACTAGACATTCTTTCATACCAAGCCCTAGGTGCTTGTTTTAGTCCATATAAAGCCTTTTTTAGCTTAAAGGCATGAGTTGGTTTTTCTACATCCTCAAATTCGGGTGGTTGACTTACATAGACTTCTTCCTTAATATGTCCATTTAGGAAAGCCGATTTAACGTCCATTTGGTATAACTTCAAACCTTTAAATGCTACATAGGCTAGCAACATTCTAATTGATTCAAGTCTGGCTACTGGGGCATAAGTCTCCTCGTAATCGAGTCCTTTGGCTACCGGGGCATAAGTCTCATCGTAATCGTGTCCTTCGACTTGACTGAACCCTTTTGCTACTAGACGGGCTTTATTTCTTAATATTTCTCCTTGATCGTCTAATTTATTCCTAAAAACCCATTTAGTGTTAATGACTGACTTATCTGTTGGTGGAGGAACTAAATCCCAAACCTGATTTCATTCAAATTGGTTTAACTCTTCTTGCATTGCAATTACCCAGTCAGGTTCTGCCAGTGCATCAGTTATGTTTTTAGGTTCGATTTTGGATATTAGGGCTATTTGACTTAAGCTCCTAAAAGCAGATCTTGTTTGAACTTGCAATTCAGGATTTCCTATGATTTGATCAATTGGATGATTAGGGTTAGATTTTACTATTCTTGAAGTAGAATTTTCAAGTTGATTGGTTTGTGTAAACTTGTCTTCTTCGTCATTATCAACTGAACCATGTTTATTAATAGACATGTCATCATATTCGTTAAAGGATACATTAGTGGTTTCTTCAATTTTTAAAGTAGACTTATTATAAACCCTATATGCTCTACTTGTAGATGAATAACCTAGAAATATTCCTTGTTGAGTTTTTAAAGTAAATTTACCTAAGTAATCTTTAAGATTTAATATATGTACATTATATTCAAATACTTTAAAATATTTTATCTTTGGTATTTTATTAAAATAAATTTCATAAGATGTTTTATTTAGATATTTATTAATTGTAATTCTATTTTGGACATAATAAGCTGTATTAACAGCTTCAACCCAGAAATACTTTGGTAAATTATATTCGTTTAACATTATTCGTGAAGCTTCTTGTTAAGTTCTATTTTTACGTTCTACTAAGCCATTTTGTCGTGGAGTTCTTGGACATGAAAATTCATGGTGATAACCATTTTTTAGGCAAAAATTATTAAAATTTTGATTTTTAAATTCTCCTCCATTATCACTTCTTATTTTCTTAATTTTAATTTCTTTTTCGGTTTCTATTTGTTTACAGAAATGTTTAAATATTTCAAAGGTTTCATTTTTATTAGATAAAAATTTTACCCAATATATCTAGAGTAGTCATCAATAATTACTAAGCAGTAAAGACTCTCATTTAAATATTTTATTCAATGAGAATCAAATAAATCTAAGTGTAATAGGTCTAATATTCTATTTGTTCTATTTTGATTAGTAGGTTTATGAGTTGATTTAATTTGTTTTCCTTGTTGACAAGAATTACTTTATTTATTTAAAGGATTCCCTAACTTTGGTAAACCCTTAACCAAACCAATTTTGTTTAATTTTAGTAGATTTCTAAAGTGGGTGTGAGTTAATCTCCTATGCCACAACCAAGTTTCATCATGATTTGTTAACAAATATTTGGGTATTGTTTCAGGTAGATGAATTGAATATATATTTTTATCTCTAAAGCCTCTTAATAATATATTAGATGAGTCATTATAACTTATCAAGCCTTCAGAAGATAGAAATTCTATTTTAAATCCGGAATCACATAGTTGGCTTATACTAAGCAAATTATAACAAAAATGTTCAACAAGTAAAACCTTTTTGATTGATATGCTAGATTGTAATTGAATTTCACTTGTTCCGATTATCTTTAGTTTGTCATTGTTTCCAAAGGTAACTGAGCCTAAGTTTTTGAATTTGATGTTTGTAAATTTGTGCTGATCCCCAGTCATATGTCTGGAGCAGCCACTGTCCAAGATCCATTTATCTATAGCTTTGGATGCCTATAAAAATGTAGGACTTAAACTAAAGTTTGGTTAAAGGATAAGTTTAGGTTTTCTTAGTATTGTTAATAAGTTTTAAAATAGTATAATTAAGTTTTTAGAATAGTTTGTTTTTTAAAATAATTTTTTAATTAAATAATTTTGATTAAGTTTTTAATAATAAAATAATTTTTAAGTTTTAAAATAATTTTTAATTAAGTTTAAAATAATTTTTAAGTTTTTAAAGTAAGTTTTAAGTTTTAAAATAATTTTTTAATTAATCTTTAAAATAATTTTTAATTAAGTTTAAAATAATTTTTAAGTTTTAAAATAATTTTTAATTAAGTTTAAAATAATTTTTAAGTTTTAAAATAATTTTTTAATTAAGTTTTAAAATAATTTTTTAATTAAGTTTAAAATAATTTTTAATTAAGTTTAAAATAATTTTTAAGTTTTAAAATAATTTTTTAAATAAGTTTTAAAATAATTTTTTAATTAAGTTTAAAATAATTTTTAAGTTTTAAAATAATTTCTAAGTTTTAAAATAATTATTAATGAAGTTTTAAAATAAATTTAATTAAGTTTTAAAATAAATTTAATTAAGTTTTAAAATAAATTTAATTAAGTTTTAAAATAATTTTAAGTAGGTTTTAAAAAGATTTTAATTAAGTTTTAAAATAATTTTAATTAAGTTTTAAAAAGATTTTAATTAAGTTTAAAATAATTTTTAAGTTTTAAAATAATTTTTTAATTAAGTTTTAAAATAATTTTAATTAGGCTTTAAAATAAATTAAATTAAGTTTTAAAATAAATTTAATTAAGTTTTAAAATAATTTTTTAATTAAGTTTAAGAAAAAATAAGTTTTAAAAAAAAATTAAAATTAAGTTTAAAATTATTTTTAAGTTTTAAAATAATTTTTTAATTAAGTTTTAAAAATATTTTAATTAAGTTTTAAAATAATTTTAATTAGGTTTTAAAAAGATTTTAATTAAGTTTTAAAATAATTTTTAAGTTTTAAAATAATTTTAATTAGGTTTTAAAAAGATTTTAATTTAGTTTTAAAATAATTTTTAAGTTTTAAAATAATTTTAATTAAGTTTGAAAAAGATTTTAATTAAGTTTTAAAATAATTTTAATTAGGTTTTAAAAAGATTTTAATTTAGTTTTAAAATAATTTTAATTAGGTTTAAAAAAAAATTAATTGAGTTTTAAATAATTTTTAAGTTTTAAAATTTAATTAGGTTTGAAATTTTAATTGAAAAACGTTATTGAACTCATGTTAGATTCAAATTTAGCTTTGGGATAATCAAGCAGACTCCTAAGGATAAACTTTCAGTTCAGTGGCGAGACTTATGACCTTCTTGTGTATCAACGGTGGACCACTTGCTGAAGACTTTCCAAACTGTTCCCGCTCAAAAAACTTAATATTAAATTTTGGTCTAACTAGCCCATGTTTGACTGGGGTAGCTTCGGTTAGATCCACTAAGTCTAGTGCACCAGGTAAAATACATAAAATTCAGCCTAGACATGCCTTCGACAAAGTTTCCTTGATGTACTATTATCCCAATCCATTCCGATGCTATGTTGTAGGGTTTGGTAAACCTTTTTATCTAACCGTTCTAAGCAGAAAATAAACCTAATCCTAAGTGTATAGGTTTGATTGATCAAGTTGGTTGAATTTTCTTTCTAGTTGCTCCCCTTGAGTCATAACTTAGATAAGGTCTATCTAAGTAATGAATCTGACTCTTAGGGATAAAGTAGAGGTTTGGTTTAATTGGTTTGGTTAAATGTTTTGTTTGGACTCATGATTGGACTTGCCTTCTAACATTTTGACTAATTAATGACAAGTATGATTTGTTTGTTTGTTTAGGGTTGTAACCAAGTCCTGATTTGTTGTACACGGCTCGTTGTGTAACTACCCGACCCCTCGACCCCTTGGGCGGCCCAACTGGCAGCCCATTTGGCGGCCCCTTGGTGGTCCTTTGGGCGACCCAACTGGCGGCCCCTTATGTCGTCGACCGACGACCCTCGACCGTGCCGTTACTCACTAGGTCTTCCCACCCCTGGCCAGTGGATTTTTGCCTTCCCCAGGATTCGAATTCTAAACCTCCAGGCTAAGTACTAGAGTTTATGAATCCTGGTAGCCAAGTGAGTCGCTCTAGTACTTGGCTACCAGGATTCATAAACTCTAGTACTTAGCCTGGAGGTCTAGAGTTCGAATCCTGGGGAAGAAAAAAATCCACTGGCCAGGGGTGGGAAGACCTAGTGAGTAACTGCACGATCGAGGGTTGTCGGTCGACGACATAAGGGGTCGCCAGTTGGGCCGCCCAAGGGGCCGAGGGGCCGAGTCGTTACACGTTGCGACCCAAGTACCATATTTAGACACTTGGATCCCAATTCGAACCTTTCCAACGTTTTCTTGAGTCGCTCGACTTGACCCTTCAAGTTGGAATTCTCTTCCTCAAGTTTTTCAACTTGAGTTGAGGTTCCGACTTGAACTTGGTTAGTCGAATTACTCAAGTTAACTTGTTGCTTAAGGTGGTCTATTTTCTTAAGTAGCAAGTTATTTTGTTTTTCAGATTTTGATAATTTTTTAAATAAGCATTTAACTACTTTAAGTAAATTAGACTTGGAATAAATTGTTACCATATTTGGATCTTCCAATCCCATGCTTCTCTCGGAATCGAGGTCGATCTCGGACTCGTACTCTTCATCGGACTCGGTGTCGGAAACTTCGTTTCTTGCCATAAATGCAAGATGGCTCGAATGCTTTGTTTGCTCCGTGTCGCATTCGTCGGAAGAAGTTTCGTCCCATGTTGCTTGAGGGGCCTTCTTTCGTCTTGTCGATTTGGGTCTTTCTTCCTTTCGATTTGGGCATTCGTTTTTGAAATGCCCCTTCTTGTTGCATCCATAACAAATCATTTCTGATTTGTTTTGGGTCTGATTGAGAGGTGTTTTTTTGGCAGTTCTTCTGAATTTCTTCTTCGTCAGAAGTCTTCGGACCATGTTGACTAATTCTTCTTCGTTTGTTGAGTCAGAGTCTGACTCGCTTTCTGACTCGATCTTGATTTTTGATTTTGTCTCCTTGCTCGGCCTGCATACAAAGCAACTCCTTTCTCGACATGGCTTATGTTAGATTGCTCATGTAGTTCCAATTCGCAAAATAATTCATCCAACTTAAGAATTGAAAGGTCCTTAGAAACTTTGTATGCATCTACAATTGATGCCCACAAAGCATTCCTCGGAAAAGCATTTAAAGCGTATCTTATCGTGTCGTGGTTTTCCAGGTTGTGTCCGATCAGGTGGGGGCCATTAAGGATGTCCTTCAGTCGAGCGTGTAGTTGCGAGGTCGCCTCTCCGAGAAACATTTTTATATTAAATAAACTATTTAAGAGTAAGTCCCATTTATTTACCTTAGATTCGTCGGTCCCTTCGTGTAGTTTGACTAGAGAGTCCCACAATTCTTTAGCGTTGTCGTAGGGGCCAACTTGATTCAACTCCTCCATTGTGAGCCCGCACTGAATAGTGTTGATTGCCTTGTAGTTCAGTTGTGCCTTCTTGATCATTGGGGGAGTCCATTCTTCTGGTTCCAAAGGTGTTCCGTCTTTCGTCGCGTGAGTGTAGCCTTTCAAGATCGTGAACCAGAGCTCAATGTCGGACTTCAAGTAACACTCCATTCTATTCTTCCAATAACTGAAATTTTCTCCTTTGAATAGTGGAGGTCGGACAGTACTGTAACCTTTTTGGTACGAGTTCAACATCCTTACAAGAAAAAAATTAAAAGAAGAATATTTCCAAGACTTTCGTCTTGGGATTAGTAGTGCTTGAAAAGTATAGATAAGAAAAATATTCCAAAAAAGTGCGAAAAAGAAAAAGTTTTTAAAAATGCTTTGAAAATCGGTTAAGAAATTTCAGAGCTAACGAGGCTCTGATACCAATTGATAGATCGAATTAGTGCGATAGAGGGGGGGGGGGGTGAATATCGCGCTTTTAAAAACTTTAGACTTTTAAATCAGAGTCGTGCACAACAGAAAGTAAAGAGAGAGAGACAAGTTCATTTACTTCGTTTGGAGCCTAGCTCGACTCCTACTTGAAAGCTCGTGGTCCTTGACCACACCGATGGGCAATCACTATAATCCTTCTTTCCGAAATCCTTCGGAAAGAAGCAGATCATTCAAATGAGTAAGATAGTAACACCCTACTATCTTAATAAATAATGAGTGCAATGCAATATAAAATATTATACCGACAGAAGTAGAATATGAAGCACAGTCGGTACTTCTGAAGTAGCTTGAAGATTTGTTACAGACTTGTAGCACGAGGATCTTGAGCTGAGTAGAACCTTTTTATAGATCAGAAAGCGTTACCGAGCCTCAGACCTCGAGCTCCTTTTTATAAGTACCATTGTTGTTCGGTCGACCGATCCCTCTGTTCGGTCGACCGAACCCTCTCCCTTCCTTCCTAGCTGGAGTCTGACACTGGCTCAATCTTTAGCATTAACTAGTCATTAACGGTTCAGTCGACCGAACCAACTTTTCGGTCGACCGAAAAGCTTCCTTCCCTGTTCGTCGTGATTTGTCGAGATCAACAGTTAATGCACCATTAATGCTGATTGGTTCGGTCGACCGATCCCTATGTTCGGTCGACCGATCCCTATGTTCGGTCGACCGATCCCTATGTTTGGTCGACCGATCCGCTTCTTTTCCTTTGTTGCTGATCGGTGCTGATGAACTGGTGCCGAGTCATCATGGTTCAGTCGACCGATCATAATGTTCGGTCAACCGATCAATGTTTGATCGGACTCTGATATGTTCTGACCTGATCTGAATACTGTATTGATTTTGCCTTGTTCGGCCGACCGATCCAGTGGTTCGGCTGACCGATCCAGTCGGACCTACAAAACAGTATTAGGCAAAACATCCTGCAAAACAAATGTTACCACAATAATATTATAATTGCATGAGTAATGTAGGACAGTAGAACTATCTTGATCTCAACTTGGAAACCTTCTTGGTTTCTTTAGTTGGATCAGCGACTTAAGGTTGTTCCCTATGGGAACCCGACCTCACTGTCGTTCCTCCAATTGTTTACCTCAACCTACCTGTCAAACTTAGATCCTCCAGATCTAGTTTGAACTTTTCACTTAGCTTTGATCGGCTCGCCAGAACTTTTTCCATGATCTTCGGTCCTCTAGACCTCTTGATCGCACCGCCAAGCTTCGGGTCCCCTCGACCCACTTGGACTTGCACCTGGGTTCCACGATAACCTCCAGCTAGGTCTTTCCCGGTTGAGTAAACAGCCTGCACACTTAGTCAACTTGTTAGATCACAACAAGACTTAACTTGAACCTTTGACAACATCAAAACTTAGGTTTGATTCTGGTGCAACTTGCACCAACATCGCCGACTGTTGTACTAGCCGATCGGCTAGTGCATGCTGTTGTTGCAGCTCGAACATCTTGCCGCTCGGGCTTGCACTAGCATGTCGAGCTCCTCTTTGGTGAGCATCACGGTTGATCCCGTCCGGAAGTTGAGTCGGACGAAGGCCGGTCGCGGTGGACTGGGCGTTGACGGAAAGTCGGGGGCGGTGCAGGCTCCCCACGGGTGGCTGATGCGGCTGCAGGACCCTGCACACACTCAGACGATCCCCCCCTCTCACGTTAGAGACCAAAACCCAGGGAAAAAGTCCCCGGATCCGGCCCTCCGACGCTCAAGTCAGGTCCTTTTTCCCCAGAAAAAAGCAGACAGAAGAAGAAAAGGAAAACAGTTGTGGAAAAAAGTGACGAGGGAGTGTGTGCGCGTACCTGCGTACGAGGGATTTCTCCCCTTTTATGCGTCCTCTGCTAGAACCTGCCCTTCTGTCAGAAAACGTTAGACGCCCGGCTTTATCCTCTAGTCCTGGACACCTGTCGCGCTGCTATTTGTTGTGAAAGCATCTTTCTGTTAGGAACATCCGCCTTCGCACTTGGGTTTTGTCCTGTAATGAGGGACAGCTGGCAGGCCACTACTGGCTATGAGGGCATCTTTTCATTTCTGGAACCTTCGTCTTCGCCCGCATCATTGGTATGTAATGATTACCCCTGACGGACCGTTGAGATTCTCCGCTCCCGTATTACTTAGCTCCTCCGATCCATTGTGTCCCCGCACCAGCCTGCACCTGTGGTTCGCATTTTCAGGCCTCCAACTCGCAGACCTGCAGCCCTAACTGTCTAGACATAGCTACGCTGATCTTCAACTTGCATCCTGCGCTTTGTACTTCCTGGCCCTCAACCGCAGGTCTGTAGCTCGGGTTGCTTCTGATCAGCTCTGCCGCTTCCGACCCATTGGCCTATACTTCCAGTTCTTGGCCTCTGCTTAGCTCTGCCGATACCGACTTGCATCCTGCGCTTTGTACTTCCTGGCCCTCAAGCAGAGTCTGGCTCGCCTCGATCGGCTCCGAGCCTCAGGCTCAGATTTGGGCCCTCAACCGCAGTCTGAGCTCGGTGCTTGATCAGCTCGCCACCCATTGGCCTATACTTCCAGCCTTGGCTGACTTGCATCCTGCGCTTTGTACTTCCTGGCCCTCAACCGCAGGTCTGTAGCTCGGGCTGCTTCTGATCAGCTCTGCCGCTTCCGACCGGCCTATGTGCTCTGTATTTCCGGGCCCTCTACTGCAGGCCTGTGGATCGAGCTGACTCCTCTCAGCTCTGCCGATCCCAACCCGCTTCTGCCTATGCTGAGCCCTGACTGCCCTGTCAGCCTGCCTTTTTGACCGCCAAGTCGCCATGACTATTGACCGCCACATAGCCTGGACTTTTCTAATCCTTTCCTCTTGGGCCCCTCCATCACTAACCGTATCACAAGCCTCCCCCACAAGTCTAGTCGAAGGAGGACGACAGTCTGACTGACTAGACCTCTGCACATTTCTGTGACTTCGGCCTATCTTTGTGACTTCAGCAGATCTCTGTGTATCTACCTCAGCGTATCTTTATGATCTCAGCATATCTCTGCGCACCCTGCTTCCTGCGTCACGCATCAGCTTTTGTGTCGCGTTGCTTGGGATACCATGCCTTCTTCATTATGTCGCCAGTCGCTTGGGGTGTCGCGCCCATGCCTTTGCTTTGACTTGGCCCCCCGCCTTCTTTATAAAGAGCCTCACGGTCACTTCTTTGCTCTATCCTTCTTCATTCCTGCTTCCCTACTATCTCTTGCTCACCCGCGCTTTAACTGCTTCTTTCCCCCGAAATGCATTCTCCTTCCTTTGACGAAGTTGATCAACTACCTTCCCAAATGCGGATAGATCAGCTCACCTCGCAACTTGCCGAGAAAGAACGTGAACTGGAGCGCCTGTCCAGGGACCGAGCTCGTCTGCTGACTGCTTTGCATAACATGGACGCCTTGTATCGTCTTACAAAATCTCGCGTGCATGCAGAAAAGGCGATGAAAGACGAATACCAGTTTGATCTGCAACACCAAGTTAGCCGCCAAGACCGTTTGCAACGAGAGCATGAGACAGAGTTATCTCTCCTCCGTGCGGTTCTTGAGGACAAACAAGACACGCTCGCCCGGCAACAAACAGTCATCGACTCCCTTCACGCGGAGCTAACCCGGGCCGTGAGCGCGCCTGAATCTCCTGACAGGTCTTCACGCGGAAGTGCTCATTCCCCAGGGCCCATCTTTTCCCCGAGTTCAAGATGGCCTGGGGAATAGTTGTCGCGGTGGCTCCTTTGTCAGGAGGCGTTTCTGCCTGTAGCCTTGGCTGTATCCCTTCCTTGCTGAACTGCGCTGCTACGCTTGTAGATCCGTCCCCTTTTGGCCCAGTTTCTCCTGCTCAATTTTTATCTAGCAAACACGTTTTTAGAAATAGGCCCTTGTGTAAGAGCCTAGAGTCGCTTCATGATTTCTTTTCATGCATGCATTTTGGATAATAAAGTCAATGTAGTGCTTAAAAATTGCAACTGTGATGAGCGTGTAAAACCTGATTTCGTAGTTAATATTGGCGCTGTAGGAGTAGGGTAGATGGTGCTCTGCATCCCTTGCCCTGCATATTTTTTGCATATTTGAAATTCACGCAAAGTAAAGTTAGATGTAGCTGACCTGATTATGGAAAACGCCCTGCTCAAGGTGAGGCACATCTCTCAGCAAGGTAGTTAGGCATAGGCACCGAGCTCGCTTATGACTTTCAAAGAGGGGCTGATTTTTGATTCCCGCATGGGGCCGACCTGAAAGGTCGTTGGTCGTGAGGACAGAGCTCACTTTTGATTCTCGCATGGGAGCCGACCTAAGAAGGTCGTTGGGCGTGAGGACAGAGCTCACTTTTGATTCTCGCATGGGAGCCGACCTAAGAAGGTCGTTGGGCGTGAGAGCAGAGCTCACTTATAACTCGCACTGGGGCGAGAGTCTGGGACTACCGACCTAAAAGGTCGTTGGGCGTGAGCACGGGGCTCACTTTTAATTCTCGCATGGGAGCCGACCTAAGAAGGTCGTTGGGCGTGAGGACAGAGCTCACTTATAACTCGCACTAGGGCGAGAGTCTGGGACTACCGACCTAAAAGGTCGTTGGGCGTGAGCACAGGGCTCACTTTTAATTCTCGCATGGGAGCCGACCTAAAAAGGTCGTTGGGCGTGAGGAAAGAGCTCACTTATAACTCGCACTGGGGCGAGAGTCTGGGACTACCGACCTAAAAGGTCGTTGGGCGTGAGCACGAGGCTCACTTTTAATTCTCGCATGGGAGCCGACCTAAAAAGGTCGTTGGGCGTGAGAGCAGAGCTCACTTATAACTCGCACTGGGGCGAGAGTCTGGGACTACCGACCTAAAAGGTCGTTGGGCGTGAGCACGAGGCTCACTTTTAATTCTCGCATGGGAGCCGACCTAAAAAGGTCGTTGGGCGTGAGGACAGAGCTCACTTTTGATTCTCGCATGGGAGCCGACCTAAGAAGGTCGTTGGGCGTGAGAGCAGAGCTCACTTATAACTCGCACTAGGGCGAGAGTCTGGGACTACCGACCTAAAAGGTCGTTGGGCGTGAGCACGGGGCTCACTTTTAATTCTTGCATGGGAGCCGACCTAAGAAGGTCGTTGGGCGTGAGGACAGAGCTCACTTATAACTCGCACTGGGGCGAGAGTCTGGGACTACCGACCTAAAAGGTCATTGGGCGTGAGCACGGGGCTCACTTTTAATTCTCGCATGGGAGCCGACCTAAAAAGTGTTGGGACCTTGACGTCCGCTAGAGGGGGGGTGAATAGCGTCTCACCCAAAACTTTACTTCCTATAATGTTAGTGCACAGCGGAATACAAAAGCAAACTAACAAATAAGAAAGTTAACCTAAAACAAGAAGGAAGAAGACAACAAACCAAACACAAACCCTAACACAAGGCGTGTACGTGGTTCGGGGATAACTTGCTCCTACTCCACGGCGTGTCCGTAAGGTGGACGATCCCTCAATCCGTCGGTGGATTAGTCCCCGGCAAACTCCGGCTAGCTCAACCTCCTTGTGGGTGGAGAAACCTCACCACAACTCCAACCAAGACCTCTTGGCACACAAAGATCTCTTGAGCACTTTGGTGACTACTAATTAGGCTTTAACCAAGTCTAATTTCGTCACCTTGGCCGGCCATACCAAGCTCCTTTTTATAGAGCTTGGAACAAATCAGAACCTAATTTGCCCGTTACCAGTCGACTGGTCAATGCACCAGTCGACTGGTGCCAACGGCTATCTCAACGGCTCTCTGCTATAGTGCATCAGTCGACTGCTACAATCATCAGTCGACTGCTACAGTACTGCTAACGCTACAGTGCTGCTACAGTAACTCTACAGTGCTGCTACAGTGAAACCCTAATTTTAGGATTTTGCCTCGAGTACATTCACTCAGCACTCGTTCTCGCCCGACCAACCTAGACCTAGCCTTCTAGCCTCCTCCATCAGCCTCGCGTCCCTCGGATGTCTCCCCATCCTTCACGTCTTGCCTTCTGGAGCTTCCTTCGGCCTTGTCCATATTGTCGGGTTTTCCTTTGCCAAGAGGCTCCTCACCTCCGGGGCTTCATCCATTGCCAAGTCACACTTGGACTTACGTTGCCAAGACTACATGCTTGGACTTACACCGCCAAGACTCATTCTTGGACTTTCCTCCTTTGCCAAGATCACACTTGGACTTTTCTTGTTGTACTTGTATCCTGCACACTCACAATGCATATCAAATACAACAATAAACCTAACTTAAACTTTTGCCCAAACATCAAAACCTAGGGCACCTAGATTGCTCCAACAATCTCCCCCTTTTTGATGTTTGGCAACCTGTTTAAGTTAGGGAAACATAAATTCAATACATATGCAAATAAATATGCAAATCAACTCATGCATAAATAATGGAACCTAAATCCCTAGGCTCCCCCTTCACCTAAGCTCCCCCTTGAGCTAGGATTTCTCGCAAAGGTAAACTTCTCCCCCTTTGCCTAAACAATCGCTCCCCCTTTACCTAAGCTCCCCCTTGAGTTAGGATTTCTTGCAAAGGTGTATAGGTTTCCCACTTAAACCTAGACTTCTCCCCCTTTGCCATACATCAAAAAGAGCTCCAACAATATCCCAATTGTTGAAAACATGTCATCCAAATTGACCCTAAACTCATGTATTTATCCCCCATTGATCTCATACATTTAAACGAGTTGACACGGTCAAGAACAATGTCGAAAAACACTTTTAGGCTGGTATCGGTCGACTGAACTAGGTACCGATCGCCCCTTCGACAGAACCTCGAAACATTCGTGGTCGAAATCATTACCGATCGGTATTGGCACCAGTCGCGCCTCATAAAAACGAGCTTACAGAGACATTCTGTGCAAAAATACTGTTACCGGTCATCTCGCACCGATCGTCACCCTATTTCGAAAAATCAGCCTTTTCGTGCCAACTTGAAATACACCAGAAATTCCACAGACCTCCAAAATTCCCAAATTTTGTGGAGAGGTGTATTGTACCCATGTATACTTGGGAAAATATATATAAAATATATTTATCACAGATCCCAAGATTGACACAAAATTCAAAACTAGCTAAATGGTTCAATTAAACCTTGACCTAAAGTCCTAGTTTTGGCTTCCTCTTGATGTATCTGCCCATACTAAACCATAATGCATTACTAGCATTAGTTTATATGGCATCTCTACATCAAAAACTAATTTTCATGCAATATGAACCCAATTCATATTTCTATGCATGAAACTCAACTCAATTGTGCCAACCCACTATGTTAGAGACTTAAGTCCGTCTCCTAACCACTTGGCACATTTGATAACCCATCTACCATGGGTCCCAAAGGCTCTTCCTAACCTTAGGAATCTTAACCTTAGTCACCTCCCTTGGTGATTCATCCACTATGGCTAGGCCACTTCGGTGCACCTCGGGTGACACTTGGCCTACAAGACTCACCTTCTTAACCTTAGACACCTTGTCTTTGGGAATTTCTTCTTGTCCTTAATCTTGGACACCTTATCCTTGCTATAATTATATGCTACCCTAGCATATTCCTTCTTATTGGCCTTGGATGACTCTCCCTTGTTCTTGGTAACACCTCCCATACCAATATCATGTGCTAGCTTAACACTTGACCTCCTTTTGGTCTTTGAAAAGATTTTTATGTTTTCAAAGAGTAACTCCCCCTAAAAACATGATCAAACTTATATCATTGCACCAACAATGACTTGGGGTTCCTAAATAATTAGGAAAATCAAAACTTGAAGTTTGAGGTTCAAAATTCAATAATGAAACTAAATATCAACCGAAACTTCACTTTGGTCTTTCTTAACCAAACCATACTTGTTTTCATCATGAAAACTCATGTAGACATTATTTAGGGTATACTTTATCAAGGAAAAATAGTTTTCTATGAAAATACTTCCTATTTTCAAAGATTGACACAAATTTGAAAACTCTTGAAAATTTCAATGTTTTCTCCTAGTTTGTGTCTAACTTTCCAATGATGATTACTATCAAAAGATAGTCTTCACCAAGGTTTTTAAAAAGTATTTTGAAATCATTTTCGAAACCAATATCCAACCACGTTCTTTGGGCTCAAAGTACATGACTTATACATTAGCTTTCCCAATGATTGGAAGACACATAACTATGTGTTTTGATGAACCTAAAACTCAACAAGATGCACTAGATCAACATCTTGAGTTTAGTTCACCATCTTAACATCTCACTTGTACCTAACGTGTATTAAAACGCATACAAGTCACCTTATAGTTCTTTGTGAGATGTATATTTGGTCTTGTCCTAAACTAAGGGATCATACATCTCTATCTAGGCATTGTAAAAATCATGATCATCCATCTAGGATGTCACTTGATATGATCCCTCTTGTTGGGACACTTCCATACATAATAAATGTCTTTTGTCCTTAATTATAAGGAAATTGACATACTGCATGATGATTAATGACATACATCAAAATAAGCAAAGCATGTTATAACTACATGATATATGCATGACATGACATGGTATTTTTGTATTTTTCATAATAAAATGTGAATGATAAATATGATGTCATGGCATATGATGGGCAAACAATCATGACAAGTTAGCATAAATAAAATGTACCTAGATAATCTATCTAAGTATCCTTAATTCTTAGCTATACCTTAAAATTAAATCCTAGATTGCCCAATTTCATCAAGAAAGTGTCAAACCCAATTTTGACATTTCTTTTTCCCTTTCTAAATTTGTGTCATTTTTAAATTAAACAAATTCCTCAAAGTATGACACATTTTATTCTTTCAAAGAGTATATGAAATCAAATTAAGGCTTAGATTCACCTTTAACCTTCTAAGAAAATGCCAAAACCCCCAACTTGGCATTTCTTATCCTTTTCCAAATGTGTCAATTTAAATTATATTTAACTCCTCAAATTTTGACACATTTTTGCTCTTCAAGGCTTTAAGCACATTTGATTAAAGCATGAGTTTTCTCTTAATTCCTTAAGAAAGTATCAAAATTCTAACTTGATTTTTCTTATACTTTTCTTAAGTGTGCCAAGTTAGATTAAGTTCAACTCTTCAAATTTTGGCACATATATTACTCTCTCAAAGAGTAACCCAATAACCTTTTTCTTTTTCAAAGGTTAACAATAATCTTGAAAATGCTCTCAAGTGTCAACTTTACAAAGGTTGGGTTAACTACCTTTCCAATTGGAGTTGACACTCTCTAACCTATCAAGGGTGTAGAGAATATGCTCCTAGGAACCCAAAACCTATTGGTGCTCCTTGGATGCTCTAGGTACTCACTAGGGATGACTTCTATAGATACCTTCCTAAGGACCTTTCTAGGCTTCTTAGAAGCCTTTTTCACTTCCACTAGGTCACTTCTAGGGCTAACTCCCCTTGTAACCTTATTTGTGACTTTGTTTGGTCTTTTTAGAGCCTTAGTCACCTTTACTAAGTCAACTCTAGGGATGACCTCCCTTGTGACCTTCTTTGTGACATTATTAGACTTCTTAGAAGTCTTAGTCACATTGGTCTTTGCAAAAGTACTCTTAGGGACAACTTCCCTTGTTCTTTTAGCTTGACCACTAAACCTAGGGTTGGTCCCATAACTATATGGAACCCTATGAAAGGAAGTCACATCCTTCTTGGCTTTAGGTTTGTATCCCAAACCTATATAGCCATTGGATGGCTCTTGTCTAGCTTTTCCTAGGTTATGCTCATTTTGACCCCTAAGAATATTTTTCATTCTTGCTAGGGTTCTTTCTAAATTATCAAGTCTTGACCTCAAGACTTGGTTTTCCGTCATTGAATCCATAGACTTGGATTTTTCTTGACCCCTATGAGCATTTCTATATCTAGGCATATATCTATAATCCTTAAAGTTATTGCCTAAATTGTTATTTACCTTCCTAGCCTTAGGTGTGATAAATCTAGCATGAGGAGGGATATATTTATCCTTAGATTTATCATGCATTCTATTTTCATGATAAATAGCATTATAACGATTTAAATTTGAATTAGCATTCAAGTTAGGGTTTACCTCCCTTACCCTTGAAGCTCTCTTCTTCTCCAACTTCTTCAAGTGCACCAATTTCTTGAGCTCTCCTCTCCTTGGGCACTTTGTGTGGTAGTGACCCCACTCACCACATGTAAAGCACCTAATGTGCTTCTTCTCCTCCTTCTTCTTCTTCCTACAACTCACATTAGTTTCTAAATTAACTTTAGTGAGTTTAGGGTCTACCTCCTTTACCTTCTTGAGTGAAGGACACCTACTCTTGTAGTGCCCCATCTTACCACACTCAAAGCATTTGATGTGGTCCTTTGTGCTCTTCTTGGTAGTTGAGGTGGAGGGTTGAGCTTCCAAGATCTCCTCTTCCTTGGATTGCTCTTCTTCCTCTTCACTTGAAGATGTCGATGATTCCACTTCTTCCTCCCTTGAAGATGTGAATGATACCTCCTCATCTTCCTTCTCCTCCTCGGATGTTGACCTTATGTCAACATCGGATTGGTCCTTCTCTTCTTGGACCAATGAGCCATTATCCTTGGACTCCTCTACTCCTTGGAAATGTGACGGGTCTTCATGATAGGCAATGATATTTTTCCAAAGATCACATGCACTTGTGCATTCACCTACACTCACAATGATATTAGAAGGTAGTAAATTATGCAAAATTCTCGTTACCTCCTTGTCCGCCTCCAATTGCTCTCGTTGCTCTTCGGTCCAATGCCGAGGTCGGAGGCGTTTACCCTTCTTGTCCGTAGGAGCTTCAAATGGGTCACTCAAGACAACCCATTGATTCCAATCCATTTGGAACCATGTCTCCAACCGCTTCCTCCAATAATTGAAGTCTTCTTTGTCATACGGAGGTGGAATTCGGATATCCCATCCGAGCGGTCGTTCGGACTCCATCTTCTTCTTCCTCTAGCTTCTTGCTCTCTTGGCGGTTAGTCCGTAGAAGAGCGACCTCGCTCTGATACCACTTGTTGGGACCTTGACGTCCGCTAGAGGGGGGGTGAATAGCGTCTCACCCAAAACTTTACTTCCTATAATGTTAGTGCACAGCGGAATACAAAAGCAAACTAACAAATACGAAAGTTAACCTAAAACAAGAAGGAAGAAGACAACAAACCAAACACAAACCCTAACACAAGGCGTGTACGTGGTTCGGAGATAACTTGCTCCTACTCCACGGCGTGTCCGTAAGGTGGACGATCCCTCAATCCGTCGGTGGATTAGTCCCCGGCAAACTCCGGCTAGCTCAACCTCCTTGTGGGTGGAGAAACCTCACCACAACTCCAACCAAGACCTCTTGGCACACAAAGATCTCTTGAGCACTTTGGTGACTACTAATTAGGCTTTAACCAAGTCTAATTTCGTCACCTTGGCCGACCATACCAAGCTCCTTCTTATAGAGCTTGGAACAAATCAGAACCTAATTTGCCCGTAGGTGGCCGACTTTGAATGCACCACGATCGGTGCCATGGATGCCACTCATCGGCAGTTCACTTGTGGCAGCCTCGGTATCGCTGCTACAGTAACGCTACAGTACTGCTACATTTCCGCTACAGTAAACCCTAATTTTAGGATTTTGCCTCGAGTACATTCACTCAGCACTCGTTCTCGCCCGACCAACCTAGACCTAGCCTTCTAGCCTCCTCCATCAGCCTCGCGTCCCTCGGATGTCTCCCCATCCTTCACGTCTTGCCTTCTGGAGCTTCCTTCGGCCTTGTCCATATTGTCGGGTTTTCCTTTGCCAAGAGGCTCCTCACCTCCGGGGCTTCATCCATTGCCAAGTCACACTTGGACTTACGTTGCCAAGACTACATGCTTGGACTTACACCGCCAAGACTCATTCTTGGACTTTCCTCCTTTGCCAAGATCACACTTGGACTTTTCTTGTTGTACTTGTATCCTGCACACTCACAATGCATATCAAATACAACAATAAACCTAACTTAAACTTTTGCCCAAACATCAAAACCTAGGGCACCTAGATTGCTCCAACAAAAAGGTCGTTGGGCGTGAGGACAGAGCTCACTTATAACTCGCACTGGGGCGAGAGTCTGGGACTACCGACCTAAAAGGTCGTTGGGCGTGAGCACGGGGCTCACTTTTAATTCTCGCATGGGAGCCGACCTAAAAAGGTCGTTGGGCGTGAGAGCAGAGCTCACTTATAACTCGCACTGGGGCGAGAGTCTGGGACTACCGACCTAAAAGGTCGTTGGGCGTGAGCACGGGGCTCACTTTTAATTCTCGCATGGGAGCCGACCTAAAAGGTCGTTGGGCGTGAGAGCAGAGCTCACTTATAACTCGCACTGGGGCGAGAGTCTGGGACTACCGACCTAAAAGGTCGTTGGGCGTGAGCACGGGGCTCACTTTTAATTCTCGCATGGGAGCCGACCTAAAAAGGTCGTTGGGCGTGAGGACAGAGCTCACTTATAACTCGCACTGGGGCGAGAGTCTGGATACTCCGGTCCGAGACCGGTGGCGATGGCGCTGGTCCGAGACCAGTAATGATACTCCGGTCCGAGACCGGTGGCGATGGCGCTGGTCCGAGACCAGTAATGATACTCCGGTCCGAGACCGGTGGCGATGGCGCTGGTCCGAGACCATCTCTTCAGCCTCCATCTGCCTCATCTGAACCGCCTTAATTACTTCTACCGGGCTGGGCATTATTCGCCAGTTTTGCGCTCGTTCTGCCGCATCCCTCGTCTTCCTGCAAGCATATCATGCATAGTATAGGATGTGGGCGGGAGAGAGGGAACATGAACCTTATTCGGCCCTGGGCTCGCAACGCTCTTCTAGCTTGTGGGAGCTTCGCGTGCCTTTGCGTGCTGGTGTGGTTAACGAACCGGCCTGGGGGCTGTCTCCACCGAGATGCTTGCCTAGCTACTCCGAGTAAGCAGCTCCCCTGACTGCCAACCCGTGCCTTCCTAACCTCCGCTGATCAGCCCTGTTCCCTGCGCGACCCCTACTGGATTGCCTGGCCCTTGCAGCTCTGTAAAATCTCCCGCTCGACCTTACCGAGGGAGGCCTCTTTTTTAGAGCCACACCTTCGATCAACCTGCGACTGCTTCTTCGCCCACTAGACAGACTCCTCCTCACCGTCCTACTCTGCGGCTGCGGGTGACGCGCAATAGCAAACGGACGGCCCCGGTCACCGCCACTTCTCCTCCACCTTCACAGCGCCAACGCGTGGTGGTTCTTTCTTCCCCCTCCAAGTCTTCGGGCACGAGCTCGGCTCAGGAGACAAGTTTGGGCCAGGAACATGCCTATGACCTGGAGGTGGCAGGCCCACCGTCAGACCGACTTACTACGGCGCCACTCCAGAGCGTGCTACCTGCCCCGCCTTCACCTTCTGGTGGCCAACCTCTGGATTCGTTGACTCCTCCGGCTAGAGCTTCGACCGGAGTCCTCCATCTTCACGCTCTGGAACAGGTTCTTGTGTTCCCACAGACGGCGCCAAATTTGATCCCGTCCGGAAGCTGAGTCGGACGAAGGCCGGTCGCGGTGGACTGGGCGTTGACGGAAAGTCGCGGGCGGTGCAGGCTCCCCACGGGTGGCTGATGCGGCTGCAGGACCCTGCGCACACTCAGACGATCCCCCCCTCTCACGTTAGAGACCAAAACCCAGGGAAAAAGTCCCCGGATCCGGCCCTCCGACGCTCAAGTCAGGTCCTTTTTCCCAAGAAAAAAGTAGACAGAAGAAGAAAAGAAAAACAGTTGTGGAAAAAAGTGACGAGGGAGTGTGTGCGCGTACCTGCGTACGAGGGATTTCTCCCCTTTTATGCGTCCTCTGCTAGAACCTGCCCTTCTGTCAGAAAACGTTAGACGCCCGGCTTTGTCCTCTAGTCCTGGACACCTGTCGCGCTGCTATTTGTTGTGAAAGCATCTTTCTGTTAGGAACCTCCGCCTTCGCACTTGGGTTTTGTCCTGTAATGAGGGACAGCTGGCGGGCCACTACTGGCTATGAGGGCATCTTTTCGTTTCTGGAACCTTCGCCTTCGCCCGCATCGTTGGTATGTAATGATTACCCCTGACGGACCGTTGAGATTCTCCGCTCCCGTATTACTTAGCTCCTCCGATCCATTGTGTCCCCGCACCAGCCTGCACCTGTGGTTCTGTAGCTCGGGCTGCTTCTGATCAGCTCTGCCGCTTCCGACCGGCCTCTGTGCTCTGTATTTCCGGGCCCTCAACCGCAGGTCTGTAGCTCGGGCTGACTCCGCTCAGCTCTGTCGCTTCTGACCCATTGGCCTATACTTCCAGTTCTTGGCCTCTGCTTAGCTCTGCCGATACCGACTTGCATCCTGCGCTTTGTACTTCCTGGCCCTCAACCGCAGGTCTGTAGCTCGGGCTGCTTCTGATCAGCTCTGCCGCTTCCGACCGGCCTCTGTGCTCTGTATTTCCGGGCCCTCAACCGCAGGTCTGTAGCTCGGGCTGCTTTTGATCAGCTCTGCCGCTTCCGACCCATTGGCCTATACTTCCAGTTCTTGGCCTCTGCTTAGCTCTGCTGATACCGACTTGCATCCTGCGCTTTGTACTTCCTGGCCCTCAACCGCAGGTCTGTAGCTCGGGCTGCTTCTGATCAGCTCTGCCGCTTCCGACTCATTGACCTATACTTCCAGTTCTTGGCCTCTGCTTAGCTCTGCCGATATCGACTTGCATCCTGCGCTTTGTACTTCCTGGCCCTCAACCGCAGGTCTGTAGCTCGGGCTGCTTCTGATCAGCTCTGCCGCTTCCGACCGGCCTATGTGCTCTGTATTTCCGGGCCCTCTACTGCAGGCCTGTGGATCGAGCTGACTCCTCTCAGCTCTGCCGATCCCAACCCGCTTCTGCCTATGCTGAGCCCTGACTGCCCTGTCAGCCTGCCTTTTTGACCGCCAAGTCGCCATGACTATTGACCGCCACCTCCTCGTGACTTTTGACCGCCACATAGCCTGGACTTTTCTAATCCTTTCCTCTTGGGCCCCTCCATCACTAACCGTATCAACGGTGGTGAGTCGTCCAGCGTCCTCCATCTTCTCAACTCGGATGCAGGTTAAGTTCCCACAAACTGCGCCAAATATGATCATGTCTGAAAGTCGATGAGATGGAAAGTTGGGACCGAAGGTGATCTCAGGTCCTTCAGCCTTCTTCCCGCTACATCCCACCGCGTGGATCTCCAATCACCGACCGTACGACTTCCTACCTCTGTTGGAGTCGCTACCGGTCGGCCCTAAGGATTTGGAGGGAGTGAAGATCCCTCACGACGACGCGCTGATCATCCGAGCGGTAATTGCTAATTGTACTATTCACCAAACTTTTGTTGATACAGGGAGTTCGGTGAACATTATCTTTAAGAAGTCGTTCGATCAATTACAAATCGATCTAAATGAGTTGCTGCCCATGACGATCCCTCTTTACGGTTTCACGGGCAACGAAGTACTGCCGCTCGGACATGCCCGATTGGCCATCTCGCTCGGGGAAGAGCCACTGAGGAGAACCGGGACCGCCAACTTCATAGTGGTGGATGCACCATCAGCCTACAACGTCATCCTAGGCCGATCGACCCTCAACGAATTCCGGGCGATGGTGTATACACATTGCCAAAAGATCAAGTTCCGGTGGATGACCGAGTGGGAGAAGTGCTCGGATGAATCCGCGCTTGGAGGTGAACACAATACATACTATTTGCTCTACAGTACTCATTCGTGTTACTCCGCTTTTTACATCATCATCGGTGACTGACTTGAGCGTCGGAGGGCCAACACCGAGGGGGTCTATAGGTAGTCAACAAGAGCGCCACATCTTCAACTTTTCATCTCATCGATTTTCAGACAGGATCACTTAATACTATAACTCAACCTAAATCTCAAGAGGAGGAATCACTAGTGTAGATTGAATAAACCAAAGTGTCAATAAAAAACAAATAAACTTAACAAATTGACCAAATAAAATATCAATTTTTTTTTTTACTAAATTAATTGAAATTTTGTATGATTTTGTGTGATGTTGGGATGAAATCGTCACTCCGAGAGTCCCTTCAAGATGACTCTCCACTGTGTAGAATGGAGGTAATTACGGCGGAATTTATCCCGCAACAACTGCGCGTAGAGGATAAATTCTTTTGAGAATCTGACCGGATTCATGCATATTCCTGGGAATCTCGCGGGGATTGAAATACAAGCTGTGCCTTGTCGCCAACGAAGTTCCATTGTGTTTTTTCATCTCTTTCTCAGTGATTTAGATAGCCCTGCAATCCTTTCTTCGTCCCATTTTTCAAACTAATGAAACTATTGAAAAATCAAAAACTCACCAACATAAGGTAAAGAAGACGAACGTAAATCCACATACTATGGGCAAGAGACGGTGAGATGACAGGAGGAGGGAGGGCTGAGCGACGGCAACAGTAGGGCTCGAGCCGGCAGCGAGAGTGACGGGAGAAGGGACTAGGGAGGGTTGAGCAAGATGGACCAATGAAATTGTTGTTTCGTGAGAACACTAATACAGTCATCACAAAAATAATCAGCTTTAGCGACCGAATATTCGGTCGCTAAAGAGTCGCTAATACTCTTTAACGACCGATCAACGACGGAAAACAAAAGTCGACATTTTTTCCGTCGCAGGGTGTTTTAGCGATTGAATTATTCATTCAGTAGTTAATTTAGCTACCGAAATTTAATCAGTCGCTAATTTTAGCGACCGAAAATATAAATCCAGTCGTAAAATAAGCAACGAAATTTTTTCCCTAACAAGACTATAACGACCGATATTTATATTTCGGTCGTTATTTAACGACCGATATTTATATTTCAGTCGTTAAGTTATGACCGAAATATAAATATCAGTCGTTAAATAACGACCGAAATATAAATATCGGTCGTTAAATAACGATAAATAGCGACCGATATTTATATTTTGATCGTTATTTAGTGGCCGAGATTTAACTATCAGTCGGTTCAAATTTCCTTTACCGATTGCAATTAGCAACTGAATTTATATTTCGGTCGCTAATCCTGGAAAAAAACAATAGCTCCTATTTTATTCATTGTATCCTATTTACAACAAAATACTACACAAACAATACAACCAATATCATACACGATACAAACACATCCAACTTCACAATCAACCATGACAACACAAACATTATCATAAACTTTAACATCAACCAATATTACAAACATATACGCACAATAGAAATGTCAAACCATAAAGTGTCAACCAAATAAAATCCAGTTAATACAAACCAAATCCAGTTACATATACATGCAAATCAAATCCAGTTAATACAAACCAAATCCAGTTGATACAAAACAAAAGCAATAAAGTAGACGATATCCAGACATTGATGATAAACATGTCAACGTGCTCAAAAAATAAAATAACAACCTTCTTTATCCAATCCTGCATCAAATAAAATACAATATATTATTAATTAAAACAAAAATAGGAAGAGATGTTTAACAAAAATATGGATCATGGAATACAAGTTGCATATATATAGAGCTTAACTCTTACTTGCAATATATATGCACTTGATACGAGTCGAGTTAACTCTAAATCTAAAACTCTTTAAGAATTTTTTTAATAACGGAATCTAAAATTTGAATAGAAGCTTACCGGTAGTGAAGAGGACAGAGAAGTTCAGATGAACGATACGCTTAGCAAAGTTGACAAACTCTTCAACTCCAGCATAAAATTCATTGGTAATAAACTCATTTTCTAACCTATTGTACATCCAAACTTTATTCATATACATTGTAACCTAAAAAAATTGGCAATATTATTTAAACATGTAAAGATAAAGATGTATAACAATTCTATCAATAAAACATAATGGAATTCTATTAATATTAATCAGTGCTAGTATTAAATAAAATATACCTAAAAATACAATATCACTGAAAGGAAATAATAAAAAAAAAAATTGTGCCATAAATTTAGACAATGCACATACCTGAAATAATATCTCAGACAATGCAGTATACCTGAAATAAGAAAAGAGAGGAAGTTGGTTAAGCAAAAAGCAATTTCTATTCTAAAATGATGTCACAGCAAGTACATGATTCATCCTTTTATAGAAAATTACTTAGCATTTGCTCTATAGAATTACAATCATGGTATTGTCAAGGGTGCCAAATACTTGTATTTTACTTACCACGATATCTTGAAACTGTGGGAAGATTTGGGATTATAGAGAGCAATTTCATGAATAAACAAAGCAGATGTAAGGGTTTATTCTCCAATGCAAGAGAGATTCTCCTTAACCAAGAGCAAAGTATGTTAGTGGCCTAGTGACCACAGTAAGTTAAAATTGGTAAGGAAAAAAAATACACTAATGACTTGAAGTAATTAATAGTTAGATCATTATATACTAGACGTAGGGAAAAACTCCTCAATTTATTCATCTATGAATAATGAAGGCTCTCTTGAGTAATTGACAAATAAATATAGCGAAGGATATCAGTAAAAAAAATGTACCCAAGTCATACGAGAGTTGCAACGGGCAAAACAATGCTCTTTACCAATGTTGGTAGTGTAGGGCCAACACCTTCTACTCGAATGAGTTTTACTACAGTTTTACGCTATATATATTGTCTAAGTCCAAATATGTTCTCATCATAGGATCACAAACAAGAGAAACTCAGAATTTGTACATTCTGATTATTGTATTTTCATAACTTTGCATAGTAGTGTTGGTGCAACATCCCTCAGGTCAAGGTTGACCTGGTTGACCAAGCTGAGTCTTGGTTTGAGTTTAGATGTTTGACAATAAGAAATTGATTAAAGAAGAGTCAAGTAGGTCAAGGTTGACCGGATACTTGACTGGGAAGTCCTAACTGGGATGTTAGGTAGAATGGAAGTCCTGGTGAGTGAAGCCAGGCAGATGGAAAACCCTAGTGAGTGAAGCTAGGTGAAAGTCCTGGTGAGTGAAGCCAGGTGAAAGCCCTAGTGAGTGAAGCTAGGCAGATGGAAAACCCTAGTGAGTGAAGCTAGGTGAAAGTCTTGGTGAGTGAAGCCAGGTGAAAGCCCTAGTGAGTGAAGCTAGGTGAAAGTCTTGGTGAGTGAAGCCAGGCAAGGGAAAATCCAGATGGATCAAGGATGATCGGACATCTGGTGTTGGGAAGTCCAAGTAGGTCAAAGGATTGACTGGATACTTGGCACGAGGGAATAAAGATAGGTCAAAGGGATTGACCAGACATCTGATGGAAGTCCAAGTAGGTCAAGGGAGTGACCAGATACTTGGCATGAATAGAAAAGTCCAAGTGGGTCAAAGGGATTGACCAGACACTTGGTGGGAAGTCCTAGCAGGTCAAAGAAGTGACCAGATGCTAGGCATGGTGTACCAATAGGTCAAGGCTGACCGGATGTTGGTTTGAGAGGCTTGGAACTTGGTTTTGGGCAAAAACCAAGTGTTGGATCGATCAGTGGATCGATCCATGAGCTGGATCGATCAGTGGATCGATCCAGGCCTTTTCTAGCGAACAGAGAGCCTCTGGATCGATCCAGATGTCCCAATCGATCATTGAATCGATTGGGACGCTGCTACTTCGCGCGATAAGCGCTGGAGCACAGAGGTGCTCTGGATCGATCCCTGGATCGATCCAAAGCCTCCCCGATCGATTGGGAACATTCGAATCGATCGGGATCCGACCGTTGCGTCGGGTTTATAGCCGCAGGCGAACGTTGTCTTCGGCATCTCTTCACCGATTCACTCCAGATCTCTCGCCAGCTCCTCCACAACACTCACAAAGCTCAGATCGCCAGTTCTTGAAGGATCTTGGAAGTTCTCCAAGTCAAGAGGTGGATCAAAGCCAAGAAGAGAAGCTAGGGTTAGGGTTTATACTCATTGTAAGCTTGTAAGCTTGTATTTCTTGTATCCTTTCCCTCTCTTCTTGTATTGAGTCTTGTAGGGCTTCTCCGCCCTTGGTAGTTACCATAAAGGAGAGTTTTATTAGTGGAGGGTGTGTGTGTTGGTGTGGATCCTTGGATTAGTCACCTCTTGTGAGGTGGATACCAAGTAAACCAACCGTGTTAGCGTTGTGTGATTGTTTGTGTATTTTCCGCTGCCATATCTTTGAAGAAACAAGCAACGCTGAGCGCCGAGCGAACGCGACGAGCTATTCACCCCCCCCCCCCTCTAGCTACTTTTGGTCCTAACAAGTAGCACATAGAGGAGGGCGAGCAATCTACACCGCCTCTTATGTCAAAAACATGAAGGCAGACCCTAACTAATCTTTACGCCCAAGGAAAGGCCGACCAAGAAAAAGCCGAGCTCAGGCCGACCAAGGAATGTACATGTCAAGAAAAGGCCGAGCTCAGGCTGACCGAGTTCACGCCAGCCAAGAAAAGGCCGGCCAAGAAAAGGCCGAGCTCAGGCTGACCGAGTTCACGCTGGCCAAGGAAAGGCCGGCCAAGAAAAGGCCGAGTTCAGGCCGGCCAAGAAAATGTCGAGCTCAGGCCGGCCAAGCTTAGGCCGACCAAGGAAAGGTCGGGCGGTGTTTACAGTGAGGAGGCGACACCGAGGAGGAGTGAAGGAATAGATGTTTACCTGCGCCGGAGAAAAGCTAACGCCGGAAGAGATCGCCGGCTAGAGAGTGATCACGTGTGAGAGAACGGCCGAAGGAATCGGGCGGAGACGGGAGAAGGGGATCGCGCGGAGACAGGATGGGAAGAGGAGTTCGGGATTTAGGGCTTGCGAACGATTTTTTTGAGAGATAATAGCGACCGAATAATTTATTCGGTCGTTATTTAGCGACCACATATTTTATTCAATCTCTAATTTTGTGACCAAATTTAAAGTTCAGTAGTTAAAAATGCACAAAATTAAAGTTATATCCACACTTAAATTACAAAATTTATTTATTAATTTATTTTACGAATAACATTATTAGTGGAAATCACTTAATAATTTAACAAGTAAAATAATTTATTTGCATAGTTAAATTAGAGATCGATATTAAATTTAATTTCAATCTATACAATTTATTAACCAATTAGCCATAAATAATCTTATTAAATAACAAATTAAGTTAAACTTTAAATGATAAATATAATGATAGTTAATTATTCAACGCATTTAAATACCGTTATTTGTAAATTAGCTACCGCAATTAATTTTGATCTCCTAATTTAACGAAACAATTGAAATTCATTCGTGAAAGAAGGGGTGAAAGCTTTAGACATTAGCGACCGCTATTTAGAATCGGTAGCTAATTAGCGACTGAAATTAAATTTTGGTCGCTAATTAGCTACCGATTCTAAATAGCGGTCGCTAATTACCTACCGAAGTTTTAATTTCGGTCGCAATTATTTACCCCTAAATGCTACGTAACTACAAGACTCATTGGCTGAAACCGAAAAATTAAAGCAGTCGCTAAATCGGTCGTTAATTTTACGTTTCAAATTTAGTTTATCGTTTCGTTGCTAATTTAGCGACCGAAATAATTTCGGTCATTAAATTAACGACCGAATTATATTCGGTCCCTAAATTTGGGACCGACTTTATTACGGTCATTATATTAACGACCAAAATTATTTCGGTCGCTAAATCGGTCGCTATTATAGCATTTTCTTGTAGTGAGTAATATATTTGCACCAAAATAGCAAGCATGCAATAAATAGGTAAATAAAAGAGTAAGATCCAGAAATTGTTATCCTCCAGTTGAAGCATCGGCGTGCGGACTGTCTTTAGAGAATATATTGTCGCCCAAGATGCAGAGGCTCTCCGGCAAAATTCTCCCAAGATCCGACAACCACTCGCGTCGTCCGTAGGTGCACTCCAAGACGAACGTCGCATTCCGGACCCAACCTCAGATCGCGGAACACCAAGCCTCAGGACAAGGAAAACTCTAGGAAAAGAAGGCAGCACACGCACACACAGAGAGGGAAGGGAAGGAGGAGAAAGCAGACTGCTTGAGTGCGCGCGAACCACGAATGGAGGCGCAACATTTATTCACTCTGAAGCACTGCTTTGCCAGCGAACCAAAGCGTCGGTTCTCCCCCTGACTAGCAAAAAATAAACCAGGCCGCCTACAAGCGTAAGACCCACGAGCTGGGGATTTGCACCCCTCGCACCCGGTTTATGGATTTCCGGCTCGAACCCCCGAAACCACCTGATTTGGGCTCGCCCCGCGCATGTGTGTAGGTCCCCTTAACTTTGCTAAGCAAGGATGAAAGTGCTCCATATATAAGGTCTTCCAACCTTCTTAGCTTAGCAATGTGGAACTAAATGCATACACATATGTATTACCAGAACAATAACAAAAAATAAGAAAAATATTTTGAATTAAATTAAAAAAAAAACACATAACTCAACAGAAATTGCATGCGGAGTCGCAGTGAGAGGAGGGGATTGAGGTCGACGCTAGTGGTGAGGGGCGACAGGAGGGGACCGACAGCAAAGATGTGGAATTGGGAATCGCACGAGTTAGGGGAGGGGATCGGCAACGGAGACACAGGGTCGGGAGTAGGGAGTTACGAGAGTGAGGAAACCGAGCCGACCAAGGATTTAGGATTTAAATAGTTTGAAATTTTATCCGTTTAATTTAAAATTTTGATTTTTTTAATTTAATTGAATAAGAAATTTTAAATCGAACTAAATTAATTAAAATGATTAATTTTTAAAAATAAAATTTAAAAATAACTAAATCAAAATTTTAAATTTAATTGGTTTAATTTATTTGATTTAATCAAACTTTAAAACAATTGCTCATCTCTAATTAGTATGTTATTTCCTATAATTCTAAGTTAGAAAGGTTCTTAAAGGGTTGGGCTCTAGGATTGTCAAGCACTCAGGGAGATAAGGGCACTTAAGGTCTCTCTAATTAGAGTTTTAAATAAGATTTATTTTATGATTTTAATATATCACATTATTATATTAATCGTATGAAAATTTATTAAAACATCTTATACTACATCTCAAAATGAATTTTTTTCGGCAATTTACCAAAAGACATACTAGGTTTAATGTATTTACCAAAAAGCGCATCACGATTTTGTATTTACCAAAAAGCGGAGTTTTCCAAAATCAATTTCCAGATTACCCCTCTGGCTAACCTGGCAGCCACCTTTTTCAAACACATTTTTCCAAGCATCCAAGCCGAAATTAGAATAGAAAAATAATTTGTGATTCGGATGCACGTCTTCTCACCGTCTCCCTCCCTCCATCCCTCTATGTGGTGTTATAAACTTGAAAGAAAAAAGAAATATGAACCCTGCGCTTGCCATTACTGCTCGTGGTGGTTGGCGGGATTGCAATAGACCAGTTATGTTTATGGCATAATTGCGTAAGAGTTGCTAGAGGAGACCAAGGACAAATTAAGTTAAGAAGGTTAGCCGAGAAGGACAAAGTTCTTGCAAGAGGGAAATTAGTAGAAGCACACATTTAAAGATTTAGACATGTATGTATGGATTTTTTTACTGTAAATTAGGGTAGTGAAGGTAAATAAAAATTACACTATTGGTGTGAAGGGTGGCAGGAAAAAGTGTTTTTATGGTTAATTTTGGTTGTGTGGGGAATAATATTCAACAATACCTGAATTATGATGTAATAGAAGACTTAATCGATTTAAGTCATGTTAGTTTTTGACGTTCATAGTTAAGTTTGGCTAAAAATTGTTTATTTATGGTTTAGGGTTTAGTCAGTGGTGGTCCTAGTTTACAAGAAGTATCTGCTTCAAAAGGGGCCTGATATCTATGATATCAGGCCCAACGTGGGCCTGATATCATAGATATCAGGCCCAACGTGGGCCTGATATCATAGATATCAGGCCCAACGTGGGTCTGATATCATAGATATCAGGCCCACCTTGGGCCTAATATCGATAACGTGTTATGTGGTTAAAACTTTGCTTTTACATCAGACCCTTCCTTGTTTGAGCAAAATTACAATTTAACTACAGAAAAAGATTATGTAGTTGCAAATTTACTAAAATAGTTTGTAATTTATTTATCAGGGATGATCATATAACTGACGAAATTCTATCTGAGATATGAAATACTCTTGATGCAAATTCTAGCATTGGACATGCAGATAATGTAGGAGAAGTATCCAGAACAAATATTCCATCATCTTCACAGTATAGTTGTGTGCACAACACAAATAGAAATACAAGCAGTAATTTCACATTTGATCTAAATGAAGAAGCTAGTATTCAAGAAGATGAGGTTCTGAACCTGTGTGCAACACTTGTTGATTACTATGAGCCTAGTTGGAGTGAGGAGGAAGGGTATTATAACCGAAATGGAGAGGAAATGCGATGCAATACAGATGTACAAGAATTCTTTGCTGATGATATGCAGATTGAACAATATGAAATATCTCAAGAGCAGTACGGTGACTTAGAGGAGGAGTTCCCAATAGCTGATGATCCATATATTCTAAATTCTCGATTGCTCCAAAGGCCAATTGAAGAGGCAACAGATCAGCATGAATTTTTTGTAGGACAGATATTTCAGTCTCGACAAGAGTTCAAGAATGAACTTGTGAAGCATGCCATGGTTAAACATATGAGATATAACCTAGTTGACACTCGGAAAAATAAAATAAAAGTTGTCTGCTTCAATCAACCGTGTAAGTGGAGAGTAGTTGCCAGGGGGGATGTCAAGTTCATTGTTACGAAATATATAAAGGAACACCAATGTGGGACCATTAGGGAAAGTGTTGATCATCAAGCATGCTCTTCATCCTTTGTAGCTTCTTTTGTTGAAGAGAAATTTCTTGCTAATGAACAATACAAGCCAAGTATGATTATAGCAGATATAAAAGCCAGGTTCGGAGTGACCATATCCTACAGAAAAGCTTACATAGCTCGAGAGAAAGCGATGAAGAAAGTTGTTGGAGATTATGATCAAGCATATAGAGATCTTCCACTATATCTGCGTGAGTTAAGAGTCAGGGATCCTGAAACCTATGTTGCACTACACAGGAATGGGGATAATCAGTTCCAACAATGTTTTTGGGGTTTTGGAGCTTGTAGGAGAGTATTCAGGTCTTATCTGCGTAAATTAATTGGAATTGATGCCACACACCTAAGAGGCAAATATCCGAGTGTGTTGTTGATGGCTACATCAATAGATGCTAATGATAATGTCCTCCCAGTAGCCTTTGGAATCGCTGAAGTTGAATGTGGGTCTGCATGGGAGTGGTTTCTGGATCATACGAAGAGATTCTTTAATGTTGATCCAGAGTCAATGAGTATAGTATCAGATAGACATCGTGGCATTATAGCAACAGTTAGGAAAGTCTACCCTACTGCCCATCATGCTTTTTGTTGCCACCACATGTCTTGCAATATGGTAACAGATACTGGCAGTAGGTTAGGTTGCTGCTCGAGCAAACACAACACTACAATATGATCTCATAATGCGTCCATGCTTGAAAACATCCAGATGCTCATAAGTGGCTTGAAACCCTAAAAGATGGGCTAATGCACACTTTAGTGGCAGAAGGTACACAATGCTAATCACCAATTGTGTAGAGAGTTTAAATGCTTTGTTCAAGGAGACGCGTGAACTTCCGATAAACAGGTTAATTGATAATACCAGAAGAAAGGTAGCTCAATGGTTCTTTAACCGTAAGGAGGAAGCGTCGAAATGGTATGTAGCGTTGACACCTCATGCTACCAAAGAAATGCAATCAAGGAGGGAGAAAGCTAGACGATATAAAGTCCACCCCTACTCTCAATCCGAAATGGAAGTAGAGACATGGGGTGCTTTATACATTGTTGATTTGGAGAGGAAATATTGTAACTGTGGGGAGTTTCAAATTTCAGGATTGCCTTGCTCACATGCAAATGCCGTCATAATTCACCGGAACATGGATACACTCCCATATTATGAGCATTATTTTCATTCACATAATTGGAAAATGACATACATGGATCATATTTACCCCTGTCGAAGCAAGGAATTTTGGCCTAGGGGAGTCAACAACATTATAGTGCTATGTCCGCGTAGCCTTGTGCAGCATGGTAGGCGAAAGAAGGCAAGGATCGAGTCAAAACATAATGGGAAGGTAAAAATCAAATGTAGCTGGTGCAAACAACTGGGCCATAATCGGAGGACCTGTAGAATGCCGCCAGCCCCTGGATCTTGACTGAATTGTAAATTGGAGGAGTTGAGGCATATGTTTTGTATGAAGTACATAAATAGGTTTGTAAGACAAACAATTGTTAAAAGTGATGTTTCTGTTATATACGTTTATGGAGTATTTAGTTTATGTTACAGTTTTATGGTAGGTATGAGAAGTGTAAACCATAACCTGCAAGGCAGAAATAATACTTTACATCATTTATCCATTGTGTCAAATAAAAATACGATACATTTCAATTCAACAGGAAGGGGTTCGTAATTTCAAAGTCACGTAAATATGTAGTGAAATATAGATGTGTTAAAACTCGCACAAAGGGATTGTAGTAATCCTTGCAAAATAAGATATGACAGCAGTTCTCGGTCATTGAAATAGGGTATAAATATGTTTTGACACCAGATATACCATCTTCCCAGGTAGACCTTCACAGGGGACTTGATTTCATGTAGATCCAAGTAGGGGAAGGTCATCAGTGGGTTTAGGTCAAAACCCACTGATGGACCTTGACACCGGTGATTGGACTCATTTCAGCTATAGTGGTATTGTGGAGTTGCAAGGACTCCAAATCTGCTGGCAAATCATTATTTATATATCTATAGGTGCTGGGAAAAAACAATATAAAATCAGGCTTCGTTAGGCCTGATATGACTATCATTTAATAAAGCATTATTCTATCTCCCCCTAATATAAACTCTAAACATTCTAACAGGGTCCTGATCAAAAAAATAAAATAAGATAAATTTTAAAAGTCACCTTCCATAGGGTAGAAAAGAAAAGATGTGCACTGTTCCGTTCCAACTGGCACGGAGCCATACTTCCTAATCAATGGTGTATAAATTATGTTTGACACCATATATACCATCTCCCCACCAAGACCTTCACAGGAGACTTGATTTCATGTAAATCCAAGTAGGGGAGGGCCATCAGTGGGTTTTGGTCAAAACCCACTGATGGACCTAGACACCTCTGATTGGACTCATTTCAGCTCTAGTGGTATTATGGAGTTGCAAGGACTCCAAATCTGGTGGCAAATCATTATTTAAATATCTATAGGTGCTGGGAGAAAATTAAAATACAATCATCCTTCGTTGGGCCTGATATGAGTGCATATCAGGCCCAACGTGGGTCTGATATGAGACCATATCAGGCCCAAAGTGGCCTTGGTATGGTATCATTTCTTATAAATTTATACTATCTCCCCCTTTCTATAAACTCAAAATGTGCTACCATGCTCCTTATGAAAAAATAAAAAATAAAAATAAAAAAAAATAGAAGGTGCTACCATAGGGCTTAAGTCTATAGCATGGCCATAAGTGGAATAAGTGGCAACTGGCACGGAGCCATACTTCCTAATCCATGGTGTATAAATTATGTTTGACACCATATATACTATCTCCCCACCAAGACCTTCACAGGGGAATTGATTTCATGTAAATCCAAGTAGCAGAGGGTCATCAGTGGGTTTTGGTCAAAATCCACTGATGGACCTAGACACCTCCGATTGGACCCATTTCAGTTCTAGTGGTATTCTGGAGTTGCAAGGACTCCAAATCTGGTGGCAAATCATTATTTAAATATCTATAGGTGCTAGAAGAAAATTAAAATACAATCAGCCTCCGTTGGGCCTGATATGCTTGGATATCAGGCCCAACATGGGTCTAATATGAGTGCATATCAGGCCCAACGTGGGCCTAATATAAGACCATATCAGGCCCAAAGTGGCCTTGGTATGGTATCCTTTCTTATAAATTTATACTATCTCCCACTTTCTATAAACTCAAAATGTGCTACCATGCTCCTTATGAAAAAATAAAAAAATAAATAAAAATAGAAGGTGCTACCATAGGGCTTAAGTCTATAGCATGGCCATAAGTGGCAACTGGCACGGAGTCATAGTTCCTAATCCATGGTGTATAAATTATGTTTGACACCATATATATTATCTCCCCACCAAGACCTTCACAGGGGAATTGATTCCATGTAAATCCAAGTAGCAGAGGGTCATCAGTGGGTTTTGGTCAAAACCCACTGATGGACCTAGACACCTCCGATTGGACCCATTTCACTTCTAGTGGTATTCTGGAGTTGCAAGGACTCCAAATCTGGTGGCAAATCATTATTTAAATATCTATAGGTGCTGGGAGAAAATTAAAATACAATCAGCCTCCATTGGGCATGATATGCTTGGATATCAGGCCCAACGTGGGCCTGATATGAGACCATATCAGGCCCAAAGTGGCCTTGGTATGGTATCTTTTCTTATAAATTTATACTATCTCCCACTTTCTATAAACTCAAAATGTGCTACCATGCTCCTTATGAAAAAATAAAAAAATAAAATAAAAATAGAAGGTGCTGCCATAGGGCTTAAGTCTATAGCATGGCCATAAGTGGAATAAGTGGCAACTGGCACGGAGCCATACTTCCTAATCCATGGTGTATAAATTATGTTTGACATCATATATACTATCTCCCCACCAAGACCTTCACAGGGGAATTGATTTCATGTAAATCCAAGTAGCAGAGGGACTTCAGTGGGTTTTGGTCAAAACTCACTGATGGACCTAGACACCTCCGATTGGACCTATTTCAGTTCTAGTGGTATTCTGGAGTTGCAAGATTCCAAATCTAGTGGCAAATCATTATTTAAATATCTATAGGTGCTGGGAGAAAATTAAAATACAATCAGCCTCCGTTGGGCCTGATATGCTTGGATATCAGGCCCATGTTGGGCCTGATATGCACTAGGCCCAACGTGGGCCTGATATGAGTGCATATCAGGCCCAACGTGGGCCTGATATGAAACCATATCAGGCCCAAAGTGGCCTTGGTATTGTATCTTTTCTTATAAATTTATACTATCTCCCCCTTTCTATAAACTCAAAATGTGCTACCATGCTCCTTATGAAAAAATAAAAAAATAAAATAAAAATAGAAGGTGCTACCATAGGGCTTAAGTCTATAGCATGGTCATAAGTGGAATAAGTGGTAACTAGCACGGAGCCATACTTCCTAATCCATGATGTATAAATTATGTTTGACACCATATATACTATCTCCCCACCAAGACCTTCACAGGGGAATTGATTTCATGTAAATCCAAGTAGCAGAGGGCCATCAGTGGGTTTTGGTCAAAACCCACTGATGGACCTAGACACCTCCGATTGGACCCATTTCAGTTCTAGTGGTATTCTAGAGTTTCAAGGACTCCAAATCTGGTGGTAAATCATTATTTAAATATATATAGGTGCTGGGAGAAAATTTAAATACAATCAGCCTCTGTTGGGCCTGATATGCTTGTTTATCAGGCCCAACATGGGCCTGATATGAGTGCATATCAGGCCCAACGTGGGCCTGATATGAGACCATATCAGGCCCAAAGTGGCCTTGGTATGTTATCCATCTTATATATTTATACTGTGCACTGTTCCGTGCCATCTGCTACGGAGCAATACCTTATTAGAAAAGGGATTTAAAGAAGGTATTTATTAACCATAAATTTAATTTACAATAATTTGATTCACCATAAATTTAATTTACACAAACAGTAAATCATTACTAGAATACAATATTACAATTGTTCACTTTTTCTATAGTTTAAAGTTTTTGTCAGACATGATTTTATGTCCAAGTCTAAATCTATAAGCTCTCATATCAGCTTGTACAAAGTCTGTAGATCTTCCAAACATCAAACTCTCTGCATAGCGCATTATAAAAAAAGCACAATCCAACCTACAAAACAAAAGCACAATCCATCATAAAAAAAGCCAAATCGAATTATTATGGAACATACACAAATACTTACGATTTGCTTTGTGTGGGGCCAATAACTTGCATCGTTTTATACTCTCTCCCGGAGAATGGTGCTAAACCTTGATGCCATCTGTGATAGTATGACCAGTTTAGCTCCTTAAAAAACAACACCTACAAATATCAAACCATAGTAATTAATACATAAACAATGATTATTGGATATAAGAAATTTGTTACTTACATTTTGATTAAAAACAGAAGTGTAATTTTCTGTGGTGCTAAGAGAGTTATAATGAATTATTTGACGTTCCTCCAGGTCCATGACCATTAGATGCCAATGATCATCTTGGTTATGTAGAGGACAAAAAATATATCTAATGTCCTTGTCGTCATCAGTTTTTACAGTTTGTTTCAATGCATCCACGTGCATCATTCCGAACAAGTCCTATGCAAATAATAGAGCTATTATGGTGACTGCATCCAATATATATTGTAAACAATTTACAATGAGATAAGGGACATACTGGGAATCCAACCCCACAAAATATGGATGGGTGGTATGGTGAGTTAGAGTGTTTGGCTTCATTAGCAAGAATATTCCAATAAACATTTATGCAATCCCCATTGGTATATTGCGTCCAATCAAATATTGTCATAAAAGATTGCATATCTAAAGAGAAATTATCATTTGCCCATATTGGTTGCACCGTCACCCTACACACAAGGATACAGTCAATGATATTTAATAAATTAAAAATAAAAAAATATCATTAAACTCCAATAATAATCCTTCGTTGACATGTGGGTTAAGTATTTAGGTTGGCAACTACGTTACCTTAACTGACTGAGCTTCAACAATGCATCGGCTATCACATCATCTTTACTCTTTTTAAAAAATGTCTTCGCTTGCTGAGATAATTAAAATAATACTATGTCATTAAGGATTATAAAATAACAACTTACCTACTCTCAACCGTACCTTCAATATTTTGGTTTTGACCTTGTTAATTTCATGACATTGTGTTTCTATCTGTGATGAACTTGTATTTTCTGTCTTTGATGGTGCAGGAGCATCTGGTTCGACAGTAAGAACAAGCTGTTTGCCTTTTTTTTTTGGTGCATTGGGATATCAAACTTCTCTGGGTTCTCTTTCTTTTGGGGTCTACCCGAAAATTAGTTGGAATTATAGGCAGATTAGGGTCTATGCCTTCTGATGCTGGGTCTATGCCTTCTGATGCTCTTGGCTCCCCTGATATGCTTTGTATGACTTGTTGGAGCTCTTTAATCTTATTTTCGGCATCGGCTATGATTTTGTCTTTTACATTTAAAATTCTGTTATCCACGTTAGAATTTATAGTGTCAGCCTTGTTGCCACTCGTATTCCGTTCTTTACGCAGTTCACTTATTTGTTGATCCTTTTCTTTAAGCATAGCATCCATATCAGCAATCACAATATCCTTTGTTGCTACTAGACTATCCTTTTCTTCTATCACTGTTGCCAGGTTTTTATTAGCTTCCTCTAAACTTTGAGAAGCTTTATGTAATTCTTGCTTTAAACTCTCAATTTTGTTATCCTTTTCCTTGCACAAAATACAATCTATCGTATCATC
This sequence comes from Zingiber officinale, assembly GCF_018446385.1. Taxonomy (NCBI): domain Eukaryota; kingdom Viridiplantae; phylum Streptophyta; class Magnoliopsida; order Zingiberales; family Zingiberaceae; genus Zingiber; species Zingiber officinale. The sequence goes on from NC_056003.1 coordinate 102,605,640, forward strand.
ACACTGCAGTAGACCTTCTTCGGCTTGATGTAAAGATCCTTGGCCAACCAACTCAAGATACTCAGATGGCTGAGGCCGATTTGGTAGTAAATCCAACTCTGATTCTGTCGGAATTAAATCTACTAAAATTTTATCTGCAGTTACACGGTCTATCATTTTTTTTACTGTGTCAACATGATAGTTAGGCCACCTCCATCGTAGTATTCTTGGCAATTTTTCTGGATGGTCTGGATCAATAATGCTGATGTGCTCACACACCCATACCTACAATATGATGATAAAAATAATTCATAATGTTTACACATATCTTGATATATATGTAATCGGACTTATAGCTAAAATATTTGGAAATCCCTTTAGCAAGGGGGCCTTGGGCATTGCATCAGCAACCTGTGGTTTTGGTCTTAATGTAAGCTCCAATCCAATGGAGTCTAATTGTTGAGCCATGAAACTGTATACTGCATTGCACCAGTTAAACCGAGCTAAGTTGTCAAAATCGTCTGCACAGTCAATTAGGGAGAGCACAGGTATTCTGAGAACACTGCTACTCCCACAAAACAGAACAGTTGTAAAAAAATACAGGATATAAAGCTGACAGTACAGCTTGTCATTTGATATCGACTTCCTAATCAGTTTCTCTAAATGTCTGGTAGAACAATCCGATTTTCGGAAAAACTCCATGTACAGTGCGCTTGAAGCCTCATTTAAATCGAGACGAACTATATCTCCATTGTCGGGTAGGCCAAGAATCAGTCCCACATCTACCTTTGTAAAATTGAGCTTCTTCCCATGGAAGATAAAGTTTTTTTCCTCATGATCCCAGTTATCAAACATATTTTGTACCTGAGCTCTTACAAAAGAACTATCAGGGAGGTCGAGGATCCACGAAAAAGGTGTGCCTCGAATCTTCTGTTCTTGTTCTGCAGTCGGGTTAACAGAAGAGATAAACTTTCTGAAGTGGCAAATGGTACTTTTCCAGTTCATTCTTTTAGTTCTTCCTCTGTTGACATAACTTTGATAATTTGGTCGATCAGCACGCACACTTGTGGAGACTTCTTTTGTTGCCATTGCGAACCTAGCTACTGTATAACCACACCTAGAAAAACAACTCTTAGTTCCCATAATAACGACTGCGCTCTTATTATAACACACCCACACAAACCCTAGGTTAACTGGTTATAGAAAGCATAACTAAATGAGCAACCGACCTACGTATGGAAATGATTCTTGAACGCCGGTGAAGGTAGAGTCACGCCTCGACGGAACTGCGTAGAATGGCTTCGAGAAGAAGATGACGACCGAAGCAGGCGAGGGTGCGCTTTTGCATATTGAAACTTGGGCCTGATATCTCATTATTTTATTTTATTTAATCGACTCGATTTATGTGTAAGATTATTTATTAATATTTTGAAATAATACTTTTTAATATCAGGCCCACGTTGGGCCTGATATGCCCTTATATCAGGCCCACGTTGGGCCTGATATCCAAGCATATCAGGCCCAACGGAGGCTGATTGTATTATAATTTTTTCCCAGTACCTATAGATATTTAAATAATGATTTTCCAGCAGATTTGAAGTCCTTGCAACTCCAGAATACCACTAAAACTGAAATGGGTCCAATCGGAGGTATGTAGTTCCATCAGTGGGTTTTGACCAAAACCCACTAATGGCCCTCCCCTACTTGGATTTACATGAAATCAAGTCCCCTGTGAAGGTCTTGGTGGGGAGATGGTATATATGGTGTAAAACATAATTTATACACCATGAATTAGAAGGTATGGCTCCGTGCAAGTTGGCACGGAACAGTGCACAGCTTTTCTTTTCTACCCTATGGAAGGTGACTTTTAAAATTGATCTTATTTTATTATTTTGATCAAGCCCCTGTTAGAATGCTTGGAGTTTATATTAGGGGGAGATAGAATAATGCTTTATTAAATGATACTCATATCAGGCCCATGTTGGGCCTGATATGCACTCATATCAGGCCCACGTTGGGCCTGATATCCAAGCATATCAGGCCCAACGGAGGCTGATTGTATTTTAATTTTCTCCCAGCACCTATAGATATTTAAATAATGATTTGCCACCATATTTGGAGTCCTTGCAACTCCAGAATACCACTAGAACTGAAATGAGTTCAATCGGAGGTGTCTAGGTCCATCAGTGGGTTTTGACCAAAACCCACTGATGCCCCTCTGCTACTTGGATTTACATGAAATCAATTCCCCTGTGAAGGTCTTGGTGGGGAGATAGTATATATGGTGTCAAACATAATTTATACACTATGGATTAGAAAGTATGGCTCCGTGCCAGTTGCCACTTATTCCACTTATGGTCATGCTATAGACTTAAGCCCTATGGTAGCACCTACTAATTTTATTTTATTTTTTTATTTTTTCATAAGGAGCATGGTAGCACATTTTGAGTTTATAGAAAGGGGGAGATATTATAAATTTATAAGAAAGGATACCATACCAAGGCTACTTGGGGCCTGATATGGTCTCATATCAGGCCCACGTTGGGCCTGATATCCAAGCATATCAGGCCCAACGGAGGCTGATTGTATTATAATTTTTTCCCAGCACCTATAGATATTTAAATAATGATTTGCCAGTAGATTTGGAGTCCTTTCAACTCCAGAATACCACTAGAGCTGAAATGAGTCCAATCAGAGGTGTCTAGGTCCATCAGTGGGTTTTGACCAAAACCCACTGATGGCCCTCCCCTACTTGGATTTACATGCAATCAAGTCCCCTGTGAAGGTCTTGGTGGGGAGATGGTATATATATGGTGTAAAACATAATTTATACATCATATATTAGGAAGTATGGCTCCGTGTCAGTTGCCACTTATTCCACTTATGGCCATGCTATAGACTTAAGCCCTATGGTAGCACCTTCTAATTTTATTTTATTTTTTTATTTTTTCATAAGGAGCATGGTAGCACATTTTGAGTTTATAGAAAGGGGGAGATAGTATAAATTTATAAGAAAGGATACCATACCAAGGCCACTTTGGGCCTGATATGGTCTCATATCGGGCCAACGTTGGGCCTGATATGCACTCATATCAGGCCCACGTTGGGCCTGATATGCACTCATATCAGGCCCACGTTGGGCCTGATATCCAAGCATATCAGGCCCAACGGAGGCTGATTGTATTTTAATTTTCTCCCAGCACCTATAGATATTTAAATAATGATTTGCCACCAGATTTGGAGTCCTTGCAACTCCATAATACCACTAGAGCTGAAATGGGTCCAATCAGAGGTGTCTAGGTCCATCAGTGGGTTTTGACCAAAACCCACTGATGGCCCTCCCCTACTTGGATTTACATGAAATCAAGTCCCCTGTGAAGGTCTTGGTGGGGAGATGGTATATATGGTGTCAAACATAATTTATACACCATGGATTAGGAAGTATGGCTCCGTGCCAGTTGCCATTTATTTTTTCATAAGGAGCATGGTAGCACATTTTGAGTTTATAGAAAGGGGGAGATAGTATAAATTTATAAAAAAGGATACCATACCAAGGCCACTTTGGGCCTGATATGCACTCATATCGGGCCCACGTTGGGCCTGATATGCACTCATATCAGGCCCACGTTGGGCCTGATATGCACTCATATCAGGCCCACGTTGGGCCTGATATGCACTCATATCAGGCCTACGTTGGGCCTGATATCCAAGCATATCAGGCCCAACGGAGGCTGATTGTAATTTAATTTTCTCCCAGCACCTATAGATATTTAAATAATGATTTGCCACCAGATTTGGAGTCCTTGCAACTCTATAATACCACTAGAACTGAAATGGGTCCAATCAGAGGTGTCTAGGTCCATCAGTGGGTTTTGACCAAAACCCACTAATGGCCCTCCCCTACTTGGATTTACATGAAATCAAGTCCCCTGTAAAGGTCTTGGTGGGGAGATGGTATATATGGTGTAAAACATAATTTATACACCATGGATTAGAAGGTATGGCTCCGTGCCAGTTGGCACGGAACAGTGCACAGCTTTTCTTTTCTACCCTATGGAAGGTGACTTTTAAAATTGATCTTATTTTATTATTTTGATCAGGCCCCTGTTAGAATGCTTGGAGTTTTTATTAGGGGGAGATAGAATAATGCTTTATTAAATGATACTCATATCAGGCCCACGTTGGGCCTGATATGCCCTCATATCAGACCCAACGTGGACCTGATATCCAAGCATATCAGGCCCAACGAAGGGTGATTTTATATTATTTTTTCCCAACACCTATATATATATATATAAATAATGATTTGCCAGCAGAGTTGGAGTCCTTGCAACTCCAGAATAGCACTATAGCTGAAATGGGTCCAATCAGAGGTGTCAAGGTCCATCAGTAGGTTTTGACCAAAACCCACTGATGGCCCTCCCCTACTTGGTTCTACCTGAAATCATGTTCCCTGTGAAGTTCTAACTGGGAAGATGGTATATCTGGTGTCAAAATGTATTTATACCCCATTTCTAATAAGGTATTGCTCCGTGGTAGTTGGCACGGAACCTAGTGACGTTGTGCTCTTGAAACCCACTGTTGGTCCGAGCCTATTTGATTTTTTAAACAATCCCAACCATTACCATGTTTTCAGTTTTGAGAAGATAGAAATGGTGTGCATTATAACTTATATACATTGTGTCTTTCCACTGATAAGCACCAGCATTGCATTTTGTATATTGTGAGTTATATTTGACTAATCACTATGCAATATTATTAATATTCTAGTGACAGTTTATAATCTTCTCATATACTACATACCACCGTATTATACAACAAAGACTACATACAAAGATATTAAAAGTCCTACACTACGTAATAAGTGCATTTACATTCTATACAAGTTTTTGCCTTACAAGACTGGATATTTAATCCATTGTTTTAAAATACTTATCCCTCAAAATTGCTACCATTACATCAATTCTAATCTTTTTCATGTCTCCTTGTTTGAAGTCCATCTTCATATCATATAGGAGACATCGAATGTATTGCATCACAAAGAAGCCACAGTCAACGCTGTAGAGAACAACAACATTTTTATGGTCAATATTTTTTTATCAATTATTTATATTCACACGTTGTGCTCGATTTACCTTGCTTGTTGTTGTGGACATTCAATTGTGCGAGAGACCCATCTATCAAACGGATAATGCCTTTCCAAGTTTGGATGAATAGCAGCAACGTGCTCACGACTATATAATTTAAAATCTGATACCTGAAGATTGAAGAGGAAATTTCCATTTTCCATCAACTAGCATTTATATTAAAATACAAACCTACACATTATTATTAGATGCTCACCGCTGCTTCAAATTCATATTTGTATTTACTTCCACTTGCTAGAGAATTGTACTGATTGAACGTCATTGATTTGGTGTCCACCACCAGCAAGTGGAAGTGTGCATTATCACTGCACAAAGGTATAAATATATACCTTACCTCTTCATCTCGTCTATCCGTCTTTATCATGTGTTGGAAGGCAAACTTACTTGACGATTTCATTAATGACTACAAATATGCAAAGTCATACATACATAACCAAATAATAAAAAGAATTCTATTTTTTACTATAATCAAATCAATTCCTTACTGTCAAGAATGTTGAACAATATATTGACTTGTTGTATGTGCTTCTAGACGGGAATGCCCCCCTAAATAAAATTTTACAATTCGTGTTGATTACATCCCCTCTTGTCAACATTTCTCCATTCACACCAGATAAAAAGGAATACAAATTTAAACAAAAGGGTGGTTCCTCCCAAACTATATCATTTGTAAACCTACAAAGTAAACAAATCACAGATTATTTTTACAAATTTATTTTTGATAACCTTAGCCCAACTATGTAATCAGATAAGCATATAATATACTTTACTATTCAACTATTTAATTTACATACTTTATTTCCTCCAAGGCTTTTAACAAGTACGCCACCTCTTCGTCTTGTTTTTTTTTCTTGGAAGACTTAAATTGCTTCTTCACATACTATGCATACAAACAAAAAAGGCAATTAGATAATCCATTATATCTAACAAATTGCAATGAAATTTGCATATATCGTCTTACAGCAATTACTTGTTTCCTCATTTTGTCATATTTGGCAAACATATCTACATCCTTGTCTGCCTCTTCATCAGATTTGTCTTCCATCAATTGTACAATATTAATTTCTTCTTCCATTTCATCCAAATCAATTTTTCCTTTCCCCTTGCCCACAACAACATATTCTTTGACAACTTTTTTCCCATCTCCTATACTTGTAACTTTCTCCGCAGGCTCACTTATATGTATATTCCTACGCTGCCTCTTAGGTAAAGTTTTGAGCCACAATGGACTATCAATTGGAGTATCCCTGTAATCATAGCGACTTCTGTCACGTCCTCTCCTACTTCTTGTTGTAACACCTACAGGTTCAATTTGAGGATCGTCTACAGCCTCGCTATATTGAGATTCCATGCTTTTTTTCAACTATTTTAAGTAACTCTTTCACCCTCTCCTTCAATTGCATGTTCTCCATTGTTAGCTCTTTAATTATGTTTGCTTGAATAATGTAATTACAACAATCCTTATTAATCTGCTTTCCTCCTACAGTGACTTCAATTTGTGATGCCTCCATTGCATGTGGACTGTCATCAACGCCAGCAAGGTTCTCAACCAATGATCTTTCATCTTGATTAGGGATTAGGTCAATCACAACCTGTAAGAATATTAAACCACATGTTAAAACCATACTTTTTAACCAAACTATAGTCAAAGTATTCTAAATTTACCTCTTCAGATGAAACTTGGTTAATCAATTCTCTCACCTTACTAATATGTGAAGGAATATTCTTCCACTTATTTATTCTGGCTCCTTTTATTTTGTATGGTTTTTGGATTGGAACATGCTCCAAAAACCATGCCTGATTCACCATGACAAGGGTTAACTATTTTAAAATTGTTCGCAAAATATTAAAAAATTTCACACAAATTATACACTTACTGCCAAAAGACCAGCAAATCCCTTAAGGTAAGGGAGGTTGGTGTTAACATGTTTTGTCTCAGTTGATGAAAATATGTCCCCAATCTTAGGTAATTGTGGAGCCATAAATTCATGGATTGCTTCAACCCAGTTGAATCTATCAAGATTCTCAAAATCATCTACTATATCTATAAGACTTAACGGGACCTTATATGTACTAGAAGAAAATAAGACACAAACAAATATATACAAAATATAGAATTTGCAAAATAATAAAACATCATCTTCGACTTCAACGCGATTTGTAGGACCGTTAGATTCAATAGAGGGGGGGTGAATATCGATTCGAAAAACAAGAGTATAAATACGCAGCGGAAAAGTAAATGAACACAGTTGTTTTTACTTCGTTCGGAGCCTGTGACGACTCCTACTCGAAGGCCCGTACTCCGTGAGTACTTTCGTTGGGCAATCACTATCAATTCGAATATTACAGAGTTAAGTACAAGAATTGACAGATAAAGAAAATACCGATAATAGAATTAAAACAAAACCAACACTGAGTCGGAGAGCTTTTCTTGGCGTCGCAAGAGCACAGAGCAGCAGATCTTGGATTCTGAGTTGATGTGAAGCTCCACCCTTGCCCCTTCTTTTATATGAAGCTCAGGGCGCCCCGGATCCCTTCCAGGCGCCCTGGTGAGACGTGGCAGGTCCAACCAGTGAGCTCCACGTGGCGATGCGTAATCAGGATAAAGTTTGCCTCCCGGGCGCCCGGACGCCTGGATTCCTTCCGGGCGCCGGACCTGTTTTCAGGAATCCGTCCCCAAGAAAACAGCGTTAGTCCGAGGCAAATATATATCCTGTAAAACATATTGTTAGCACAATTAAAGTTCAACAAAGTAATAACAAAGAGTATGACTTAGATTCCGTCTTTCCGAGACCGGAATCTAGTCACGATCTCGACTTAGATATCCGAAATGGATCTAAGCCGGATCGACGCCTAATGTTCCCTTCCCGGGAACGCGTCCTCGCAGTCACTCCCCTCCGGTGACTTACCTTACTTACCTGCCAGACGTCCGGTCAGCCCTTCGACCCGTCTGGACTTCTCGCCAGCTATCCGGTCAGCCCGTCGACCTAGCTGGACTTCTCGCCAAGCGTCCTGTCAGCCCGTCGACCCGCTTGGACTTCTTGCCAGCTATCCAGTCAGCCCGTCGACCTAGCTAGACTTCGTGCCAGACATCCGGTCAGTCCATCGACCTGTCTGGACTTCTCCTGCACACTGGATCAAAGTGTCAGACAACAACAAAACTAACTTAACCTGATTTGTCATTCATCAAAACCTGGGTTAAATCGTTAGTGCTAACCGCACCAACACGATTGCCATAAAATTTAAGCAACTTCTCAATTCTTGATCTAGTAGCTTCTTTTTTGTGTGAGAAGTAAGTTAGAAAGAGGTCACTGGATGCTTTAGATGAATTCATCGGAATTGAAGCTCCTCGGTCTGCAATACCAAGCAGCAATGAAACGTCTCCTCTTGTGAAGCAAACCGGAACACCTGACCAAGTTAAATCATTATTAGACTTCTACCAACACATACAAAAGTATTACGAACACCGTGGACATGATATGATGTCATATCAAGCACTAATACGGCATTATATCAGGCCCACGTTGGGCCTGATACGGAATCGTACCATGCCCACGTTGGGCCTGATACGGCATCGTATCAGGCCCACGTTTAGCAAAAGATTAAATTTTACCATACAACTACTTTGTAATTAAAATACAAAATTATAAATTGTACCTGAGAATCTAAAGGTTTGACTACTTGAATCCCAATTTTGAAATATATTTACCAAAATCCCACGGATGTGCTGCATATCTTCTATATCCAAAAAAATACGAAAGGGTGACTGTTTGATCAGCACTATGTGTCGGTCATGTAAAATAACAGAGCCTTCATGCGTTCCTTTCTTCGTGGATGGTTGAAAAAAACTTTTAAAGTGACCGAGGACACTGTTCCAATACAGTTTGTGTCCAACATCAACTGAACCCTATACTTTATAAAAATAAAAAAATTTAAATCATACTAGTTCAGCTTCTCAATATCACAGAGTTTGTAAAATGATAACCTTTACAGCTAATTGATATGGAGAGGATGATGATACACCCGATCGACGTCTTTGCGTCATTATGATACTAGCTGATTAATGTAAACCCTATAATCCTTCACTGATGCCTCACGACCACTCCTGGTTTTTAATTAAACTGAAATGCTAGATGCCGCTTGAGAAAAACTCGAACTGATGGCTCACGAACACTAAACTAGGGTTTCACAAGACGGAGCTGCACTCGCATGTCATGAAGGAGGGAGGTACCCTAATGATCGATTTTATTTTTTTAAAATCAAAGTTTTTTAAAAATGTGGTTCGGATGCCTGGGAAATGATGATTGATCAGAGGAGTTGGCGGGAGGGTTATATTCGGTAATACACATCACTTATCTGTGCCTTTTGGTAAATACAAAACCGTGATGCGCTTTTTGATAATTACATTAAACCTAGTACGCCTTTTGATAAATTACCGAATTTTTTTTATCCAATTCATAGTATACTACGAATTGTATGATTTTATATATATTACATCAATTTCAAAATACAAATCTCATTCCTATCCTGATTCAAGACTTTTTATTCTATTTTTTTTATTTTATAAACTTGTCATGAACTTACACTGGAAATGTCTTATTCTCAGGATTCTACCCAATTTAATAAAATTTTGGTATTTTTTAATCTTATAAAAGTTTTATATTATATTTTATTAAAGTGTAATTTAGTGGTAAAAAGTGAATATATTCACCCTCAGTGCTCCGTTTAATGTAACTTGTACAAAGAATAAGTGGCAATATGATAGATTTTTAATGTAACTTGTACAAAGAATAAGTGGCAATATGGTAGATTTAATAATTTATATGATACAAATATTACTCGATTTTTAAAACCCTATAGGAAGCATTGCATAATGATCAGCCTTACGGTCCTGTGGAAACGCATCTACTGTTAGGGATTCGACATCTTCCTCACAAGCAATCAGACCGAGCAATCCATTTTAAATTGAACGGATTAAATTGATTAAATCAAAATAAGAAACATTATTATTTTTTAATTAATCAAATTAATTCATCTTTTTAATAAACTAAATTGATAAAATATCAACTAATTTTGTCAATATTGAATTAACTGAATTGTAGTGTTGATTTTTAAAAATTAATATTATTGTGATATTAAATTTTAAAAATCAATATTACAGTATTGATTTTCAAAACCAACCCTACTAATACATATATGTTTTTTTTCTTCTAAATAATATTTAAATAAGATAGATTTTAGATATATAATCAACATTAAGAAAAGATTGTGATGCTAATTTTTGAAATCCCATAACTTTGATTAGGTCCGAGTAGTTTGATTGATAATATCTGTTTATTTAGTTTAATTGAATTAGTAAATTTAGAAGTAAAATTAAATCAAATTATCTAAAACAAATGATATTTTTAATTATTTTTTTGAATAATAGAACTAAACTTTTAAATTCGATCAATTAATTCAGTTTAACCGAACTTTTACTCAATTCACCGCAACTATGCCTCTTGCATCCAAATAAAGTTCTAATTTCCTTATGATGCGGAACAACAAAGTCTAGAATTTTGAGATCATTTTAATTAACGATCATAGACGAACAAGTTGTAAGATATTATAACTTTTGATTTATGCTGAATCAAGAGACCTATACTATATCAAATAGAAACTCCTTTAGAAATCTACATTTATTATTAGGTTTTATCTCATAATAGCCCAATTTTAGATTAAAAAATATTATTTAAAGTATTTTTTTTTTAGGCTAGTACTTTATAATTGAATTTATTTTTGTCTTTTATAGGGTTAGAATTTTGAGACGGTTTAAAAGTATTTCTCTAGTTGATTTAGGGGGTTAATTCGATCTTGTCTGTATAGGCAGTATCCCCACCTCTCATATTAGGATGGTGGGGCCCACACTTGGTCAGTGGGCTCCACCATCCCAATGTGATAGGTGAGGGCATTACCTGTACAGGTAGGGTAAAATTTTTCGATTTAGGGTTAGTTTTTTATGATCAATAATATGTGTTTGACATTCTTTTTGGCAAAATTATGAGTTTTGGGTATCTAGTTTATGATATTATGTAAAATCAATATGTATTTCTTATGACATTTTGTTCGAATCAATGAAATCAATAATTGTCGTTGCGTCACCTTCCTTGATTCCTTCTCCTCGCTAAGAGGTGAGGTGTGTAGCTCTGGAAAAAGACAAATCTTTTCTTCTCCTCGGTGTTGCTGAGAGGCAAGGTGCAACACTCCATACCTAAAATTCGATAAACCAAAATATCAAGATTTTCGATATCGTATAAATTTCATACTGTTCATATAAAAATTTTTGATATCATCCTGCCTTTTCTATCTGATAAAAACTTCTTCTCCAAGAAGGTGACATTACTTGAAATAAATACTTTTATTTTCTTGGGATTATAGAAATAATATTCAACAGAATTCTTTAGATATTCCACAAAATAGCACAAAGTGGATTTACTATCCAATTTGTCTCCAACCGCCTACTTCACTTAAGTAGGACATCCCCAAATCTTCAAATATGAATACTTGGGAGGTTTTTCTGATCCATATTTCATACGGTGTCTTTTCTACCGCTTTTGTATGAACTTTATTCAACAACATTGCCGTAGTTTTGAGCGCATAGCCCCAAAATGATGGCGGTAAGTCAGTGAAACCTATCATAGATCGAACCATATCCATTAGTATTCGATTACAATATCCTGATACACCATTAAGTTGTGGTATTGTAGGAGGAGTCCATTGTGAGAGAATCCTATTCTCTTTTAGATAGTCCTTAAACTCAATACTCAAGTATTCTCCACCTCGATCTAATCAAAGTTTCTTAATATTTTTTTCTATTTGTTTTTCTACTTCATTTATGAATTCTTTGAACTTTTCAAAAGATTTAGACTTATGTTTCATCAAATATATGTATACATACTATGAATAGTCATCAGTAAAAGTAATGAAGTAGTAATGACCATGTTTAGTACTAACACTTAGTGGGCCACACACATCAGTATGGATACAATCCAAAATATCATGTGCACGTTCCATTTAACCTTTAAAAGGGTCTTAGTTGCCCCCAGGGCGTAGCACAGACGGTGGGCGCATGGTATCTCTGGCGTAATGGTCAGGGGTCGATTCTTAGGAACTGACGACCTGGGGTTTACCCCGCCATGCGCCTATGGCCTGTGTACCTGCATGAACCTCCCTCCATATCCATGGGGCCGGCACTAGGGGGCCTCTTGTTGGAGTGTATACTGAAAGCCTAAGCTTTGTAAACATTCATTATGAATAAAGAATCACATTTGGTCAAATTGTCTACATTTAGTTGTAGTTGTTCAATTAATTTATATTGTAGATACCATAGTATGTTGTGTCACATGCAGAAGATAATGTTATCAGTACCTTATAAATTATAAACAGTAGCTCACGACCAAAATGGAAAGGAACAAACCATTAGAAGGTCGTAGTGTAATTAGGTATTAGTTTATCTTGACTATATAATTACACTAGTACACTCATAGTGTCTTGAGTAGGATCATATGAGGTCGTTTCTTTTATACTGACTTTATAAAGGAACAAAGACCTCAGTTATTATGAAAGTGTGTGCTCTTAATCCTAATATAATAACAAGCACATATATTTGATATTTATTTCTTTAATTTATCAATGGGTGAGATTTAGTTCGATGAATCAATAAACCCGATAAGTTGGGAAATGGTATCACTTATAGTGTGTGTTGTTGATTATAGAAGGAAACTGTGTCCTAGAGATACTAGGTTGATAATGTCCTCAAGAGGATCTCATAAGGATTGTCATGTTAAACCCTGCAGGTGGACTTAGTCCAACATGATGATAAGGTTGAGTGGTACTACTCTTGGACTAAGATATTAATTAAATGAGTTGTCAGTAACTCACTTAATTAGTGGACATTCGATATCTTAAACACGGGGAGACTAACACACTCATAATAAGAAGGAGCCCAAAAATGTAATTTGGGATTGGTGCGGTAGTTCAATAATAGTTCTCTGGTGGAATGAATTATTATTGATAAAATTAAGTTGTGTGTTCGGGGCGAACATGGGATGCTTAATTTTATCGGGAGACCAAAACCAATTCCTCCTCTCGGTCCCTATCGTAGCCTCTTATTTATAGAGTACTATACCCACCTATACCCACCTTCTATACCCACCAATAGGGGGCTGGCCAAGCTAGCTTGGGAACCAAGCTAGGGTCGGCCTAGGTATAAATTGGGGTGGCCGGCCCTAGCTTGAACCCAAGCTAGTGATGGCCGACCAAATTAAATTAAAAAATAATTTTAATTTTAATTTTTATTATGTGGGAGAAATAATTTATTAAAGAGAATTAAAATTAAAATATCTCTCTTGTAAAAGATCTACAAAAGATTAAAGAAAGAGATTAGATCTCTTTCCTTATTTGTAGATTGGTGAGATATTTTATTTTCTCTTTAAAATTATTCACATGTTGATAAAATTAAAATTATAGAAATTTCTTTTTATCAACCATGAAGAGATTTTTAAAGAGAAATTTTAATTTTAAAATTTCCGGAAACAAATTAGGAAGTTTTAATTGTTGATTAAAACTTGTCTAATTTATCTCTTTTGATGTGGCTGGCCATTAGAGATTAATTGGGGAAATTTTATTTTTCTCAATTAAATCATGTCAAGGGAATTAAGGAAATTTTATTGTAATTAAATTTCCTAATTTGCCTAGGCCAAGGAATATAAAAGAAGGGGTGAGGGTCCCTTCATGAGAGACAACCTCTATTATTTCTCTCCCTCTTTTATTCCTTGGAGTGGTCGGTCATCCTCTTCCTCTCTCCCTCTTTGTGGTGGCCGAAACTCTCAAAGGCTTGGAGCTCTTGTGGCGGTCGGATACTACTTGGAGAAGAAGAAGAAGAAGAAGGAGAGAAAGCTAGCATCTCTTGGAGCTTGGTTGGTGTTTTGTTCTTTATCCTTGGTTAAGCTTTTTGTGGCCGAACCTAGCTAGGAGGAGAAGAAGGTGGTTGGTGGTTTCTCATCTCGGAAGATCGTTGCCCACACAACGTCTGAGGTTAGAAGAGGAATACGGTAGAAGATCAAGAGGTCTTTCTAAAAGGTATAACTAGTAATTTTTCTTTCCGCATCATACTAGTTATTTTTGGAAATAATACCAAATACAAGAGGCTTACGATTCTAGAATTTCGAATATGTTTTTCGATGTTGTGTTCTTTTGTTTTTTCTTTTCCTTGTGATTTGATTGTTCTTTTCGGTTAACCTAAAGTTATTTTAGGAAATTAAATATTAGCTTTCTATAAAAGGTTTTGTCTAGTCGGTGGTGGTTGCTCCCATATCCAAGAAGGTCATGTGCCTCTCCACATCAGTACTGGGAACCGATTATGGAAATTAATATTTAATGGAATTAATAACTTAAGGTGATTTGGGTCGAACGTGTTAAGTTCCGCAGGCGATCCAAAATTTAATTTAAAAGAACACATGGTAGCTAGGAAAAGGTTCAGACCTTTGTACAAAATTTTTGTACAGTGGAACCTCTAGGCTTTCCGAGTAGCAACCAACAATTGGTATCAGAGCTAGGGTTTTGCCTCTGTGTATTTGGTATTAGTTTAATTATGCACATGTCATACATAATTTAGGCAGGTTAATAGTAGGATGTGCTAACTTTGTGGATGCAGGATCCAACTATTATGACTTTTAGTTATTATGTGTGTGATTGGACCCTTGGACATGTCAATGGCATTTATCTGTATGTGCATGATTGTATTAAAATACAGCAGGAGCTGTATTTAGTTTTATTAGGATTTTATTTTTGATCTAGATACATGTACATTCCTTTTATGGAATATAGGATCAAAAATGTAAAATTATATTTATGTCGCGGATCAAATCTTGCAAAGCGTGGAACCTTCTAAGGACCAGAGGCGCAACGGAACTAGGAGCAAGATGGATGCGACAGCTAGACCCGGTGGCGTTGGCCAAATATGGCAGCAGCTTGGGATGACAACACACGGAGGACAACTAGAGATAAAAGCCATAATAGTTGAAAATTAGATTTTCTATTTATTGCTTTTATACTGTGATGTATGTGCATGTTAGTTTACAAGTTTAGTAGGCTAGCATAGTTAAAATTCCTCATTTATAAATAACTAAGTGGGAGAGAGATTTTTAAGTAAATCCCATGGTCTCCATTACTGGTTTGTAAGTGATGCAAACAAGCTTGCGCGTTGGCTCTGAGTGCCTTCCTCCATAACGGATGAGCTTGTTTGTGGATCACTAGAACAGACTTCCATTTTTGGATGACTATAGGAAGTTAATTAAGAGCGTGTGATCTTCCCCAACGGAAGGGGCATAATCTTATTAATGGACTTAGTGTCAAGTAATGGTATACACTTAGACACATCTACTAGTATCCTCCCCATCGGAGTCACTGCTATTATTTGTGTGACCAAATGATACCAACTATTAATTTTATTTGTCAAAAAGTTAGGTTGACAAGATAATAAAATTAATGGGTTAAAACCCTCCTTTTACAAATGTTGAATTTGTATACGTCCACACTAACGTGGCATACAAAATTCACGGTGTTATGAGGTGTTGGTTAATTTAAAATAGTATTGTTTGAGGAATCAATATTATTCTAAATTTAGAGTTCTGACCAAAAGTTATTTGTGATTCTTAGGATGACTTTCAACCCACTGTCCATCATACTTCAACAAAATAGACTTACTGGACCTAATTACATAGATTGGAAAAGAAACCTAGACATTGTTCTTACTACTGAAAGCTATAAATTTGTACTGACTGAGCAGTGCCCTGAAGCACCTACTGGTGAATCTACCCAAGAGGAGATTGAATATCATAGGAAATGGATAAAAGCAAATGAGATGACGCGGTGTTACATTTTGGCTTCAATGTCAAATGTATTGCAACATCAACATCAAGATTTACCAACAGCCTATGATATTATGAACAATCTCAAGGAACTCTTTGGTCATCAGGATAGGGCTTCTAGGTAAGAAGCCATGAGAAAGATAATGACAGCCACCATGCAAGAGGGTACTCTTCTAAGGGATCATATCCTAAAGATGATGGCTTATCTGAACGAGATACCGATCCTTGGAGGAGAAATTGATGGGGAAACCCAGATCGATATGATCCTCCAAACGCTACCTAGAAGTTTTGAGCAGTTCCGCCTGAACTATAATATGAATAAGAGGATTTATTCATTAGGGGAACTACTGACAGAACTTCAAGCGGAAGAAGGATTATTTCGTCACAATTCTCAAAT
Source organism: Zingiber officinale (assembly GCF_018446385.1). NCBI lineage: Eukaryota > Viridiplantae > Streptophyta > Magnoliopsida > Zingiberales > Zingiberaceae > Zingiber > Zingiber officinale. The sequence goes on from NC_056003.1 coordinate 102,622,073, forward strand.
TCACTATGCTAAAAATGGCTCTACTTCTAAACCGAGAGGAAAGAAGAAGAAGAAACAAGCTGGCTCAGCAAAGAAAGTGAATAAATCTCAGAGTACAGGATTAAAGCTGGAGTGAAGAAGTCGAAGGGCAAGTGCTTCATCTGCAAGCAGTCAGGGCATTGGAAGGCGGACTGTCCTCGTAGGAATCAAAACAACAAAGGTATATCTCATGCTCTAGTTGTTGAAACATGTTTAGCGGTGTTATCTACCAGCACCTGGTGTGTAGATACGGGAGCCACTGATCATGTATGCAATTCCCTGCAGGGGTTCCAGGAAACCCGACGACTAACTGAAGGAGAGATTACCGTCTACATGGGCAATGCTACTAAGGTGACGGCTGTTGCAGTGGGAGACGTCTACTTATCTTTTAGTAGAAATAGAAATTTGGTTTTAAGAAATTGTCTTTATGTACCCAGTTTTAGAAAGAATTTAATTTCAGTTTCTAAACTGTTCTTAGATGGATATTCAGTTTCTTTCAGTAACGATGTAGTTATTAAAAGAAATAAAGTAATTATCTGTTCTGGTGCATTAGTTGGCAATTTGTATACTTTAAATCCAATTTATTCCACAAAGCAAAACATGGAAATTTATAACTCATCTTCTAACTCTAATAAGAGAAAAGAACCTTCGGAAATGAACCAAGCATATCTTTGGCATCTAAGCTTGGTCATATTAACTTAAGTAGGATTCAGAGGCTTATAGCCGATGGACTTTTGAGTTCATTAGAGTTGGAAAATTTTCCAACTTGTGAATCTTGCTTAGAAGGTAAAATGACCAAGAGACTGTTCAAGGCCAAGGGGTATAGAGCCAAAGAAGTGTTAGAATTGATTCATTCTGATTTGTGTGGTCCTATGTCTGTCCAGGCAAGAGGTGGTTTTGAATATTTTGTCTCTTTTATAGACGATTATTCAAGATACGGATACATTTACCTAATGCGCCGTAAGTCCCAGTGCTTTGATAAGTTCAAAGAATACAAGGCTGATGTGGAGAAACGACTAGGTAAAAGTATCAAGACACTACGATCTGATCGTGGTGGCGAATACCTCTTAGGAGAGTTTAGGAATTACTTATCAGAGGCCGGGATTCAATCCCAATTGTCTGCACCTGGAACACCCCAACAGAATGGTGTAGCAGAACGAAGGAACAGGACTCTTATGGAGATGGTTAGATCGATGATGAGTTATTCAGAATTACCAAATTCGTTTTGGGGATATGCTCTGGAAACAGCAGTATACGTTTTGAACTTAGTACCTTCTAAATCAGTTTCTTCTACTCCCATAGAATTGTGGAATGGCGAAAACCAGCCTAAGACATATTCGGATTTAGGGAGTCCAGCACTGAAACCAGATGTTGATAAGTTAGAATCCCGCACTGAAGTTCGCGTGTTTGTAGGATATCCCAAAGGAACGAAGGTGGTTTATTTTATAGTCCTAAAGACGTAAGGTCATTGTTAGCACCAATGCCCGCTTTTAGAAGAAGACTATATAATGGATCACAAGCCCAAAGTTGTTTTAGAAGAACTTAGAGAGGACACGTCTACTTCAATATCAACAAGACAAAATGAAGTACCACAAGAGACCGCAACACGTGTCACACATAATACACAACCACAGATGATGCCTCGTCGTAGTGGGAGGGTTGTAAGGCACTGAAAGATTCATGTTTTGGGAGAGTCTTCGACTTGATCCCGGGTAAACATGAACCTGATCCATGAACATATGACGAAGCACTCCAAGATATAGATGCAGCATCTTGGCAAAAGGCAATGAATTCTGAAATAGAGTCTATGTACTCTAATAAGGTCTGGGAGCTTGTAGAACCACCTGATGGTGTAAAAGTCATTGGATGCAAGTGGATCTACAAAAGGAAAAGAGAGACAGACGGGAAGGTAGAAACCTTCAAAGCTAGGCTTGTTGCGAAAGAGTACACTCAGAAAGAGGGAATCGATTATGAGGAAACCTTTTCACCGGTAGCCATGCTTAAGTCTATCCGGATACTCTTATCCATTGCTGCTCATATAGATTATGAGATTTGGCAAATGGATGTCAAGACAGCTTTCCTTAATGGAAGTCTTGAAGAGAACATCCATATGAAGCAACCAGAAGGGTTCATTGAAAAAGGCAAAGAGCATCTAGTGTGCAAGCTCAATCGGTCCATTTATGAACTGAAGCAAGCTTCAAGGTCTTGGAACATCTGGTTTAATGAAGTAATCCAGTCGTATGGATTTATTCAGTGTCCGGATGAGTCTTGTGTATACAAGAAGTGTAATGGAAACGTGGTGGTATTTCTTGTACTATACATAGATGATATTTTGTTAATTGGCAACAATGTCAAGGTATTATCAGACGTAAGGGTATGGTTGTCCAAACAATTTGATATGAAGGACTTAGGAGAGTGTGCACACATTCTTGGGATCAAAGTGATAAGGGATCGCAAGAAAAGAATGTTGTGTCTGTCCCAAGCTTCATATATAGATACAATCCTTGCTCGTTTTAGTATGCAGGATTCCAAGAAAGGTTTCTTACCTTTTAGGCATGGAATAGCTCTATCTAAAGAGATGTCTCCGAAGACATCAAAGGAGATAGAAGACATGAAAGCAGTTCCTTATGCTTCGGCTGTAGGAAGTCTAATGTATGCAATGCTATGTACGAGACCTGATATCTGTTTTGCCGTGGGCATGGTCAGCAGATATCAGAGTAACCCTGGACAAGGACATTGGACTGCGGTAAAGCATATATTAAAGTACCTGAGAAGGACTAGAGATTATATGCTAATTTACCAAGCAGACGATTTGCTCCCTATGGGTTACACGGATTCAGATTTTCAATCAGATAGGGACAATAGTAAGTCTACATCAGGCTATGTATTTACTTTAGGAGGTGGAACCATTTCATGGAGGAGTGTTAAGCAGAAATGCGTATCGGACTCAACCATGGAAGCTGAGTATGTAGCAGCCTCTGAGGCAGCTAAAGAAGCAGTATGGCTCAGGAACTTTCTAATGGACTTAGATGTGATTCCTGGTTTACCCAAAATTATCACAATTTATTGTGATAATAGCGGTGCAGTTGCAAACTCGAATGAACCACGAGCTCATAAGGCAAGTAAACATATAGAGTGCATGTACCACCTGATACGAGATATCGTGAAGCGAGGAGAAGTTGTTATCGCCAAGATTGCATCAGTAGATAACCTGACAGATCCTTTCACTAAGGCCCTTCCGGCGAAAGCTTTTGATCGGCATGTGGAGGGAATGGGAATCAGATGTATGGTAGAAGATATGACAGCTTAGTCATTAGTATAAGTCGGAGATTGTTGGAGTGTATACTGAAAGCCTAAGCTTTGTAAACATTCATTATGAATAAAGAATCACATTTGGTCAAATTGTCTACATTTAGTTATAGTTGTTCAATTAATTTATATTGTAGATAACATAGTATGTGGTGTCACATGCAGAAGATAATGTTATCAGTACCTTATAAATTATAAACAGTAGCTCACGACCAAAATGGAAAGGAACAAACCATTAGAAGGTCGTAGTGTAATTAGGTATTAGTTTATCTTGACTATATAATTACACTAGTACACTCATAGTGTATTGAGTAGGACCATATGAGGTCATTTCTTTTATACTGACTTTATAAAGGAACAAAGACCTCAGTTATTATGGAAGTGTGTGCTCTTAATCCTAATATAATAACAAGCACATATATTTGATATTTATTTCTTTAATTTATCAATGGGTGAGATTTAGTTCGATGAATCAATAAACCCGATAAGTTGGGAAATGGTATCACTTATAGTGTGTGTTGTTGATTATAGAAGGAAACTGTGTCCTAGAGATACTAGGTTGATAATGTCCTCAAGAGGATCTCATAAGGATTGTCATGTTAAACCCTGCAGATGGACTTAGTCCGACATGATGATAAGGTTGAGTGGTACTACTCTTGGACTAAGATATTAATTAAATGAGTTGTCAGTAACTCACTTAATTAGTGGACATTCGATATCTTAAACACGGGGAGACTAACACACTCATAATAAGAAGGAGCCCAAAAATGTAATTTGGGATTGGTGCGGTAGTTCAATAATAGTTCTTTGGTGGAATGAATTATTATTGATAAAATTAAGTTGTGTGTTCGGGGCGAACACGGGATGCTTAATTTTATCGGGAGACCAAAACCAATTCCTCCTCTTGGTCCCTATCGTAGCCTCTTATTTATAGAGTACTATACCCACCTATACCCACCTTCTATACCCACCAATAGGGGGCTGGCCAAGCTAGGGCCGACCTAGGTATAAATTGGGGTGGCCGGCCCTAGCTTGAACCCAAGCTAGTGAGGGCCGACCAAATTAAATTAAAAAGGAATTTTAATTTTAATTTTTATTATGTGGAAGAAATAATTTATTAAAGAGAATTAAAATTAAAATATCTCTCTTGTAAAAGATCTACAAAAGATTAAAGAAAGATATTAGATCTCTTTCCTTATTTGTAGATTGGTGAGATATTTTATTTTCTCTTTAAAATTATTCACATGTTGATAAAATTAAAATTATAGAAATTTCTTTTTATCAACCATGAAGAGATTTTTAAAGAGAAATTTTAATTTTAAAATTTCCGGAAACAAATTAGGAAGTTTTAATTGTTGATTAAAACTTGTCTAATTTATCTCTTTTGATGTGGCCGGCCATTAGAGATTAATTGGAGAAATTTTATTTTTCTCAATTAAATCATGTCAAGGGAATTAAGGAAATTTTATTGTAATTAAATTTCCTAATTTGCCTAGGCCAAGGAATATAAAAGAAGGGGTGAGGGTCCCTTCATGAGAGACAACCTCTATTATTTCTCTCCCTCTTTTATTCCTTGGAGTGGCCGGCCATCCTCTTCCTCTCTCCCTCTTTGTGGTGGCCGAAACTCTCAAAGGCTTGGAGCTCTTGTGGCGGCCGGATACTACTTGGAGAAGAAGAAGGAGAGAAAGCTAGCATCTCTTGGAGCTTGGTTGGTGTTTTGTTCTTCATCCTTGGTTAAGCTTTTTGTGGCCGAACCTAGCTAGGAGGAGAAGAAGGTGGTTGGTGGTTTCTCATCTCGGAAGATCGTTGCCCACACAACGTCCGAGGTTAGAAGAGGAATACGGTAGAAGATCAAGAGGTCTTTCTAAAAGGTATAACTAGTAATTTTTCTTTCCGTATCATACTAGTTATTTTTGAAAATAATATCAAATACAAGAGGCTTACGATTCTAGAATTTCGAATATGTTTTTCGATGTTGTGTTCTTTTGTTTTTTCTTTTCCTTGTGATTTGATTGTTCTTTTCAGTTAACCTAAAGTTATTTTAGGAAATTAAATATTAGCTTTCTATAAAAGGTTTTGTCTAGTCGGTGGTGGTTGCTCCCATATCCAAGAAGGTCATGTGCCTCGCCACGTCAGTACTAGGAACCGATTATGGAAATTAATATTTAATGGAATTAATAACTTAAGGTGATTTGGGTCGAACGTGTTAAGTTCCGCAGGCGATCCAAAATTTAATTTAAAAGAACACATGGTAGCTAGGAAAAGGTTCAGACATTTGTATAAAATTTTTGTACAGTGGAACCTCTAGGCTTTCCGAGTAGCAACCAACACCGCTAATAGCGGATCTACCTTTTTTTAAAAGAGTCTTAGTCATTTTTCCTTTCAGACAAGATTCGTAAGTTGGTAGGGAGTTTATGCCCAATGAATCAAGCAATCCCTCACCTATTAACTTAGTCGTCTTTCTTTGGGAAAAATGACCCAGTCTAGCATGCCATATGTGTGCTTAATTTGAACCATTTATTTTTTTTCTTTGTTGTTGATTGTGCTTGGATATTGTTTATTGAAATATCTTTTAATTTTAAGTTATAGAGATCATTTTCTAATTCGCTAGTCCCAATTAAACATTCATTCTTGCAAATATTGCAAACACCTTTTGCAAAAAGATAACAATAACCATATCTATCAAGCATGAAAATAGAAATAATATTTTTAACTAAGTCTGAAATAATTAAAGCATTCCTTAAAAATAACTTAAAATTATTGCTCAAAATCAAGATAACATCTCTAATAACTTTCGCAACAACTTTTGCTCCGTTTCCAAGTCTCAAGAATGTCTCGCCCTCTCTCAATCTTTTACTTCTTGTCATCATCTATAGGGATGGCAATGGATTGAGTTTAAACCCAATCCCTTATTATACCTGCCCCATTCGAGGTAGTTTTTAACTTGGTCAAATGGGTTACGGGGCGAGTCTAAACTCATTGATCGGGTTTAGAAGTGGATTCGGTGTGGGTTACAGGTTTCAATGAACTCGCCCCATATATATATATATATATATATATATATATATATATATATATATATATATATATATATATATATATATATATATATATATATATATATCATATTTATAGTTTATATTTATATTATATAATATAAAATATACAATAATAATAACCTATTGTTTACTTGTATCTTGTTTTTTTTTTAAACTTAGCGGGTTAGCGGGTCTAACCCGCTATGGACCAGCTGGGTTTTGAGCGGATTGGGGGTGGTGTGGATTGAAAATTTAGACGGGGCGGGTTTAGGTTCAGGTCGATTTTTTTTTAGCTGGGCGGGTTCTGAGATTGGCCAAACCTGACCCGAACCCACTCTGTTGTCATCCCTAATCATCTGCAAATCATTGTAAAGATGAGAACCACATCCAATATCCAATACCTAAGAAGTAGAGTTAATAAAGATATTAAATTCTATATAGAGCATACCTTTTCCAGAATGCTTCTAGACAAGATACTCCTTGCAATTGCGCCTCCAATGTCCAAGGTTGTTGCACTGGAAACAAACATGTTCTGACTGATCAGGCTTTGTGGGCCTTAGCTTCTTATTAGGCATGATCTTCTTTATAGGTAGAATGCTTTCTTCCCTTTTCCTTGGGTCCTTTCTTGGATCCAGAAGATGAACCCACAAGGAAAATATATTTTTCCTTTTTCATAATAGCTTTATAATTTGCAAGCATATTGAATAGCTCTTTAAGGGTAGCCTCAAGCTTATTCATATTGAAGTTAGCCGCAAAATTGTCAAATGAGGAGGGAAGAGACAACAATATGATGTCTGTCAATAGTTCGTGTGGAATAACTAGGTCAATGTTCACTAACTTTTCAATAAGCCCAATCATCTTGACTCCATGCTCATAGACCAAAGTCCTATCTCGCATACAAGCCATCATGAGTCCCTTGACAGTCACGCTCCTGACTAAACAAGTTTGTGTACTATACAACTCTTGTGGATGTATGTGAATATCTTTAGCATTTACTATCTCCTCAAACTACCTTTGTAGTTCATTTGACATTGAAGCCAGCATGTAACATCTTGTTTGAAGATTATGGTCCGACCATTTTTCAAGCTCTGCCAACTCATCAGGGGTGGCATTAATAGGAGCCTCTTTTGGAGGTGTTTTATCCAGTGTATATGTGATCTTTTCAGAAGCCAAAATAATTTTTAAGTTTCTTAGCCGGTCAGAATAACTAGGTCCAATTAATTTGTTTTAATAAAGTATCACAGAAAGTGGATTCTGAGATGTCATATCAAAAATATACTAGAATGAAAAAAATAAATAATTAACATTACTGACTATTTTAAATAATTCATAAGACAAAATACGTGGACTTTTATATTTTAAATTTACTCCCACTATTTTGAACATTTCCATCCCCTTTTAATAGACATGGGAAATTATATTTTCTTAGTGAGTACATAGAGCTCAATTAGACAATTGTGATCCTTGAATGATATCAACCGATCACACTTCCCAAAAGGTATAACTCAATTACATCATATGCAACCTCAACGTATTTTGCCTCACGTTTGATAAGGGCCCAATAAAATGACGCTGATTATCTTTGCGTGTCAAGCCGACTTATCAATGTTAGATTAAAATGGATGGTCGTCATGCATTCCCTCAATGATATGAGCCGAAGGCATAGGAGTTCCACTCAATCCACATCATTTATGTTAGTGGAAGACACAGCTTTCCAGCGTCCAGGCCTCCCCAATGATATAAGCTAGACACTGACCGTGGGCAGCGTTCATCATGTAACCACCGTTGATGGAAGGCAGTGAAAAATACATTCTTTTATTTTTCCCTTTATTGCTTGATCTAAATTTTGAATCATATTCAAAATGAGGGATTTTAAATTTAAACATTTATCTCATTCCTTTAAAGACATGTTTTATAAAATAACATACATATATATTACTATATATAAAAAATATATCATAATTACTTAATTTTAACATACGCATGTATATCAATTAATTAACAATTAAGTAATTGATCAATTTATGCTTCTTGTTAATTCTTTAGATTTGACCTCAAGATTATCTAATAAATTGACAAAATAATTTATCTATAATAAATTTTGATAAAACAATCATTATAGGTAAAATCATATTTTTACCATAATATATTACTAAATATTTTATGTGGTCAAACAATTAAAAGGAGCATATATTCTATTGTCTTAAAATCCATATGGCAAATAATGATAACCTGGCTCTGATATCACTATTAGATCGGAATTCGAAATTCGCATATTATGTTTCTACACCCCTATGCGCAACGGAAGTTTAAAATTTATTTTATAATTTAACAATTAAATCAAAAGAGTGTTCATATGAATTTTTAAAAATAAATATTAGTATGATCTTTAATCTAAGTGTGCATTACAATCTAACCATTCAAGATCTTTAAAGCATAACAAAGATAAATTATCATTTGAATGATTCATCTAATATCAATTTAATCTTTTTATTTAGACATGCAAAACTATCTAATTTAAACATACTAGATTATTTAGCAAAATCTAAATAAAACTATTAAAACGTGCATCACTATACAAATGAATCAAAATATAAGCTAAAACATATCTTTCAAATAACCTTTGTTTGGGGATGTCTCCAACTATTTCAAGTTTAGCAAAATAGCTCTTCTTTGTTTGTCTTAAACTTGTGCTTCCTCAATCTAATCTGATCCACGATCCAAGTCCTCTTTCCAACACTTGATCGGACTAGAGATCAAGTGTTATTTTTCATCGAGACAATCGTAACAAACAATTGACAAAGAGATGGATTTCTTTTGATGGAAGAAATGGGAAGATCTCTATCTTCTTGAGAGGAGGGCGACAACTTAAAAGAAAATACTTCTCTCTTCACCCACCTCACTTCTCTCTCACTTCTACACTTTTGGCCTATCTTTCTAAGGATGACCACATCTCTTTATATAGTTCATCAACTCTTTATGGAAGATGAAGAGATGAGTGTGTCTTCATCTATCCAAGGAAGATAAAGAGACATGTGTGTCTCTTCACCTCTCCAATGAATATAAAGAGATGAGTGTCTCTTCATCTATCCAAGGAAGATGAATAGACATGTGTCTCTTCAACTCTCTAAGGAATATAAAGAGACATGTGTGGCTAACAAATTAAACCTAGCCATTTTTCTTTCTTCCATCTTAGCCCATTGGATATTAGAACATTCCTAAAACTCAATAATGTGATTCCATCACAATCATGATAACATTTGATCATATCAAACTTTAGTTGTCATTCACTATTTGATTACATCAAACTTTATTCGCCAAAATCAACTACTTGAATTTGACTTTCTCAATGGAAAATAGGGAAACCAATACTTATGTGACCCTCAATGGTTTAGAGATACAGGTAGCCGTGGATTCACAACTCTTTATAATTCAAGACGGTACTCATCTTTTATATGGGCATACCCCTTAATAGCCCTATCCTATGATCAACTACTCAATTATAAGATGTCAAAACTAATTCTGATTAGAATCCAACAAATCATGGTAAGAGCGTCTAGCAGCACCGCCCCATGACTCCCTAGGCATCACCAAATAGTGCATCCAAGAATTAGTCGATTATGGTTAATGTACAGTCCGGTCCCTTCATCTCATATATCTCAGTCGTATCTACAGTCATTGATATATCGAGGGTTATATATTAATTCGACAACAATGTGATGTATCTTATAGTGGCATCGCATATGCGACTAGAATACTCATTTTCTAAAGCACATCTTACAGCTCTTATTAGAGACTTCATATACTATAGAACAATACATTACATAGGATATCCACACCCACATGTGTATGGTGAATCCCCTACTACAATACATTGACTTCTATATGTTTCATTACTACTGATACTCAATCTCCCCACTTGATGAACCTAATGAAGTCGGTAAATGAGTTAAAGAATAGCCACATCATATAGAGTCTCAGTATTGTCTCGTGTCATAAGGATTACTAGTGTACAACCATAACTAAAGACTTATTCACTTGATAAATAATAACTTAGAAAGCCCATGTGAGGGTTTATTCGAAGGACTCATCATATAAGCATCTATCTGTATGCTTGAATATCTCTATTCTTTACCAATAAAATATGGTACACTACATCACAAATGCTAGTCTTTAACTTGACCTTTTATTTTTGTTTATTAGACAGTCCAATTGACTAGAAACGTATTTAGAATATCCAATGAATATTGATGTATTTCATGATGGTCATCATATGTACCACCCTATCTCGCTATAGTATATTCAAGGACTTTATCTATGCATCTAGCATGGATGTAAAGATAAAGTAATGTCATACTAAATTGAATTATATTAAAATAAAGAATATTATTTACATGAGTCAATAAAGCCCTAGTCAACAGTTGGCTTGCAGGGCATCTACTCTAACAATGCCCGCCCCTTAGGGACTTGGGTGGTAGGAATTAGTCGGCGCCGCTTGCGTCTCCTCTTCAATATTGGTGCCTCCACTTCCTCAGATGGAGAATCTTTAGAGTCTAGAAGAGGGTCGACTGATACTCCTTCCTGCACAATCGTTTCACTAAATTCAACCGTTTGACTGCCGGATGCCCCACTCGAAGGGTCGGTTGGTTGTTGATTTCATTCAGCTAGTAGCAGTTGCTTTGTCTAAAGTAGCTGATCCTCACGTAATAGAAGACGCTTGGACGGTATGAACTCAAAGAAGGCCTCCATTGCACGAAACAAGAAATACTTTAGTTAGTGTCAACTTAATGAATAGGTCAATAAGAGTTACCAAAGGAGCGTTGAAGTTTTGTTTGAACAGGACTTAAGTTGAATAGGTAGAAGAGGCCCTCACACATCAACTTAGGAGCTTTGAATTGAACGCCCCTAGTTTTTTTTTCAAAAAGGTTATAAAGGCTGGGTCAGCCTTAAAATTCCCAAGATCGGGAAGCGGAGGAAGGTCAGAACCATAGTTTGTAGAATCACGATTCTACGCAGAATCGATTTAGGGTCAGGATCAGATAAGTCGGGATCGGATCGTAGAATCATACGATCCTACCAAAATCCCTTAAAATCTTATCATACATGATTAATAATTAGAAAAAGATACCTAAAAACTCATTTACATATAAATAGATAACTAATTTTGTATATATATGTAATCATTCACACTCAACACCTCATATTACATTACTACATGTACAAATTTAAATTAACTTGTAATTTAGCTATCATTCTGGCATATTAATAACATTTATATTTTTATATCATAAAATGAAAGAATATAAAATTTTTATTAACACAATAATAATAATAATACATTCAACTTCAAAAATATTTCTTTGGTTTATAAGATGATCCAATTTAAAGGCTAACAAAACACCTAATGTATATAACAAAAACTATTGAATCCTTTGATTCAAATATGAACGTCAATACTAGGCAATAGTCATCCAAAAACTCATCATTTTGGGGAAAAGAAATGACAGAATATTATTGATAAAAAACTAATCAAAAATAATTAAACATATGTTTAAATAATTTAAAACTCTAACAAGACGAAAAAAGATAATAAAAAGATAAAATCTTTTGGGTCTCCAAAAAGAATTTAAATGATATTTTTTTTGTTTGAAATAGGGTGGTTAAGGATAGACTTTGAAATTTATTAAAGATATCTGAACGAGTTTTGATTTGATATATTATAAGTCTTGTGGTTCAATCCAAGTCAAAAATTATGGCTTCTCAAAGCTTCCACCGATCTTGCTTCGATTATGCTCCGATTATGCTCCGATCCTGTTACGATCCTACCGATTTTGTTCCGATCCTTCTGATCCTATTGTGATCCTACTGTAAAAATTGATTCTGCACAATCTTGGATCGATTTGTACTTCTGGATCGTAGGATCGTACGATCCAAGATCATGATTTTACAAACATGGATCAGAATGCCAAGCAGTCGGCCAAGAAGCAAGATCGGGCAATTCAATGAAGAAGAAGTAAGTTTTCTAATCCTTGTTGGAGGAAGGCAGGTCCTTGAATAACACTGTCTTAGGTAGGGATTAAAACAAAAGACCCCTGGCTCTAATTTTTTAGGGTATAAAAATAGATGAAAATTGTGAGTTGGGGGGATGTCGTAGAGGTGAAACAAAATGAGCATCCCACACATGCTATCGAATGCATTCGGAGGAAACTGGGAGAGGGGAATGTTAAAATAATAACTTATCTCAACAAAGAAATTGGGGATCGAAAAGCGCAACCCACTTTGAGCTAGTCCTTAAAGAAGGTGACACATCCCACAGGAGGGCGATGAGGGTTATCCTAGGAAGTTGGAAGGCGGATACGATAGGTAGTGGGGATTTTGTATTATAAACGAATGGTTTGTCGACGTTATCAAAGTCAAAATGGGTGAAGGTGTACCAAGCAAAGGATTCCTGGTCCATGAGAGAATGCGAGAAAAACCACAGTTTACTGAAAAACTTACTGGTTCAGATTGAGAGAAGGACAAGTGGATCGAAGAAAATCATCAGAGGGAAGATAGAAGAAGACAAAGTGCGAAGTGATTAGCATCTACATCACTTAGGGTTTTTAAACATGAGCCCTAAGATAAGGCCCCACTACAGTCATCCTATTAAAACTGTATGTTCATTGGTGACCATTGATTGCAAGGGAGAATGTGTCGTTAATCTATATGAAAAGGCATGTGTCAACTGTCACTTCAAGAATGTGTTAGTGGGACACGTGGCACTTATCGATAAATAGACATTTATGATGGATGAGATAGCCGAATCATTATGTTGAAGAGCGCCTTTTCGTGTATCAGTAGTACACCATTGCGCATATAGATTAAACACTTTCAAAAAAATATGACTAAGTAAGCGAGTGCCTGGTTTAGAGATAAGGTCAGAGACATATTCGCTCGGTCAGACCAATAAAGGAGATGATCGGGCACACATAAGACTTGAGTCCAATCAATTGGCTACTAAGACTCCTTCGACTAGACTTAAAGGAGAGACTAGTGATACGGACTGTTATGAATAAACCCTAGTATTGTTGGTGCAACCTTAGGTCAAGGTTGACCTGGTTGACCTGACTCGAGTTGACCTAACTCGAGTTGACCTGACTCGAGTTGTATTTTGATGTTTGACGAGAATAGGAAAGTTCTATTATGATGTTTGACGAGAGTAGAAAAGTTGTATTCTGATATTTGACAGAATACAAACTTGGGAGTTTGTGGGTGCAATCTTTGGTCAAGGTTGACCTGGTTGACCCGAGGTGAGTCGACCTGATTCGGGAAATCCTGGTGAGTGAAGCCAGGTGAAAGTCCTGGTGAGTGAAGTCAGGCAAGGGAAAGTCCTGGTGAGTGAAGCCAGGCAGTTGGAAAGTTCTGGTGAGTGAAGCCAGGCAAGGGAAAGTCCTGGTGAGTGAAGTCAGGCAGTTGGAAAGTTCTGGTGAGTGAATCCAGGCAAGGGAAATCCAGATAGGTCAAGGTTGACCAGACATCTGGTGAAAAGTCCAAGCAGGAAGCTTGGCACGGAAAAGTCCAAGCAGGGAGCTTGGCACGGGAAAAGTCCAAGTATGGAAACTTGGCATGGGAAGTCGGAGAGGGCTTGGGAGCTCGTTCTCCGAACTGTGGTCAGAGAGGGCTCGGTGGCTCGTTCTCTGGACCGGATGGAGTCGGAGAGGGCTCGGTAGCTAGTTCTCCGGACTAGGTCAGAGAGGGCTCAGTAGCTCGGGACTTTAGGTTTGGAGCTCTAAACCAGGATCGGTCGGTGACCGATCCGATGATACATCGTTGATGATCGGTCGGTGACCAATCGTAACCAAGCAGTGTGTTTCGGAGATTACCGATCGGTCCGGTGACCGATCGGTAATCATCTGTACAAAGAAGATCGGGAGAAGAAGAGGGGCGTCGGAACCCATACACTCCTGATCGGTCCACAGACCGATCAGAGAGTTGGGCAACTCTCTGCGAAGCGTGCTGATCGGTCTGGGGACCGATCAGCATAGGTCCTGATCAGTCCACAAACCGATCAGAGAAGGTCTGGACCGATCAGGGTGGAGCCTGATCGGTCCAGCTCTAGCCGTTGAGTCACAACGGCTAGATTTCTGCTGTGTCTTATGCCCTCTTCACAGGTTCGCAGGTTCAGGGATATAAAGGGGTCGAGTGCCTCTACAGTAGATAACGGCCTCTCTTGTCTTTCTGATCTTACTGAAATCAGAGCTTTGCTGAGCTCTCATTTTCCTGAAGCTTCGTGGAAGCTTCCTTCGGCTGGTTCCTGCTGTTGTAGGTGTTTCGTGAAGTTGCTGTTTCATCCAGTCGACGAGAAGGCAAGCTGTGTTTTTACATTCTTATTGCCTTTGTATTGTGCTGTATCTTTGTACTCCTATCTTGCTGTTGCAAGAAGTTTGTGGCGAGGTTTCTCCACCCAGAAGGAGTTTCTATTAGCCGGTTTTCCGGGGTCTCATCCACCGACGGATTGATAGGCTTCGTCCACCTTACGGACACGCCGAGGAGTAGGAGTATCATCTCTGAACCTCGTTACATCATCGTGTTTGAGGTTTGATCTTCTCCACTTTCGTTTCTACTCTTTATTTCCGCTGCACTAACCTAAATTGTAGGAAGAAACGAAAATTTAGGGTCGGCTATTCACACCCCCCCCCCTCTCTAGCCGCATCCGAAGGTCCTAACAAGTATGATGTGGTAGTCAAAGTTAAGGGGATGTAGCGGTCAAAGCAAGGTGAGCTGTCATCAGGGGGCCATTCACAATAAGACTTGGTTCCTTGCCCATCGCTAAGACTCTCGGTACAAGGACGCTCGGCCAACAAGCTGGTCGAACAACAGGGGCCTAGCACTCCCCGCCTGTAGTAAGGCACCTAGTGTTGGGGATCGGTCGGCGGCTTGAAGGGGGGTTGGATAGACGACACCCCCAAATACTCGCTTCTTCCTACAACGTTAGTGAGCAAGCGAAAATGCAAACAAAGCAAGTAGAAAGTTAAATACTAAAGGAAAGAATGCAAACCAAGCTACACGATCATTTACGTGGTTCGGAGATAAGGCTCCTACTCCACGGCTATCCGTAAGGTGGATTACTCCCCGGAAGACCTCCGGCTAGCTCACGTAGCTCCTTGTGGGTGGAGAAACCTCACCACAACTCTCACCAAGGACTCTTTACAAGCTAGGGCACAAGTAGACTACTAATAGAGATTAACCACCTCTAATTTCGTCAACTCTAACCAAGCTCCCAAGCTTTGGTTATATAGGCCGCGGGTTAAAAACCCCGCCTACCAGTCGACTGCCAAAACATGCAGTCGACTGCCCTCAGTGGAAATTCGACCGTTACATCCCAACGGCTCGATTCCATACGAACAGAGACATTCTGTTCGCTGCCATTCGACTGCTAAAACATGCAGTCGACTGTTACAGTACTGCTACAGTAGCGCTGCAGTACTGCTACAGTAAAATCCTAAAACTAGGATTTTACTCCGAGTACAATCTCTCATGCACTCGTACCCTCACCCTTATGACTCATTTGACACTTCATTTGCAGCTTTGACCTCTTGCCTTCAAGCCTACTTCCTTTGGCTCTCGTCCCTCGGATGCATTCAAGCCCGCGGCTCGTCCCCAATGCCATCCTTCGCGTATGCCTCGAAGTCGCTTCCCTCGGCCCTTGTCCTCGCTGCCTTGTCCACGGTCCATCGGATGCTCCATCCTTCACCGGACCCGAAGTCATCAACCTAAGTCACATGTGTATCCTGCAGTCCTGCACAACTCAAGTACACATATCAAATACAAAGGTGAACCTAACTTAAACCCTTTGCCCAAACACCAAAACACATGGTCACACGGACCATTGGGATTGCTCCAACACCTAGCATATACTCGACTAGCCATCATCCGTCCAGATTCAAGAGTCCCGATCGACCACAAGGGCGATTGGGTGTACTATTCAAGCAAGACTCGGGGACTTGACATTCCGCTCTAGGTGCCTAGTATATAATGGGTTAATCTGGCAACCAATTAAAACACAAGGGCCTTCACTGTTTATTTTCCCGTCCTTCTGTATATGACTGGCCTGATAAACAACTAGTTTATTTTCGCCAAGTAAATATACAGGGCAAATCTCAGAAGAAACTTGACTGATTCCCAGAGCTCAAATATCATTTCAAGGACAGGCCTCCCAGTACAAGTACGATCGACTGAAATTACTAGTTAGGCTTCTTAGGGCTTAGTTCTCCATTCTTCGAAAACAAGTATCCCTGCCTATGATCGATTGGTTTTAAGAACCGTTCGAACCTAGGGGACTTGGCTTTCCATTATTTCATAATCAGATCTCCAACATTACACAATCCAAAGCTAAGCAGTCTTAAGGGTTGTTTATCCTACCATACTCAATATTCTGCTCTTATATATATATGCATCCGATCGGCCAAACATCCAGCCGAGATATCTTCAGGAACCATATTACGAGAGAATCGCAATAGCTTGTCAAGGAATAACAACCGCTTATCAGAGAATATTCTTTTGTTATTATGTGGGCATTCAATAGAACCTTCCTCGAAGGTGACTCTACACTTTCTATTAACCGACACTTTATGATAGCATATTCCTTCAACCGCCTCATTAATGGTGTTAGTTACAAAAAGGGTACACATGGGTAATGGAAGATTTCTCGGACGGCAACTACACGCCTCCCAGAATATATATTTCCTTACTCGACAACTTTTGACACCTGACATTCTCCGTCACCTCATGATTGTGGAGATTATCAGACGTGGTATATAAAGAGGTATTCTCTCCGATAGCAAGGTACGCTGGAAGATGCTTTCAGATGCTACATATCTACTATTCAATTTCCCACTCGAGCATTACACTAACTTAAGTGTCGGAGGGTCTTCGTTAGTGACCCCTTCCCTGATTTTTGGGCATTGACGTTTGTCTACTCTCTCGAGTGTGCGCAAGAAGGATTTTCATTCCCGTTTATAGCCCCTGCTCCCATCTAAAGTCTGCATTCAGTCAACCTCTCCGCCCCCCCCCCCCCCATATATATATATATATATATATATATATATAATGATTAAAAAATAAAAAAATGGAAATTTACTTATTTAATTAAATTAATTATAATATGATGAATATCATTTTAATCAAATTGTAAATTACAATTCGAAAAAATCTAACTCTTTCTCAAAACTTAATTTTTTTAAAAAACAATTCTGCAAAATTATAGAAATTTAATATTTATTAACTACTAACTTATAATATTTAATTGTTAATTATATACAGTGTTGGATCGGATGAGTGCGATAGAGGAGGGGGGCGGGGGGTGAATATCGTGCTTTTAAAAAAAAATTCTTTTACCTTAGAAAACAAAGTCGTGCAGCGGAAAGTAAAATGAAAGACTAGTTCAATTACTTCGTTTGAAATCTAGGTCGACTCTTACTCGAAGGCCCGCGATCCTTGACCGCATCGATAGGCAATCCACCATAACCCTTCTTTCCGAAATCCTCGGAAAGAAGCAGATCGTGCAAATACAAAGATATAAGATAGTAACAGTCCTACTATCTTATATGAATTTAAGTGTAATACAAATAAAGTATACCGACAATAGTAGGTGAAGGCTGAAGCTCAGTCGGTACTTCCGGACGGAGTAGCTTGAAGAGTCATAGAGAACTTGTAGCACGGTTCACTTGCAGAGAAGAGCTTTTTGAAATGATCAGTAAGCGTTATACAGCCTCAGACCTCGAGCCTCTTTTTATAAGTGTCTTTGAGGTTCGGTCGACCGATCCCTCTGTTCGGTCGACCGAACCAGCTCCCTTCCTTCCTGACTGGAGTCTGACGCTGGCTCGATCTTTTGCATTAACTGGTCATTAAGAGTTCAGTCGACCGATCCCTCTTTTCAGTCGACCGAATAGGTTCCTTCCCTGTTCATCGAGATTTGTCGTGATCTGCATTTATTGCACCTTTAATATTGATCGTTCGATCGACCGATCCTCAGGTTCGGTTGACCGATTAGTGTAATTTCCTTTTGCATCTGATCGTTGCTGATTAAACTGATATGTGCTGAGTCATCTTGGTTCGGTCGATCGATCCCTACGTTCGATCGACCGATCCGGCCGAACCTACAACATAGAGTTAAACAAGGTATCCCTGCAACACAAAGGTTAGCACAGTAATATATAATGCATGTGTAATATTGGACAGTAGAACTGTCTTGATCTCAACTTGGAAACATTCCCGATTTCTTCAGTTGGATCATTAACTTTAGGTTGTTCCCTTCAAGAACCCGACCTCACTGTCGCTCCTCCAGTTGTTTACCTCAACTTACTTGTCAAACATGGTCCTCCAGACATGTTTGGACTTTGCCTGCTCAGTGTCTAATCACCTGATCCACTAAGACCTTTCCTGCAATACTATATTAGCCAACAACAATAATAATGTAAAATACAATGGTAAACCTAAACCTAGATTTACCGAGATCCGCTGGTCCGGTCGACCGCACGCGGTCGACCGGAAACCATCCGATCAACCTTGCTTGGAGTTCACTCCTCCAAGACTTCTCGTTACCTAAGGCTATCTTCCCCTAGGTTTCTCACCACTTGGCTTCACTCACCAAGACTCAGTATTCGGCTACCCAGGGATCAGGTCCTCCAAACCTATCCACCTGGCTTCCACGATATACCGAGATTTTCTTTACCTTAGTATTCGGCTACCCAGGGATTAGGTCCTTTAGACCTATTCACCTGACTTCCACGATCTACCGAAATTTATCTTGCATGCCTAGCCTCCAACTAGAACTTTTCTTGCCTATCTTACAACTAGGACTTCCCTAGATCAAGCTTCATACTTAAACATACTTAAACATATTTGTCGGATATTAAAATCTTAGAGGTCGATTGCATCAACATATAGTTATAGTAAATTATGTGTTAAAATAAGAAAAAAAGATTTTATTGCGTTTTTTGAAATCCAACACGAGCTTAGTTTTTAAAAACGAGTACCATTGTATGTATTAGTTTTTGAAATTCAGTTCGTACTGATTTTTGAAATCTAACACGATTGTGATGCACCTTCAGTTGGTTCAAATAGATTTATAATACTAGTTTATTCGGTGTAATCGAATTAGAAATTTTAAAATTAAAATAGAACGAATTATTAAAATAATTAATATTTAAAAAAAATAAAATTTATGAAATAAGAATTGAATTTTTAAATTTGATTAATTTGGTAGGTTAATTTGGTTTAATTAAATTTTTACTCATCCGTCACAACTGCGTCGCTTGCATCCTCTAGATAAGGTTCTCATTTCCTTCTAATGTGGTACAACATAACTTAGAATTTTGAGACCATTTTGATCGGCGATCACGGATAAGTAAATTTTGAAAGACCATAACTTTTGATTTAGATTGAATCTTGAGACCAGTAATCAAATTGAAATTCATTCATATATAGATCTATTATTTATTATTGAGGTTTACCTTGTAACAATCAAATTTTAGGTTTAAAAAAATATCATTTAAAATATTTTTATAGACTTGTATTTTATAATTGAGATTATTTTTGAGTAGAGTTAGAGTTTTGAGACTATTTAAAATATTTATTTAGTTGATGTAGGATTAGTTTTTTTATCATCAACAATATTGTGTCTACATCCCTTTTCCGAAAATTACTAGTTCTAATTGTTTAATTCATGGTTGCAAAAGGCGAATACGCTCGTCCCCAACGCTCCCACCAATCTGTCCCAGGGTCAACACGGAGGAGGTAAATTATGGGTGGCTACTAGCCTTTGGAATAGTGACTAGCACATAAGGGAGACATTTACTCGGCTTTGCCAAGATTCGAACCCCAGACCTCATGGTGGTAACACCTCATGTGCTAGCCACTATACTCATCCAAGGGGACCTGGTTGCTTAATTCATGGTATTATGCCAAATTAATAGGTCTGGAAAATCAACTTGTCCTTCCTTCTTCTAGCCGTGTTGAGAGGTGAGGTGACATCGCTCTTTACCTAAAATTTGATGTATTAAATTTTCAGTATGGTATAAATTATACATCATTCATATCAAAAATTTTAGTATGGTATCGGTATAATATTGTCTATGTGGAAATTATATAGAGAGAGAGATTTGATATGCTGCTCACCTTACACCGCACACCTTGTTTACACCTAAATTTTTTTTTCAATTTGATTTTTTTTGCTTAATATTATAACTCAACCTCTAACTAACAATCTAATTGGGATAACCGAGAGCTTAAAAATAATAAACAAAAAATAAAAAAAAATCAATTACACTATGTACTCATGAGGTGTGTGTTGGACCATTGGAAACCAGCTAGAGGGGATGAATAATCTTGCAAAGTAAGTTTACAACTTTCTCTTATTTCTATCTTTAGCAAGGATACGATATTAGATAACAAAAATTAATAACAAAAGAAAAACTAAGAGACTCTAGATTTTACTTGGTTACAGCCAGGGAAGTTGTTAATCCAAGATGATAAAAAAACTCTATTAAAAACATCTCTTTCGTGAATGCGGAGTAGCCTCTTACAGACTTTGAAAGCTCAGAAACTGATTAGGAAATAATTACAATGATTGATGTTTAACTCCTAACTACATGGTGTTATTTATAACCTTTTGGAGAAAGTTACTGTTTGCTGAGATAACACCGGAGGTGCCTCCAATCCATCCAAGGGGCCTCCAGGTGGATAAAAACGTATCCTTGTCGAAATGCTAACTTGTTGTTACTGTTCACTCGAGGTGCTTGGGTATTGTTTATCTGAAGCGCCTCTAGTCCCAAAGTTAGCAAATGCTTTACTAGTGC
This sequence comes from Zingiber officinale, assembly GCF_018446385.1. Classification (NCBI taxonomy): domain Eukaryota; kingdom Viridiplantae; phylum Streptophyta; class Magnoliopsida; order Zingiberales; family Zingiberaceae; genus Zingiber; species Zingiber officinale. The sequence continues at coordinate 102,643,275 of NC_056003.1, forward strand.
TTGAGGTGCCTCTAATGACATTTAAGATGCCTTGAGCATTGTTCATCTGAATAGTTAATTATAGTATTGACTATTATTTTTCACGCGCTCGCTTGGATGATACTTCGGTTGTTCAGAGTTAGAGCTCACCCAAACTCAATTTCAACCTTCTCCTCGGACAAACTCCCTTCTCGATTTCTGTTCCTTCGCATGCGCCGCACATATCCTTCTCGCTCCACTGGTATATTTTTCCGTAGCTTCTCGTCTCTCGGATGCACCGAGTCCGTCGGGTCACTGCCCATGCTAATATTCTCGTTTGTTATATCTTCTACTCGACTTATTATGTTCATAAGTCTCTATATAATTAGATATAAGACATCAAATATACAGAGTTTAACTTAACTTGGTTGACATGTATAATAAGAAAACAAAAAATAACAAAATAATGAGTATGGATAGTAGTTATCTTCTTAATAATAAAAAAAAAAATATCACTTTAGATTCTAATCTCTAAATATATATTATGAGTAATTTATAAGAGAATTTGTTTTATATATATTTAAATATTAAAAAAATATTAACTCTCCTATCAATATCAATATTTATTAGATTTTTTTATATACGGTAAATATTGATATATTTGATATATGCCAATATATGCATTATCTTTTAATTTTTGATATTTTTCAGATCCCTATCTCATGTTTTTTAATCTTATAAAAGTGTTTATATTATAATTTTATAAAAGTGCCACTTGTACAAAGAATAAGACAATATGATAAATTTAATAATTTACTTGGTATAAATACTACTAGATTTCTAAAATCCTACTAGAGTAACAGCTGATATCAACTATTAAGGCCATGCGCCCCCGGCTCAATTTTATTGTGCCCATAATTTTTAATATTATTTTTAATGAAAATATTATTTTTTATTTAAATTATTTTAATTTTATTTATTGATAATTTTTTTATTATATTATTTTTTTTAAAACCTAATCAACGATTCCCTTTTCCATATTAATTCCTCCCAACTAAAGATGTGAATTCGATAGATCGGATCAAATTGGTTTCATATCAAGTTAAATTTTTTCCTTTAAATCCAATCTAAACCCGACCAAAATTTGAATTCAACTCAAAATCTTTAAATCCGAATTTAAACCTGATCAATCCGACCAATCCGAATCTGACCCAGATAACTTAAAAATCCGATTTAAAACCACTTTTTCTTAACTATTTTCCCTATAATTTTTTTTTTTACTTTTATCTTAATATTCTATCATTATCATACTAACATTGATACTAATATATATAAAATCATCTTAATTTTCAAAATAAAATTTAATTTAACCCCAAAAAATTTACTAAACTCTATATTTGAATTAACCCGAACTAATCCAAAATCTTAATTTTCAAAATAAAATTTAATTTAACCTCAAAAAATAATTACTAAACCCTATATTTGAATCAACCCGAACTAATCCAAAAATTTTCAATCCAAAAATACTCCAATCTAAACCTGACCTGAACTCGAAAATATCCGACCTAAATCTAATTTTCTTACAATCGACTCAAATTATATGATTAGATCGGATTTATTTTTAATACAACTATAATATCTTATCTTGTTCTTCTGGTTACTTGGCAAATATTTTTCTCTTTCATCCATTATTCCCTTCGTTAATAATTTTGCTTGCTCCCTCTTTCTTTCTACGGTGAATCTGAATCGCTAAAATTTAACCATCCAGGAAATAAATGTACCTAAGTAAAAATTAATTAAGCTAAGTTAAAAAATTATTTAAATATTATTAATAAAAATTAATTAGGTATTATTTTAAAAAATTAAATATGAAAATAGATTAAAAAAATATATTTGACTTATAAAATATAATATTATCCTAAAAATTAGATTTAATGACCCTACAAATTTTTAAAAAACTTATTCTAACTAGTTAGAATCTAGTTATTTAATATTGCCCTCTTTTTAAAACCTCGATAAGAATATATAAAAAAAATAAGGGTTTCATTCAACATTAACCTCAAATTGATATTTTTTTTCAGTTTTTACATAAATAAAAAACTGACGACTTTCAAATTTTTCATATTTTTTTAAATGAAAATTTTAGATTTTATATCTGACATGTTAATTTTCATAGATTTTTATTAATCGAAATATTTAATCTAACGTGATTTATTACAATTTTATCAATCCAAAAAAATTATTATCAATATAAAAATTTAATTAGTAAAAAAAATAAAATTTTATATAAAAATATTTTTTTTAAAAAAAAATATTATTTTTTATTTTTTTTAAAAAAATTATAAATCGACCAGTGAGGATGGATATTTATTTTTTTTAAAAACAATATTGAAGATATAAAATTGTTTTGTCCTAGGGCCTCATGCATAATTAACCCTTAGGTCTTCGTGTTCCTTGCTGTCGCCGCTTATCTTCCAAAAAAGGAATACCTTGCTGTCGCTTCTTCTCCCACGAAACTAAAGCGTCGCCGGAAATGGAGTACGTGGATTCGCTCACCGGATTCCGCTTAGACGGCCGTCGTCCGAATGATGTGCATCTTTCTTCACTTATGCTACTCTTTCAATTTATTTATCTATTTTCTTGAAACTTCCATTGGTTTCTCCCTTTGCAGATGAGGCAAATACGTGGAGAGATTGGGGTTGTCGCAAAAGCTGACGGGTATACAATCTTATTTTTCTTCTTAATTTCTTTGTCGCCAGTTCTCTAAACAAAGAAAGGAACTCGTTTCCTTCTTCAATATGCTCACTAGCTTATTTGTTCCACTTAATATCTGTAGGAATAGGTTAGCAGTAAAGTAAATGAAAGGGAAGAAATCATAGTTATAATTCACTTGTAAAATGATATGATTCTTACATATGAATCAGAAATGAAAAATCCATTCTATTCAATACCATATGTATCTTATTTTATATAATCCTAAAAATTAGAAATAAAATAAATTAAAAGTCAAATATAACCAACTAAAAGTAAATATAACCCATTAAGAAATTGATTAAATCTAATATAGTAGAAATTAAATCTAAATCATTATTAAAAATGAAGAATTTTATATTATGCAATAGAGACATAAAGGAGGAAGAAAGCCAAATATCAAATCCGATGATGGAATGAATAGAATTTTTAATCTACCTTAACAATGAATGAGGAGAACAAGTGTTACTTAAAATATCAATGAGGGAAGCGATGGTGGCTTATAAATATTGTAATAGCAAAGTCATCTTCCATTCTAGATGATTTTTTTTTCAAAAGCATTTGGCAACAATTCTCTATTGATGTTTCATTTCTATGCAATGAAATAAATAACAATTTGTACAGTAGCATGAATTTAAGATGAGAATCTGCATATTTTGTTTTGATCAAATTCAGCTTCTGCCTGTATTATTATGCTATTTAAGGGAATATTCCATTATTTTACATATTTTTGGATGTCAAAACTATTCCAAACATATATTATTTTTAAAAACATATTTTTAGTTTTTTATCTGAACTTTATGATTCATAACTCATAAGTTGATGCACTTCATGATTTGCAAATTTGCCAAAATAATTCATGATACAAAGCTCATTTCAACAACCATGGAATTCCTTGACTAAAAAGATCCAGAAAGTTCAAACAATATCTTATTTTGATGTTTTGTAACAAAATAGATAATTCTTGCATTATGCTTAGTATGGTATTTACCTGCAAAATTTCATGTGCTGCTCTGCCATGCTGTCCATGAAGCTAGAGATTCATTTATTCCTTGTGCCTTATAGTAAACATTAGTGAAAAAGTTGGTGCTTATGAAGTGAGAATGAAGAGCATGGTGATTATGAGGAACCCAATGATGTTTATGCTTATGGGTGATATTAATCAGTTAACCACTAAATATTGTGCCTAATATCTAGTGAAGAAATTTAGCTCTGATTTTAATTATGACCTGTTATGCACTTGCATACCACAAATATACCTTGTGAAAACTTATGGCATATCACTTGAATACCGAATATGTTTTCTGCTATTTTTTATTTGATTTGTCTCAGATCTGCCCTTTTTGAGATGGGAAACACCAAAGTCATTGCTGCTGTTTATGGACCAAGAGAGGTTAGATATTTATGTTTACTTGTTCAGGCTGTTACTTTGAAGGGGAGCCTTGGCGCAACGGTAAAGTTGTTGCTTTGTGACCAAAACGTCACGGGTTCGAATCCTGGAAACAACCTCTGCTTTTAGCAGGGTAAGGCTGCGTACAATGGATCCTTCCCCGGGACCCCGCATAGCGGGAGCTTCGTGCATCGGGTTGACCTTTTTTTTTTGTTCAGGCTGTTACTATATTCTCTTTGTTAAAACAGTTTTTTGGGCTCCAGTGACATTTTAGCTTCTTTGCTGATATTATTTCCAATGTCAAGACTTAATTTTGTATTCTGTAACATGATTTAGGTCCAAAATAAGGGCCAACAGATTAATAACCAAGCATTAGTGAGTTTACTGTCTCTTTCTGTTTCTGTTGTTGCGGCAATGTTTTACTAGTATATTTTCTTACATATTATGTTTCCTTGGGATATTTTTAGGTGCGATGTGAGTATAGCATGGCTAATTTCAGCACTGGGGATCGTACAAGAAGACCAAAGGGGGACAGGTAATTTTACCAACTCACTCGAGTGTTCCTTGCCTTTTACATTGAAAAATTGCTTTAATTTGCATGGTTACAAGAAAGATATTTTGTGCCTTCCAAGGCTATGGAATAATGACCTTGTACAGTGCTCATGTTCAAAGTCTTTTTTGTTTAAGAATTTTAATTTGAGTTTCAGCATACCCAATTATGGACTTATCTCTTTTTTTCCCTTATTAAATTGGATGAGATGCCAATAATATCTTGCTTATTTTTAATTCTCATATTGAAACTTGTTGGAACTACCACAATTTTTTTAGCTTTGTGCTAACATAAACAAAAACATTGCAAATCTTTAATGACAGACGCTCTACAGAAATATCTTTAGTAATTCGCCAGACAATGGAAGCATGTATTCTAGTACACTTGATGCCACGCTCCCAGGTTAACATTTGGAGTTCCATTTGCATATTCTTGGTTTCTTTAATTAATGTTTCCTTCATTTTTCTTATTGCAGATTGACATTTTTGTACAAGTTCTTCAAGCAGATGGAGGTAACATCTCTTTCAATTCATGTACTTAAAATCTTAAATGCATTTATGAGTATTTTAAATTGTACCTTTCTAATGTGTATTCACCTTTTCATCTGTAACCTGCCCATTATTTCCAATGTTCCATGATACTTTAGGAACTCGATCAGCTTGTATCAATGCTGCAACTTTAGCACTTGCTGATGCTGGCATTCCTATGCGTGATATTGTCACCTCCTGCAGTGCTGGATATCTTTCTTCCACACCCTTACTTGGTGCCACAATTTTCTTTGCTTCTGAACAACTTCCCTTTCCTCTTTGAAGTTTTATATTCTAGTCTCACTATCAATTTATTATTGTTGGCAGATCTAAACTATGTAGAGGATAGTGCAGGAGGTCCAGATGTCACTGTAGGGATTCTAGGAAAGATGGATAAAGTAACTCTTCTTCAGGTATCGTAGCAAACAGAGCATATCTAGATATGAGTTGCTGAGCATGCCATATTATCTCTGTTGTTTCTCAATTATATTAATCTTAGGAATTATTTATTGAAAAATGATATGCTCAAGGAAAGAATCTCAATGAAATGCTCAAGATAGACACATAAAATGATGGGGCATACAAAAAGTGAAATGGTGAGCCATTAATTTATGTGTCTATCCTTGAGCATTTCATTGAGATTTTTCCTTGAGTGTATCATAGCTCTTATTTATTTCATCTATTGAACAATTTGTATTAGCATTTCATGTTGAAAAGTAAATAAAACCATAGGTAACACATATAAGGTCCCATGTGGACATTAGATTTGTGAACAATAGGAATAAAATTCAGATTCGGTAAGAAATGTTTAGGCCTCACTCAACACAATCTATTGGACATGTCAAAGAACTTGAAGAGTTTGAGCTTTTGTCCAGCTCTACAACTGAGCTCTAACATAATAACATCAACAGCAACAAGCCATGTTAGTTTCCGAATATTATTTTATCCCAGCATTTGACTTATGCAATGATTATCACTAATAATGTTTAGATCATTTAAGGTACTTTTGTTTATATGATAACTTGAGTTTTATTTTTCATCTCCTTGATTCCCTTGAACCCCCACATCCTTTAACACTAGATGTTTTAATTTGTGTGACTATAGCATCTATTATCATCTTTGAATATGCCTATATCTTCTGTCCCTTTATCATTTATTAGAGCATGTGTAGTTGCTTTTGATAGTAAACGGTGAGATGAGGAAGAGCTGGTATGCTGGGCAGTAGATGGAGGGCTTGCACACTGAGCAGGTCTGTGGTGGATGGATATTGACAACCATGTGGGGAGGGTTTCTATGTTAGTCAGGAGATGGAGGCTTGCATGCTGAGCAGTCTGGAGTGATATTTACACCTATGGAGGAAAGTTGTCGGGATCGGAAGTGAGGTAAATGATAAACAAGTTTGGTGATGAGCGTTGTGAGACAAAATTTGTGACCAGTCTTGATACTGAACACAAAACTCTTGCTAATCTTAACTATAGCTATGCTCATACCCGTAAATAGCTCAAAACGCGCCCAATACAATTAGGTCCTTGTACAAGTTTACTGAACAAATACCAATGATTTTAGGGGAAAAAAGATTTAAGAGCTGGTTATGAGTTTGCTTAGTATGTACTTATGCTATAATGCTCATAAAAATCCTTAAAGTGCATATTGAAGAAGCATAATTTTCTTTTTAATCTAACAAAGCCGAAACAAGCATATGCATTATTTACAAGGGAGTTATGTTCAAAGTTCCAACATTTTAAAGCAGTGTTCAAATTAATTATGAATAATGTTTACATTTTCTTTTGATGAGGTTCCTAGAAGGGTGGAACCTTAATGAGAATTTACCTATGATTTGTATTTGGCTTATTTGAGTTTAGTCATTCCCAGTTGTTTGATTGGTATGCCTATCCAAAATGAAGAGTAATGCTTTACATTTGTTCGATACATTTTTTTTTTCAGTTTTTATATTTGGCTAATTCTCATTTTGGGAAAATTTCAGATGGATTCAAAACTACCTATCGATATTTTTGAAAATGTTATGCAACTTGCAATAGAAGGATGCAAAGCGATAGCTCAGTACATACGGGAAGTAAGAAATAATTCAATCAATTAGATGATTTCATGCATTCAAGATTTTGCTTCAAGTTAATTACTCAATGTGCATGCAATTTTATGTTGTTTTTTTTTTTAATGTTTTTGAAGATTCCTCGTAGAGTTTATTCATCTGGGTATTATTAATGCTTTAGGTAATATATGTAGCTTGGTGAGTTTTAAATTCCCATAGCATGAGAATTGTTGGCTATGTCGTAAAATTTATGTTTGTTGTACCTCTCTTTAATATGTTTAACCCCGCCCCTTAAATTCTAGTTAATGTTGTATGTCAATTATTCCTTATGTTTTATTCAATTTATGTTTAATGTGTGCACCTTTTTTTATGGGTTGCTTGGTTGCAGGTTTTATTAGAGAATACAAAGCTATTGGAGAGTCGCAAAGGTCTATGAGGAGGTACCATCAGTCAAAAGATTAATTTCCCCCTCTTTTCTTTCTCAGTTACAATTAATTATAGGGATTTCTCACGAGGCACCTCTTTCAATTATTCTCATAGGACACCCACACTTTGTTTCTGAACAATGGGCACTCCTTTTTTTTATCCTTTCTTTTCTCCCCTAAATGATTTAATTTTTTGATGGACAAAATAAACTCCAAATGAGAAATTTGCTTTCTTGAAAGCACTAGTGTAGGATGACCTTTTTACTCTCCTTTTCTCCCAGTTTGTATGTAATTCACTTTACATTTTTTATTAGTTGTACATTGCAACAGCCTCCATTCATCATTCTAAACTTTTTATGCCGAGTAAGTACTGAAGTTGTTTGTTGGCAATTTCTATTACCAGATTATCATTGGCGGCTCTCCCTTCTACGACGTATGGTCAAGCTGCAATTTGATTTACTAGACACGCAATGTGCTTCCAATTGCAGAAGGGTTTTCCATCTCAAACACTAATTTTGAGCAAGAAACTGAATTTGTAGCAAGTCCCTCCCATTGTGAATTAGTTTATCCACATGATTTGAAAGGTGGGAAAAACTACAAAACTATGTTTTTCCATACTTGAAACCTTTGAAGTAACAGTCTTCTTGCTATCACTCCCCTCTCCCGAATTTATGTGCTGTGTTACCTGGTATATGCTGTGCCATACTTCATATGCTACTGTAAGCAATGCAGACCCTGCCAAACTTAACTAACATGAATACCCTCGGTTTCAATATGGATCCATTTGACTATTACAGAGCCATCGTTTAATCATAAAGGAAAAAACAAGTCGCTATAGGCAAAAGAAACTAGAAGACAAGCCATCATGTAATGAATTCAATAACAAGAAAATAAATGATCATCTTTAACTAAATACCATTTGCCTATAAGCATATAGCTCCAAACAAGAACAAAGGAAAAACTTCCTCAGAATTGTTGACAAATGAGCTACACTATTCTATTTTCCTTTTCCGCACCCACTACTATCCTTAGACATTGTAGATGATCAGCAATCCCATACATGGCCATCATCTCACTACGATGAAGCTTGTATCCATCCAATGTTTGTGACCCTTGCAGTCACCAAATTCATCGCTTCTTATATATGCAAGGTTTCAACTCAGGCCATTCAATGCTTTTGACTTTGATACTTCTTTCCTGTAAATCAATATTGGCAACTCCAATCAAACCTATTATGAAATATGTAAATTCTTGGATACCTGACTAAGGCAACCGCGAGATGAAATCTTACCGTTTTCTTGAAGTAGAACATAACAAACATCTTATTAGAAAAATCCTGGAAACCAATTAATTTAGCATTAGCAACATAGCGGAAGGCGGGTTTCTCCTACTCATGAGAGCATTGGCAAGGATAACCATTCAGTTTGTCTAGTTAGATTGTGCTCGCTGCAAATAGAGAGCTTTAGATGGATGAATGAACTAACCTTTGAAAGCAAAGACAAACCAAGTTGTTCAATGGCTTCGCAAAACTCATCAGGATTAGCTCCACCATTGTTAGGATCAAACCTACTCCGCACTTCAGCTATTAGAAGCCAGCCACTGCACCATGGCATTGGTAGCTAATCTATTAAAATACATTTAGCAAAGAACATGAACACTGAATTAAGAACAAAATTGCATGGCTAACCTGGGCTTTAGAACTCGTTTAGCTTCCAGCAAATAGTTATGGTAGTTGGTTCCCATCAAAGACAAACAGAAAACTGCTACATCTATGGAGATTGACTCCAGTGGTGTCTGCCAATAAAAATGCCCACAGTTACTTGTTAGCCATGTTAATATCAGGTATGAATATCTACTATGGGTCATAATTGTGATCAAGAGCATCTAGAAGTCCGGGTGTCAACACTAATATTGGGAGCGTGGACCAAAGGGTGCAACTGCATATCTAGCTATTACTCACAGAAGTTTGATGATGATCTTATGCATTAAATGAAAAAAATATAGTAGAATGCATTGCAACTCATCTATCTGACATTAAGAGGGGTGGCAGTTACAGTCAGTATTTTACATGTAAATTTCAGAGGAATTAATTAAATGATCAACTGTACAACTATCAATGCAGAATAAACAAAGCAACAGAAATGATCTTGTGTATCCTTTGTAAATTTGCTTTGTTATTTGAAAAAGGCATAAAATGCATATTTTGACTGTGTGATATCTACTCAGGTCATGTTATTCATTATTATGATGGTTGTGGATATTTTCTAACGAATTGTCACCATGTACACGGAAGATCGCCCTCGTGACATTTGTCCACGAACATATGAACATATTGAGTCATTGACCCCCACTGCAGACTGCCACCATCTTAAGAGTTTGGCATCAATGGAAAGTTGGAGACAATATTATAGATTGAAAATTTCATTACCTCTTCCCTATTCCTCATCCGAATAATCAAGGTTTTATCCCTTATTTCTCCTCCTCTCCCTCCTTTTCGCCTCTCCTTTCTCTTCAATCTCCCTCTCTCCAAGTAAACATAGCCTAAGTCACAATAACAGAAGCATAAATCTCAAATCACCATAACAGAACCATGAATCTCTAGTCTGAATTCAGCCAACATTTTCAATCCCTTATTAGTCAGTGCTTACTTCACCAAGGAAGAGGTTCACACCATTAACTGATACAAATGAAAATATAAACAAAAATAATTAGAAAATAGCAATCTGGGTGGGAGCTGGCAACTGATCCTCATGTATAGGCGGGCAGGTTTAAACAGTTAATGATAGAATTTTTTTTACCAAAATTCCTATTCTTTTGTTTTTTTTTAAATAAAGGCTGAACTAGATCTGACCTGGGACTCATTTTGGGTAGAAACAAAAGAAACTAGTGATTTGATTTTGAAATACTGATTGTCGCTACTTTCATTTGAATTTGGAGTACTAGGAAGTAATTAACATCAAGACAAGTCATTTTAACATTATGTAACAGAAGCCAGTAATATATGAATATAGTTAATTAGAACTTATCAAGAACAATGGATCCGGTGTTTAAAGGACATATCAGAAGAAGAATAGCTAGAAAGAAATCAAAGAGGTAGTGCATACGTGAGCCATATCACAGGCAATTACTGATGGGTCATTGGAAACAAGGTCAATGGAGAAGACCTTATTCTTCACATTTCTTGCTAGTGTTGCATTCCCTAGAGCATGATTTAAATGATTAATGCAAATAAGGTTAATGTTGTCACTTGAATATAAAAATAATATTCAACCCAAAGTGAATTTCAAAGTATCCTCACCACAACCAAAATCAGCAACTGTCAAAGAAGAACTATGACTCTTTAGCCATTTAATGATCGTGTTAACTGGTTGTTGTGGCCAATGCAACATTTGCTCTTGGTATCCTGCATGATACTAACGAATGAAGCATAAGTCACAACAGAATATGTGATACTTCATGTCATAATCTAGTCCTGAAACGAATTTTTTGCTTGCTGATGTAATATAAAAGGGTAAATTTGATATGGAAGGAAAATAAAGATAAAGGAGGTAAATCATGCTCTCAAATCAACTAGGTTTATACTAAGGCTTCTTCCATATTCTGCTCATTAGTTAACTTTCTATTTCAAAACATCCAGACAAATTTCCTCAACGTTACTGGTTATGATAATGGGCATCGAAAATGCAGCAGTTTATAAGCAGCCTCAGCAAGTCTAATCAGACTGTCTTGGAGAGAGAAAAAACAAGACGTACAAATGGAAAAGTAGAATTACCACATTAAATAGTTGCGGATCATCCTTGAATAAGTTGAATGCCTCGGTACCATTGCAAGTCTATAATTTCTCATTTAACATTCTGAAATGGCCTCCTGATAACCTCATTCTCATCTACAGATCAGTTAGAACATTGTGGCTGTGAGGAAAAAAAATATATAACGACTTGAAATATAGAAACGAGAAGGCAAAGAGTCCGAAGGTTAAGAAAAAAAGATGGCCAAAAAAAGAATCTTGTGAAAAGAAAACACAGACCACGAAAGGAAGAAAATGGATCAAGGAACAAAGGTGCGATTTTTTGAAACCCTACACAAAATTCCTCGGTGCCAGAGAGTGATGCGCCTAATTACCTTCTCAAGGAAACCAGGTTGCGACTTGGAGTTGGATGACGGTTCAACCTTTCTCCTCTTAGGATGGGGCGGCGGCGAGAAAGACTCCGCCTTGCCACGCTGCGCCTTTAGGGTTGGCAACTCCGAGCTCTTGCTGGTTTGGGACCTTCGCCCTTTTCGCTTCTTCCGGGATGCATGGGGTCTAGCATCCATCGTCTTCGGGGTGCAAATTCTTGACTACCAATAAAGACGACGGAAAATAGCCGCAAGACGAATCAGGATGACGAGCTGTTATCCATTGGTCATCGATCTAGACGGTATCTCACCATAAACTCTAATCGATGAACTTTGTGCAATTTAGCGAAGGAATTTCTTATTTTAATTTTAAAGTCCGTTGGACAAAAATACCCTAACCTCAGCACCCATGAAGACGACGATTCCTCAATCCTTAACTTTAATTCACGGTTTAAAACCGTCAGTTCATTCATGGTTCATGATTCAGAAATATTATATTTAAAAAAATAAAATTATAAATTCATATAATTATTTACGATTATTAAAAATAATCATATAGCCAAAAAAAAGTTATTTATTATTTATTAAATAATCAATTAAAAAATATGTATGATCTTTTTAATATTTAATTGTATTCTCACTAAAATATAATAAAATGGTAAAACGAAAATAATAATGTGTAAATTATTTATGCAATGATGGTCTCAAATGAACAATGCATATCAAGTGCGTAGAAATTTAGCGGAGAGTGTACATAGAGCTCATAACTCTGATATAGTTGAGTTGAGATGTAATTAACTTAAACATTAAATTGACTTAATGGAACGAGGTTTCTAATAATAATAGTAAAAGGTAAAATTGATTTACACAGTCAGTTTCATAATCATCTGTGAAGAGGTAAATTAGAAAGCTATAATTGACTAGTACGAAAGAAGATTTTTTTTCCCAACTATACCAAAGATAGAACAAGAGTTTCTAACAAGATGGACCAAAAGATGGTCGGTTAATAATGTCATGAAAGATCCAAGAATTTAGAAATTCTTAGCCTAGTATACTTTAGCGTTGTTGCAAACATTAAAATAAAAATCTTTTTGGTAAGAGTTTCAAAAGTTTAAGTTTGTTGACATTAGGACATTATTTTTTTTGATAAATTTTATTCAATTAAATCTAGAAAAAAAACTATGAAGTATGAACATTTGACATTTCTATTGTCTTCCTAAAATTCATTATTAAAATTAGGAATGTGAATTTCCGAACCCGAGGGATGATCTAATATTTAAAATTAAGAGTATACTAGATGTTTAATTTGATGGGTATGAGAATGTATATTCGATCCCCAATGGATATAAAAATGAAAGTTAAAATTCTGATAAAAATGAATATGAATATAATCATACGAAAAATATAAAATCTAACCCATTGATGTGCCTAATTAAAACTAGCTTACAAAATAATCTTTATTCTACTCTGCATCACAATTATAAGTTGGATGTAACATTGGAATGTGGACACAAGGGAAATTGTAGTATATCTAATACTATTATCGAATTATAGGAACATTGGGATTGTGTAGAACAAGAAAATACTTATGTGTTGGGAACCTTATCAATAAAAAAGAAGTGTTTTTTATCCTATTTCAAAGTGATTTTTTATCCTCATTAATACAGCTTAACTATTGGATTTTAGAGAGATGGGCTAATGATAATCTCTTGCACAACAAAATGCAAAACAAATATATAAATATTAGCTAGATAAAAAGAGTAATTACTAAGATATATAAAAAAAATAAATTTTCAATAGAGAAACAAAACTATTGGGTTGGATTTAATAAGAAGTTCGGATAGATTAATTATGATCGAACTTGTCTTCAACTATTATGAGTATTTTTATCAATCTCACACAACAATTAAAGCATGACCAAAATACTTTGAAATAGCTTCACAACTTGAATGTAAAGATTAAGGCCAAAAACATCAAAGGCAAGAAGCACCACCAAGCCACCTCTCAATAGCCACCAACGCCTCATGGGGCATGTACTCAGTCACAGTGTGACCGCCACCCTGTTCATGACAAGGATTAAAACATTATTCATTTTTCTTATTTATTTTAATTTGCATGTTCATGGAAAAATCTCAAAGAGATCAAGACTTGTCACCCTGAATGTGGCGAAGCAAAGGTTGTTTTCAAATTCTACAGCATACCTGTTCCAAGAACAAGATGAACAAGCTACTGAAACTGATTTTGATTTATTAAAGAAAACTAACTGACTTACCCAGCAATGTTGCCATCAACCGTCCAGGGATGCCATTTGTTGATAACTGAGTAGTTGAATGATTTCAACCATTGGAGTTGTCCAGTATATGGAAGCACCAGGTCATGATCCCCACTGAAAAGGATAAAAACAAAGAACGACCTCTTTAAATCACCAAAATTATTCATCTCAAGTGATTCAAGTTTATGATGTGATTACTTGTAGATGAACCCTTTGTATCCTTTCTTTGTTAGGTTCAAATGATACTCCATGGTACTCAACACTGTTCTCTCGTAGTTTATCTGTTTCGTGCATCTAATCCATTGCCCAGTCACTTCCCTCTGCAGAACATGAGTCAAAATTATTTTTTCGAGATGATGGTAACAAAGCAGCCCATTGTTCTACCAGTATAAGAACACCGCACTTACAGGAGCAGCGTTTACGATTCGTCTTGAATTTTCAGATTCAAACAGTCTTTCTGAGGCTAGTTCATAACCCTGTCAAGAACAATCTGTCAATGCTACCAAAGAGTTTTCCTGGAAAGCTACTGCAAACATTTGTTGTTCTCTGTAAATTGCTTACATGGCACTCTTCATTAAAGGGACTTGCACCATGAATGTCCTGGTACATCTTGAGAGAATCATGTTCATAGGAGTCCATGTTCACTGCCATGTCGAAATGGCACCGCAAGCAAAGGACATGGTAAGGGTTGATACTTTCAACGTGCTGCAGCAAAAGAGTAGTGCATATTGTGTTACATGTAACAGCGCAACAGACCTTATAGAACAACAAAAAAGGACCGAAACTTGACTCACCGACTGAAAAATTTCCATGTTCTTCAAGCAATCAGGATCGTCGTTGCCAACATATTTGCCTTGGCAAGAACTAGCCAAGTCCTGACAAGAATTGAGAATGAGTTGATTGGAATTGCATTAGCAGTACCATAAATTGCAACGAACAATAAAGGCACCTGGTAGTGTTCATCTGAGATTAGCCCTATTCTGTTAGCAAATGGCACCACAGCACTTCTTTCGGAGTCAACATCGTATGCTCCATTGCCTATTGAGTAGCCCTGTGAGATTTGTGAGAGGAAAAAGAGTGACTTATGTTTTAGTATCATAAGAATGCAAAAAGGTAAAGAATCAAAGAATTATAGTATAAAAAGTAATGTTAGTAACATAACCTTTAAGTTTATCCTTGGTTCTTTACCGGATTCTATTCCTGAAATTAGATAAATACACCTTTGTTAAAGACAAAGGAATGAGATTAAACAGCAAGCAACTGATTAATTACACAAAGCACTGGAAGAGCAAAAGGTCTTATTTGGCTAGATCATTTTCTTCAAATATACCTTTTGCAATTTCTTGGGCTAATGGTGGCACAATGACACCAGTATACGAGCAGGCTGCCAAAAAAAGAGGATTGGGAAGGAACTCAGGGTACTCAGAATACCACTGCATATATAGAATGTGTTAGTATGTAGAAACTATTTGGGATGAAATGATAATTAGATTATTTTTTTGGCCAAACCTTTATTAGAAAATCATACAAATCAGATACTGTTTTATCATCGTTGGTAATATAGTCATCGACGTTTTCAGCATATGAGTATCCAGTTCCTACTGGGGAATCCACGGAAAGAATGCTAGAAACCTGCGAAACATGTAGCAATATTAATTGATATTCTATGATTCCTGTGGTTTCTATGCTTCCAAATGTGCCCGAAACCAACAACTCAATGATAGAATTATGAAACCCCAACAAATTCATTATGTTTTGCAATGGAAACTTGAATGAAACATGACAATTGGTTGGGATTATATGATTTGTAGTGGCAACAAAGGCATGGATTATATGATTATATGTTTGTGGTGTTCTAAAAAGGAGTAATTGTCAATAAGATAGGAAGGATTACCGAACTTTAGTATCACTTTGCACACCCCAAATCGAGGAGTTTAAAAAACAAAAATCGAATAGTGGAAAACTAAATCAAATAGTATCAATTTTACAGTCTAAAGAAATAGAACGTGTCTAGTTGACGACATGATTTTTTTTTTTTTTACGAAAGTCACAAGAAAAAACATATTGGTACCTTAGTCCATGAGTAGGAACTTAGCCTAGTTTTCGGTTGCTTTGTATAGTGAAATGTATCAGGCACTACCTCAAAAGGACCTGAAACAAGTTAACATTCAAGTGAGTGAAGAAACCAACATATAGAGAGTAATCCAAAAATTCATAAATGCGAATGAAATGATTGGTATCGAAAAATTATTATCTATGGAATGTGATATAATATCACAAAATGAATGCAAATAAACTAAAGATGTCTTACCAACAAGATGTGCAAGTGCATCAAGTCCAGAACAACCAGGGCCACCTGTTATCCATAATGTTATTGGATCTTTTGAAGGATTTCTTTCTGAAGTTGCAAAATAATAATACATATGTCTCTTGTGTTCTTCATCTCCTAAACCTATGTACCTACTCAGTATATCATATAAAAAACAAACGAATGTGAATCGAATAGAAACAAATGAATAATGGAATCCAACAAAAGAACAAGCATTTTTTGAGGGATAATGATAGATGATAAGGCAAAATTGATTGCTTTTTGCGTCTTACCCGGCATAGTGTTTAGAAGGAAATTCACCATCGAATCCAGGAAATTGCTTCACCTCAGCATCAATTGGTGCTCCTCCAACAGAAATTAAAAATAACAATATCAGAATAAGAGTCACGAGAACATTTGACGCCATGATATCTTTTGATCTCTTCTATACTCTAATTCTTCATTTAAATGAAAATAGAACTCATCCGATGAAAGATGCAAGTGTTCTATAGTGAGAGGTGAGGAAAAAAAGGAAAGCATTTACATCTATCAAAACCTACCAAAACCAAATGTTTCGGTTTTTTGACAAGTTTGGATGGGAATAAAGGAAAGGAACAAACTTTCTTTTTCAGTTTTGGAACGGAACACTCTTTCCGTATGTTGGATAAATAAAATGAAAAGAGAAACAAACTTTCTTTTTCAGTATTGGAGTAACAAGAATATCATAAAAAAAAATATATTTGTTTCCAAAATAAGATGATTTAATAATAAACTATCTTTTGATTAGGAAAATTTAAAAAGTAAGTTATAAAGTGACTTGGCACAATTGGTGCAATAAGCAAGTTGCAATGAATATTTTACCAATTTATAATTTGTCATAGAAGCAATATATAAAGAACAATACGGAAAGAGAAAATTTTGCAATGCCAAGTAGGTCTATATTTTGTAAAATTTCTTAAGCATGTTTAAAGAAATGAAAGCTCAATCAATTTTGAACTTGATACTCATCTCCATTTAGCTTTCCTTTTTTGTGGGCTTTCTTTTATATATATATATATATATATTTCTCATTCCGTTTGGCTTTAATGACTTTTTCATTGATTAAGAATTTGACTTTTAAATTAAACGAACAAGAGAGTGAGAAGATTACTTTTTCTGTGGTTTGAGATGCTATTTGTTTGATATATGGCTAGAGTTAAAAATTACATGTGATTTACATGTAGCCCATCCATTATTCAAATTGGACTACTTTGCTATTGAAGAGTTTGCTGAGCTTAGCAACATTCAACATCAAACTCAACTTTCGAATTGTTTTGGCCTCTCCCTATCCATCTTCCTCAGTTGCCTCTACCCATCACTTCCATCCCCTTTATTGGTCGGCTCCAACCTTCACAAATCCATTGAATCTACCAGCTTACCACATAGACGAGAGCTAAATTGAACAAGCAAATTCTAGATCCTGTCCTCTTTTCTCACTATTGGCTTTGTTCATCTCTTAGCCGAGACACAACCCACTTACCACCTTCACACTCCCATTCAAACCATATCATCTTCCATTGTTGTCCCAAAGCAAAACTGATTTCTTGTAACATTTTGCAAGAAATCTAATAACAGAGGCAAAGTCAAATATAAGAAAACTGAGCTACAAATTCAAAATGAAAAACAAGTAAATGTTAATATAAATTTACTCACAAGATAGTTGAGTAATATTGTTACAAGACATAAATGATACATCCATCATTCCCCAAACATGATGACTGAGAGGATGATGAAATTCTTACATCCCCAAACAACAAAAATAAGAGACATATACTGAAAATTAAAAGAGCTGTACCACTCCAAATGAGTTTGTTTTTTTTACAGAAAAAGCTACTTTTATTGTTGTTGAAAACAACGTCGATACATTCATTGATGTAATTAATCAATTAATATTTAATTCCAATTGAAACATTGCATGCAATTTTTAATATAAATATTTTATTGATAAATCAACACAAAATTTTTGAAAGAAAAAAAATGATGCTGGACAGGAACAAATAAGTTGCTCTCTGGCGAAAATGTGATCAGTGACTATCAATAGCTTTTTTAAGCTGTAGAAGATGCATTGCAATTTTCAGGCATAGAAATCGGACTTCAACCAAAATCATTTCCAGCCAAAAGCTTAGCATCCCAAAAGCTGATCCTTCGCATGTTATTCTCTTGGAATCTGCCAATGCTTCCGATGCAACTTTGCCGATGATGAAATATGTTTCTAGGGAGGACCCTTGAAGCTGGCCAAAAAAAATATCCATGTAAAAGGATTGTTAATGAATCATGTGGGAAACAGAGAACAAAGAGGCATGGAAGCTATTGATGAAAACTATCAAGGGAAGTTGTCCATCAGATCTACTGACAACACTCAGCTATCATCAGAGCATCCTCACTGATACTCAGTGATATGCTTACAACATTTTCGGGGACCAATGTGAGAACAAGGAAAGAAGTAACAACTACGAGATATTCAACGTGATAATAGAAAAAATAAATTCAGCAGGTGAAAAATAAAGAGTACAAAAACAAAACATCAAGTGACATGCCTGATTGCTGAATATAATCTTAATACAACTTTTTTTTGAATGTGACTAAGCTTGAAACAAATGCATGATATACGATGAGGTCGGTATATAACCTACCAGGGTATGATTGACAGATCTTAAACAGTCATTAGTCTTCAACATTAGTAAAATTACACGTGGTAGTCTCCTAAGCAGCTCTGATATTTGAGGAAAATACTGAGCAGCATACATCTGGATAAGAAATAAAGAAAATAAGTTAGGGCACATATTTTGTAAAGCTTCTTGCATCATGTAACCAACAAAAATCCCATTTTTTTTTACGGTTATCAAAAAAAAAATAACACATAACCTTAATTCTGAAAGATACTTGAGCTTAGACAGAATAGAAACATTCTGAGACGAGAAACAGACTACACAACAATGATCAGAGATAACGTGTCTAAATATGGAACACAAGTTTAAATAACAACACACTAATTTCGAACACCACCACTAATCAATCTCTCACCACCACCTATCATGCTGCTAACACTAAACTACATGATTCAATTTCACCTAGGAAGTTGACACTACTACAACACCACTTGTCAAAAAAGTTGCTAGCAGTACTTGAAAAAGAGTTGATAATACCGTGCAATTGAATTAATTCACAAGTTCAAGAACTTCCATAAATAAATTTAAAAACAGACTTCTTCATATTAGACACCTCACTACCTCAGGTCACTAGCTCATGTTAAAACCACATCAGACTCGGGCAAGTAGAAAAGAAAATTAAATGTTTGTCTTATTTCTCCTCCAGTTCTAGTTACTTTCTCATTTTAAATTCCATTTCCTTTATTTGATTTTGTCGTTTTCCCTTCTCTCTTGTATGCTCATTTTACTAATTTTAGATGAAATTACAATCAAAGGTCTAAAGTCTAATTCTGAGTTGGGGTATCAGTATCCAGTTTGGAACTAGCCACATTGATGTCATGTTGGTCATGCCAATCCCAGTTTTGATCCCTATGCAGAGACTTAAGAACAGCAAGGGAGGTAAAAAAGAAAAGAATGGACCAAAGGTCTTGTTCGAAGCCCTAACAGAAGAGGAGGAAATATCAGCGGAAAAGAAGACTTGTTTCATCAATGGAGGAACTTGCAAGTGTCATGTTCATCATAACTGGAGGAAGTCCCCCCTTGTGTCGTTTCATCAAAGAAGGTCAACTCCTCGGGTTGCGAGGAGACTAGGTTCCATCAGCGCTAGAGAAGAAACACTTATGTTGCTTTTTATGGATGGTGAAGAAGGTCATTTCAAGCTGGAGAAAGAAGGTGCTTTTGTCACAATCTGGTGGAGAATTGGACTCAAAGAAGATGCATTGAGTAGAGAACAATTACAAGAAGATGCCAAGTGAATTCGCCTGTGCGCTCTCGTGCCACCAGCATGCAATGATTTTTGAAACATAATTACAGTGGTAGGTAGGACCCAAGAAGCAATTTACTTGTACATGGCATGCCACTCATGTGTAAACAAAAATACTGCAAAAAAAGACTAATTATCACACATCTATCATCTCTTTGCTTGCTTTTGACCATCTGCCTAGACACAGCAGCAACAAGAGCAATTTTGGGAATGCAATCCAAGGGGCTGCGGTTAACAGTTCTACCAATAGAAAGCATTTATAGCTTGATTTCGTCCAATCACTTTCTAGATAGTTCAGTGAAATTTTCACTTGGTCAACCAATTCAACACGTGTTAATTACATAGAGAATCCAAGAGTAAAATCCACCCAATCAATCCTATTTTCCTGATCACACAAAATGATTTTTTTTTTTTTTTAATTTCAGAGGCAGTATTGACTAATACAAATAGGCTCAATACCTGTAGTTCTGCACGGTCATCCTGATTTCCCTTGATAACTAAGTGGTCTGCTGATGGATCCACAACTTTTTGCCAAGGCCTCATAGTGAGTACTCCGGCAAATAGAACATAAAGATCCTCACCAGCACCAAGTTTTATACTATTGTCCTTGATGGCCTTAACATCAGCAAAAACTAGACCCTGGATGCACAAGATGAACCCAATGGAAATAAATCATAAGTGTAGATATCAAAGACTACGTAAACAAAGATTAGATGTACCTTCCAAAGTGCAGCATAGTTTATTCTAGTAGAAAAATTGAGCTCTCTGTAAAGACCATGATCAAGCAGTATCAATTGTGGTTTCTTTTTCCCTGTGTCAAAAAAGAAGCTGTTTGAGAAACATGTCTACATTTTTTTCTCCCAAATTTACTTTCTTCAGTGTCAAATAAAATACTCTTTATTACAATAATAAAAAAAAGGAATGATATGATATCATTTAAAGCAATATAGGAAGGTCATCAAATAATAAACAATAAAATTTATAATAGTAATAATAATAAAAAAAGGATAGTCCGGTGCACGAAGCTCCCGCCATGCGGGGTCCGGGAAAAGATCCATTGTAAGCAGCCTTACCCTGCTTTTTACAAGAGGCTGCTTCTAGTATTCGAACCCGTGACCTTTATTAAAAATATTTAGTTTGCTTATTATTGTTATTGTTATAGAAGCAATATGAGATTATTTTGTCCTACTTGCAGATATGCTACATTTGGGCTGCTGGTTAAGTTGTAGTTTGAGCTATTATATGGGAGCATGTATTTAAATTCGGCATAGTTTAGTCTATGGACTTGATCATCTCCTCTATAATATTAGTTGAAACATAGAGACATAAGATAGTCCCAATGTGACTGATATGGTAGAATCCCTCCATGTGTCCCATGTGGTCAAAGGTCGTGTTCAGTCGAAGTTAAGATGGGTCAGACGTAACTCAAAGGGTATCAGACAACCTAGAAGGGACTCGAGTCTAATCAAACCTATTCAATACACCCATCCCACATAATAGAGTTTACACAGGGATAAGTCAGCTATTGCGACTCGGCCTCAATTACCGACATTGCCCTAGCTCGGCCTCAGCCGCTGACATCATCCCTGTCACGGCCTTAATCGCCAATATCACCCCTGGTTCAACCTTAGTCGCCGACATCATCCCGCCTTGGCCTCAATCACCAATATCATCTCTGCCTCGGCCTCAGTCGCCGACATCTTTCATGACTCAGCCTCAGTCGCCGACTTCATCTACGCCTTGGCCTCAGTCGCTGACATCTTCCATAACTCGGTCTCAGTCACCGACTTCATCTATCCTCAAGTCCACTCAACATCAACCTTAGATCAAGCTCACACCTTATGTGGCCCTTTAAAAACACTAAGAGGTGTGTGGATAGGGGGCGACGTAACTGCCTCATTAATAAGACCGTTTCTCTCGAAAGATGTGGACAACAACGAGCATTTCGGAAGACGTGGACAATGACAGTGAGCATCCCCGAAGACATGGACAACGATGGCGAATATTCTGGAGAATGTGCACATTTACAGCTCTTTAAAAGATCGCCTACTCCTACAGGCGCAGGTATGCACACACAGAATCCAACTTGTCCTTACGGTAGTCTTCTCCCTTAAGCAAACCTTAACTTGAGCATCGGAGTGACTTGTCGAGACTCCTCCCTAGTGTCATTCTAACCCTCTTTTGGGGTGCCTTTTTGGTTCTTTCATCCCCTTCACCGACGATCTCTGAAGAGCATGCACATTAACCCGTTCGTTGACCGGTGGCTTGACCGTCCACTATATTTGGCCAGAACAATAACGGAGACAATTTTAAAAATTCAATGCACTGGCTTAACAAAGTTATAACTTCAGACTTCAAGATGATCATATAATATTAAACAAAATAAAAAAGAAAAAAAAAGAGCAGCCCGGTGCACGAAGCTCCCGCCATGCAAGGTCCCGGGGAAAGATCCATTGTACGCAACCTTACCCTGCTTTTTGTAAGAAGTTATTTCCAGGATTCGAACCCGTGACCTTTTGGTCACATAGCAACAACTTTACCGTTACGCCAAGGCTCCCCTTCATAATATTAAACAAAATGAACAAAGTAAATTCCAAGAGTGCAAGTAGATTTTTTTTTTTTTGCCTTTGTAAGAACAGTTGGTAGCTCATTAGAATAAAGTGTTAAGATCTCTCACGTAACTTGATAAGGACTAAGAAAGAATGGTGTAGTGGCATCATAGAGAGGAGCAGGAGATGAACTGGGTGAGATACAAAACCCATTGTTTCAAATGCCGATCAGTATCCAATTGATGATAGCGATCAGCATGACAGAAACCTATTAATATTGTGCCATCATAGATAGATAGTCACTGTGCAGCCCGTGCTGACACATTTTCAGCAACTGAGGTAGGAAGCTGATTCTTTGCTCGTAACTCATTCTTTGATTCTTTCAATTAATCATAGGGAGTAAATACACTATAAAATGAGAGGGCAAGAAAGGAAGCACCTATCCAGTAACAAAGAGGAATGATGTAGGAGTTTGAGAAACAAACTGAGATCCATTTATATCCTAATTGAGAAGGTGCAAAACTAACACCAGGTGTTATCTTAGGTATTTTGATCGACATGTAGAGAATCAATTCAATATCAAATGTCTTATGAACATTATATAGTTTATGAATCGGCAAATTAGGGTTAAGATTCTACAAGAATCAGTGCTTGCAAGTGATGCACAACACTCATTTTTGTATCAGTATAGTTAGTATACAAGATGCTTACTATATTGGTATCACTATGCCATGGTATCTGAACCATATAGTCCCAATCAGAGAACAAAACTCCAGTGAAATGATACTATAAACCTTTATAGTAACTACTAGTTAGTTTGACCAAATGCACAAATTGCAACTACTAGTGACTAGTTTTTCACGTCGAACATAAAGAAAGACCATCAGCCTGATATAAGAACATGTTCGTCACTTATAATTGTAGAAGAAGTAGAATGCATCATCAGAGTACTAGACAAAATTGGAAACATAGAGAGAGGAAGGCAAAAATCCACCCATGTATTATAGTAAAAGTATGTGTAGAAGATTTACAGAATCCCACGAGGGAGAATAACGATAATAAGTTAAAAAGGTTAATCTAAGGATAAACCCAAAAAAGCATAGGTAGCCATTCAGAATGTTGTAAAGCGAGGGAGTAGGTGATTATTAAGCTTGCAACACATTCCTAAGTCCAGCCAAGGATGATGGATTTGTTTGCTTATCTTGCGAAGGTCACAAACATAAGGGAGGTTTGAACATTCATCAATTGATGTAGGAAGATCATTACAGCCAAAAGGTTGTGATCCACCTCACTAGAGAAAAATCACAGGATAAAAAGAGGTGAGATGAATGGGTAGGAAAAACATGAGTAGGCCACTCATGCACAATCTTTCTCATGAACCACCCTCCAACCACATAATTTAACTTAATTTAACTTTGTGCAGTCACAAAATAATCCAAAGTAAAACATTTTATGCGGGTATGACAGAATAGGCACAGTCAGATGTAAGGCTCCATTCCACAGAATGGTTAGACGTTAGCAAGGGAGGTTCATGAGACTGAAATGTAGGTGATACAGACATAATTTGTTGTGGCGTTTTCGAAATGGAAGAATCAGGGAAAGAGTTTTTGGAAGGAAATTATTCTTAATCAATTGTGATGTTGAAAATAAATCTGGTCCCTACAGCAAAGCTGCAATCTGGTGAATCAAGGAAATGTCATAAAAATAAAAGGAAAATCAATAAGTAGATTGGTAGGACAATTAGGTATTTGCCCATACTTTGCAATCAAATCATCAGAAAACTCTCCAACGCATTAATTTAACCAACAAACCTGCCTACAAATGATAAGGCAGAGTAATCCACCAATTATTGTGCAATTCAAGCATATGGATGCTTGTAACACCTCTACCACTTGGTTAACTTACCATAAAGATCATATTGCCAGTATCATAACTGGTAATACTAATTTCTGGTGATGATCTAGCCATGGCTAGAGGTAGCAAACACATAGGTTAAATCCACCAACAAAAAATATTCTGTTTGAGTTAATGTGGTTCATAATCCTCCACAGTTCAATAAAGAAAGGAAGCAAAAAGGTGATTTCACTCACCCTAAGTGGTTCAGTATCACCGGCCCCACAACAAGATACCGGTAGGTAAATCAAGTACGCAACAATCCCCAGGAGGGAAGGTATTACGCAGCTGTCAACCCCGCGATTCGAACCGCCCACAGTTCAATAAAGTGGCAATTAGCAAAAGGCGAAGCGCTCGCTTCTAGCGCCCTCGCCAACCCATCATAGGACCAACACAGATGAGGTAAATCGCGGTGACTGAGGAGGCAAGTGGATGAAGGGTGAGTTATGCAGGGATTTATGCCTCGCCAGCCCCGAGGTTTGACCCCTCGACCTCAAGTGGCAAACCTCCATCCTCTTACCACCTTAGCTATACTCGTGAGGGCCCGCCACAGTTCAATAAAAAATGTGGAATCGCCACATCAACGGCCCCCCCCCCCCCCGTAGAGCCGTCAATTTGGGTTGGCCCGTCGAGTTGGCCCGCCCCGCCGAATAATTTAAATGGGTTGGGTTGAAAATTTATCAACCCATCATCTGGTGGGCCTAAATGGGTAAGCCCGCGCGGGTCGCGGGTCCGAGCGGGCCAACCCACGGCGGGCTAGGGTTGGCCCGCGGGCCTGTCGAAAATATCAATAAATAATAATATTTCTAAATACATTAGGACTTATAAATATTAATTATTTAATTAATGGTGATTGGTGAGAACTCAATTGCGTCTGTCATTGCCGAGGTGAGATAATACATATACATTCTCTTTATAACTCTCTTCTCCTTATTATTAATTTACTGTAGCAATAATTATAAAACATAAAAATTAAATAGTACTTAAAACTTAAAACCCTATTTCTATTTTCACGATTTCACATTTCACTTGATGCTTCGCCTTCGTTTGCCGCGACACAGTGTGACACCGCCTTCATTCGCCGCGACACTGACACCGCCTTCGTTCACCGTGACACCGACTGACCGACACCACCTTCTGCCTACCTCTCACTCCCAGAGTCATAGCCTCGCACCGTCACACGCACTTGCGGGCCTGCCTCATCAGCGATCGCTGGCCAGTGTCTCCTCGTGGCCGTGAAGCAGAACGACATTCCGCCTCACGCGTGTCTGCGTCAGTGTCTCCCCGAGTCCCCAATTCCCCATAGCCGTGTGAAACCTGCAGAGAGTCAAAGCCTCCAAGTTTTGTTTGCGGCTTTGCGGTAAGATTTTTTGTTTCCTTTTCTAATTTCGTTCTATTTCCCACTAGTTTCGTACTTTCGTACTTTCGTAGTCCCTACTCGGCTACTCCCTAATGGTTAGCATTTTATGCGATACTAGTCTTACCAGATTACCAATTTTCTCTTTTGATACTCAACATATCTTGTGTCATTGTGTGTTTTGACTTTGGATTGATTTATTCTGCATTTATTTTGCAATCAATAGGGCTAACATAAAAAATAAATTTAGGTTATTTTTCTATTGACATTTAGAGTTCTTGTTTGATTGATTTTATCAGAAACTAAATTTATTTATTGTATTTCAGATTGATTTTGAAATGGACTCTAGTTCTCAAAAGCAAACTATTATTTTAGGTGATGAATTGGAAAGTGCTAAGCATGATGACAATGGGTCAATTAAAAGGTCTAAAGAAACTTCTGATATTTGAGTGTATTTTAAGAAAATCAAAGGGATTGATAGTATAGATAAAGCCGAATGTATTGATGTAAAAAATAATATAAGTGCGGGGGTAAACAATATGGAACTTCTACATTGTGGCGTCATCTTAAAATTTGTGACAAATTAAAGTTCCATGATGTACGGCAAATGGTTCTTGATCAAGATGGGAAGATGCGGTCTAAGAAAAAAAATCAAAAGTTTTCACGTGAACTACTGGCTTGTGCAATCATTAGACATGATTTACCATTTTCATTTGTTGAGTATGATGGTATTAGAGCTTGGATGAAGTACATAAATCCTGATGTTGTTTGCATTTCAAGAAATACTCTTGTTTCTGATATTAACCGAATCTATTTTAAGGAAAACGAGAAGCTTAAGTGTATTTTGACTACGGTTCAGAATAGTTTGTTTAACTTCAGATTTGTGGACGGCGTGCACTAGTGAGGATTATATTTGCTTGACTGCCCATTTTGTTGATAATGACTGGAAATTGAATAGTAAAATACTTAGTTTTTCTCATATGCCCCCACCACACTCAGGAGTTGAATTAGCTACAAAATTGTTTGAATATTTGAAGGAATGGGGGATTGACAAAAAGATTTTCTCTTTGGCATTGGATAATGCATCTAGTAATGATAACATGCAAGTTCATTTGAAAGAGCAACTCTCTTTGCATGATAGTTTATTGTGTGATGGTGAATTTTTTCATGTTTGTGTTCTGCTCATATATTGAATCTCATTGTCCAAGAAGGTTTGAAAGTGGCTAATGTT
Source organism: Zingiber officinale (assembly GCF_018446385.1). Taxonomy (NCBI): domain Eukaryota; kingdom Viridiplantae; phylum Streptophyta; class Magnoliopsida; order Zingiberales; family Zingiberaceae; genus Zingiber; species Zingiber officinale. Next base: position 102,670,603 of record NC_056003.1, read on the forward strand.
GCTTTGAATAAAATTAGAGAGTCAGTCAAGTATGTTAAAGGTTCAGAGGCTAGGATGAAAAAGTTTGGAGAATGTGTACAAGCAGTTGGTAACATTGATACTAGTATTGGCTTGCGATTAGATGTGTCTACTCGTTGGAACTCAACATATTTAATGTTGGATAGTGCCATCAAATATAAAAAAGCTTTTGCTTCTCTTCAATTCAATGACAAGAATTATAAATATTGTCCTTCAAGTGAAGAGTGGAAAAGAGGAGAGAAAATATGTGAGTTCCTTGAGCCATTTTATGACACTACTAATTTGATCTCTGATTCTTCTTATCCTACATCAAATTTGTATTTTATGCAAGTTTGGAAGATTGAAGTTTTGTTAAAGGAAAACTTATCAAATGAAGATGAGGTGATAAGTTGTATGTGTAAAAGAATGATGGAGAAGTTTGACAAGTATTGGACTCAATATAGCATGGTGCTTGCATTTGGAGCTATTCTTGACCCACGAATAAAGCTTTCAATGTTGGAGTTTTTTTATTCAAAGGTTGAAAGTGATTCTCTTAAATGCAAAAAGAAAATGGATCTTGTGAAGACAAAATTGTATAAGCTTTTTGACCAATATTCTGATACTAACCAGACAAGTTCTTCATAACCACAATCTTCTACCACACATACACTTTCACAAAGTGTTGGAGTTAAAGGAAAGAACAAAAGAATCTTTGATGTAAGTACTCTAATATTTTTTTTCTTGTATTCTCTATTTTTTTTGTCACTACTATTCCAATTAATGTAGGAAATGATGGCATATGAGAGCCAAACAATTACAAGTGCTGGAAAATCTCAATTGGATCTCTATTTGGAGGAGCCAAAACTTGAATTTGCATATTATCAAGATTTGGATATTTTGGAGCATTGGAAGAATCAAAACCATCGGTATCCAACTCTTGCACTAATGGCATGTGATGTTTTAGCTATTCAACTACTGTTGCATCAAAATCAGCTTTTTCCATTGGTGCTCGTGTGCTTACCAAGTATAGAAGTTGCACCCTTCATGAAAAAGTACAAGCTCTTATTTGCACTCGCAATTGGTTACATGGTTATGCTATTGGTAATTTTGTTTATTTTAATTATGTTCTTGACTTAGTTGATATATTAGTTTATTGTTATTTTATTTTTTAAAATTATCTTCATCTTTGTTTATTTTATATACAGATAAAGATAATGAAGACAATGCAAGTATCAAAACATCATTATCTATGCAAGAATCAAATACTTTAGAAGAGGATATCGATGAAGAAAAAGGAGAAGATTTTGATCTGGATGATGTTATTGATGAAATTTAAAAAATATTATATTATTTGTTTAGGTTCCTCAATTTAGAGAGTATTAGAGATATTGAACTTTCCATTTTAATTTTATTTTATGTTTTTAATTACTGAGTAGTGACTGGTGTCATGGTGTGTTTGGTACTTGATTATTGCTATGTAATCTCTTAAGTCTTAACTTTTAATTATTATGTGTTAGTGTTATGATGTCTTTGGTACTTTGGTTATTGCTATGTAATCTCTTAAATCTTAACTTTTAATTATTACACGTTATAGTCTAAGTCTTGTAGTCATTAAAGAGTGAAGAATCTGGGTTCTTAATATGGAGTCTTATTTGGAAAATTGGAATTTGGAAACATGTGATTCGGTGTTTTTCATATTGATCAGGCTTTTTTTTTCATCTTTATCTTGATCGGTGGTTAGTATTTAGTATCAATCTAGTCCTTTTGTAATTCAATTTTCTAAATAAACTAAAAATAGAATGAAATATCAGTAAGAAGTAAAATTAAACAAAGTTACTAATAGTGTGTGGTGGGTGCTCACTGCTCAGACCACATACTAAGGAGTTATCGAATACCGAGTTAGGAGACTGCATTAAGTTCAAGAGAAATATGAATATCCCTCACTGCTGCTATGTTGCAACTTGCAAGTGAACTCCGACCATGGTGGACCTGCTGTAAGGGAAGAGTGGCTGCATCCTACGGCCAAGACCTTGCCGTCGCACTCAGACCACAGTTCAATAAAAAAAAAAATGATTAACCAGGCTGGATCGAACCCTGGACCTCGGCTATAGTTCAATAAAGATTGGCATTGTGGTGGTTAATTATCAGTTATTAAAGACTCATTATCTACCTGTGAACAGATCTTCATTTTATGCAGATGGAAGATCAGCAACAGATAGAGGAACTAAAGATTTGTTGTCTCTTTCCTTTCTAACAAAATATGAACTAGTGTCAACCAACCAAAATCTAATTTTAGTTCGTTAAATATGATACTATTCCTAAACTGTTCTTCTCCAACAATCTCATCTAAAACTTCTTGAATCTTAATAATGATCCTCAACGGTTGATTATGTTGATGCAATCATACCACAAGTGGACCAGCTTGACAAGGTTGTTTTGATATAGTTGTAGAGGTTTTGGTCTCTAATTATTTAAATTGAAATAGATAAAACTTTTCTTAAAAAAATAATTTGATATATTTAGTGCACACCTATTGTAATTATTTATGCATTTTCAATAAAATAAATTAAAAACAGTGAAAGAAAAATATATTTTTTTAGCTTAATAAAATAAATTTTATTTAATTAGAGTGTCGTGTTAAACTCTAATTGTTTCTCAATGCTTGACCTAAAGCAAAGGAGGAAAATAAGTTTGAAATGGTTTTGCTAAACCCTAGTTTTTCAATTGTTTGTTTGCACAATCTTTGTGTCATAAAAGATTCAGAACATGAAAAACTTTGTCAATGTTAAATATTAAATTTCAATCTATTTAAATTTTTTACATTTAAAATTTTTTTTTTTTTGTAGATACTAACCAAGTTAAGTTGAACTAATATTTTGAAATTTTATGACCAAGTGAAAGTCAAATTGGGATTAGGCAGCCCATCAAGTAGAAACGATGAGTAGAGTCAATTGGATTCAAATCGGGCTCAATTTGAATTTATGTTGACTAGTTTAAAGTTGAGCCAGTGGAATGTTGATCTGCCCGTGACGAACTAGTCATGGTCGGTCCGGATAAAGGAAAAGGGTTGCGTTAGGTTGCCAGCCAACATTAAAAATATGACAAATATTCAATGAATATATCCATTAAACTATTGTGCTAATGCTAAGTTGTTCCTCGGAAGGAACGCGTTGCAGGGTCCAACTGTAACATTTCAGCAAGGACCGCTACATCTCCAAAATTCGGGTGTAGTGCTAAATATGCAAGAGTTTGCGTTGTAGAGTCTGACTATAACATATCGACAAGGACTGCTACATCTTCATACGAATTTGGATATAGTGTTAAATAGATAAGAGTTCTCACACCATAGGTTGGATAAAAATAAATATAATAGGAAAACTAATAATCTAACATTTGGAATATGAAATACAGGAACCCTCACTAGTAAATCAATGGAGGTCATAGATAAGATGACTAGGAGAAGAATTAGTATTTTGTGTGTACAAGAGACAAAATGGATAGACAAGAAGGCAAAACTGATAGAGAATTCGAGTTTTAAGTTAGGTACACATGAAAGAGTACAGTAAGAAATAGAGTGGGTGTTGTTGTAAAAAATTCGTTAAAGGATGAAGCTGTTGGAGTAGTTAGAAAAGAGGATATAATTAAAGGCCTTAAGATAATAGTAGAAAAATAAACTATGAACATAATTAGCGTATATGCACCGCAAGTAGAATTAGATGAAACAACCAAATCAAAATTTTAGGACGACTTAGATGAAATATTACAAAATATTGTACTAAATGAAATGATTTGAATAAGAGATGATCTAATGGACATATCGGAGTAAAAAATCAAGAATACGAAAAGGTACATGGGGGTTATAGTTATTTAAAGCCCAAAGCATACTAAAGCGCCATGGTGCCCTGGAGCTTGAAGCGCAAGGCGAAGTACACGCTTTATTGGAGTAAAGTGCATTTGGCATAAATTTTGAGAATCCACATATATAAAGTGATTTACTATAATATCACATAAACTAATATATATTTCACAACAATGTGAATAGAAAATTCATCAATAAATAATGTAGCGTAAATCATAACTAAAGAAAAAACTATTCCATCATGCATCATCATCATCTCTAGAAAAAAGGTCTATATAGATCAAAAAAGCATTAGTAAGTGCATAGTATAAAAAAGGAATAAAACTTCAAAGTTCAAATATATAAATCATCAAATCCATCTTCATCCTCAACTATATCATCTTCATCATCTCTAGAATTTCCAGATTTGTATCCTTCTGAATCCTCATGATGGTTTCACCAAAATCGATTTCTTCCTCCTCTTCATCAATATGATGGGGCGCAGTAGCTGTAGATCTTCTCTTATACATGTTTGTAGTACATGTCCTTACTTCTTGTGTAGAAGATGAACCTCGACCTTGAGATCTAAAACCATAGGCATCTTCACCAACCCCAGAAGCTCGTGCAACTTCACTCCAAGTCAAATTATCATCATCAAACACGAGATCATTCTCGTCATCACTATTATTATTTAATCCCCCCATCAACCATTCATTACTATCATTTATCTTATCCAAAGAAAAAGGATCAATCCTATCACACATATCATATCGACGCCTCAAAGCGCTGTTATACTTGATATAAATCAAATCATTCAATCTTTTTTGCTACAATCTATTTCTTTTTTTTGGAATGAAGATGTTCAAATACACTCCAGTTTCGTTCACAACCCGATGAACTACAAGGCTCAGAACTTTCATGGCAAACGCTTGCAATTCGAGTGTTGAACACCCATAAGCTAACCACCATTCAATTGGTGATTTTGTGGTGCTCTGTCTAATGGCCATGGACATTGCAAAAAGTCCTTCAACCCTTTTGTACATTGGCAGCTGATCCATGATCTTATCTTGTAGTTGATCAGTTCCACACATCCTAGATATACACTTATACAAATCTATTACAACTTCCGTGTCATTTTCTATATCAGAATTGGAATAGAAGAACTCCGGGTTTAAGAAATGACTAGCTACGTGTAGAGATCGATGGAGTTGTATCGACCATCTTTTATCAATTATGTCAAAAATATCTTTATACTTATCCTCCCAGTCATCGAATGAGGCAGCAATAGCTTCTTTAGCCCGATCCATTGCCTCATAAATGTAGCCCATTCAAGGTTTTTTTTCCCCATCAACCAATCGAAGAACTTTTACTAGTGGATCACTTACTTTAATAGCATAAACAAGTATATTCCAAAATGAAGGCATTAATATAACCTCTGTTGCCCTTTTACATGGTGCCTCCTTTGCAAATCTATTGTTCGTCCATTTCTCATATGTAAACATTTTTCTCAAACTTGCCTTGTGTTTTTGAAACTGCTTTAAAGTAAAAAAAAAAAAAACAATTGCAAAATGAGTTTTTCCCGCTCTAACCATATCTTTATGTTTCGTGAATTCTCTAATCAAGTTTAAAGCTTGGGGCCTATATATATATATATATATATATATATATATATATATCCATTAACCATCATTGCCCTTTCATATACCTCCTTCAAGCGAGGAATTTTAAATAAATCTTCAACCATCAAATCATGGAGTCCAATATAAGTGACGATATTTTACTTCCAAACGTTCCTAGTTGCAACATTTACACTTGCATTATCAGTAACAACTTGAACAACATTTTTTCCCCAATCTGCTGCAAATATTTGTCAAGCAGCTCAAATATTTTCACACCCATGTGAGAATAGCTTGACCCATCCATAGATTCTATAAACACTCTCCCTCTTGGACCGTTTACCAAAAAATTAATCAAAGTCTTACATTTTCTATCTATCCAATCATCAGCCATTAAAGTGCAACCATATTTAACATGATCATCCTCGTAGTCTTTCAATAGTATTTTTGTATGCTCTAACTCCTTTTTTAAGTATGTAAATCTAACTTCATGGCAAGTAGGGATCTTCATTCCAGAACCGAATCGCCGAACAGCTTCAATAAATGGTCCAAAGCTATCATAATTCACTGCATTAAACGGAACACCTGCATCATACATCCATCTGGCAAACCTTTGCACTGCATCCTCCCTCAATTTCTTCTTATTTTCATCAAATAGCTTTGTATCTTTTTTCTTTCCTTGCTTCAGAATTTCATCAACATCTTGTCGGAAATACAAATCTATTGGGCCAGTTTGTTTTAGTTTCTTTTGAAAATTAGGTGCAAGATTAGAACACTGACCAAATGAAGCTGATATAGGTCGTTTTCCTTTTGTTGGGACATCTTCTTCAATTTCCCAATACTCTTGCTGTTCAGCAACTTCATCAAAGTGAGGCATCGCATCCATTTGATTTTTCAATTCTTTCTTTTTAGCCATATAAGAATTTATTTCTTCTTTCACGTGCTCCAGACATTTTGAGCAAGTTGTCGTATTTCTGTTGCCTCCAATAAGGTGTTGCTTATGTCAATAAATCCCTCCATTAATTATTTTCTCACAAAAATTGCACTTCACTTTATTGGTATTTTGTGGGTCTACTAATGTTGCATAATTCCATGCTGGATTTTTTCGAAAGCCTGATGATTCAGAATTTGACATTTTTATTGGCAAGAGCAGGCTTCAATGGAGACCGGAGATCAGGAGAATCAAGAATGGAATTGAGATAAAACTGAAAGTAAACGTAATTGCACAGTGAAAAGAAACCTATTATTCTACACTTATCGCTTGGTATTTTACGTGTAGCTTGGAGTTTGAAGTTCTAGGGAAATCAAAAGTCTGCCGATACATGCATGCAGAGTTTTTTAATTATTTATTAGTTATGGACTTTAATAATTGAGCTTCAAAAATGGTTAGGCTTGGGTTTATCGGCCGACACTTTAACAAGTCGCGCTTTTCTGCGCCTCACCATCGCCTTGCGCCTAGGAAAAGGCATGCGCTTGCACGCCTATTGCAAGGCATGCGCTTGGAGGGTTACCTAGGAGCATAGGATGCGCCTGTCGCCTAGGCGCAGTCAGGTGCACGCTTTTAACAACACTGATAGGGGTTATGGGTTTGGAATGAGAAATGAGGAAGGGAACTATATTAGATTTTGTGATAGCATATGATCTTATATTAGCTAATACGTTTTTTTTAAAAAAAGAAGAATGCTTAGTCACGTTCAAAAGTGAGAATACTAAATCGTAAATTGACTTTCTTATGTTTAGAAAGAATGATAGAAAGATTTATAAAGATTACTAGAGAAAGCTAAACAACCCAGCATAGGTTAGTAGTGTTGGATATACGCCTCAAACATACTATCAATAGAAAAAAAATATATACGACTCCTAGAATTAAGTGGTGGAAGTTACAGAATGAGAAGAAAAATATATTTACGAAGAAAGTAGGAGCCCAAGCATTAGGTTAAATATACGATTATTCTAATATGACATGGGATAAGATGGTATCAAAGTTAAAAATAGTAGCTAAGAGTGTACTCGGTGAGTCAAAGGAATATTTATATCAAGAGAGTAGTGAATGACGCAAAGAATAAAACTTCTAAACGATTATATCAAAAATTCAATACAAAAGAAGGGGAAAGAGACATTTATAGAATAGCTAAAGTGAGAAAAAGGAAGACGAGAGATCTTATCCAAATAAAATATATTAAAGATGAATGTAATAGGGTACTAGTAAACGATGGAATAAAAGAGTGGTGAAGAGATATTTTCATCAACTTTTTAATGAAAGTTTAGATGACCAACTTAACTTAGGTAATTTAAGTAGGTCAAATGAGAATAAAAATTTAAATTTTTATCGTATAATTCAAATTTCAGAAATAGAATAAGTTTTAAATGGAAGGCACAAAAATAAAAGTCGTTGGACCAAATGATATTTCAATAGAGGTATGAAAATGCCTAGGGAACAATGTATTAAATGACTTATAAAATTATTTAACATGATATTGAAAATAAAAAAAATGTCTGATCAATACAAAGATAAGTACTCTAGTTCCCTTATATAAGAACAAGGAAAACGTACAAAATTATGCAAACTATAGGGGTAATAAACTAATGAGTCATATCATGAAACTTTGGGAAAAAGTTTAAAAAAAAAAAAAAAAAAAAAAAAAGACAATCCGGTGCACGAAGCTCCCGTCATGCGAGGTCCCGGGGAAGGATCCATTGTACGCAGTCTTACTCTGTTTTTTGCAAGAGGCTATTTTCAGGATTCGAACCCGTGACCTTTTGGTCACATGGCAACAACTTTACCGTTGCGTCAAGGCTCCCCTTCTTTGGGAAAAAGTAATAGAAAAAAAAATTAAGGAGACTATTATGACTGAAAATCAATTTGGGTTCATGCCTAGAAGGTCGACAATAGAAGCTATACATCTTCTTAAACAATTAATTAAAAAATATCGAGAGTAAAAACAAAATTTATACATGATATTTACTGACTTAGGAAAAACTTATGATAGAGTTCCAAGAGAAATTATATGAAAAATTCTAGAAAAGGGATGTGTTAGCATAACATATATTGAACTAATTAAGGATATGTACGAGAATGTAACGACTAGAGTAAGACGTCAGGCGGAGTAACTGAAACATTTCCAATAAAGATAAGGCTACGTCAAGGATCAGCTCTAAGTCCCTATCTTTTTATACTAATTATAGACGAACTCGCTACACACATTCAAGGCACAATCGTGGTGCATGTTATTTGCATATGATATTATTTTGGTAGATGAAACACGTGAAGAAGTAAATGCTAAATTAGAATCTTGACGGGAAACACTAGAAGGGAATAATTTTGGGCTTAGTAAATAAAGACAGAATATATGAAATTTAAGTTTAGTAATATCAGACATAATGAGACAATTGTTAAGATAGGAGATGACGAATTGCCCGAAACCGAGAGCTTTAGATATTTAGGATCATTTTTGCAAAATAATGGAGAAATTGAGAGAAATATCTTACATAGAATACAAGCAAGATGGTTGAAATGGAGAAGAGCGTCGGGTGTTTTATGTAATCGTAAAGTACCTCTAAAACTTAAAAGAAAATTTTACAAAATCGCAGTTAGACCTGCTATGTTATATGAAGCTGAATGTCGGGTTATAAGTCGAGTACATGAGCAGAAGATGAGAGTTGCAAAGATGAGGATGTTAAGGTGGATGTGTGGACATACGAGAAGGAAAACTACGAGAGACATGTTTAAAATGGTACGAGCATGTACTTAGATGACCAATAAATGCGTAATGTGAAACTATGACAAACACGCATATCAAACGAGAAAGAGGAAGACCAAAAAAGTCTTGGTTAGTAACAATAAAATAAGATAAAATTTATTTAAGTATAGATAACGATATAATAAGAGATAGAGCTCAATGGTGTAAAAGGATCCATATAATCAACCTCACCTAGTGGGATAAAGCTTGGTTGTTGTTATAATAGTTCTTTAAGTTCATGCATATTTAATTAATTTAGTTGTACTTTTCGAAAATGTTAGGAATTATTTTCTCTCTGCCTACATTAGTTTTCCTCTCTCGATTCCTCTCGTACATCACGCTTGCTTGTCCACACGCACCCGCTCATTTGTTCACCGACCCGCTCATTTGGTCACCGACACCCGCTCGTCATGCTTTCCTCTATTAATCCTCATCCCTTCCCTTCTCTCCATAGATATGAGTTTTCCCAATTCTTTTATGCAGTGGACATCATCCAAACATTGCCTACTCGTTGCACACTAGCCACCCACCCACGACAGCCTATCTGTCGACACCCACCCCTTACCCTCTCTTTAGTTATCATCCTCTCCTTCTTCTCTTCCATCCCCTCCCCTCCCTTCTCTCCATCAATCTCTTCTCTATTCGCTGTGCGAAATCTGATTTTGTGATGGTCGGTGTCAGGAATGACAAATTTCATGTGTCGATTGGCACGACTAGCACAACTCAGACTTAATACCATAGTTCTTCAAAGTCCATCGTGTTATATCGTTGTTTCTGTGACTCAAATCACTGTAACCTAGATCACAGAAAAGCAATTTCTGCAACCTTCAGCACATCCACATAAACTGCTAAATTAGTTCTAATTTATGAGTACCAGAATGAGCTCCATCCATGGGGAAAAATACATGCAAATTTAGCAACTTACCAAAAATATTCCATTTACTTGATGGCAAAGGCCTAACCATCATATTAGCAGCATGTGGATCACAATGCACAAACCCATGCTTGAAAATCATCTCTGCAAAAGCATGACTGACCTGCATAATTTCAAACCCACATATAAAGTAAGACTATATATGCTACTACAGAAACAAAAGAAAAAAAATGAAGCATTTTAAAAGACTTACTAATTTTGAGACATCGATTGGCTCAAGTCCAAGCCTTCGTATAGCTCTGACATCAGTTATTTCCGGGGCATCCATAAATTCCATAGTCAGAATTCTAGATGTACTTAGGTTCCAAAAGACTTTGGGGGCATATATGTTACGTGCTAAATGAGGGGATAGCTTCCTAAAATTGTCCATACATTTCAAACTATTTCTAGCCTCAAACAAGAAATCTAATTCCTGAAAATCAAGATACCAAGCGCTCAAATTGTAGAACAAGGAACAGCATCATACATGGACAATATAAGAAACAGATATGACAATTATTTCAATGTGTTAGGATAAAAAAACATTGATAGATCAACAAACCTCAATGAAAAATGAACAAAAATTTATTGCTTAGCACTCCTGTCTGAATGACACATTTTACATAATTCTACAATGATTTTAGTGATCCACTCTAAATGTCAATTGTCATAGCAACAGCCTCATTCAATCCTGATAAATGAGGATTCATCATGTATCCTGTTGAGTGCAGTCCCCGAGTATGATTGAACTGGCATGGTCAATCATATCACTTCAAAGCTCCACGTTACCTTAAGAGCAAAGTTTAAGATTTCAAGTAATGAAGTTTCAGTCTTTGACCTGAACCATATGGTTTCATAACCATATCATGTTGGTATGGTTTTGATTCTTATTAATTTAATTAATAATTTTATAATTAATTGGTTAATAATTAATTAGATTGCTAATATATTCATGTCCTTATATTTATATTTGTACATTAATTTAATGACCTCACTCTTGTTAAAACCGAAGGAATTTAGACATCTCCACAATTGTTAATTGTTGTTTGCAACCTTGCAACCCCAATAACTTTTTTAGGCAAAATGCTAGAATGAGCAATCAAAGGATGAGACCTTAGTACTCTAGAGACTGGGGCAAATTTTGCTTATAAATTTTGAAATATTAGAGCAATTTTAGTTTTAAAGACCGAGAAACTTTCATTGTTAAGGATGTAATTTTATTTAAATGAATGTATATTTTTATTGCTTTATGTAATTATATTTAAAATTTTCATCGTAACATTTAATAAAAAAAGAGCATTAAATATCATTTTATTTCATGAATTTTGTTTGATACAACACAAGGATGAAGTGAAATAATTTAAAATTCCGTGGTCTCATTTTAATTTGGTTTTATTTCTTTCATCTAATTATAATTATATTGGAGTGAACCAAAAATAAAGAGAGACAAGATATTACAAAGTTAAAATATTATATTTTAACTTTCTCCACCTCATACATCTATGACTAGTTTGGACTGCTCATTAGCACAAACCCTATAAACCCCATTTTACTTGAAAGGTTGAGAGTGAAGCTATGTGGAGTGTCTATATCTCGAGCATCAAGATGAACCCAAAGATTTGTGTTGCATTCTTTAGGGTTTATTTTCTGTGAACCATTGCAGATGTAGGCTTTAGCTTCTAAGTATGTAGTGGTACCTAAGGAGCTTATTCTTATGGTCTAAGATGACCTATACAAGTTTTAGGAAGTCTGGTACTAGTGTCAAGATTTAACCGACCTTAAATTTATGTTGGTCAACCAAAAATGGTGTTCTGGACTCATAACATACAGAATTTCAGTTAGATCAACGTAAGTTGGCTGGAGATCAAAATTTTTGTCAGTTGACTAAGATTTGAACAATAACTTCAAGCAATTATAAACAGCTAGTTTTTCATCAACCAAAGCTTTTTTATTAGTTGTCCAAACAACAAAAAATATAATTGTAGAGTTGTTATATGTGCCTACCTCCCTAGCTGGAAAGAGGGAACAAATTCAAAGAGGCACACATAAGTGAGAAGACAAGCATTCAATAAGTTAAAATTGTAGTTTCAATTTGTGGTCTCAATAATTGTATTAATATACAAGCTTTATAAATAGTGTAAACATTTCATCAAACAACGTTATTAAGATTTATCTCTCTTCTACTACTTTCTCCTTTGTCAACATAAAAAAAAAGGGCCTTCTTAGCAGTCTTCTTTGGCCACAGAGTCTCCTTTAGTTTGTCTGCTTGAAAGGGTTCAACACAGATGTGATCTTGAACCAATGGTTCTAATATTTCTTATCTCAACCACAACAATCCATCAAATCCAGAGCAAGTATCACCAAGTCAAACGAATAAATAACAGGAAAACTCTTATGAAAGTTTATGCACAAATTAGGATCACCATAGCAATACATTTCTTGTCTTCAGTTTATGCATGAATTACGGTCAAATAACAAATTAATGCTTATCAAGTCAACAGAAATTGGAAATGCTGCACATTCTTGGAAGCAATGGTAAAATTAGAATTGTAATAAGCCTTCATTTAAGTCAGTGTCTTTTTCCATCTTAATCTCATCGTATGGTATTACAAGAAGAATGTATTTTCCATTACTAGTAAGAGATGCATATTCAAGCAGCATAAGCCATAGATTTCATGTAATTATGCTCAAATTATAGAGTGGAAGAAATAGCAGTCATGCAAAGGACACTTACCTTGGGTACACTCTCGCTGACTTCATGAACCAACCATCTGGAAGGGAGGGAAACTAAATCATTTAGTTGGTCAATGAATGACATGTCATGTTGAATCATATATCAAATACCTGTTTATCTACAACAAGCAGGCTATGACTTATATAATGTCTTTTTCCTTAAGACTTCTTTAATCAGATGCAAATGCAAGCAAACTTATCATTAGCAATGGTACACGGTTATCTACCATAGTATAGATATTCAGATGTCAAAAGTCAGTCCATTAACGTCACTAACCAAATGATTCAAAGAAGCTCATTCTTATGCAAGCATAGTGGTAAACTAGCTACAAAAGGCCAATAATATGAAGACATACATTGGGGCAAAATTCTCAGTTTCAGCTGTAGCAATACCAAGAAACGAGCTAGAAATGCCAAACATCTTACAAACTTATGCCATAGGTAACATTAACTAATCATGATATTCCTCTACAATATATTGAAAGGATGCCTGTCAACTATAGAATGAGAACATGTAACATCGAGTGGTTGGTGATCTTAAACACAGTCTCATTTGAAGATGAAGTAAATCGCTTAATCAAATATATACATCAAAGTTGTGGTCGTGGATAGTGTTGTCAAAATCGAGAGTTTAGGTAAAATCGTTAGAGCGGTCATAAAATCGGATCGTAAAATCGTAAGATTTTACATCATACTTTAAATCAATTTTAAAAGAAACCTGATATATTCTTTTTAATTGATCATTAAATATTTTAATCAAAATTATAACATAAATCTACATATAGAACATTTTAACTCATATAATCATAAACTAATCATAATTTTAAACTTTTAAACAACCAAATACTTACCATGAAAATACAACATAAATATAAATTCAAGTCTAAAGATAAATAAAACACAAGATAACAAATTAATATAAATCATTCATAGACAAATGCATATCTAACATCGTCCCAAAATGATATCATTTTGTCCAAAATAGTTTCCTTTTATTAAGGACACAAAATCGATAAAATTATCTCAAAAATCATGTTTTTACAAGTTTAAATGCAATTTTACGATTTTGATCCGATTTTACGATTTTGCTCTGATTTTACTTTAATATACAATTTTATCACGATTTCACTCGATTTTCATAAGTAAACTCGTGATTTTGTACGAGTTTACGAGTTCACTTGCGATTTTGATAACATTGGTCATGGATGTAGAGCAATCTCAACATAATTAAAATAACACTAACAAATGCGTCTACAAGCATGAACCAGTCCAACAACACCTAATCAGACTGGATATTTACATGGATTTATGCCTTGAGAAATGCAGGTGAGACGTACCACTCTGATGGGATATCATATAGAAACCCATACTCTGGAAGCATGGATGATATAACATTTTTGGTTTTCACATTACATGAGCTAAGGGTGCTTGAGACTGGCAATTTCTTTATAAAAACTAGATAAATGGTAATGATAACACCAATACGATAAACAGTTAAAAAAAAATCAATAATATAAGACAATGGAATGATTCCTATGATATGGTATTTAGAAAGAGATTCTTTAATTCTCAATTATATATAGCTTGTTGATATGATTTAAAAATAGGTTTTAAATTAACAAGTTTAAATTGAAAGTTCTAGCTTAGGAAGTTCAAATTTTATTTAAGTTTTAAAAATGGTAAAGATGCATGATAACTCAATAGCATTACCTCAAGACCTTAGTTCACAACCTCATGATATCTCAACCTTCAGCAAGTTCACAAATGGCATTTTAAAAGAGTTCCTTAATGATATTGCAGATGAATCCCTTAAAGATGCAACCTTTAATGAACCTCTTATAACATTTAAGAAAATCTTCTAATGGCATTTTAGATGATCCCCTACATGATTTAATTTTAGAAGAACACCATGTTGACTTGAGCACTTTAGAAAGTAATCATCTTGATCTAGATATAAGTTGTTTATGTTATCTAGAGAAGCCAAAAGAAGAAATTAGACAACATAAAAAATTACAAGCTAGTAATGCAAGATACCAACTTAAAAAGATAAAAATCACTTTTTAAAGCTCATCAATAGACTAAGTTTCTTTATTTACTTTGATCTACCAAAGTAAGAGCTCCAATATACTGAGTAATGATTATTATTAAGTATCTAGTGATAATCTTGATATTGCATTCATGAATCGAAATTTTTTCATAACAAATGCATTTATATCTACTTTATTAAGAAACTTGATCACAATGTGTGTTTATTTAAACACAAGTTTAATTGAAGGATATATTAATTTATTAAGAGAAAGTCGAGCTTCCGTCTTAGTATGTTTGACTTTGATACAAGATATGTGAATTACTAGACTTTGATACAAGATATGTGAATTACTATACTGTGTTACCACCTTTGTACCTATAAAAGAGAAAGAGACCATATATTTCTTCACCCAATAATTCGCTTATACGTAGATATTTATATACATAAGGGAAAGATGATCCTACAATTACGGTATATCTATCAATCATTAATTACAATCAATCACAATCTCTATAATTAAGCTAATCTAAATCAATCATAATCCCTACAAGTATGGGAGTCTTCGGAAGTATTCAGCACTCCCCCTCAAGCTGAGCATATATGTCAATCATATCCAACTTGTCACAAAGTTCCGAGAATCGTTTTCCTCCTAATGCTTTAATGAAGATATCGGCAATTTGATTGGATGGTGATGTGAATGGAGTGACAATTTTTTTAGCTCATTACACACTTGTGAATAAAGTGACAGACAATCTCAATATGCCTAGTCCTCTCATGAAAAACTGGGTTACTTGCAATGTGAATAGTTGTTTGATGATCACAGTACATTGGCAGTGGTTCTTTATAGGTGAACCCTAATTCTTCAAACAGATTCTTTAATCATAACATCTCAGTTATAGTATGAGTTATGACCCTGTACTGAGATTCGGCAATCGACTTAGCAATAACAGTTTGTTTCTTACTTCGTCATGTTACTATATTTCCCGTATATAAGTGCAATACCCAGAAGTGGATCGTCTGTCGGTCTTAGATCCAGTATAGTCGACATAAAAAAAAAGCTTCGATCTTTAGGTGTCCATTTCTCTTAAATGACAACCCTTTTCATGAAGATTTCTTAATATAATTAAGAATTGTGACTTGCTTCGCTTATCCATAAAACGACTAACTATTCCAACTACAAAGGAGATGTCAGATCTCAATACTGTTAAATAGATGAGTTTCCCAACAAGCTATCTATATTTTGCCTTATCCTTAAAGAACTCTCCAATATCATCCCAACACACTTGAATTGATATCCATAGGCATATCAGCCGACTTCATTCCAAGCAATTCAATTTCTTTGAGTAAATCTGTAACATACTTCCGTTGGCATAATGAAACTCTAGATTTGTTGTTAGCAATTTCAATTCCCAAGAAATACTTAGGACGTCCCATATCCCTCATCACAAAATATTGCTGCAAATACTTCTTAGTTTCGTCTATCCCATATATATTACTGTTGGATATTAGGATGTCATCAACATAAATAATAAGAATGATAATCTCATTTGTGCTATGTCGTACAAACACATAATGATCTGATTTACACTGTTTGAAGCCAACAACATTGATTATATTACTGAATTTATCAAACCAGACTCTGGGCCTTTGTTTAAGACTATAAATAGTCTTTTTAAATCTATAAACCATAGTAGCATTCTCCCCTTGAGCAACGTACCTGGTTGTTTGTCCATAAACATGGTCTCGTGCAAATCGCCATAAAGAAAAGCATTCTTCACATCTAGCTGATACATTGGCCAAGATTGATTGACAGCCAAAGGAAAGAAATCAACACCATAAGTTTATGTAAATCCTTTGGCCACCAAACGAGCTTTATATCGATCAATAGTACCGTCAGCTTTAAATTTTAGAGTAAATACCCAACGGCCGGCAACAATATCAATAGAAGGTGGTGCAACCACCAACTCCCAAGTATCATGGGAGATAAGGGCAGACATTTCTCATCCATTGTAGTTCGCTAAGCCGAGTGTTGATAAGCCTCGGTGTAGGAAGTTGAAACTTCCGTAGATGATAGAGAAGAAGCAAAAGCACGGAATGCAGGACCAAGGTAATCAAATGAAATATGATTAGACAAAGGATGAGCAGTGCAAGACCGAATACCTTTACAAAGAGCAATAGGCAGATCAATATCGGAGGGACGAGCATCAGGATTTGCAAGAAGAGGGGAGGGACATGAATCTGGTTCTAGCCTAGCACGCCTTGTGTACACCTTGTTTAGGAGATGGAGCATCTGTACTAGGAGACATAGATGATGGGATAGGTAATGGAGGAGATACTAATATATCATGTAGCTGAGCAACAGGGGGAAAAGTATGGTTGGGACTAAAAAAAGTAACATCAGCACAGGTATAACTGCATTTTGTGAGTGAGTCATGACAATGATATCCTTTTTGTGTGCAAGAATATCCAAATAGGAAGTATTTAATAAAGCGAGGAGACAATTTATCCAAGCCAGGAGTAAAATTATGAACAAAACAAACACAACCAAATATGCGAGGAAGCACAAAGAAAAGTGATTTGTCAAAATGAAGACAAGAGAAGGAGATGCCCCCATGTAACATAGAAAGCATCCTATATATGAGAAGTAAGCTGTGAGTATAACATTACCCCACAAAAACTTAGGAACGTGCATGTGACAAGGAAGAGTACGAGCTACATCTAAAATATGACAGTGTTTGCGTTCAACAACTATATTTTTTTTTGGGGGGGGGGGGGGGGTGTATGAACAAAATGTTTGATGAATTATGCCATGAGAATTACAGAATGTAGACACTATCTGAGTGAACTCAAGTGCATTATCGACACGAAGAATGCGCAAGGCAACAGAATATTGAGTTTTTATTTCGTTATAAAATGATGTTAACACCTCAGGAATCTCACTCCTATTTTTAAGTAAATATAATCAAGTCATGCGAGAATAATCATCAACAAAAATTATAAAATATTGAAAACCTTCTCTCAACTCAACTCTACTAGGTCCCCAAACATCACAATGAACAAGTTCAAAAGCAAAAGAAATACGTTTATCAACTCTAGACGAAAAAGAAGTATGATGATGTTTGCCGAACTCACAGGACTCGCACTGAAAATTAGTAGTCAGAATGAGAACTAAACTTTTAAGAGCGAAAGAATATGGGTGCCCTAGATGACAATGTCACTGATAAGACACAGTTGCTGAGAATGCCCGAGAACTTACCGGTATAACCGAATCCAGATAATATAGGTCATCACTCTCATGTCCTCCACCAATTATCCTCTTCGTGTGCAGGTCCTCTTCGTGTGCAGGTCCTAATTCGTGTACAGGTCCTGAATAATATAATAGGATGGATAAAAAGATATGGAACAGTTTTGAACTTTTGTTAGTTGGCTTATGGGTAAACTAACCAGAAATTTAGGTGCAAAGAGAATATTATCAAAAGTGATATCTAACAACACCTCTTCCCGTAATTGGAGAATAGGTACCATTCGCTAGATGGACAAGGATAAAGATAAGGAAGCAAAAGAGGAAGAGAAAACAGACTTGTTACCTCTAATATGAGCAAACGCCCTGGAATCCGGCATCTAAGACTTATCACGAGACAAAGCAAACACACCTGGAGAGGATGAGGCAACAATGGCAGAAGTAATGCTAGCATAAAAGCGAAGCAATTTCTCATAATCAGTACGAGAAAACAAAGACCATATCATCATGACCGCCATCATGACCGCCAGTGTCTGGTGATGGAGCTGATAGTTCGGTAGATGCATTATTAGGCTTACCAAACTTTGTCTAACACTTCTTGGAGGCATGGTTGAAGCGACCACAGTGAACACACGAATAACTACTCCTAGTGGTATCAATTCCACAACCACGATCGTGACTACACGACCCTGAAAGAACCCACAACCGCGAGCAGCCATAGCCGAAGTATAAGAAGATGAGGAAAAACTGGTAGGCCGGCACGTGGTCACACGAAAAATCCAAGGCAGAAAAAAACCTTGGCGTAGAAATCGGCAACACAGGGCGTCGGTGCCGAAATTGGTAGAAAAGGATGTCGGAGCTGAAATCGGCAACACAAGGCGTCGGCACCGAAATCGACAGAAAAGGATGTAGACGTCGAAATCGGCAGAAAAATTAGGTCAAGGAGAACCTGACTCTGATATCATGTAAAAGAGAAAGACCATATATTTCTCCACCCAATAATCCGCTTACATGTAGGTATTTATATACATAAGGAGAGAAAGAGGATCCTATAATTATGGTATGTCTATCAATCATTAATTACAATCAATCACAATCTCTAGAATTAAGCTAATCTAAATAAATCATAATCCCTACAATTAAGGGAATCTTCGGAAGTATTCAACAATATTTCATGATTTCAACGAAGAACTGATCAACATTTTTACCTTACAAATTAAATGTTTTCTCACTCAGGAAAGGGCAAGTAAATATAAGGATAATAAAGTCAACGCACAAATACAAAAGAAAAGTTCATTGATTCCTTGCTCGTTAGGAGGGACATTAAGGATACTGAAGAAGCATTGCCACACAAAGTTAGTGAAACAATTCTTCCCTATGCTTGGTAGCAATGAATAAAAAAGAGAAGTCGACAACTCGTCTAGAATAGAGTTCTTCTCAGTTGAGGAGAATACCACAATTGAGTAAATCTTATTTAAAATATTATTGAAAAGTTCAAAATTGTTTAAGTCATCAAATTATGATAATTTGTTATATTTCTTGAAAATAAAGGGAGATTTAAAAAAAAAGTTTAGTTTTTAGGAAAAAAATCAATTAAGACTATCATTGGATTAAAATAAATGTTTACTTTGTGAAAAATAAGTCTTATTGTCGATCTATAAAAAACATAAGAATCTCATGTATTAGACATTTTTTAAATTAATACAATCTCTTTTGATTCTCTTGAGGTTTTTATTTTGTGAGAGTTTTTCTTCTGGATGAAGTTTTATTTTCTCTTCGAGATATTCCTAGGTATATGATGTTTCAACTTGAGTGTTTTTGACAATATTTAATTAAGGCAAAATATGTTTTTGACAATCAAACTGTTGTCAATCTATATTGTACGTCGATATGAGTTGGCATCCACTCTATCGTTCAAATCTAGGACTGAGGCAAGCACTGAAAACTGGGATTTTGTATTTGTTAGATGATGTAGGGCGGATGAGATAACCTTGATAATATCTCAAAAAAAATGCATGGGTGAGAATAACGCCTCCAGTACCTGTAGTCCAATTCTGGAAAGCACCAGTGCAAGAAACTCACTATCAAATTCACAGTAGCAATGTCTGCAACAGCAGTATCTGTCAAATGAGTGTGCTGAACCTGTGGATATATTACAACAATTGGAAGTAGGGTGTTACATGATTATCTTATGAAAAGTTAAAAAATGTAGATCTGACTATGTAGAGAAGTCTGATAGCTCTGACCTTTATAGCAACTTTCTGGCCATCATGGGTTCTAGCAGCATGAACTTGTGCAAGAGAAGCACTAGCTAAAGGCTTTGAATCAAATTCTTGAAAAACCTAAAATCATGTTTATTTAGTGGATAATACTATGGGCACAGGCTACAATAAGATCATTCAGTATCACAGAGATGGAGAGAGTTCAGTAGGTTTAACAATAAGAAATCTAGCATCTAGTTCTGCAAACCTTCTCAGGTGGTCCTCCAAGTTCTTTAATGACTACATTTCGGATTTGATCATATGAGGAAACAGGACATCTTTTCAGCATTGAGGCCTTCATTATCCGAACATATTCTTCAGGAATTACATATTCCTATAACCAATGTACAAACAAACTGCCATGAACATAAAAGAATAATGTGGATTAAATTATGAGAAATGTTGCATGTCATATCAAAATCATGCATAGTGGGAAAATAACTATTAATTGGCATGCATTCCTAATAGCTTATCTTTTGGGGAAAATGGTTTTATCTCCTAAAGTTTTACTGTATTAGTCATATCTCGAGTCAATTTTTTTTCTATTATTATTTTTATTATTTTGACAATCTCTCTTGTGCTAGTTCTTCTATTTGCTCTCTTGTTTCAGGATCCAAAGGGATCAGTCATGGTTTGGGGAATCATAGATATATAAATTGTGTCACTTTCTTAGGGTGACATGGTACCATATCTAAGATGGTAGGCTGGCAGCTAACACTCAAATTGTGAATCTCAATGTCCACATTAGCCCAAAGCAACTGAAATCAGATTGAGCAATTCCTCAACTATATTCAGCCAGTTTTGCTTCAGTTCCTCTAGTGCTAATTCTTCTACCTGCTCTCTTGTTTCACAATCCAAAAGGGATCAATCATGGCTTGTAGTATCAAATAGATATAATTGTCACTTCCATTGTGCCATATCCAAAATCGTAGGTGGCAATTAATACTCAAATTATGAATTTCAATGTCCTGATGAGCTCAGGGCAACTGAAATCAGATTGAATGACTTCTCATGTATTCAGCAAATATTGCTTCAGTTCTACTAGAATATGGACCAATTAGTTGTTAATTAAGGAGACAACTCTTAATGTGATTAGGCTGTGAAATGGTGGGAACCTCTTACTGCTCTTCTAAGATGAGTCTACAAAGGGTGACATTCTGATGTTTCTACAAAGTTGGAGGTTTAGATTAAAATAAAACTTAAGTTAATCCGCTTTAATCCAAGCAATCCCAGCAGCCATGAATTGCTAAGAAACTAGGTCATAATAGTGAGACATTTTTGAAGTTATGTTGAGACTGCAATAGAGAGCATATATTCAAATTGTATTCAGAAAAATAAATAGGCTGCCCAAAGTATATGTTTGAGACTCTGAGTTCAGACATGTATTTCATAGTCATTCCAATGAATAAAGGACCTCGTGCTTCTAATAAAGTACGACTTCTGCAAAAACCTCCATCAATACACAATATTTAACCATCATATCTTAAAGCACAAGGATCAAGTGACCAGTAGCGTATAGCAGCAAAAAAAAGCAACATGGTACATGGCAGGGAAAGGCGAGTAGCAGATTGCCAAGATGATCTCATGGTCCAATAGCTAGTGGTTATTCTCCAACTCCTAATAAGAAGACCCCCAACAACCATCCAAGGTAATTGAGTTTGTCTTCAATAAGAATACAAGATTTGAGAATCCAATTCAAGGTTTAACATTTTGATGTAAATAACTATGAATTTTTTTTTCTCAGGGCCCAATACAAATCCTTGCCCCACTTTCTTCAAGCCTGGTTTTGCCAAATTTCCAAATAAACAACAACCACATCAAGCGAAATGCACAAATTTCAAAGCAAAAAATTAATAGGAGAAATCTTATATATTCCCTGATGGCCAGGTTTAATGCTTGAGTCAGCTTGGGCATGACTAGGTCTTTTTAAATAAATTAATATTAAAAATCAGAATAAAAATATGGAAAATTAATATATATATATAACTTATTAATTAAATGTGCAGGTCACATGAGGGCTAAGTCACCTCCGCCCAGCTCATCTAATGCACCACGGGTCAAGTCAACACAACCCAACCCTTATCAGGTCATGCTAGCACGACCCAAACCAAGGTCACGAGTGACATGGATCAATTGTCATCTCTATCTTCCACTTGTTTAATTTTAAAAATAAGAGTAGATTACAATCAATTGTATTAAAATTTTCGAGAAATCAATAAGTTCATTAGTTGAATTATCTCAAGATGCTTTATTGCGTGTCAAAGTGTTGCCATGATGCTCATGAGCATGGTCAACACATAATAGTTAAGTTATGTTGGTCAGTATAGGTTTATTAATATATTAGAATGGTAAGTTTAGAATGTACCATCCAAGCACAACACAAGCTTTCAAACTATGCATGGCATTTTATGTTGTATACGCTATTAGATAATGGGTAATCTCATACCTACAAAACTTAACAACAAGAAAAGCAATTTGCATGCTCATGTATGCCTAGTATAAGCACACAAGTAGCAAGAGAACTAACAATAAATTTCCATCTACTACATTTTGATTTACTGAACATGAAATTGATGCTTCTAGAACACAAACATTTTATCATGACCTTAATACAAAATGGACCACCATATGAAAGCTGGTAATGTTTTTTGTTATATGTTTGGATTCTACCTGAGCTTCATATCTTCACAAATGTGTGCAATATATAGCAATATGAAATTTTGAGAAATTATTTTCAAGGAGAATATTTATCAAAATATTATACTCATTTAGATATACCAGTTGACTAATATGTTGACCAAGCTTAATATATATCCCTCCATTGCGAAAACACAATTCCTGCAACTTATAAGCAGATCGCTCATGAGCTTCATGCTTTGCCTTCAACCACTCAGTACTTCCTTGCTTGAGACCCCAACATGAGTATTGATAGTCTGAAACAGGTGGGAGACAGAAAGAACACGGCGGAAACATAACAATTAAAATCCAGTCAAATTATATGTAAAGAAAAGCTACCTCAGTCTCAAAATAGAATTCCAATATAATTATTTGTTTATACCTGAATAATCAGATGGTATACGTAACAAAAAAAAGTTTGCATCTTTCATGAAACATAGTATGAACAAATCATCTTTGCTTCTACCTTAGTGTTCTAACAATAGCCGCCAATAACAATGGTCTAAGTAGTTTAGAATCTAGAGCCGTGCTGGAGTTTCAATCTTTGACTAAACAAACATAGTTTGGATACTTCGAAACTGGATTGTGTCATGCTAGTACGGTTTAGATACTCAGCTAATTGAATTATAAATAATAACATGATTAATTTTCTTTGACATAAGTTTTAATTTTAAATTAATTTTCTATTATACTTAATAATTTACTTAATAATGAATTAGATTGTTAATACATGTTTAGTCTTGAGTCGTACCAAAGTTTCAATCTCTGACTGATACAATACCATTTGTGCTACTATGGTTTCAATACTTAGCTAATTGTAATTTTTTTACTTAATATAAGTTGTAATTTTTTATTAACATTTTATTGTAATTAATTATTTTCTTAATAATTAATTAGATTGTTAATACATTATTAATCTCTTCTTTATTTTTGTTGATTAATTTGACCTCCTTAATTTTTAGAATTCAAAATATTTTAACTATTTAGTTTTAATTTTTAACTTTAATTATCTAACTTGTATACTTCTTTTGTTTTATAATAATTTACACTTATAATTTATTCGACTATAGAAGCCTAGAATAAACAACTTGTCCTCCATAAACTTAGGCATGCTTTATTTTTAAATTTTGTAAAACTAAAGCAATTTCATATTTGAAGGCCCAAGGATCTTCATTGTTTGATGCATATATGAAACTTGATTCAGTCTCAACTAAATTAAATTTGAAAAATTTAGATTTAAGATTTTTTTGATAAAATCACATTTAAATTTGAAAATAGAGCCCTCTTTAAAAAAGAAATCTTAGATATAAGATATTCCAATGAAACAAATTAAAATTAGTGAAGATAAATAAACACATCATTTTTAATTGAATTAAATAAATTATAATTTAATTCAAGTGACATGTGAACCATAGCTAGTTGTTAATGCTTGAGCCAAAACTGAAAAAAAAAAAAAAAAAAAAAAGGAGGACAAGAAGCTCGATACTATCTCATTGAACAATAATTTTTTGTGTTGCTTGCTCACGCAATCTCTCTTGGTCTCTTTTGACGTTACAAAAGTTAGATCATGAAAAAAAATTCACCAATGTTAGATACCAAAGTTTATCTAATTTAAAATTTTATATTTTAAATTATTTTTAAAAACTTTTTAGATAGATAATTAAGATAAAAATATTTTTAGTTTTGCATTTGAATGCAAATTGGTTTAGGGTTAAATAAAGCTCATTGTGTAGAGATGGTGATTAAGATCAAGTGGGCTCAAACCAAACTAGATTT
Source organism: Zingiber officinale (assembly GCF_018446385.1). Classification (NCBI taxonomy): domain Eukaryota; kingdom Viridiplantae; phylum Streptophyta; class Magnoliopsida; order Zingiberales; family Zingiberaceae; genus Zingiber; species Zingiber officinale. The sequence continues at coordinate 102,695,423 of NC_056003.1, forward strand.
GAATTTATTTTGACATACTTAAAACTAAACCAAGTTTATATATAGGATATTGTAGTTCAACCTATGTAATTATAATTGTTTATTTTTATATGGCTAAAAATTAATTAAGTTATTTAATTAGATTATTGTCTTTTCTCACTTCTTCCCTTCTTGATCTCGTCTTCCCTTCCCAAACTAGTTCACCTTGCAACTATCGTCCCACAGTCGCATGCTGCCCACAACCGTTCACTGTGCATGCCATTCATCCTCCCGCCGCCAAGACTGTGCCCTCTCTCCAATAACTTTTTTCTCTCCTCTTGTCAGTGCCAAGCATTTTTGTATGTTGATCGGCAAGCAAAACAATCAAGTTAACCTGCATGACTCGACACTTGACTCATTGATGGTTCACAAAATAAGTGTCTCATTTTGATTGAGCTTCACATGAAACAATAGGTGCATCATTGCTAAAACTTGGCTCCCCATTATAAAATATTATGCATCAATTTCATGTGGAAAAGCATGGGTTCAAAAGAAAAAATTATCAACTGGAGTTTGCTTTTGTCAGTCTAACTAGACACCAAACTATCCAATTTTGGGTAGTCTAGATATGCACAGAATTTATATAGCTATACATCCTGTTAACTTCCCTAGCCATTGGTCTTGTCCCCATTAGGGGTGCAAACGAATTTAATTGAGCCGAATAATATGAAAATATTGATATTCGAGTTCGAGCTCAAAAAATATAAATTGATATTCGAAGCTCAAAAATACAAATAATTTTGGCTCGAGCTCGATTCAAAATAAAATTCGAGCTCAAGTTCGATTCGAATTGTTCAAACCTTGATTTGAGCATATTCAAACTATAATTCGAAATGACTTAAATTTGAATTTAGTTCGAATTATTCGAACTTTAATTGTAAGTTAAAATTGTATAAAAATATTTAAAATTCAATTCGAGTTCGGCTTGCGAGCGGCTCGTGAACAATCGAACCAAATAGTATAGGTTTGAATTCGGCTCGAAAAAATATTCGAATATATTTGAGTTCAACTCAAATTCGATAATTTCGAATATGAATCAAATATTTTTTGAGCAGGCTCGAAAAGCTCGCAACTTCGTTTGCGCCCCTTGTACCCCATTGACGAAAAATTTATATGTTTAGCCTTTTTGTTGTTGTTGTTGTTCTTGGCAGGTACAAATGCATATAATCTACTTCAACTTTTGATCTCTATCTACTTGTTGGCTGATTATCTGAAACTACACTTCTTAAATTCTCTCTCCCTATTCTCTTGAAGTTCTGAGTCTCATGATTCCATGCTATCAAACTACATGCTATTGACATGTCTTCAAGATGCAGATGAAGATCAAAGTCTACTATAAAATAAACACAACTAAATGTTTTGTTTGGAAAAATTTATTAACAAAATACAAAAAAATCAGGTTATGTTTGTCTTTTCTTTAAATGAAACAATTATTTGCCATCACAGGAATCACAAAGCATAGTTTACTTGCATCAAAGAGGTGAGCAATATTTAATGTTAAACATTTTTTCCATGCTACAGCTACAAACCTATAATTAATTATTTTCCCCTCTTACTTTTTCAATTTGAAAGGTCTAGCTTGCTTGGAAATCCCTAATGCAGGACTAGATTGCATGAGGGCCCATAATCAAGCTAATGTGGGATGAATTTTGGAAGCTATTGCTGAACCTATTAATAACTCAAGAATTTCTATGCAATTCACTAATGGGATAAACTACAGGGGTTCAAAAAGATAGTAAACAGGACTGATTGACAGAGGCTAATGGGAAAGGAATTATGTATGTCCTATATCATTCACATTTTTCCCAATCTAGTGTAAAACTAATTAGGAAAAACTCTATTTTCCCTTCTGAAGTTTAACTCCTTTTGAAAATATCACCCATAATTTTAAATTGTCAAACAATCATCTGGAGTTCTCAAACTCGTCATTTCACCCCTAATCATACACGGTTAATTCACCTAACAGAACAATGATGTGACAGGTAAGCCATGTATGCGCCACATCATTTTCCTGCCAAATGGTTGTCAATGATTAGGGCGAAATAACAAAAGTATGAACATACTAGAGGTATTTTGATGATTTGAAACTCTGGATTGGCATTTTAAGGAAGAGAATCAACTCCAGGAAGTGAAATAAAATTTTCCCATATAATTAGTCTGTAATTTTTGTACATCAAACATACCAATTGAGAAGAAGAAGAGGCAATAAAATATCCAACACCAGACTGGCCGGGCCAACATGTACCAACCTATATGAGAGTGCTGTATTATACGAATTGTAACATGGAAGTAGCACTAAGTTTTAAACGTTACTTATAAAGATCTTAACCTTAAGGTCTCCTGTCCTAATATTCGATTCATCCGGATGTAAGCATGCGTTCAGCCTCCTATTTGGTTACAGACATCATGAAGACAGCTCTCATAACTGATATGATTCCAGCACAACTTAGTCCAATAAGAGGAATGCCAAAGCAAAAGGGGAAACTCAGAGAAGCAAGAGGTAGAAAAAACATCAAGAAATACGTCAAAGAGAAAGCAATATCTATAAAATATAATAATAAAATATATATATATAACACCGCCATGCATATTGATTAGTTATACCAATTGAACTGACTCTGTGTCTTGTCCCACATTTTAACTCATTTCAGAACCTGAAAAAGCCTATTAAGAACCTAATCTATCAAAAAAGAAAAAGTGAAACAATCGTGATTTTGAATTATATAGCGCAACTTCCGTCGGAGAAGAGACAATGCCACGCACAAAATCAAGAAACAACTAGAGTACCTGCGACGACAGATGCCACCGTGAAGGAATCGCGGAGGAGGCGGAGGGGAACAATGGTGCAAATCTTGAGGGTGGTCGAGGGATCGTCGGAGGTGGCAACGGCGGCGGCGGTGACACCGCCGCCGAGAATGGCGGTTCCAAATGCGAACTTAATGGCAGCCCGCCGCATTTACCCAACCGGGAGCCGCCCTCGATCCGAGGGGGCCGACGCGAAATCAGGGATTCTGATCGCCTCGAAGACCGAGAACGAATCTGGGAGAAGGTTTTGATCCGCAAGGACTAGAAGACTCGAGAGGAAAGCATTTCAAAGGCCCATATTTTAGGCCCGGTCTATTGTAAAATAATAGTATATAATCATTAATAAATTTCTATATATATGTTGTTTTAAAAATCATTTAGGTTTCTAAATTAAATTCTCTCTTATGGATTCGTGATGTAATATGTTCCCTGTTTATATTTTTAAAATGGTTATTTATCAACACTTTTAAATTGAATTCTCCTTCAAAATTTGTCATTTAACAGATTCCGATTTTATATTTTCCAAACAGTTATTCATTAACATTTTAAGAAATAATTATTTGTTTTTCCAGTTCAAGATTAATTTATTAAATCCTGCGTTTAATGTATTCCCATTTTATATTTTTAATTTAGTTATTTAGTAACACTTTAAAAATAAAGGTTAAATTTAAAACCTCATCTGGTTAAAAAAATATATTGTGTTTTTGTTATGGTGAAATTTTTTTACTGAGGTTTTTATTAAGTTCGCTAACAATATTTATATATTCACACTGATATATTATATATTTGTTACTATATTATCATTTATATTTAAATAAATTTATTTTATTTTATTATTACTAATCAATTTTTTTTATCTTTTTTTATTTGATGTGCACATTTATCATAGTTTTACAATATCTAACTGAAGTATTTATTGATCATTTAAGTATATATCCGTACCATTTTAAACACATCTCTCGGAGTTTTTCATCAATAGATGTGATCCGGCGGTAAGAACAGGGGACCCCTGTTCTGTGGAGTCAACGCCACGTGGGAGTCAAAAGGGCAGGCGGCCGGCCGGAGAGGGATGGGTCGACCGGCCGGCCGACCGGCCGACCGGCGTCTAGTTGATGGTTAAAGGCACCCTGGCGAAAGTCAGGGTTCTGGCGCTCAGTGGACAATATCGCAGGGCCGAGCGGAGGGCACGCTCGGCCGAAGACATGAGGTAGCATACTGCTAGCAGTATCCACAAAGCACATGACTGAGAATCTCCTAAGTAAACCACCATAAATGTCCGGCCGGACGAAGGGGAAGGCTGTCCGGCCGGATGTTCGGCAGGGGGTAAGGAGAAAAGGACAAGGGACATCTTTTTCTGACAGCAGGCATGTTCTACGTTCAGACCATACCCGAAATCCTGCAGCAGAAGGATCAGCTATCCCATCAAAGACGTGCTCAAACTGTAGCAGTATGGTGTCAGGTAAGCTCCTCTGACAAGCTCATACTACGGTATGGGAAAGGACACGTGTACACCTCGGTATGTGTGCACTCGCTTCTCCACAGCACTATATAAAGACCCTCACCCTTCACCAAAGGTACGCATTCTACAATTCTTGGAGCCACTTTCTTGTTGTTGAGTTTCGCCTGACTTAAGCGTCGGAGGGTCGTCGCCGGGAACCTCTTCCCGGCCCGACTTATGTGCAGGTTCACCGGAGGTCCGTGCGGGTAGTCAGGAGATCTACGTCAGCGACTCGGAGAGCGCCACGTGCCCAGCGTCCGTTGATTCAGCTTTCGGACAGGATCAATTTGGCGCCGTCTGTGGGAACGCTCCTGCATCCGAACGGAAACAATGGATAAGGTTGGACGACAGCACACAGTGACGCTTTCCACGGAGGAACTCGACGCTCTGATTGAATTGAGGGCTGCTAAGCTTATCGAACAAAAACAGAAGGCACCAGCCAAGCGGCCTGAGCAGCAAGCCACATCAGCATCTGGTGGCCGAGCGGAAGTACCCACAGCCACAGTTCCATTCCATCGAGCTCTCTTCCGCACTCCTCCTGAAGCTGCAACAGCTAATCGGGATAGAGGCTCTTCGTCAGACGAAGTACCAATGCGAGATAACAGAAAAGGCAAAGCCCCCCGATCGGATACTTCACCCGAGAAGGTCAATCGTCAATTCTCAGAGGCCATCTTGAAGGACCCTCTGTCAAAGCACTACGTGCCCCCGGCGATCGGTGAATACAATGGGACCACCGATCCGGATGATCATTTGGGTAAGTTCGACAATGCCGCTGCCCTTCATCAATACACAGACGGGGTTAAGTATCGAGTTTTTCTTACCACCCTCTCGGGATCGGCTCAATGGTGGTTTCGAAGGTTGCCGGACGGATCTATCACAAGCTTCAAAGACTTCCGAACGGCCTTCCTCCACCACTTCGCCAGCAGTCGGCGCTACCAGAAAACTAGCGTGAGCCTATTCGCCATCAAGCAAGAAGCCCGCGAATCGCTCCGAGCCTATATTCAGCGGTTCAACAGGGTGGCCATGGATATCCCTACGGCCACCTTGGAAACCATGATGAATGCCTTCACACAAGGCCTTGTGGACGGGGATTTCTTCCGATCGCTCATTCGGAAGCCGCCCCGAGACTACGACCATATGCTACACCGAGCCAATGAGTACATCAACGTGGAGGAAGCCCAAGCGGCTCGAAGAAAGGAAACTCCAATTGAGCGGGCTCTCCCTGCCGAGCGGAAGCCTCACACCGCTCATCAACCGCCAAGAGGACCAAGGGCCGAAGCAATCCGCTCCCCCCATGTGAGGTCCCACGTGCAAGAAGTAGCAGCCGAGCGGCCCAAGCCAAAGAAGAAATGGACTCCCATGTTCTTCTCATTCCACCGCACGGACACGCATAACACCAGAGATTGTCGGAGCCTTCCTTTGATTGCTCATCCTTTTCCTCGAAGTGGCGGCTGTAGATCACCATCGTCCGACAGGCGACAGAGGCCTCGTGTAGCCGAGCGGACAATACCTGATAGGCGGCAAAGGCAAACTCCCGAGCGGCAGCATACACCGAGGCGTGAAGATAATCCCTGGATGTCTAGGGAGCGGCCTAGATCGTCCGTCCGGGAGGAAGAGAATAGAAGCAACATTTCCAGGGCGAGATCAGCATTATAGCTGGCGGGCTGACCGGAGGTGACTCTAACCGAGCAAGGAAGGCGAGCGTCCGGCAGCTCCAAATCCATGCAGTCGGCTGCAGCCAAGAGCGGGCGAGCGGACCCAAAATCAGTTTCGGGCCCGGGGACTTGGAAGGAGTTGAAGTGCCCCACGACGACGCTCTGCTCATCAAAGCGGTAATAGCCAATTACACTATTCACCGCGTTTTTATTGACACAGGTAGCTCGGTCAATATCATCTTCAAAAAGGCGTTCGATCAACTACAAATTGATCGAGCCGAGCTGCTGCCCATGACAACCCCCCTCTACGGGTTCACGGACAATGAAGTCCTGCCGGTCCGACAAATCCGTCTGGCTATCTCGCTGGGAGAGGAGCCGCTCAGGAGGACGCGGACAGCAAACTTTGTGGTGGTCGACTCTCCCTCGTCATACAACGTCATTTTGGGACGACCGGCGTTCAGCAAATTCCGAGCGGCCGTCTCTACTTTTCACCAGAAGATCAAGTTCCCCGTCGAGGACAAAGTGGGAGAAGTACGGGGAGATCAATTAGCAGCTCGGCGATGCTATGTCGAGATGGTCCAATCAGAAGCCAATTCCGCTCGGAAGTCGCCACGGATCGAGGTGAACGCTATAACTGAAAAACCTCCCTCTTTAGTTTATGAAGAAAAAGAGGAAGTGCAGATTCATCCGACCCGATCGGAGGCCACGACCTATATTGCGTCCGATCTGGAGGCCAACCAGAAAGAGGAAATGATCAAATGCCTCCAGAGAAACTGTGATGTCTTCGTCTGGTCGACGCATGAGTTGCCCGGAATTTCGCCGAGCATAGAGCAGCACGAGCTACATGTCCGACCGGACGCCCGACCAGTGAAGCAGAGAAAAAGGGATTTCATCGCCGAGCAGAACGTCATCATCCGGGCGGAGGTTGAGAAGCTTTTGGAGGCCGACCATATACGCGAGGTTCAGTTCCCGAGCTGGCTGGCGAACGTAGTGTTAGTCTCCAAGCCGGGCAACAAGTGGAGAGTATGCATAGATTTTCGGGATCTCAACAAAGCCTGCCCGAAAGACTTTTATTCTTTGCCTCGGATCGATCAATTAGTGGACTCCACAGCCGGCTGCGAGCTGATATGTATGCTCGACGCTTACCAAGGTTATCATCAAGTGCCGCTCGCCCGTGAAGATCAAGAGAAAGTCAGCTTCGTTACAGCCGACGGCACCTATTGTTATAATGTGATGCCGTTCGGATTGAAGAAACGAAATCTAGAAGTATACGTGGACGACATTCTCATTAAATCCGTCCGAGCGGCCGACATATTTGAAGACATGGAGGATACTTTCCGAACACTGAGGAGGTACGGTGTTAAACTAAATCCCCAGAAGTGTCTGTTCGGAGCAAAAGGAGGACGTTTCTTGGGTTACATAGTTACCAAGCGGGGTATTGAAGCAAATCCCAGCAAGGTGAAAGCGTTACAAAATATGCCGCCCCCAAGAAATCTAAGGGAAGTGCAGCGTTTGACCGGTCGGATAACTGCTTTGTCCAGATTCATCTCCAAGACAGCCAACCGGAGCCTTCCTTTTTTCAAAATCTTGTGCAAAGCCACTAAGTTTCACTGGGACGAAGATTGTGACTGGGCGTTCGAAGATTTAAAGACATATTTGAACTCCCTACCTGTGCTAGCCAAGCCAGTTGTGGGTGAGCAGCTTTGTATATACCTATCTTCGACCGAGCAAGCAGTCGGCTCGGCATTAGTAAGGGCGAGTGGAGAGGAGCCTGTATATTTTCTGAGCCACATTTTAAAAGATGCTGAATCTCGCTACACCGGACTCGAGAAGTTGGCTTTTGCTCTGGTCCTCGCCGCTCGTCGCCTCCGTCCATACTTCCTGGCGCACACCATTATTGTCAAAACTAATAGCCCGCTCGGACGAGTATTGCTGAATCCAGAAGCCTCCGGACGGCTCATTAAGTGGACAACGGAGTTGAGTGAATTCGACATTCAATATCAATCCCGCTCGGCGATTAAAGCGCAGTCCTTAGCGGATTTTGTGACTGAGGTGCAGAATCCAGAGCCGGAAGCTATGTGGAGAATATATGTGGACAGATCATCCACTCGGCTCGGAAGCGGGATTGGAGTACTACTGCTCTCTCCCCAAGAAGAAAAGATGCACTTATCCGTCTGGCTGGATTATAGAGCTACAAACAATGAAGCGGAGTATGAAGCCCTCATAGCCGGCTTGCAAGCAGTTTGGCATGTTGGAGCCGGTCGGGTAACGCTTCATTCAGATTCGCAGTTGGCCGCTCAGCAGCTCTCTGGCACCTTTGAAATTAACAACGCTCGGCTCAAACTCTACGCTGAAGCCTTTGAGAAGCTTAAAGACAATTTTAGAGAAGTCATTGTCCACAAGATACCCAGAGCGGAAAATCAAGCGGCCGATGAGTTAGCCAAACTCGCAAGTTCAATAACGTCGGTCTCCATCCAGCAGCCAATTGAACAAGTATCTTTGGTGGCGCACGTCGACTGGATGGAGGGCCTCACGCTTCCTAGCGACTGGAGGACACCCATCATGGAGTTTCTCCGCTCGGGTGTGACACCGTCCGATCGGGAGGCCGCCCAACTGCTGAGGAGGAGAGCCGGCCAGTTCACACTCATCGGCGATCAACTATACAAGAAGGCTTTCTCCCACCCACTTTTGAAATGCATAAGTTCGGAAGACGCGGCGTACATCCTTCAAGAAGTGCACCAAGGATCATGCGGAGGGCATCCGGGCGGACGATCATTAGCTAAAAAGATCCTGTTAGCTGGATACTTTTGGCCGACCCTGCAAGCTGATGCCGCTCGGACCGTCGCGTCGTGCCTATCTTGCCAGAAGTACCACAACGTCTCTCACCGACCGACAGAGGAAATGAAGGCATCCACAGTCTCCTGCCCGTTCGATTAGTGGGGAATGGATATTGTTGGTCCATTTCCTATGGCGACCGGGCAACGGAAATTTCTATTGGTGGCAGTCGATTATTTTTCCAAGTGGGTGGAGGCCGAGCCGTTAGCCAAGATCACCGAGCAGATGGTCAAGAAGTTCATCTGGCAACACATCATCTGTCGGTTCGGCATCCCTCGCCGATTGGTTTCTGACAATGGGCGGCAATTCACAGGAAAGTTGCTCGAAGATTGGTGCAAAAGCTATGGCATCGAGCAACACTTCACGTCCGTAGTGTACCCCCAAAGCAATGATCAAGCTGAAGTGGCCAATCGGGAAATTCTACGCATTCTGCGTGCTCGGCTCGACCATTTGGGAGGAAGTTGGGTGGATGAAGTGCCGGGCGTCCTATGGGCCATCCGAACGACTCCAAAGGAAGGAACGGGCGTCACGCCTTTCCATCTGGTATACGACGGTGAAGTAGTGATTCCTGTCGAAGTCGGTGTCGAGTCCGTCCGGATCCAGAATTATGATGAGGGCAACGCCGAGCGGAGGAACATGGAGCTGGATTTGGTTGATGAGGAGCGAACCAAGGCGTCCGTCCGATTGTTGGTGTACCGTCAACGGATGAAGTAAAACTACAACAGGCGTGTAATCCCCAGATCATTCCAGGTCGGTGACCTTGTTTGGAAGAAAGTCAAGCCGGTCGGCGACGTTGGCAAGCTGGAAGCTCCTTGGGCGGGCCCCTTCAAGGTTATCGAAAAGCTCCGCTCGGGCTCTTATTATTTGGAGGATGAAGATGGGCGGCAGCTGGACCGACCGTGGAGCGCGAATCATCTCCAGCCTTATAGAGCTGGGTGAAAGGTGCACTGATGTAACTCATTTTTGTGTATATTTTGGTCGCCCATGTCCTTGTAATGCAGGAAGCAAAAATGATTTAAAGGATGGCTGGTAGTTTCGCCAAGCGGCAGTGTTAAAGTTAGCCTTAAAGGCCGTCGAGCTCCGACGTTAAAAATCGAGAGACGAGCCGGCGTCTATAAACTCCCGAGCGGAAGGCCGTCGAGCTCTGACGTTAAAAATCGAGGGACGAGCCGGCGTCTATAAACTCCCGAGCGGAAGACCGTCGAGCTCCGACGTTAAAAATCGAGAGACGAGCCGGCGTCTATAAACTCCCGAGCGGAAGGCCGTCGAGCTCCGACGTTAAAAATCGAGAGACGAGCCGGCGTCTATAAACCCTCCGAGCGGAAGACCGTCGAGCTCCGACGTTAAAAATCGAGAGACGAGCAGGCGTCTATAAACTCCGAATCGAGAGACGCCGGGTAAATCCCGAGAGACGAGCCGGCGTCTATAAACGTCTGAGCGGAAGACCGTCGAGCTCCGACGTTAAATATCGAGAGACGAGCCGGCGTCTATAAACCCTCCGCGGAAGACCGTCAAGCTCGACGTTAAAAATCGAGACGAGCCGGCGTCTATAAGCCCTCCGAGCGGAAGACCGTCGAGCTCCGACGTTAAAAATCGAGAGACGAGTCGACGTCTATAAACTCCCGAGCGGAAGATTGTCGAGCTCTGACGTTAAAAATCGAGAGACGCGCCATAAACTCCGAGAGGAAGACCGCCGAGCTCCGACGTTAAAATCGAGAGACGAGCGTGTATAAACCCTCCGAGCGGAAGACCGTCGAGCTCCGACGTTAAAAATCGAGAGACGAGCCGGCGTCTATAAACCCTCCGAGCGGAAGACCGTCGAGCTCCGACGTTAAAAATCGAGAGACGAGCCGGCGTCTATAAACCCTCCGAGCGAAAGACCGTCGAGCTCCGACGTTAAAAATCGAGAGACGAGCCGGCATCTATAAACTCCCGAGCGGAAGATCGTCGAGCTCCGACGTTAAAAATCGAGAGACGAGCCGACGTCTATAAACTCCCGAGCGGAAGACCGTCGAGCTCCGACGTTAAAAATCGAGAGACGAGCCGACTCCTATAAACCCGCCGAGCGGAAGACCGTCGAGCTCCGACGTTAAAAATCGAGAGACGAGCCGGCGTCTATAAACCCGCCGAGCTGAATAGGCCAACAAAAGGGGCCGTAAATGTCCGAGAAACTCGCCGTCAATATCGTTTAAACATCTCTACGTTCCGCTCGGCCCGATACCCAAAGGTACTTTATCGGTGTCTAGCGAGCGATCTCTGCTATCAAAACGGAGTGTTACGTATTTAGAATATTACATATTTAGCCGAGCGGAAGGATCACGCCAAATACTTCGTAGAAATCCCTTTCAAATACTAGAAATGTGATAATAGGCGAGTAGACAACACACCCATTGGCTGGCAAAAGGACAAAGTAAAAGGAAGGAAAGCATTGCATTAAAAATAAAACGTTAGGCCGAGTGGCCTAAGTACAAAAAGGATCATTTTTGGCCGAGCGGCCTAATTACATGTGGACTCCTACTCTAAATATTCATAAAGCGTCGTGGGGATGTTGTTGAGAAGAGTCGTCTAATCTGCGGCCGGAATGACAGCGGACTCGGAAAGATGCCCCTTTGACTTCAGATACGTGGTGGTGGCGGTCATAGCCAAGTCGAAGGCCGTGTATATCCGCTCGTAGACTTTCTCCGAGAATTCGGGCGAGCGGATGTAGCTCTGTCTTAAGGCAGCGACTCGACTCGGTTCGGCCTCTTGATATTCTTTGAAGGCCGCCTGGGAGGCAGTAAGAGCCTCCTTCAGATTTTGAAGTTCTGCCTTCTGCTTGTCCGCGTCGTCCGAGCGGCCCGCCTTCTCTCTATCAAGCTGTTCCATCAGCTCCTTTACCTTCAGCTCCAGGCCCCGAGCCTCCACGTTCTTCTTCTCTAAGTCAGAAATGGCCGTATTCTTCCGAGTGGTTGCCAGGGTAAATTTTTGGTCGAGCGACTTGACTTGCCGCTCGAGCTCGGCCAGATGGTGAGCCTGGTCGGCTGTTTTCTTCTGTTCGGCCGCCAACAAATCCCGAGCTTTCTTAAGCTCCTTTTGCAGCTCGGCATAGGATGGGCCTTGAGAGCCGGACGGACCGACTGCCGCCTTCAGTTGTCGTAGTTCTTCATCTACCGAGGTCAAGCGGTTGAAGACAGCAATCTCCTCCACCCATCTCTGACAGAAAAAAAAAGAAGTTGTTATTGGCCGATCGGGAGGAATGCATACAAAACTCGAAAAAAATAAACTTACTCCCGTGGCCTGCTGCATATGGCTATTGGCCAAATTGAGAAGGGGGATCAGCGCGACGCGGGCCCGAGCGTCGGCCCACATCTCAGCTAATGGGCCCTTCAAAGTGATGGTATGCTCGGGCGCTGTCGGCTGGTCGGCCTCCGGTAGCAGTTCTTCAGTTGGAAGATGAAGAGTGACTCGTATCGTGCGGCCATGACCTGGAGTCGTCCGACCGACATCCGGAAGAGGATCAGAGGCTGGCGCCGAAAATTGAGAGTGGATGGTTGAACGCCTGAGTGGTTGAGAGGGCGAAAGGGTGCTGACCGGAATAGCCTCAATAGGGGCCGCCGGCTCATCCCATTCCGACGGAGTCCGATCGGACGAAATGGCCTCGACCTCTGGAGCCTTGCCTCGAGCAGTTGCAGCGACCCGCTCGGATGGTTGGACGGCGGAGGTAGGCGATCGCAGGGGAGTCTCCACTCGGCGCCTCCTTTGTCGAGGTTGCTCCTCCTCCCGAGCGGAACCTTCCTCAGGGACAGTTGGTCCTCCGCTGGGGGTGGCTCCGCTGGCCACGTTCTGTTGAGAAGCCTGAGTGGTCGACTCCCCCTGAGTCCCGCTTTCTCCTTCATGCGATCCGATCGGTTGTATACCAAGCGCTTCCATTTCTTTGGCCGCCGCGGCTTCGAGCGCCGCCGCCTTTCTCTTCAAAATGTCGGCCATTACCGACTGCATGACGATGTCCGCTGCAAAGGAAAAAAGAGAAATCAGTTAGCAATTAAAGCATATACCCAAGTAAAATTCTTACCGAAGCCGGTCGGAAGAGGAGTCCGTATTGGACTCAGGCCGAAGATGTACATCACTCCTTCGTGAAGAAGCTTATTGATGTCAAGCCGTAGACCGGCTAGCATATTTGCAGCATGAAGGTAGTCCGGTCGGGTCTTGAACTTCTTCAGCTTAGGAGTGGGAGGTAGGTCGACCTGCCACTTGGTCCAGAAATTTGCCTGATCGGGCATACGAATATAGAAAAAATACTCCTTCCAATGTTTATTGGAAGAAGGCAATTTATTGAAGAAGACTAAGTCGGGCCGAGCTTGGAATATGAAGGTGCCCGGTTCGGACTGCTTGGGGTAATAGAAATAAAAAAAGACCTCCGGTCGGAGGGGGATGTTGTGGATCTTGAACAAAACAACTACACCACAGAGAAGAGGAAAGGTGTTGGGTACTAGACTGCCGAGCGGCACACCGAAAAAATTACAAACATCTATAATGAAGGGATGTACAGGGAAACGCAGACTGGCAGTAAACTGGTCGCGGAAGACACAGAAAGCTCCACGCGGCGGCCTGTGCGGCCGAGCGGAGGGACCGGCTAAAAGAAGTTCAAAATCATCGGGGATTTCAAAATTATCGGTCAGAATATCAAAGTCACGCTGGTCGAATCGTGACTGTCTGGTAGTGTACCATGGGCCGAGAGACTGGTCTTCGGGATGAGAAAAACTAGCCATGGTCTGAGCGGATGAAACCAAAAAAGATGACAGGGCAAAAACAAGAAGAGGGCACCGGAACAGTACCCCCGGGGGCGAAAACTGGGGAGAGAAATGTAAAGAAAGCACCGGAAACAAGAAAGAAAGGAGGAGAGCCTTACAAGAAAAAGGAGGATCGAAGGAAGAACACCGGGGATCGCCGGAAACAGGAGACACGATCGCCGGAGCTATAAAATGCGAGGGACAACCAGGAGCACGCGAAAGGAGAAGTGAGGCGACGGAGGAGAAAACGAAGACTTTATAGGGTAAAGGCCGAACGGCCTCCACCGTTGGATCCAGGTCACGGGAATCAAAGCGCGCATCGCGCCGTCCATTTCGAATCACCTCGATCCCGTCAAAGCACCACGTTGCCGCCGCCATACGATGGCGACAGTGTGCCACGTGGCATTCCGCCATTCGAAGCATTTAATGAGCGCATGCTCAACCTTAATGTCGAAGATTGGCGTAGATTACGAGGAGGTTAAAGGGGTGTTGTTGGGGAATAACCTTAAGGTCATCCATGCGGTCGGCCGAGCGGAGGATAAGGGCACGAAGGTGCCGCCCGGCTAGACTCGCAGTCCAGTCAGTCGGACTAATTGCCTCCTTCGACTAGACTTGAAGGGGAGGCAAGTGATCCGGCGGTAAGAACAGGGGACCCCCGTTCTGTGGAGTCAATGTCACGTGGGAGTCAAAAGGGCAGGTGGTCGGCCGGAGAGGGATGGGTCGACCGGCCGGCCGGCCGACCGACGTCTAGTTGATGATTAAAGGCACCCTGGCGAAAGTCAGGGTTCCGGCGCTCAGTGGACAAGATCGCAGGGCCGAGCGGAGGGCACGCTCGGCCGAAGACATGAGGTAGCATACTGCTAGCATTATCCACAAAGCACATGACTGAGAATCTCCTAAGTAAACCACCATAAATGTCTGGCTGGACGAAGGGGAAGGCTGTCCGGCCGGATGTTCGACAGGGGGTAAGGAGAAAAGGACAAGGGACATCTTTTTCTGACAGCAGGCATGTTCTACGTTCAGACCATACCCGAAATCCTGCAGCAGAAGGATCAGCTGTCCCATCAAAGACGTGCTTAAACTATAGCAGTATGGTGTCAGGTAAGCTCCTCTGACAAGCCCATACTACGGTATGGGAAAGGACACGTGTACACCTCGGTATGTGTGCACTCGCTTCTCCACAGCCCTATATAAAGGCCCTCACCCTTCACCGGAGGTACGCATTCTACAATTCTTGGAGCCACTTTCTTGTTGTTGAGCTTCGCCTGACTTGAGCGTCGGAGGGTCGTCGCCGGGAACCCCTTCCCGGCCCGACTTCTGTGCAGGTTCACCGGAGGTCCGTGCGGGTAGTCAGGAGATCTACGTTAGCGACTCGGAGAGCGCCACGTGCCCAGCGTCCGTTGATTCAGCTTTCGGACAGGATCAAGATGCAATCTGACTTTCTCTTTAATGTTTTTCATTCCTTATCATGCACATCCTTATATATTCGCGCATCCACTTTAATATACTCATCTTTAGAACTCTCACCTTCTACTTATGTGATTAAGTCATAATTCAATATTCGGCTTTATATAACACAACCGGTATAATCATTGTTTTATAAAACTTTCTTTTAAGTCTTAAAGATATTTTACAATCACAAATAATATCTAATATCTTCCTCCAATTGTTTCATTTCACTTATATTCTATATGAGACATTTCCCTCAATCATTTTATCATTTTATAAAAAATAATCCTAAATACTTAAACTCTCTAATCTTGTTAGCAAATGTTGATGAGTGAATCATCGGTGAGTTGACTTTGATGCCAACTTGATTGTTAATCACTAAATGTAAACGAAGATGGTAATGTGACTCTGTAAGCCTAGGTGAAGGTAGACAATAAGAACAAGGTTTGAATGACGGTCCAGGGTTCTTCGACGCAACTACTCTAACTTTCAAATTAGAAAATGAAGAAGAATAATAATATTAGGATTTAGATGTATGTGTGTGCATGTACCTTGGACGCTAGAAGTGACTATCTTTTATAAGGAGACAACAGACTTTTCCCTTATATTTTGATCTTCATATTATCATTATTTAATTCCTTAAATAATCCAAGACTTATTCATATCACTGTCTTTTTTTATAAAAAATCTGATATTTGCACGATTAGGGACGAAGCCAAGTGGGGGGGGCGATGGCGGCAGCCACTCCTCCTCAATTTTTAAGTATAAGAAGTATATGAGGTTTAGGAATAGGGGTTGAAAGAAAGGCAAATGGGAGGTAACGACATGGTCACCTCCCCTCAACATAAACATATATATTTCGCCCCCTCGATATGAAATTTCTGACTTCAACTCTATGCGCGATGAATCCTATTTCTGAAATAATCCTAGATTGTATGATTGTTGTCTTTTTTCCTTAAATATTCCTAAATTCCACGTAAGTGTCAAGAAGACAAGCGCCTAAAAAGATAAAGTGCCAATGAGTCGGGGGCACCCTAATAATCAAAGTGCCAAGGAGTCAAGCGCCCAATAAGTCAAGGGTGCTAAGGAAGATGAGGTCAACTTAGTTTTCCCTTTGCTTGAACCGTTATCTCAACAGAATCACCAACCTCCCTTATGGCCTTTTCCATGTGGCTCGTTTTAATTATCCTCTCGATCAATATCAATAACAAATAACTTATCATCTCATATCTTAATAATTATCTCATCATGTCTAATATTATTAAATTTAAATTTCATATATTCTATCTATACTCTACCAAATCTATATATTCATCGACATTTTTAAAAATAGGTTAGACAAGTGTTTTTAACTTGGTATAGATAATTTTTAGTAATTTTGGACTCATAAACACTTTTTAAAAATAGTTCTTGATCTCGTCGGGAAATTGTGAGGATGGACTATTGGTGAGGTGGTTGGAAATAAAGAGAAAGGGGGGGATGAGATGTCCCTATCATCGAAAGAGCTGGCGAGGTGGTTAGGAAACCAAGAGGAAGGGGGAAGGGGGAAGGGGGGGGGGGGGGAGCTGTTCCCATTGTCAACCTACGAAAAGTAAAGGAGCAAGGGAGGGGGTTAGAATGGAGATCGGGTAGCCTCAGCCTTCCACTTCAATGCTTAAATCAGTCTCCAACAATGTCAATGTAAGAGAATAATGAAACATGAGTATATGTAGTAAAGAGTATCTAACATACTAAGACCCACTGGGGTGGAACTTTTTATAGCACAAAGGAGGAATGTGTCACATCCATGGTTGTCAGAGGAGGTGGTGCATTTTACAAAATGTCATGTTCACATTAAAAAATATGTCATGTCAAAGGCGTCAAAGAGTCATATCGCTCATATCTTGTATTGTGGAGATCTTTGGAGATCACACTGTTGGATCGTTAAGACGCTAGAGGGGGTGAATAGCGTTCGTCGCTTTTTAGAAAATCGAGAATACACAGCGGAAAGGAAACACAAAAGTATAAATGCTAACACAAGTAATTTTTTTACTTGGTTCAGAGCCATCGACGACTCCTGCTCTAAACTCCACACTCGTTGAGTGCTTTCGTTGGGCAATCACTATTAGTTCAAAAATACGTTACAAAGATTTGAGTACAAGAATTGAAATATAAATGTTGTTGGTGCAATTGACCTCTAGGGTTTCGATGTTTGATAATGCACTCAAGTCTAGTTAGTTTGACCAAGGATTAATCCAAACATCACTAGATGACTAGTAAGGAGAAGTCCTAACTGGAGGTTAGGCAAAGTGGAAGTCTTGGTGAGTGAAGTTAGACTCTAATGAGTGAAGCTAGGTAGTGGATGGAAGCCCTGGTGAGTGAAGCCAGATCCTACTGGGTGAATATAGGTAGTGGAACTCCTGGTGAGTGAAGCAAGACTCTTAGTGAGTGAAGTTAGGTGGTGAAAATCCTGGTGAGTGAAGTCAGATCCTAGTGAGTGAAGCTAGGCCCTAGTGAGTGAAATTAGGTGGTAGAAGTCCTGATGAGTGAAGTTAGGTGGAGGAAGTCTTGGTGAGTGAAGCGGTTGACCGGACCAGCGAATCTTGAATTCTGTTAACACAGTTTTACCTTACCATTTTATCTATTGTGCTAACTTAGTATTACAGAGAATTTCAACTAAGCCAACGGGCCGATCGGATAGCTGGCACAAAGTTCAGACTGGTCGACGGGCTGATCGAATGTCTAGCAAAAGGTAAGTAAAGGTAAGTCACTGGAGGAGGGAGGCTGTGAGGGCGCGCCCCAGTTAAGGGACAGTAGACGTTGGTCCAGCTTAGGTCCATTTGGGATCCCTAACCTGAGACCTTGATTAGTTCATGGTCCTGGGAGGACGGGAACTAATTATTCCATTATACTTGTGCTAACACTTGTTTTGTAGGGTATTCGGACTAACATACTTGCTGCAAGGCAAGAAAACAAGCAAAAAAGCAAAACTGTCTTCGGGTGAACAGTACCCGAAGGCGTCTTCCATGGCTATGGAAGACGCCTCGAAACTATTCATGGAAGGCGCTTTCTACGGATAGAATTTGACTGGTTCGAAGATAAGGTGTAGCGATGTCGGGATTGATTTTTGCCTCATTGGAGGCGCCTTCCATGCTTATGGAAGGCGTCTTTCAAACTTTATATAAGGCAGTTTCGAGGAGACATGGGGACAACAACTACATACAAGCCACTGCGCGTATATTTGAGCCTCTGACTCCCCTCGGTTCCTACTGCGACTCTGTTGCGAAGCTTCTGATCCTGACGACTGCTCCGAGGAGTTTCGATAGCGCCCGACAGATAAACATCAACACAAAGCGCCTCGTTTCGATTCCTTAGAAGTGTTGGTAAAATCTTATTATTGTACTTACCTACTATTAAAGGACAAGTGCAGGTTGTTGCCCTTGGCTTAACTTTTTATACTCGATTCTCTCTTCTGGGGGTACTGGAATAGATTTTTAGTGGATTGTCCATCAATAGGTCTGCGGGACCTGGGCCTTAGAGTAGGAGTCGTCGAAGGCTCCGAACCAAGTAAAAAATCACTTGTGTTCTTCTCATACTTTCTTATTTTCGTTTTCCGCTGCATACTTGTGTTTTAAAATCAAAAAAGAAGTGTTTTTTTAAAATCACATGATTCACCCCCCTCCCCCCTCTCACGTGCGTCACGATTCAACAAATGTTACCAACAAACATAAAGGAAATTTGAAGAAGACTTTGTTCTTCGAACTTCGGAGCGGCCTTTCGGTGTCGTCAAAGCCTTTTTGGAGCAGCGCACAAATATGAAAATTGTAGCAGATTATTGTTTGAGCATTTATATAGGCCCATTCTGGGCGCCTGGAACCCCTCTGGGTGCTTGGACCATTACTGACATTGTGATTTCTCGTCGAAACTTGATTTGTCAAGTTTATCCACCTCCGGACGCCCAGACCCCTCCGGGCGCTTGGACCGTTGACATGAATTCGGCCAGTCATCGTGCTCCAACTCAAATTCTGGATGACTTTTCTGGTCAAAGCGCCTAGACCAACTCCGAGCTCCCAGACCGCTCGGGTGCCTGCCTAAGCACCCGCTACGAAGCTTACCCGAGCGCCCGAAGCAACTCTAGGCACCCAGACCACTTTTTATCTCTTTCTTTCCTACAGTAAAAAGTTAGTCTAGACATAAAGATTACCCTGCAAAATGGAGTTAGCTCAACATAATAAGGTAGTAGTAGTAATTGAATTCTGTCTCCCTAAAACCAAGATCTAGTAAATGTTGGTTGCTACTCGGAAAACCTAACGGTTCCACTGTACAAAAATTTTGTACAAAGGTTTGAACATTTTCCTAGCTACCATGTGTTCTTTTAAATTAAACTTGGATCGCCTGCGGAACTTAACACGTTTGATCCTAAGTTTAATTTATTTGTTCTTTTAGGTTTAGACTTGGATCTCC